>NC_138205.1:36655134-37855134 GCF_964194415.1 Vipera berus | reverse complement strand
GAATGGAAAAATTTGGAAATAAATATATATTAGCTTAGGGAAAACATGGACTTTCAGTAGTATACTATCTTTTTATCCCTCTTTACTCTTGTTCTTTTTTTCTTTTTTTAGTCTTATTTATTCCTTAAGTAAGATAAAAGTTATGGGATGGTTTACATGAGAAAAAAATAGAATCAAATATTTAAATGTAATTAACTTTGAGAAAATCTTAACCAGTAACATTGTGGGAAAAACAAATGTAAACAGAACTGTAAACGGGATCTATGATGAGGCAACCAGAATGACTAGATAGAAAAGAAATATTATATTGATGTGATTATTATTTTTGAAAACATTAGAAAAAAATTTATACTGAATTGTTATCTATCAAAACAATAAGAATTGTATTAACTTAAAGTTGGTAAAAGAGAACATTATGGAAAGAAGAGGAAATCAAGTAAAGCTATTATGTGGATTATAGAAACCAATTGTTAGCTAATGTTTTTTAAATGTAAACCCGGACAACATACTGTTTACCAAATATTAAGGTGACCATGTTAAAAAATTAATAAAATATATTATTTTAAAAAAATTTGAAAAACAAACAAACAATTAAAGGCAATTGTAGATGATATGCAGGAGAACTCACTCCATAGTAATGCAGTCACTTTGCGTATTCCATATCCACATTACAAGTTTCCCAGGCAAAATGGCAAGGGCATATTTTCAAACCTTTCCAAAGACCAGCAAGGTCAGGGCCAGTCTGGCCTGAAGGAAAATTATATTCCAAAAGATAGATGACACAACAAAGCAGACTCTGCTTCTAAATCCATTAGATGTCATTCTTTCATGGACAGAACAGGAACATGGCCCTTCCTGTTGAACCTGTAGATGTGACTTGAGGAGAAGTGGTCCCTCAAATATCCTAACTCCATATCGTGTAGAGCTTTATAGGACATTGTACCTTGAACCGAACCCAGAAGCAAACTGGCAACCAATGTAGCTCATGAAGCAGAGGTGTAACATGCACTACTCTACTGCCTGCATTGCTGCATTTTGTACCAGTTGAAGATTCTGGATGCTCTTCAAAGGCAGAGTGCATGACATTAATCCATGTGGGAGGTGATCAGGGCATCTGAATAAAACGGAAAGGTTGGAGACTGGATGAAAATTTTGCAGTATGAAAGAAATCTCTATGATTGTAGACATATTTCTCTCACTGTTAGGTATGTTTATTAGCACACAAGTGTCCTTTCTTAAACCAAGCTCCCATCTTAACAGAAGTAGGTTGTATATTAAAGAATATAATTTCCTTGTTCATTTTCATCAGTGTCAGACAACTATAGCTTAGTATTTATACACTTTAAAAAACAATCTGGAAGATCTGGAAGAATTGAAGCAAAATGATAATTAATAATGTTTTAGTATAGTACTCCTGAGCATAATAAGAATACAAATTTAGCTAGCAAGCATGCTTCAATAAGCAGTAGTTTTTCGGGGGGGGGGGTTATTAGACACTGTTAAAGTTAGATGCAAGAGGAAATAGAAAGACTGATTGAGCAAGATGCAAGAGGATTGAGCAAGATGCAAGAGGAAGTGGGTTTGACTGCCAGTGCTAGTGGAAAGTTTTGCTGTTACACAGTGCCAGTTAGATCCACTTACCTTTATCTTAGGGTTTTTTGTAACCAATCATATACCTACACTTATATTTTGTTGCTTCATTATAAATGCAGCCTATTACCTTTGTTAAAGAATCTTTCCCATGGAATGTTACTGAAGGTGCCCATGAGGGCCTGACCTGGCTATGTAAACTTATCATGTTTGGAGAATGTCTTGCTTGAGCAAGCAAAACAAACCTCATCTTAAAAAGGGAGAGAAAATTTGTAATTTGAAAAGCGCCCATACAGATTTTTTTTTCCAATAAAAAATGGGACTTTGGGAATATTCTGGTTTGTGAGAGAAAGCATCTGGCATCAACTTCTTTGAGCCTGAGATGTATTGAATATAAAATCAAAATGTGACAAGAATTGCTTCATCTGATTTGGTCTGTGTAGATTCTGATGGTCTGTGTTGATTTTCTATGGGAAAACTCCTTCCAGAAAGCATCTCCAGTGTTGGAATGCAGATTTATCGGCTAGGAACACTTTATTGAAAATGTCATAGTTCTGTTCTGGGGCAGTCAAGGCTCTGGAGAAGAAAAGGCAAGTGACTATTTTTTCCCTCCGTCTCTAGTATAAGAATAGCTCCGATGGGAACCCCTGAAGTGTCTGTTTGAACCACAAATTTCTTTGATGGGTCCAGATGCAGAAGGAGGGGCTGATGGGCAAAAAGCTGCTTTAACTCTTTGAATGCTGTCTAGTGTGTAGCCCAAGCAAATTTAACTCCTTTCTTTGTCAGTTGGGTAAGGAATTTGACTCTGTGAACAAAACAGGGTATAAACTTTCTGTAAAAGTTAGCGAAGCCCTGGATGTCTTTGCCTGTGTGGGGGGAGCGGGGGGCTTACCTATCTAGCAGAGCCTGGGATTTCTGGGGGTTCATCTTGATTCTCTTTGTGGAAATATGGTGTCACAGTGTCAATATCTATGTCATATTTCTTTTTCTGGGATTACGTACATTAGTAAATTTATATTTTCATTTCAAATTGTCTGAGCCCTGACATTCTTAAGTATGTATGTTCATACACAAGCACTGGTTCTGACAGATACAATACATAATTTAGTATTTGTTCCTGACTTTTATTTTGAAAGCTTTACAAAAAAAACCTGTTATCTTTGCATTTTGAAAGGAAATGGACTAAATCAAATCTTCAAAATAACATTTGAGGTCAAATTATCTCCCCTGTAGTTATCCTGATTTTTCTTGTTTTCTTTTTGCACATACTCAAAACCTGCATCTACATTCTATTCATTATTCCATATTCACAAAAATGAGGAATTCTGCAGACTGCTTAATTTGTTTACCAATATCTTCTGTGATTATTCTCTCCACATTATGATTTCTTGATCTTGAGCACTCTATACTGAATGATTGATTTTATTACATTATTCATTTCTGGTCTATTTGTTGTCCTATATATTTCTGGAAGAATCATTTGTAGTGAGGCAGCATATAATTTAACAAATGATGGTTAGTCACACAATCAGCCAGATATTTAGACTGGATTTGGAATTTTTTTCCATCTATCATGACATCACGAATACCTAAGATGGGCAGGTAATACCTGAGATCTGAAGTTTCATGAATACCTGAGATAGGCAGATGTTATTTAGTATCATCCCAGGATGTAAACTGTACCAAGCAAAGCTACCTTTTGCAATTGACTGGTGGTGATTTTATTAATGCCAATGATTCTATGACTTTGTCTGTGATTTCCCTCCCCCCACCCCCGCTGCTGCCCCAGTTCTTGCTTGCAGACAAATGATACTTTTGTGCAAATATTCCAATGTGCCATTGTTGCTACTTTGTCATGCCATTGTGCAATCTTCTTGTAGCAGCTAACTAGCTGGTCCACTGTTTTTTCAGCTTCTGTGCTGTCTGTTACTGTCTTCTCAAATCTGATTTTACAGGCATTTCTTCTTAAGGCTTGATTTTGTGCAGCCAGAATTAGCTCCTCTGTCTCCTTCATCTTTCCTGCTCTTGGCCATTGCCTGGTCTTGTTTCTGGGCCATGCTGGAGATGTCCTCACCTAATATCTGAGGGCTGTAAGAGATATGGACAAATTCAGATTGAATCCCAGAAAAGAGATTGATGTAGTTTGTCCAAAAACTTTAGCTATAATTTTGGTTCTAGGGGAAAGAGTGTCATACTTCCCCTGAAAAAGCAAATCCACAATGTGGGAGTTCTCTTGGAAACATGGCTTCCGCTTTTTCAATGGCAGAATCTGTGGGCAGCGAAGACTTTGCCCAGCTTCATGTAATGAAGGAATTGCAAGTGCTTTCACAGCAGATGTTAGTCCATTTATGAAGCTTTGCCGTGTGATGCGGAAGCTGTTTCTGTCCTGAGACATATTTGTACCACAGAAAGAACAGCATTTCACAAGAGCTCAAGCTCTCTCACATAATTATAGTCAAGTTCTAGCACTTCATAGTCTAACTTTAACTTACTTCAGAAACTTATCACAAAAAGCAAACATCCTTCTTTTGCTGTATCTTGAGATGCATTGCATACAATACTTGGGAATCTGCTGAATAAAAATAGACATTTGCTTGCACTGCAATTAAGTCATAATAATTATGAGAGCAGAACACATGCAAATTATCTTCTGGCCTTTAGTACTATTTGGTGAATGCTCAAGACCATAACTATAATCTAAAACATGATATTTAATCAGATGCTTTCAAATATTTTTTAAAAACAATTTAAGGCCATTAAAACACACACACACATACACACACACACACACACACACACACACCAGAAAATATGTTGTGAATAGAAATGTAAAAAGTATGTACAGTATTCTAATAAAGAAGTTAAGTATATAATCATTGCTTGTGCAA
This sequence comes from Vipera berus, assembly GCF_964194415.1. NCBI lineage: Eukaryota > Metazoa > Chordata > Lepidosauria > Squamata > Viperidae > Vipera > Vipera berus. The sequence goes on along the minus strand of NC_138205.1, from coordinate 37,850,656 downwards.
CACTCTGCTAATTACATTATGACAAGATGCATCTAGGAAAGAAGCATTCAATCTTCATCAGGCAAACAGATCTGGAAAATATTTTATTGCACTTCAGAGCTCATTGGAAAAACAATTAATTCTTGCTCAGGGCACTGCTGATAGAGAGGTCTTTCTGAATGTCATGGCAAATCTTTATGAATGCAGATTTCTAAAACCAGATGATATACAGTTTTTTCTATTAACCTTTCCATTGGTTTACAGCCACTGCTCTGCTGCTTTTTCTAAAAGCACCAAGAAATATAAAAATGCCCATATTCCTACCAAGCTTAGGGCCTGAGAAATATGATAGAAAGGGCTTATATGGATATTTCATTATAATCTTAACATAATTAAGAATATGGGGTGGAAGAGAGCTGCTATTGCTAAGGCAATCTTCAAAATCATAGAAGACCATAGGGTGTAGTTTGGAACCCATTATTCAGAAGGACCCCAAATTGTCAGGTTCCCAAAAGAAATGTATTGTTTCCCTCTTTATAGTTGTCCCTGTCTTTGTAACCATTTTGGGGGGCCTGTCATTCTGTTGGGAGGGAGGATACTTTGGGGATGCTTTGCACTGTCTTGCCACTACGCCCTTCCCCCAGGAGAAGGAATGCATCTGCCTTATCTAGGAGACTGTTAGCACTTGGAGCCAGAAGGAAACAAAAGCAGAGACCTTGAGGAGTGTGCCAACAGAGCCAGTTAGCAAAACACTATGCCACCTGTAGATTGGCTGGAATTCAAATGGACCCTGTGGGGAGGAGTAATAATATCACTTTTAATATACTGCTTGCACAAGATTTTCTCCAGATCTCACCTTGTTTTTCCTGCTATCACTAGCCCCTAATAAAATTTTCTTTTGAGACAATGCCTGTTTCTGCTTTCTTGGGAGGATTAGATGAGTTAGGTCCTTACATAAGGCGAGATCTGCATAGTGCCCAACCTGGAGAGGCAGCTGCCCTACCAAGGTGGGTCACAACCGACTTGCCCCTTCCTAGCAGCAGAATGAAAGAGGGCGAAATTGAGACCTGGGGTGAAGACGTCACTCCCAAAGACCCTGAGGAAGGTACTTTCAGAGACCTGGAGCAAGCTGGACCCTCAGCAGAAGGAGATTGAGCCAGGTGGTTGCTCGGGGTCAGAAAGAAAGAGGACTGGGAAGGGAAAGCTCAGAAAGTAACCTTCAGGCAAGGTGGAGGAAAGAAAAAAGCCAAAAAGAAAAGTCCGGAGCCTACCCCTCCTGAAAAAGAGAAAGCAGAGTCAAAATCGGAGCTGATGGAAGCAATATTAAAGCAAACCATGGAGTATGTGATACAGTCTTTCAAGGAATTAAAAACCCAGCTGAAAGGGCACCCAGGGTGGGAGGAAGATGTGGAGGAAGAAGCCGATGAAGAAGAGCCAGCAGTGTCTGAGGTGGTGGCTGCCCCCCTTGCAGCAGGGCTTCAGTGAGCACAACCTCAACGAAGATCCAGAGAAGGACCACCCCAGCCCACAGATGTGAAGCCAACTCTGTTGGAGGTGAAATTTGACAGGAATCCCAAAAGATTGGGGTTCTTCTTTGCCCAGGTATTTACCTATATGCAGATATATGGACGAACACTGCCCACAAATGGGGAGAAAGTCAGGGTGGTCACTCTGGCATTGGAAGATATTGCTACTGAGTGAATGGTGACCCTGTACAACGGCAATGGGCCAGAATTAAGAAATTTTAATCGGTTCATGGCAGCTCTCTGCCGTTGCTTCAAAGACCGTCTGGCAGACTGGAAAACCTGTGACCGTATAAAAACGGTGAAACAGGGGTGACAGCTGGTAGCTGAATACATGGAGGAGTCATGAGACCTGGCTAGCTGTTTAAACTGGCCAGAGGACATCCTGGTAAACTGTTTCCAGGATGGATTAAATAAACCTCTGTACAATGGCAGTGTGGCCTGCAGAGCACCAAAGCGACTGTACGATTGGTGTCTGTTAGCAGAGGAGATGGAAATAGATCAACACAAGCACCAACACCATCCAATGAAAACAAACTTCAAGCCGTAGCCTGAGAAGAGAGGAGAAACTGCCCACATATCACTGGCTTCACCCAGCTCCACTGCTTGCTTCAAATGTGGAAAAGAGGGACACCAAGCAGTCGACTGCCACAGCAAAGTGCCAGCAAAGGGAGGAGACAGTCAATCTACTGGGAGACCCACGAAAGCCCCACTGCACCCAAGGGAGTCAGCAATGAGGTCCAAGGAGTTTGTAGAGCTCCCCTGGACCTATGAGACAGAGGGTCAAGCTCCGACTCCACCTAATGATGAGTCAGAGGTGGCTGAAAGAGACTATGAGAACGGCACCTTGGTAAGTGGGTCGATTGACCCCATAACCATTTTGGATTAATGCAAACATCATGGTTCCACACAATATGTGGTGGCTTGGAAAAATCTTCCATCCTCTCAAAATGAGTGGGTTTACAAGAAACATATTAGAGCTCCTAAGTTACTTAAACATTTTCATTCTAAATATCCTGATAAACCTGATTCATGTGATTGTTCCTTTGTTTTCTTCCCCTCTCCTTCTTTTGTGTTCTGCAGATGGATCTGTCATTTTTCTAGGGGAGTTGTATGTCAGGTCCCCAAAAGAAATGTATTGTTCCCCTCTTTATAGTTGTCCCTGCCCTTGTAAACATTTTTGGGGCCTGCCATTCTATTGGGAGGGGGGATACTTTGGGGATGCTTTGCACTGTCTTGCCACTATGCCCTTCCCCCAGGAGAAGGAATGCATCTGCCTTATCTAGGAAACAGTTAGTGCTTGGAGCCAGAAGGAAACCAAAGTGAGAGAGAACTTGAAGAGCGTGCCAACAGAGCCAGTTAGCAAAACACTATGCCACCTGTAGATTGACTGGAATTCAAATGGACCCTGGGGGAAGGAGTAATAATAATATCACTTTTAATATACTGCTTGCACAACTCCAGATCTCACCTTGTTTTCCCTGCTATCACTAGCCCCTAATAAAAGTTCCTTTTGAGACAAATGCCTGTTTCAAGAGTTCTGCTTTTTTGGGAGGATTAGATGAGGTAGGTCCTTAGAGTTCTCACAAATGGGCCATCGTATATACAGCAATGCAAGAGGCTCCACATCATACAGTTAAAAAATGTCAAGATTGTGCATATGTGGGTACAATTACAATTTCCCACTTTATCTTATTGTACGAACACCCTTGCAACTATTCTGCCACTACTTCCAACTTTGTGCCTGAAAAGTATTATGTTGTCAGTCTGTTCAGATTGCAGTTGTATAAAAGTACAGTGCTTTCTTATCCTAATGGGGAGCAGCCTCAATCAATGTTGCCTTGAGGGTGTACAGTTAATATGGATTCTAAATTTCCTCTACCAAGATGTCCCAGAAGACTGCTCTTACAAAAAAAGTGTAGCAACTGCTAGCAGAGAGCTTTTGATTTTAGTTGAGTCTGACAGTGGTCTATATTTAAACATATGCCCCATCATTTTTTAAGTCATTGTAAGGCCTTGGATGGTTCCCTTTCAAATCATCTGCCATTTCCCATATGTAAACAGGAATATTGAGTACTTTGCTTATCACATCATCCTGGTGAATCTAACAAAATTTAAACACTATCCCTTCCCAAGAGCCCCATAAATGATAATGTGCTATCGAAAGAGCAAAATGTGGTTCATCCAGCAAGACATAGTCAAAAGAGAAGCGCTCTACATTTTTAAAAGAAAAATCACGAAACATCAGAAACAGCTTAATGGATAAGCACCCAAGGATTACCATAAACAGATCATTTTCATGATGGAAAGGAAGGCTCTACACATGGAGTGAAAAGGGGGAATCTCCCCCTCTCCCCCCCCCACACAAGTAATATTAAGGCAAGGTGTCCTGAAATTTGCGGGAATAATAAATTTAAAAGAAAAAGAAAGGCATATAGTACACGCAGGTAATACCAGTGGACAGCTTCTCAAACAGAGGAAGGCAGCTGTGCAGTCCCAGAAAGTGAGGAAGCTGCTATGTGAGCAATCCCACATGCTGCAAAGTACCTTTTCCTCTTCAGTTCCAAAGTAAAGTACTGCACTGTTTATGTGGCTTTTTTAAAATTAAAGGCTCTTTTGAACAAGGTTCAATTTCTGATGGGTTTGAGGATATGCTCATTTAACTTTGTTGGCAAAAAAATGGCTTGCCACTCCCTTTGTTCTTTCAGAACTTCTCTTACTTCACAATCCAGTTTGCAGTTCTGATATTTCCTGGTAGTCTCTCATCCAATTATTAACTCACACCTGCTTGTGTTTTCAAGTTCCACTAAGGTTAAAATTCAGCAATGTGAACAGCAAATGAATAATTACAAACTAGAACACGTCACCATGTTCTGCAGCAACAAATCCCTTAGGCTGATAAAGTATTCTATATGAAATACTTAATATATAATAAAGTAGTTACTGATTTCTTTAGTCTATTGTCAGTTAATTTAATGCCCACAAATTCTGAGTGCAGTATTTCCCACCTGTTTTCTAATTTCTTTTTTCAAAATTCCCACTTGTCAGCTAGAAATTCTGGAAGACATAATACAATGTCTGCATACTACCTCTAAGCAATAGCAGGTTGAAAAAGGCCATTCAAATATTAACACACAAGCTATGCATATGGATAGAGAGAGAGATTATCCATCCCACTTTTCCACATTATGAATAAGCATGTATCCTGCTCTCATATTCCCTGGTCACTTCATTAATCCTTTTATTAAGTATTATTCCTAAATTTATTCCTATATTTGACAAAGAAAAGGAAGAATGCAAGAAAAACAGAAAGATAGGTAACAAAGGCTGCAATTGAACCAGATTGCATCCACATACACATATTTTTTTTATTTTCATTCTTATATGATGATGATGATAGGCAATCAGTCAAAGAAATAAATAAAACTATATGTTTAATTCACATTTAAGATTATTGAAATTAGGATGAGTCTGGCCAGCCTGAAGGATTTTTAATCCTTTTTAATTTTTAATTTGTTCTCAGCAAAACAAAATCCTTCATTCCTACAGTGCCATTTAATATGCCAGAATTTATTTAGTGATTTTGTGTTATCAAATTCTTTCAACTCCTGACAACTGCAGGGATATATTTTTCTCAATAACAAAGGGGCTCTGCCCCTAACCTAATCTTTCAGGTATTTTAATTGTGCACCCATTACTAGTGTAACTTAGTCTATCTATCTCGTTGTCTGTCATCCTATTTTGCTTCCTTCCATCTTTCCCAATATTACAGCCTTTTCCAGAGAGTTAAGTCTTTGCATAATGTATCCAAAATAGGATAATTTCATTCTGATCATGCTTCATTTGAGAATTCTGGGTTGATTTGCTTGATGATGCATTGCATTTTTATTTTATTTTCATTTTATTTTATTTTTTTGGCTCTCCGTAGTATTCTCAGGAGTCTTCTCCAAAATCAAAGTTCAAAGGTGTCGATACTTTTCCTATCCTGTTTCAATAAAGTCCAACTTTCACTTCCATGTTCACAAGGAATATCATGGCTTACTTGATTCTGATTTTTGTAGATAAAGATCCATCATGGCATTTGAATATCTTTATGACACCATATCAAATGCTAGCATAGTTCTTCACTGCTTTTTACTTTATTGTTGATGGTTGATCTTAAAAGGCAGAAACTATCCATCATTTTGTTACCTTCTTTGCCAATTCGAAGACTGAAATATTTTGGAATTTTCATTTTTCTGACTATATTCCACAGTTTGATATGATCAACACAATTTAAGACCTCTCAATAAAACCCATAGTAACTTCTTTTTTATATTCTTTGTTTTTTTCATCCAGTGTGCATTAGCAATAATATCTTGTGTTCCTCAGCCTTGCCTAAATCCAGCTTGAATATCTGGCATCTATTTTTCCATGTAGGGCGCTAAGCTGAGTTGGATGATCCTAAGAATTATTTTGCTAGTATATGAAGTTAAAGATGTTATATGATAGTTTGTACACACTGTTAAGTCTCTTTTTTGGATGTCAGAATGTAAATTGTGTCTCTTCAGTCAATTTGCTACTATGTCATTCTCCACATTTGCTAGAATATTCTTGTGCTGTTTGCCAAATTTTAGAGGGTATTCCATCAGTTTGTTTGTTTGTTTGTTTTATTTCTATAGCTGCCCATATTAGCTATAAATGATTCTGGACAGCTTATAATTCAGTTCCTATGGCCTTCCAACTTGTTAATAATGAAAGCACTAATTTAATTCATCTTCTTGCACTAGAACAGGCATGTCAAACGCGCGACGTCACATGACATCGCGCGACGTATCGGAGCTTTTTCCCCATTGCCGGCAATGGGGTGGGCGCGGTTTCGTCATGATGCGTCCGGCCCGCGGGCCGGCAGTTTGACACCCCTGCACTAGAGGTTCTTGTAAGAAGGGAATATCTTCTAAAGTATTTTGGATGTTAACCTCCCTACTGTATAGTGTTTCAATATACTTCTTCCATCTTTCTTTGATCTCCTTTGAATCCTCTTTTACTATATGGCCATTGGTATCTTTTAGCATAGCAACTGGAGGTTGAGACTTCTTTCTGAGTTCAGAGATCTTTTAAAAATTATTATTCCATGTCTGTTTCTATCTTCAATTATTTACAGATGTTGTTATAATACTGCTTCTTGTCTTTTCTAATCACTCTGTAAAATTGTTAAGTTCCTTTCTGAGATTTTTATCTTTCTTGACTTTGGCTTCTCTTCTTGGTAATGGTCGTGAATTGTTTGCTTTATTCTATTTATGCATCTTTGGCAGTCTCTTTTCACATTCATCCTTAACTTCTTTTAAGTTCATTCCATAATTCTTTTGGTTCTCTATCAGTGATATCAATAAAAATGATTCCTTTTTTTCTCATTGAAATATGCCAAAAAGGGGTATAATACCATGTTTCCCCGAAAATAACACCCAGCCTTTTTTTTGCCTCCAAAAGAGGCACCAGGTCTTATTTTCTGGGGGGAGGGATGTCTTTTCCATTTACCTCTGGCACTGACAACCCCGCCCAGCCGGCCCATTTCTTCTGTGGCCAAAGAAGCAGCTTCATTCTGCAGCTGAGAATGGAGCTTGGCCTGCACTTCAAAGGCCTTTCCGGAATGCCTCTGCAGCCCATAACCAAGCAATGGATTTATTTTATTTATTTATTTATTTTATTTATTTGTTTTTATATACCGCCCTTCTCCCGAGGGACTCGGGGCGGTGTACAGAGCAAGGTAGGTATACAATTAAACAATAGTAAAAACAAATGAAACCCCAAGAGCTATCAGGCCAGGCCGGACTGCTGGAACAAGTAAGTTTTTAAGTCGCGCCGGAAGGTGCGAAGGTCGGGGGCCATCCTGAAGTAGCCTAAGGACCACTCGGGACGACAGGCTAGTTAACAACAGGTTTATTTAGAGCAAGGCGACATAGGATAACTTGTCCGGCTTTTATAGCCGGCAGCTGGCAGCGAGGGCCAATCAGGAGTGTTCATTTTGGCGCCGTGTCAAACCGGAACCAATCCGCGTCATCTTCTGTTGACAGCTCCGGCTTCCGCATGGGTTGGTGTTTTGACAGCCGCGAGCTGTCAGTGGTTGCGCCTGCGCTGTGCGGGGAACTTTGACAGCTCAGGCTTCCACATGGTCCGGAGTTTGACAGCCGCGAGCTGTCAGTGGTGGCGTCTGCGCAGTGCGGGGAACTTTGACAGCTGTCAAGTTCCCGCGTGTTTTTCTGTCAGGCGGCTTTCCCTGGTTTATACAATGAAGTATTATTAACTGTTTATATATCACACATCCGGATTTCGGTAGGCAAGCAGTTCCAGAGGGTTGGCGCACCCACTGAGAATGCCCTCCCCCTGGGGGCCACAAGCCGGCATTCTTTGACCGGTGGCACCCTGAGGAGGCCCTCTCTGTGGGAGCATACAGGACGGAGGGGTGTTGACGTTGGTAGAAGGTGCTCCCGTAGGTAATCCGGACCCATGCCATGTAGGGCTTTGTATGTCATCATTAGCACCTTGAATTTCACTCGGAAGGCAACTGGAAGCCAGTGCAGCTCACGGAGGAGAGGTGTGATATGGGAGTATCGGGAGGCCCCCAAAAGTGTTCGTGCAGCTGCACTCTGCACCAGTTGAAGCTTCCGAGTGGCTCTCAAGGGCAGCCCCATGTAGAGAGCGTTACAGTAGTCAAGGCGAGAGGTCACAAGAGCATGGGTGACTGTACGTAAGGCATCCAGGTCCAGATAAGGTCGTAGTTGGCACACCAGTCGAACCCGAGTGAAGGCCCCCCTGGTCACAGCTCCTATGTGCTCTTCCAAGGATAGCTGTGAGTCTAGGAGGACACCCAGGTTGCGGGCCCTATCAACAGGGGGTAATAACTCACCCCCGATGTTAAGGGATGGAATGCTCTGAGTATCCTGGCATGCCGGTATGTATAGCCATTCAGTCTTGTCCGGGTTGAGTTGAAGCCTGTTTCTCCCCATCCATTCCCGAACCGCTTCCAGCCAACGGGACATCACGTCGAGGGCATCACTGATGTTGTTTGGGGTTGAGATGAAAAGCTGGGTGTCATCAGCATACTGATGGTACCCTACTCCAAAACCACGAATGATCTCACCTAGCGGTTTCATGTAGATGTTGAACAGGAGAGGCGAGAGAACCGACCCCTGAGGGACTCCACAAACGAGAGGCCTCGGAGTCAACCTCTGTCCTCCTGCCAACACCGACTGCGAGCGTCCCAGGAGAAAGGAGGAGAACCACCGCAGAACCGTGCCTCCCACTCCCAATCCTCTGAGGCGCTGCAGCAAGATACCATGGTCGATGGTATCGAAAGCCGCCGAAAGGTCTAATAAGACTAGGACAGAGGAATGGCCCCTGTCCCGGGCCCTCCAGAGATCATTCGTCAGAGCGACCAATGCCGTCTCCGTGCTGTAGCCCGGCCTGAAGCCCGATTGGCACGGTTCTAGATAATCCACTTCATCCAGGACCTGAGGAAGCTGATGCGCCAACACACTCTCAACAACCTTCGCAAGGAAGCGAAGGTTGGAGACTGGACGAAAGTTATTCAATGAAGCTGGGTCCAAGGTGGGCTTCTTGAGGAGAGGTCTCACCACCGCCTCCTTCAAGGAGGCGGGGAAGTGACCCTCACTCAGAGAAGCAGAGATGACCGCCTGAAACCAGCCTCGTGTCCCTTCTCGAGCTGCATAAGCCAGCCAGGAAGGGCACGGGTCCAGTAAGCATGTGGAGGAGCTCAACCTCCTCATAATCCTGTCCACTTCCTTTGGAGTTACAGGATCAAATTCCTCCCAGATGACGTCGACAAGACTGCCCATGTCCTGTTCCTCAGACTCTGCCCAGTTGGAGTCCAGGCCGGTTCGAATCCGAGCGATTTTATCCAACAGATATTGACCGAATTCCTCGGCTCGACCCTGTAAGGGTTCCTCCCTCACCTCTTGGTTCAGAAGGGAGCGAGTCACTCTGAACAGGGCAGCCGGGCGATTATCTGCGGACGCGATGAAGGTGGAGAAGTAATTGGATCTCGCCACCCTTATCGCTGCGAGATAAGACCTGGTGTGGATTCTTAGTCGCAACCGGTCGGATTCGGATCGACTGGATCTCCAACGGCTCTCTAGGCCCCGTCTCCGACGCTTCATCTCCTGGAGCTCCGCGGTGAACCATGGGGCTCGCTGGGATCTGCGCCGGGTCAGGGGCCGCAGGGGTACAACTCGGTCAAGTGCCTCTGTGGCTGCCGTTTCCCAGGCTTCCACTAAGGCATCCGCCGAGCTGTGAGCAGGGAGTGCAGGTGGGTTCCCAAGCGCTGCCTGGAACCTATCAGGGTCCATTAGGCGCCTGGGGCGGTACCATCTGGTTGGCTCTGTGCACCCACGACAGGGGGTGGCAAAGCGGAAGTCTAGCCGTAGGAGGTGATGATCGGTCCATGACAGGGGCATAACGGTTGGGGAGCACCCACCAATATCATCACGCCACCGTCCAGATAAGAACACCAAGTCGGGGGTGTGGCCTCCCTCATGAGTCAGTCCTGAAATTACTTGCGACAGGTCCATGGCCGTCATGGAAGCCATGAACTCCCGAGCTAGTTCGGACGATCCTCCTAGGGACGGTAGGTTGAAGTCGCCCAAAACCATGAGTTTGGGGAATTCAACCACCAGCCCCGAGAGGACATCGAGTAGCTTAGGCAGGGCTTAGGTGGAAGGTACGCCAGCAGCAGGCCCAACTGCGCCCCAGGACCGTATCTCAGAAAGAGAGATTCACACCCGACTATCTGAGGGACGGTGGTCTCCCGCGGGCTAAGGGTCTCCCTGATGATTACTGCCACTCCTCCGCCCCTACCATGGGCACGAGGCTGGTACAGCACCCGGAAACCAGGCGGGCAGAGGTCAACCAGAGGGACACCACCCTCTGGGCCCAGCCAGGTTTCCGTGATGCAAGCCAGGTCCGCATGCTCACTCTCCACTAGGTCTCGAACAAGGGGAGCCTTATTAGCAACGGACCTGGCATTTAGGTAGACCAGCCTGAGCTCAGGAGGCTGCACATCTTCGCTCCCGGGTCCTCGGGGAAAGTACAGAGGGTCGGAGCGTCCCACCGCTTGTAGAAAGCGGGGATGACCCTCCCGGTGTTGATACGGCCCTCTGCTTGTGCACCTTCTGCCGTTCCCCACCGTCCTGGGAATTGGTTGTCCGTTAGCTCGCCATTGGGCTTCGTCGTGGACTGAACCCCGCTCCTCCTTTTCGCGAACGATCATAGGCCTGGCCTGTGCTATGGTTGTTTGAAGGCCCCCCTTCGCCGAGCAACCATAGTCTTCTCCCACCCCCCTCCCTAACCCCACAAAAAACTTAACTAAGAACTTAATCAGGGGCCTCTTGTTGGACTTATGCTGGAGGCCCCTGACCCTGCCCGGCCATCTCTCAGAGGCCCAGTGGTCGGGCCCGTCATCAAGATTGGATGTAGTGTAGGCGGGTCGCACCCAGGAGAGGGGGGAACTTCTGAGGGCATGCAGTACTGTGCTGGAGTATTGAAGGAGCATGGAGTCACAAGGGGTTCCGGGAAGGCAGTCCCCTGGATGGTGAATTTGCAGGAGGGTCGAGTCAGGTAGGTGGGTTTCTGGACCGTCACCCAGCCGCTGCCACTTGGCCGGGTGAACCCCAGAAGCAGGCCACTCCTCATCCTCTCACGATGGGTGTGACTCTGTATCCGGGGGTGGTCCAGAACGTACTCTGGGTGAAGCATACCCCATAGAACTCCTACCTCTATGGGGTTGCAGGTGTAAGGCCAAGCCACTCTGCCACCGTGGCTTGCACCCAGGCCCGTCATGTCCTGTGGGGAGAGAGTGGGCAAGGATGGTTGAGAGTGGGCAGAAGGCAGGTGGAGGGATTCATTAACTGGCGTTGGCTTTGGTGGTTCAGCCGCCCTTACAGTTTCCTCCCTGATACTCTGGGCGTTGTTCCCGGCCGCAGCTCCATAGGCCCCTATTGGTTGGGGACCATCCGGAGCGTGGCCTCCCAGAGGTGCGGGAGTCCCTGGTGTCATGTCGCTGCCGTTTCCGTCTCCGTTCAATCCATAGGTCCCTTTTTGACTGCAGTGGCCTTCCGGAAAGGCCTCTGACTGCAAAATGCAGGCCTGGAGATGCCACAGAAGAAGTGTGCCGGCGAGGAGAGGTCTAGCTGCAAGGTAAGTGGGTGTGGGGCGTGTGGGGCAGTTCCACCCCCCACGCCCACCTTAGCTTGATTTTTAGGTGTGTGCCTTGCCCCAAACTAGGGCTTATTTTTGGGGTACGGCTTGAATTGGGGGCCAACCCCCAAAAATCAAGCTAGGATTTATTTTCGGGATAGGACTTACTTTAAGGGAAACATAGTAATAATCCTCCTTGGTCAAGTTTTTTTTCCCATTTTAATGTAATCCTTGCTACACATTTGATTCACAATTAGGCTCTCTGCCTCCCAGAATGCAGGGGACATCACTGAAGTACTACAGTAGCTACTTTGCAACTACTGTTAAAAGAAACTAATTTATCCATTTCAGCAAAATCTGTCAACTTCACCAATCATTCCTCCAGTGGGTAGTGTCAAATCGTTCTATCTCTATGCATATAGCCATCTTGCCAAGTAATCATGCATTGAAATAATTTTCTTTTTTTCCTGTTTATCCATTAGTTCTAAAAGGAAAAGTTCTGGATTCAACTGAACGTTGATCTTCCAGGTGAAGTTTATGAATTCTGAATGAGGTTTTTATGGCTGGTTACTGTAGATGTTTTCCCAAGTGACTACGCAAGCGAAGACAGCACAGCAGTGAAATCATCAGCCAGCAGAGAGTTCTGGTTGGTGAAAATTTCACCAGAGGAAAGAGAAATTGGTCAGTCAGCCACTTGTGCTCTACAAGAGCTGTTCCTCATGAAGAGATTGCAGGAATTTTCTTCTATTTAATATGAGTTGAGTGTCTTGGGAACTGAGGGATATACAACATGCATTAAACTGCTGGGCAGCTTTCATAGACAAACCCTAACTGGCAAAAGCCTCATCTTCTTAATCATTTTACAATTTATTTTATTACCTAAGAGGTTTAATCAGAAATGGTTAAAAATTCTTTGTTTTAAAATTGAAAAGTTAAAAAGAAAAATACTGTTTTAAAGGATTTCAATTTAAAAGCAAAAAAGTTTAATAAGATCATGATCTAAGAAAGTTCTAAACAAAGGGGACAGTGAATTTAAAAAGCAGAAGAAATATTTTTTTCAGACAAAAGTGCCTTGGAAAATAGTAAAATTAATTAGATTCTTCTACTAAAATTTTCTGGTTTCTTAATTCCTTGACTCCAGCAAAGCCCTTTTTGCCTATTAAAGATAATTAGACTAACTGATTAATGCTTATTTGAGGAGTGTCATTGTTAACAAGCAAATCATCATTATTTTATTCCTTTCTCTAAAGCCTTTGACTAATTATTGTCAGATATCCTTTGAGTAAGGAATTACAATTTTTGGGCTTTGGAGAAAAGAGACAGAAATATACGGAGGTTTATGTTAAACAAGGACTGCTGATTATAATAATAAAAAAACCCAGCATACTAAGCCCAAACAAATACTATTTAGTACATATGACTTGTCATTTGTTGTTGTTGTTGTTGTTAGTTGCGAAGTCATGTCCGACCCATCGCGACCCTATGGACAATGTTCCTCCAGGCCTTCCTGTCCTCTACCATCTTCTGGAGTCCATTTAAGCTCACGCCTACTGCTTCAGTGACTCCATCCAGCCACCTCATTCTCTGTCGTCCCCTTCTTCTATTGCCCTCAATCTTTCCCAGCAATAGGCTCTTCTCCAGTGAGTCCTTCCTTCTCATTAGGTGGCCAAAGTATTTGAGTTTTAGCTTCAGGATCTGGCCTTCTAAAGAGCAGTCAGGGTTGATCTCCTCTAGGACTGACCGGTTTGATCGCCTTGCAGTCCAAGGAACTCGCAGGAGTCTTCTCCAGCACCATAGTTCAAAGGCTTCAATTCTTTGGCGCTCAGCCTTTCTTATGGTCCAGCTTTCACTGCCATACATTGCAACTGGGAAGACCATAGCCTTGACTATACGCACTTTTGTTGACAGGGTGATGTCTCTGCTTTTTAGTGTGCTGTCTAGATTTGCCATGGCTTTCCTCCCAAGGAGCAAGCGTCTTTTAATTTCTTGGCTACAGTCCCCACTTGCAGTGAACTTGGAGCCCAGGAAAATAAAATCTGTCACTACCTCCATTTCTTCCCCATCTATTTGCCAGGAATTGAGAGGGCCGGATGCCATGATCTTGGTTTTCTTAATGTTTAGGTTCAACCCAAGTTTTGCACTCTCCTTCTTCACTCGCAACAAGAGGCTCTTTAGTTCCTCTTCACTTTCTGCCATTAGAGTGGTATTATCTGCATATCTTAGGTTGTTGATGTTTCTTCCAGCAATCTTAATTCCAACTTTTGATTCATCTAGCCCTGCCTTTCTCATGATGTGCTCTGAATATAAGTTAAATAGGCAAGGCGACAGTATACAGCCTTGCCGGACTCCTTTCCCAATTTTGAACCAATCAGTGGTTCCGTGTCCAGTTCTCACTGTTGCTTCTTGGCCCACATATAGGTTTCTCAAGAGACAAATAAGATGGTCTGGTATGCCCATCTCTTTAAGGACTTGTCAGAGTTTGTTATGATCCACACAATCAAAGGCTTTAGCATATTCAATGAAGCAGAAGTAGATGTTTTTCTGGAACTCTCTAGCTTTCTTTCAGCACTGCAAAATACTTTGCATGGTATTTTAAACTCTCTTCAGTTACCAGGAAAGAAATTCCACAATTCCAACTCCTTGGGAGTATTTTCTTCTTCCTTTTCCAATAACTTTTTGCTTGTCCATAGAATTTTAAACATTGGAAAAAAGAAACTTTGTCGAAATCTTGACTGTATACCCTCACAGCCGTGGAATGGGACAACTCAGCACAGCCAGCTAGGGTGGCCAGCTGGGGAACAGCCTCCTTGCCATTGTCAGGTTACTTCTGCCAACTCACTGCCACCAGGTCCTTGCAGGACAACTCAACATGAGCAATTCCCTGCGAGGAGAACTCGCTGCAGGCACCTGGACGGAGAGCCAGGTGAGCAAGTGAGCAGGTGAACGGGTGGCAGAGTGCACAGCAACTGCCCACTTTTCTGCCTTCCATGCATGCAAACACCCCGTTCCACAGACCTGCATAGTGACTAAATGTCTCTTGAAATCTGCTTCTCATTTTCTGTGAGGAATTGAAGTTCTCCCACTCTTCTCTGCCGTCTTTTCAGTCCTTGGATCTATTGACCATTTCTTGCCCACTACCAAGTCCAATACCCCAAACTCTTTTCTTAAAAGCAGCCTGCTTTTCAATTTCTCCTCTGTTGCATTTCTCTTCCCCCCCACTTGGTTTCCCCAAGGGAAACCTTGGCCAACTATGCTAGGGAGCAAAGAGATGGGGGCATCCCGTTTTGTAGCAGCAGCAGTCGCAGATGTTTTGCATGTTTTTATTTGTTCACTCTTGGAGAAGAGATGTTTTCCCCTGTTCTCTTCCTTCCTGTCTGGCTTTGTAAGCACCACGTATTTATGAGCAGTTGTGGGCTTCCCAAAGTGCTAAAAACTCTTATCTCACTTTGGCTTGGGCAGAATCTGACCCCATCCACTGCTGCCACACTGTGTACTCTGTCCACCCACTTGCTTGCTCATTTGCTCACCTGCCTGCCTGACTCTCCTCACTCACTCGCTCACACACACCCCGCCCCCTGGGTCTCCATCCAGGTGCGTGCACTGAGTTGTTCTCACAGTGGATTGTCCATGTTGTGATGTGCTGCAATGATCTGGTATCAGTGAGTTGGCACAGGTAACCTGGCAGTAGCGAGAAGCCCTGCTCCAGTTGGCCACCCCCAGCTGGCCGTCCCAAATTGTCCTAGATCCGCTGGACCCATATGTTGTGTAATGTATTGGCCTTTATTATATGTGTAAGTGTTTGCTTATGTCACACTCCTTGCTAATTGCTTGGATTCAAATGCTAAGTGCTATTCACATGTATGCTTGTAACAGTTGCTAGCTGGCCCAGACTAGTAGTCTCCAGCTGGCTAAGTAGGTCTTTGGGCAGGAAACCTTTGCTTCAAACCTATTGGTTGCTGCCTATAGGCCAACCGTATAAATAGCTTTGTAGCAGCTCCCTTGTTGCTTCTGTTATGTTTGACCTTCAATTAAAGATGTTGCTGTTTTGAACCTTCCGTCTCATTCAAAGCCTGCAAAGAACCGGCTACACAACATGTTTATTTTTCTGATACTGAATAGTAAGTCTTTTTATTGGAAGTCCATTTTCTTTGTTCAGAAGTAAAAAATAAAGTGCAAATTTCATTGCATTTACAATAACTTAAATACAATAAAGTCATTTTAAAAATACTTCTTGTTGAAAAAGATATAATCTAAAAAGAACCAAAGAACCAAAATAAATATGCACATTTAAAGGGTTTTGGGGAAAAAGATACAACAAAGGAAAGAATTTAAAAATTATTAAAATTATTAAAATGCTTTCAAAATTATATTCTAAGTATTTTGGTATATGATTTGCTGTAATGTGATTGAATCTGATTAAATATCTGCTATAATAATATTATATATAATATTTATAAGTTCAGCACTTTAGAACTAATATACCGTATATACTTGAGTATAAGCCGAATTTTTCAGCCCACTTTTTGGGCTGAAAAAATCCACTTCGGCTTATACTCCAGTCAACAAAAAAAAAAAAACTTACCGAGGACTTGCGCGCGGCCGAGCTACTTTGCCTGACGCTGCTGGGGTCGCCCGGGCGCCTCTGCTCGCCCTCAGCAGCACCTGGCCCAGAATCACATGCGAAACAAGCCCGGCAGAGGAGCCGGAGCGGCGAGCAGAGGCGCCCGGCCCAGATCCTGCAAGGCCCGGCCGAGACGCGCCCCCAGCAGCGGAGCTGCTCCGGCTCCTCTGCCGGGCTTGTTTTGCATGTGAGCTACTTTGCCTGATGCTGAGAAGACCCGCTTGGGCACTCGGGTTGGTGTCAGTCTCCGCAGGCCCTTCTCGTTTCCAGGAACGTCAAGCGCGCTTGGCTCCCCACCCCCACGGCAGGGCAGGGCAGGGCAGAGACTTGCTCGCCCTTCTGACGGCCCTGAAGAGAAACGAAGGGCTTGCAAACTCCCCGCGAGAAGCTGGGCGAAGCGCGCGGCTGGGCGAGTGTGTGCCTGCGCGCGTATTTACGAAAGAAACGCTCCGAGAGTTCTTCTTTCTCCGCCCCCTTGGGGGGAACTCTAGCGACTACTGTAGCCGCGCTTCTCTTCTCGGCTCCGAAAATAGGGATTTCTACTCTCTCTCTCTCTCTCTCTCCCCTCCCCACCCCGCATTCTCCTGCCTCTTCGATTGCGACAATAAAAGGGTGAAGGGTGCGCTGGTTTCTTCCTCCTTCCTCCCCCCCTCCCCTCCCCTCCCCGATTGTCAGGTGAGGCAGCTGGAGGTCTGGCCGGGAGATTGTAGCCGTTTTGAAACGCCGCGTCTTGAAACGCCCGATCAGCTGATTTTCGGGTGGAAGAGCCGCGGCTTGAATCTGTTTGCATCTGCCTGAATTAGACCGAAACGGCCTGAATTTGACCAGAGTTGCTTTGTAATGGCTGGAGGAACTGCAGAGGAGGTCTTGCCGGGAGATTGTGGCCGTTTTGAAACGCCGCGGCTTGAAACGCCCGATCAGCTGATTTTCGGGGCGGAAAGAGCCACGGCTTGAATCTGCTTGTATTTGTTTGAACTTAACCAGAAACGGCTCGTAATGGCTGGAGGAACTGCGGAGGGAGTGAATGCTCCAGCCTGGAATATTTGGAAAGGCTGGGGGAACCGGATGAACTGCAGCTTAAGCGACTGTTGCCGGAGGAGCCATGGCTTGAAACGCCCCAGTTTTGGGGCAGCGTTTGCTTGTTCCCTCCCTCCCTCCCCTTTCCCTCCTCTCTAAATCCTTCCTTCCTTCCTTCCTTCCTTCCTTCCTCCCTCCCTCCCTCCCTCCCCTTTCCCTCCTCTCTAAATCCTTCCTTCCTTCCTTCCTTCCTTCCTTCCTTCCTTCCTTCCTTCCTTCCCCAGCCCTAATCCGGAAAGTGGAAGGAAAGAAGAGTAAAGGCTGGGCGGAGGAGGAGGGGAAGTGCAACCCTGCACTATTCAGCTCAGTGAAGTCACGCTTGAAACGGCTTGAAACGCCCGATCAGCTGATTTTCGGGGCGGAAAGAGCCACGGCTTGAATCTGCTTGTATTTGTTTGAACTTAACCAGAAACGGCTCGTAATGGCTGGAGGAACTGCGGAGGGAGTGAATGCTCCAGCCTGGAATATTTGGAAAGGCTGGGGGAACCGGATGAACTGCAGCTTAAGCGACTGTTCCCGGAGGAGCCATGGCTTGAAACGCCCCAGTTTTGGGGCAGCGTTTGCTTGTTCCCTCCCTCCCTCCCTCCCTCCCTCCCTCCCTCCCTCCCCTTTCCCTCCTCTCTAAATCCTTCCTTCCTTCCTTCCTTCCTTCCTTCCTTCCTTCCTCCCTCCCTCCCTCCCCTTTCCCTCCTCTCTAAATCCTTCCTTCCTTCCTTCCTTCCTTCCTCCCTCCCTCCCCTTTCCCTCCTCTCTAAATCCTTCCTTCCTTCCTTCCTTCCTTCCTTCCTTCCTTCCTTCCTTCCCCAGCCCTAATCCGGAAAGTGGAAGGAAAGAAGAGTAAAGGCTGGGCGGAGGAGGAGGGGAAGTGCAACCCTGCACTATTCAGCTCAGTGAAGTCACGCTTGGTTAAAAAACAGATTTAATAATAATAATAAGAAGAAGAAGTTGGGCTGATCAAATGTTTCAATAATGACTGAAGGAGGGCTGCTTGTACCTTGGTCTTTGTGCTGGTGTCTTGACATGCCAATACACTAGTACGGAAAGCTGCCGTTCACTTTCGGGGGGAGGAAAAAAAACACAACAACACCGCACGCTTTCCGCCCCGAAAATCAGCTGATCGGGCGTTTCAAGCCGTTTCAAGCGTGACTTCACTGAGCTGAATAGTGCAGGGTTGCACTTCCCCTCCTCCTCCGCCCAGCCTTTACTCTTCTTTCCTTCCACTTTCCGGATTAGGGCTGGGGAAGGAAGGAAGGAAGGAAGGAAGGAAGGAAGGAAGGAAGGAAGGAAGGAAGGAAGGAAGGAAGGAAGGAAGGATTTAGAGAGGAGGGAAAGGGGAGGGAGGGAGGAAGGAAGGAAGGAAGGAAGGAAGGATTTAGAGAGGAGGGAAAGGGGAGGGAGGGAGGGAGGGAGGGAGGAAGGAAGGAAGGAAGGAAGGAAGGAAGGAAGGATTTAGAGAGGAGGGAAAGGGGAGGGAGGGAGGGAGGGAGGGAGGGAGGGAACAAGCAAACGCTGCCCCAAAACTGGGGCGTTTCAAGCCATGGCTCCTCCGGGAACAGTCGCTTAAGCTGCAGTTCATCCGGTTCCCCCAGCCTTTCCAAATATTCCAGGCTGGAGCATTCACTCCCTCCGCAGTTCCTCCAGCCATTACGAGCCGTTTCTGGTTAAGTTCAAACAAATACAAGCAGATTCAAGCCGTGGCTCTTTCCGCCCCGAAAATCAGCTGATCGGGCGTTTCAAGCCGTTTCAAGCGTGACTTCACTGAGCTGAATAGTGCAGGGTTGCACTTCCCCTCCTCCTCCGCCCAGCCTTTACTCTTCTTTCCTTCCACTTTCCGGATTAGGGCTGGGGAAGGAAGGAAGGAAGGAAGGAAGGAAGGAAGGAAGGAAGGAAGGAAGGAAGGAAGGAAGGAAGGAAGGAAGGATTTAGAGAGGAGGGAAAGGGGAGGGAGGGAGGGAGGGAGGAAGGAAGGAAGGAAGGAAGGAAGGAAGGAAGGAAGGAAGGAAGGAAGGAAGGATTTAGAGAGGAGGGAAAGGGGAGGGAGGGAGGGAACAAGCAAACGCTGCCCCAAAACTGGGGCGTTTCAAGCCATGGCTCCTCCGGCAACAGTCGCTTAAGCTGCAGTTCATCCGGTTCCCCCAGCCTTTCCAAATATTCCAGGCTGGAGCATTCACTCCCTCCGCAGTTCCTCCAGCCATTACGAGCCGTTTCTGGTTAAGTTCAAACAAATACAAGCAGATTCAAGCCGTGGCTCTTTCCGCCCCGAAAATCAGCTGATCGGGCGTTTCAAGCCGCGGCGTTTCAAAACGGCCACAATCTCCCGGCAAGACCTCCTCTGCAGTTCCTCCAGCCATTACAAAGCAACTCTGGTCAAATTCAGGCCGTTTCGGTCTAATTCAGGCAGATGCAAACAGATTCAAGCCGCGGCTCTTCCACCCGAAAATCAGCTGATCGGGCGTTTCAAGACGCGGCGTTTCAAAACGGCTACAATCTCCCGGCCAGACCTCCAGCTGCCTCACCTGACAATCGGGGAGGGGAGGGGAGGGGGGGAGGAAGGAGGAAGAAACCAGCGCACCCTTCGCCCTTTTATTGTCGCAATCGAAGAGGCAGGAGAATGCGGGGTGGGGAGGGGAGAGAGAGAGAGAGAGAGAGTAGAAATCCCTATTTTCGGAGCCGAGAAGAGAAGCGCGGCTACAGTAGTCGCTAGAGTTCCCCCCAAGGGGGCGGAGAAAGAAGAACTCTCGGAGCGTTTCTTTCGTAAATACGCGCGCAGGCACACACTCGCCCAGCCGCGCGCTTCGCCCAGCTTCTCGCGGGGAGTTTGCAAGCCCTTCGTTTCTCTTCAGGGCCGTCAGAAGGGCGAGCAAGTCTCTGCCCTGCCCTGCCCTGCCGTGGGGGTGGGGAGCCAAGCGCGCTTGACTTTCCTGGAAACGAGAAGGGCCTGCGGAGACTGACACCAACCCGAGTGCCCAAGCGGGTCTTCTCAGCATCAGGCAAAGTAGCTCACATGCAAAACAAGCCCGGCAGAGGAGCCGGAGCAGCTCCGCTGCTGGGGGCGCGTCTCGGCCGGGCCTTGCAGGATCTGGGCCGGGCGCCTCTGCTCGCCGCTCCGGCTCCTCTGCCGGGCTTGTTTCGCGTGCGAGCTACTTTGCCGGCCGCTGCTGAGGGAAGATCTCTGGAGAGGAGCATAAGGTGAGCTGCTGCATTTCCCAGCCTCGGCTTATACTCGAGTCACCAACTTTTACCATTTTTGGGGGGTAAAATTAGGGGTCTCGGCTTATATTCGAGTCGGCTTATATTCAAGTATATACGGTAGATCAGCTATCGATGTTTGTATGAATCATGGCATTCGCTCATTGTGTATATTTGTAAATATACATCTTGTATGTTGTATCTTCTTTCAGTTGTTTTCCTCCTCTTTTATAATTTTTTGTATATAGTGGGGGGGCGAAAGACACCCCCACAAGAATAGAATTTTAGATACAAGGAAGCAGTACTGTTGCTGAGCAATTATTACAAAACTTTGAATGTTTGTGTACATAGGTATGTTCTTAAAATAGATAAACATGAAAACGAACAACTTTACTCAAGTAAATGTGACATTTGGCATTTCTTTTGCAATAAGCTGTATAATGTGCAAACAGATTGCATAGATAAAAAGCAGGTTTTGATTCATTATATGCCATCAACCTTTAAAAACCACATAAATAAATTTTCTCCATGACAATATGTGCCCAACCTGATCTTCCATCTGTGGCCCCTTTTCCTTTGTAATTGAATTCATCCCCCTTACTGTGACTTCTTTTCACTTTCACCTTTCCCTGCATTACATTTTTCCAGAACTGTGTTTACCTAATGTATTCAAAATATGATAATTTAAAACTGGTTATTTTAATCTTGAATGACATTTGTCTGGTAATCCATTTTTTTTTCTTTGCCATCCATGGTATTCTCAGAAGTCTTTCACCAACACCAAAATTTAAAAACAAACTAGGAATTTTAAAAGCAAGAAGCATTGTTAATTCCTAAAGAAAAACATCCTATTGGGACAATAAATATTCTTTGTTGGAAAAGCAGGACTAGAAGCAATGACTCTATGCACTTTTTATCCTATTAATCACCAGGAGCAGTAGAAGTAAATATAGAAAGCAATGAACTTCCTTTGTGTTCTTCTCTTTTTCTCTGTCTTGCTTTTCCTTAATTAGAAACCAAACATTCCTAGTTTGTTTTCTACGGGAGAAATAGAATACTTGCTACCAACTCCTCTTTCTCCTCCATCATGAGAACAACAAACTTTAGAGAAACAAGCTTTCTATCTCAGTATATAATAAACTAAATTTGCTCCTTTGGAACCTTAAGCATTCATCTCTGTATTGTCTTAATTGGCTCAATGCACTAATGTGTTCTGTTAAACATGCATGTCAGGATTTCAACCACAATCACCTCAAAATCTTCCTGACATACTCCCCAAAAGATGAGAAACATACTAGTTTCTCACACAACTGTACCGACGTTGTTAAGCATTTTGCACTGCCTTTCAAGTGCCTGCTAATCAGCACTTACTGTTAATAGGAGGAACAGGCAAGGTACAGCTTAAATAAAGATATGTTACCAGATAGTTTAATAAAACCTATTCCTGCTCATTCCATCTGAATCATATTCAATCAGCTGCAGGAAATTAAATAAGATTCAAGCAGGTTTGGTCAGGTTTTGTTTTCTGTATCCTTACTAATTAGCATCTTTCTTTTTGGCATTAATTCCTTTCAGCCCTCCCTGCTATTTTAGAAAAGCATCCCCCATGTTGACAAAGTAGTCAGATATGTTGGATATAAAGGCACCCCTGTTAGAAAGACTAAAAATGGTTTCTGCAAATTATACGGCAGGCTTTTGCAAATTAATGCCTGATTAGTTATGGAATTTGGACCTAGAAGGTTCCTATGAAAAATGATGAAAGATGGCCAGGAGCATAGAAACCACAAGGTCTGAAGGCATGATGTAGAATATGTTAATACTCTGGCTAAAATTTGACTGGCATTTGATACAGGAAGGCACACATATTAAAGGAACCTTTCCACATTAAATTGTTGTATAAATGAATCTTTGTATCCTAATTACAAAGAAGCGGTAACCATTGTAATTAAGCAGTGACACAGGAAGAAAAAGGCTGCATGACACAAAGCCCTATTCTATTCTCTACTTGAAGTCTGTATTTGCAAAGCAAGAGTAGAACATAAAGATCAGGAGCCTCATTATCCATGTGTCTTCTGATGGCAAGCCACATTCTATACTATCATAAACTGTGCTCATTCATTATGCAAAGCCATAGTTAGTTTAAATCATGACTTAGCAAATTGGAAAATTTGGCTGAAATGTCTATGCCAAACCAATTGAACATCCACCACATTCTTAAGTGTGATACTATATATGTTATTTCAGATTTACATTACACTTTGCCTTGTAGAGATGGAGGTCAAGGATATGAAGGGGCCGTGTGCAGCAAATTCCCTGCCTCAGTATCTTGTTTACCTCATGTCTATGAGCTCACTCCAATTAGCACCACCAAGGACTGCCAGGAACCATCAAGATATGTGAGACTCTACCCTGGCTGGGATGTTCTTAAAGATTGACAAGGGAATATACCAATAACAATGCTGTTGCTGTGTGCTCTTTGCTGCTTGTTAAAACTGTATAAAAGTAATAAACTCTGCGTAGGCAGACAGACATTTTGGACACCCTGCGATGACTGGTTTCTGAATCCCACACCTTGTAGTATTTTAGTTTGTTCTAAAATAGTGTAAACATGTTTTACAATCTGCACTCCATGTCAGAATGCTGGCTTTAACTTTAAAACCCTAACTCACTTGAAATTTGAAAAATGTCTCTTCCTTTGTTCATCATACAGCTCTTGACTATCTCCATATAAGGTCCTTCCTAAGGTAAAAATGGATACATAGTGACAAAAGGTAAGAAATAAATAAAAGAAAGCACTATTCATTCACGATGCCCCCATTTTTGGCATGTCTTGTAAGAGGGCTAATCAGTAAGGGGGTCCTCTCTGTGTTAATCATTGCATCCATCACACCTCCAAGCTCCGGAAAACTGAAAGTCTGATTGCTATATCTGTCATAAGTGTGGCACATTTTGCATTACTGGTGAATCAAGTCTGCCAATATGTCTATTGTCCCTCAGTTGAATTACTTTGATAAAGGAAGATTAACAAGTTTTCTCTTTAATAGAATTGATCTTTCATGCAATAGCTCTTTAGGTTTCACTTTTTTCAAACCAATTTTTACCTCATGATGTCAATTCATTTTCATTTGCTGCAGAGGAGATTTTAAAAAGCATACACATGGCTTACTCTTAAAAATCCTTTTAATATTCATTTTTTAAAATTGTTGAGCCAGATTGATTTGCTGTCTCTTGTTTAAGAGATGGAGTAAAATAAGAAACAAAAAAAGGTGGGCAAACTGAAAGAAATTGTATGGTTAAAAATGTGTAAAATAAATATGCCAACTCTTTTCAGAACCATAATACAGTATTTTAATAACGTGAGGCACAAAATCCAGAAGAAAATATTTCTGATTAAACCACTTTGAAATTTAATGCAACCTGTACCTGAGAATTTGCTAATGAATTGTGCCCATGTATCTTCTTCAGAATTTTGGAGATTATGGGGCCGATCAATCTCTCAACCCAACCTATTTTGGAGAGTGGTTGTGGGAAATATCAAAAGGCACGCTACACATAATGCCTTGAATTTCTGAAAGAAAGATGTAAATCTAATAAACAAGTACCTACCTCTACCATCCTAGATCATGTACTTGGGAAGCAGAATGCCAGCATATATGTATTTTTTTCCTTAAAGAATTACTCTTTCCTTTTAAGGTTTTACTTAATTGGAAACATAGTTGCATTAATATACTATTTTAATTAGAATTTTTCAATATGTCTATTGTCCCTCAGTTGAATTACTTTGATAAAGGAAGATTAACAAGTTTTCTCTTTAATAGAATTGATCTTTCATGCAATAGCTCTTTAGGTTTCACTTTTTTCAAACCAATTTTTACCTCATGATGTCAATTCATTTTCATTTGCTGCAGAGGAGATTTTAAAAAGCATACACATGGCTTACTCTTAAAAATCCTTTTAATATTCATTTTTTAAAATTGTTGAGCCAGATTGATTTGCTGTCTCTTGTTTAAGAGATGGAGTAAAATAAGAAACAAAAAAAGGTGGGCAAACTGAAAGAAATTGTATGGTTAAAAATGTGTAAAATAAATATGCCAACTCTTTTCAGAACCATAATACAGTATTTTAATAACGTGAGGCACAAAATCCAGAAGATTAAACCACTTTGAAATTTAATGCAACCTGTACCTGAGAATTTGCTAATGAATTGTGCCCATGTATCTTCTTCAGAATTTTGGAGATTATGGGGCCGATCAATCTCTCAACCCAACCTATTTTGGAGAGTGGTTGTGGGAAATATCAAAAGGCACGCTACACATAATGCCTTGAATTTCTGAAAGAAAGATGTAAATCTAATAAACAAGTACCTACCTCTACCATCCTAGATCATGTACTTGGGAAGCAGAATGCCAGCATATATGTATTTTTTTCCTTAAAGAATTACTCTTTCCTTTTAAGGTTTTACTTAATTGGAAACATAGTTGCATTAATATACTATTTTAATTAGAATTTTTCAGTACAGTAGAAGTATAAAAATTAAAAGAATAAGAAAATAAAGAGTATACTCACCGCCCTGAGTCCTTCGGGAGAAGGGCGGTATAGAAATTAAATTATTATTATTATTATTATTATTATTATTATTATTATTATTATTATTATTATTATTATTATTATTATTATTATTATTATTATTATTATTATTATTATTATTATTATTATTATTATTATTATTATTGGAAAAAGAAATGAAAAAGAAAGAAAACTTAAAATTTTGACTGCCATTCTTCTTTCCATCTGTTGAGCAATTGCCTTATTATTCTTCCCCCTTCCTCTTGCTACCCTTTTTAATCTCAAATCCATGAATCATCAGTTTAGTCTAATCTAAAATGATCCTTCTTGTTATCCACATTTCCAACATAAATTTGAATTTTATATATTCTAGTTGATTTTTCTGTAGTCATATACCAATAGTTCATCAATTTATCAGTTTTCTTTAAGATTATAACATAGTGTAAATGTCAATCCTTTCAGTCACACAATTTCCCATTATTTTGTCTGCATATTGTAACCATTTGTTTGGCCTACAGTACTTTATTGTACATTGTTTTATTTGTTCTTCTATTTCAAATATCAGTAAAAGTTTATACTTTCTAGCAACCACATGTTCATCATTAAATGTGTATTATTATAAAACTGTTTTGAAGCCAGTCTTATATATTCATTACCATAAATTTATTTGTCTACTTTGAATCTTTTGGATAATTGTAAATAAGATAATCAGGTTTCATTATAATATTAATCCACAATATCTTTCCCATTATTGTATATATCCAATTTTTTTTTCACGTTCATTATGCATGATAAAAATTCCTCTCTTCCTTTTCACACTTCAACCTGTTTGTTATTCCTTTGTACATTTTTGACAGCTAAATGGTGTCATATACTAATGATACATCATTTTATAACAATTCTATCTTAAATTATGACACAATGTACATTTTAAAGTGCCTGATGTACTATAATTATGCACCCTCATTCAATACTTCCATACATGGCAATTTGTCTGGCGTATAGAATTACAATGCATTGTACTTAGCCAAACAGAAACTGACTCAAAAACATAGACAGCATTCAGATTATATCAGATCACAGAAACATATGAAAACAAAGCAGTAGTTAGTATATCCCAAACTTCTAATATTCTGATTTTCCAAACAAACAAAAAAACAGGAAAGCCTTTAGATCTAAGCAACAAAAGATGCCTTATGTTTCAAAATGTTTCAATGAGAAAAGTAAGATTTCTCTTTGATCCCTGTATGCTTTTTTCTGGTACACATATACCTGAAAATAAATGAACTCAATGGTTTAGGCTTGTACAAGTGTGTAAACCAGACATATTAAACTTTTAAATTTTTCCCTTCCTTGTCTCTTTTCCCAGTTTTTCATGACGTCTCCCTTGTCATTATTTTCCTCAAGATAAAGAACTAAGATTAAAGCCAATAATCTTTAAGAGTGAGAGGCTTTTCTCCCCACAGTATCCTCCCATAGATCCAAGAGGCTGAGATCACAACCCACCTCGGGTATAATTACAAAGTGGGCAAAAAACTTTGGATATTCTATAGATTTGGAAGACTGGCAAAAACTATGGGATAGAAAAAAAAATTGACTAAAGCAGTTTCATATAAAGAAAATTTGTATAAAATGTTTTATAGATGGCATATGACACCAGTAAGATTAGCTAAAATGTTTAAAAATACTTCAAATAATTGCTGGAAATGTAAACAAAGACCAGGTACCTATTAGCATATCTGGTGGATATGCCCTAAAGCGAAAACGTTGGTTGGAAAAGATGACCAATATACATGTTGAATTTAAACCAGAACTGTTTTTGTTAGGAATATTAGGAGCTAAGTATGAGAAGGAGAGTATCTAATATTACATGTATTGACAGCAGTGAGAATAGCATTTGCCCAATACCGGAAAAATGAAAACTTATCAGCTGAGGAGATTTAATCAAGAAAATTTTAGAATCTACAGAAATGGACAGATTAACTTTAGAGATTAAAGAGAAAGAGGATTCAATTTATTTTAAAACATGGGATAAATTTTACCAATGGTTAGGAAAACAAACTAGCGAGAAATGAATGTGATATGTTATTTTGAATATATATTAGTAAGGAGAATGATATGTATTGACTAATCGATACCATATATAATTATCGTTTATCATATATAAAGGTAAAGGTAAAGGTTCCCCCGCACATGCGTGCTAGTCGTTTCCAACTCCAGGGACCGGTGCTCATCTCCGTTTCAAAGCCAAAGAGCCAGCACTTTTCCGAGGACGTCTCCGTGGTCATGTGGCCAGCATGACTAGACACCAAAGGCGCACGGAACGCTGTTACCTTCCCACCAGAGTGGTCCCTATTTTTCTACTTGCATTTTTACATGCTTTCGAACTGCTAGGTTGGCAGAAGCTGGGACGAGTAACAGGCGCTCACTCTGCTACGCGGCACTTGGGATTCAACCCGCCAAACTGCCGACCTTCTGATCAACAAGCTCAGCATCCTAACCCACTGAGCCACCGCGTACCTTTTTTATCATATATATTATAGCTATTTACTGTTATATTAATTAGTGTTAATTGAACATATGTACTTGGACAATAGTCTGTTTGCTAAAGCTTGAAAATGTTATTGGGGGGCAACCCCAATGTTGTTCCCAACCTCGTTCTTACCCCAATCCCTCTCCTAATCCCATCCCAAATCCTGATCCTTACCCTGGATATATCCTCTTCCTAACCCTATAAAATTCTATAAAAACCCTATAAAATTCTATTTTAAAAAAGTGTCCTTATACCGTGAGGCTGGCAGTCAAACTCTCAAGAGTTGTTGGGTAGCATCTTTAAATGTAAATAATCTGCAAATAATCTAAATGTAACAATATCTGCTTCACATAAATAAAATGCTAGCTAGGTATGTAAGACAACCTAAGATCATAAGTAAATTTTGAAAATCTAACAAAAAGTAACAAAAGGAGAAAGAGAAATAAATGAACATTCTAGGCAGACCCCAGATGGACACAGAAGTCAGTACAGCAAAAGTTTGAAATGTGTTAAATTCTGTTGGAGATATTCCCCAAAAAAGGAAAAAAAGACCCTCTTGTTCATCTGTTAATGAAATCTGTATATTTATGCAAAGAAAATTATGATAATGGTGATGGAGAAGATGAATGCTTTATATACAGAAAGTTGCAGATTCAGTCCATAGAGCTTTGAGATAGCAATAAGAAAAATTATCTCATCCTAGTCTGAATGATTGGCTCTTCTTGCAGCCAATTTTTCTTAATGCCCGGTTTTCTTAAGTGTCTCTTAAATTATTCTGATCTTTGTCCCACAGAAATATACTTCATGATCTTTTCTAACATAGTTATTGCTTTACTCCCTAAAATTAATCTCCTCTTTACCTTCCCAGAACATCTTCACTTTCAGAAATGGGACAACTAGCCACAGCCAACTCATTGTGACCAACTTGCCATGGCCAACTGGCCACAGTCGGTGGTCCACAGCCAACTTGCCACAGTACAATTTGTCACAGCCAACTTGCCATGGGATAACTCACTGCGAAACAATTTAACAATTCTATTATATTATTTAAAATATTTTTTAAAAAAATTAATTTCTGTGCCTCCTTTTGCATCCTTTCTTTAATGATTCGGTTCCACCATTTCTTTGTTATTAGTTTTGTCCAGCAGCGAGTTGTCCTGTGGCAAGTTGGCCATGGCAAGTTGTCCCGCAATGAGTTGGTCATGGCGAGTTGGCCATGGTGAGTTGGCCATCAATTCTTGACCCTCAAAGATACAGAACTACCTTCATTTCTTCACTGTCAACTGTGAATTTGCTAAGCAAGCTGGTTGACATTATTTACTTCTTAATATTTGATACTAACCAGGATAATTCAATTTTTTTACTTTCATAGTAAGCTCTTTGGTCTTTTTTTTTCACTTAATGAAATAGTTTGGTCACCTATGAAACTTGGGCATTCGAGGAGCATAGACCTGGAAAGAATCTAATGCTTGGAACTGAGAGAGGAACTCTCAATGCTTTTTCAAAGTTGCTTTTTGTTCTCCCCACTCCTCCAACAATATGAACCACAAGTATTTCAGGCAAATTAAAAGGCTTTTTATTAAGGGGAGGCTAGGTTTTTATATAGGGTATACATGGTATGTATATTCGTTCAATATATGTGGCATGTGAAAAAGCAAAATATGAAACAATAAAAGACTTTGATTAGATGTGAAAAAAGGCAACCATTCCTAAAATATGTTGCATCTCCTCCTTTCTCACCAGGGTTTGTTTCTTTAATGCTTGTAACACTCAAGAACTTCACAATACAGCCCTATTGTTTCATTGACAGTCATTGAAGTGATCGGTTTTTGTACATCAAAGGAAATGGCTTTGGGTCGAACAAAAAATTTGGTTCCTAAACTTCAAAAAGAGGCATGGGTGCCATGCTAAAATGCTAATATCACTTTTATTAAAATGTTAAAAATAAAGGCTGAAATTTCATGTAACAGTTTTAGCTCCATTTTCAATTTGTTATTCTTTCAATATGGAATTGATTGTAGCTATCATCTCTCTCAATCCTGTCATAATACACCTACCACACATGTTATAGCAATATGGAGAGAATGTGCCTCTTTATCACCCTTCCTTTCCGTTTTTGAATCACTGTTTCTCTGAATTCAGTTTTATAGTTCTTACCATGCTAAGATACCCAGGGAGAATGATCAGATCATCCAGCATACTCTTAACACTTAACATGTTCCACATTCTGGTATGATCCACATAATTAAAGATAACCTTCTTCAATTCTATTGCTTTTTTTTTGCTAACTGTCTTAAATCAGCCTCTCTGCCATTTGCTGAAACTAGTTTTTTGTTTTAATTTGGCATTTCTCTTATAGAGGTTGCATTGACATCTGGTATAAGAGGCTTTGGAATTACTACAACTGAAGCCATAAAAATGACTGAGTAGGGTCTGGGGACGATCAGAGCCTTTGTGATCATACTGGGCAGAGACAGTTGCTATGACAACAGCTTGAAGCCATATTCTTGACAGTAGGCATGTTCCTTCCAACTGGTTTTGAGTCTCCATAGTCAACTGTGGAAGATAAAGTTGAAAAGATTGATGGCAAGTGCCTTTTAGTTGCCTTATTAGACTTCACTATAGCACATCATATTAATGTGGGGAAAGAAAATTCACTATATTATCAAAGCCATTCAATGACCAATATTTGAAGTGAAAAAGTATCCAACTTCTGACTGACGCTAAAACATAGCTTAAACTCCCTAGCAGAAACATATTTTCCAGCATTTCTCAGATGAAAACTGGCAGCAAGTGATTTTCACAATGGACACACCTGAACTTTAATGTTCTCAAATTATTTTTCTCTCTTACTACCATTGTTCCAACATGGTCCAACATCATAGGTTGTGTTCCATCTTCCTGCCCTTATATTATTTATCTCAATCCATTTAGCCTAGAACAGTATTCTCTGGCATTAGCTCCCAGATGCAAGCCTTTCCTAACCAAGTGCCTGACAAGGAAACGGTAGACAATAGCTTGCTCTATCCATGGAACTGTGACATCTAGCCTTGCATCACAATATATCTGGCACAAACCAGTTTATATACATTTTTCAGCCAAAAAAAGTAGCATCTGAAAGGCCACTTCCAGAACCTCTTACTCTGTAGCATGGGAAGTTGGGGTGAAAGGCTTTTTTCAGTGTCTCTAAAAATACTGCACCATCCCATCCCCACTCCTCTAAAGCAATTAGCAGTACAAGAGTACAAAAATGCTAGAGATAGGTTCAGATAATTATAATTATAACTGGGGGGTTTTAAGCTACTATATATACTGCAGTCTGCAAAGAAATTCCACCCTTACCAAAGGTTGGAAAGTCCTGAAACAGTACACTTTCTCCTAGTTCTTCCATATTCAGTCTGATATCTGATGTAAGAGATAATATAAAGGTAGAGGTAAAGGTTTCCCCTTTCCAGTCACGTCCAACTCTAGGGAGCAGTGCTCATTTCCATTTCTTAACCAAGAGAGCCAGCATTATCCAAAGACATTTCCATAGAAAGGATAGCAAAACTATATGCTGAGGTGCATGGAACACTCCATCGAAGTGGTATCTATTTACCTACTCGCATTTGCATGCTTTTGAACTGCAAGGTGGGCAAGAGCTGGAGCAAGTAGGAGTTCAACCGATTGCAGAAAGGGGCTCGGATCTCAAACCCAGGCTGTCAGCTTTCCAGCTGACAAGCTCAGTGTCTTTAACAGCAGAGTCATCACACCTCCTAAGAAATAATATAGCATAACCTAAAAATGAGCTCCAGGTATAAATACAAAACATGGGCAAAAGATAATGCAAGAAATGTCTTTTAACATGCTAAAGAGATGCAAAAAAGTTTTTTAACCTGCTAAAATGATTTTAATATGTCAAGATTTCCCAAAAGTGGGAAAAGTTTAACTTGTGGGGTTCTTTTTTGCTTGTTCATAACAGTGCTGCCTGTGTCACATAACCAAAGGAACAAAAAAGCAAGCTTCTAAACCACTATTGACCTGTGGTTTCTATATGGATGCACTGAGGGAAGAAGAAGAAGAAGAAGAAGAAGAAGAAGAAGAAGAAGAAGAAGAAGAAGAAGAAGAAGAAGAAGAAGAAGAAGAAGAAGAAGAAGAAGAAGAAGATGAAGAAGAAGAAGAAGAAGAAGAAGAAGAAGAAGAAGAAGAAGAAGAAGAAGAAGTTGGAAGGGACCTTGGAGGTCATCTAGTCCAACCCCCTGCTCAGGCAGGAAACCCTATACCATTTAACTCTACAACGAACCTGGCTGCAGCCATCTTGCTCGTTCTAAGTTGCCACAGAATTGGGAGGGGGTGCGGAGGATTTTTGCTAGTCTAAACATTTCATTGTCCTGTGGGAACCAAGGTCATTTCTATCGGTTAGATGGGGGGCATGAGCATTTGGTGGGAAATGTAACTGATTGCATAGCAACAGGGTGGGAAGTTTAACTTTGTAATAGTGTTTCTCTTTGAAGGGGATTTCAGACTTGGTTTTACTTTTGATCGTGCCAATACCATGTAACCAATAAACATGTTCTTTGAGAAAATCTTTAGCCCCGGAGTTCTGATTTGTTTGGTCTCATCTATTAGAACCTTGACAGTAATCTATTTTTAATGTTTTCCCTCCAGACCCATACAGATGAAACTTAGTTTTTTATTGCATGTATTTTTCACCTTATAACAAATTTGGTCCCACTCTGTTCAATTTTCAGAGCATTATTTGAAATACATACATGGAGTGTAAATAATTTTTCTCCAACTTTCCCTTGATTTGGAACAAAAATGAAAAGGAATTGTAAGATAAGAAAGGAAAATGGACACAAGTGATTCAAGAGCATGTAAAGAGGGGATTAATGTTTTATCCTATTTCACAGTTTCAGGGATGATTCAGATAAAGTTGGTGGAGAAAGACTGCAAATGAATTTTGACTAAATACATGATAATAAGAAAGGCAAGCTGTCGTTACTTTCTTCTTCCTTACTGTATCAGCAACCTGCTAAGCTAGCATTTTTAATTGGGATGATGGATTTCCTTTTGGGGAAATGAATATAGGTAGATCTCCTGCCTGCTCATTATGATTTGTATTGCATAGCAATTTGAAATGATGTTAGACAGCATCACTATCGGATGGATTCATAATTTGCTGAAAAATCACGCTCAATGTATAATCCTTAGTGGAACTGCATCTACATGGAGGGAAATATCCAGTGACGTACCCCAAGGCTCTGTTTTAAGCCCAGTACTTTTCAATATCTTCATCAGTTATTTAGATGAGGGGATAAAAAGGAAACACATCAAATTTCCACACAGCACTAAGCTGGCAGGAATAGCCAATATTCCAGAACATAGGGTCAAGATACAGAAGGACCTCAACAGACTGGAACATTGTGTGCTATCTAACAAAATGAAATGCAATGCTGAGAAAAATAAGGTTCTACATTTAGGCAAGAAAAATCAAATGCACGGGTACAGTATAAGTGATACCTGGCTCAAAAGTAGTAACTGCAAGAGGGATCTTGGAGTCCTAGTTGCATTAACAGAAGGATAGAATCAAGATCACACGATGTGTTAATACTACTTTATAATGCCTTGGTAGGTCCACACTTGGAATATTGCATTCAATTTTGGTCAGTTTTGATGTCTTACCCACTTACCTTAGGACTGCCACAGCCAGACCTCCCCTGCCCCGACACCTGTTGTGCAGCTGCCTGACTTCTTCTGTGGTCACTGGCAGCTGGCTGCCACATGGTACATTGCACTGGTGCCTCCCCATATGGCCTCCTGCTGTGACCAGTGGCACCGGCACAAAGTGCCAAACTGCATCCTGCTGGGAGTGGTTTCACCGGCGCAAAGTGCCGCATGGCAGCACAGGCACGCTGAGCCATGCGGCCTCCTGCCAGGAGCAGCAGCACTGGCATGCTGAGCCGCACAGCCTCCTGCCACAGTGGCGGCACCAGCGCAAAGTGCTGTGTGGCCTCCTGCCGCAAGCAGTGGCACAGTGCAATGTACCAGGTGGCATTTGGTCATGAGCAGCTACAAGTGGCTGCAGAAGAAGTCAGGCAGTGCCACAACAGGTGTTGGGGTGCGGGAGGCCTGGCTGCAGTGCTCCTAAGGTAAGTGGGTGTGGGACACATGGGGCAGCTCCACCCCCCAACCCCCACCCCTAGCTTGATTTTTACCCATGCATTTCACCTCCCAAACTAGGGCTTATTTTAGAGGTAGGTCTTACATTAGGTGCACACATAAAAATCAAGCTAGGCTTATTTTCAGGAAACACGGTAACACACATATAGACAAGCCATATTCATACGTATGTACAAGAAGCAATGGATGGAAACTAATCAAGGAGAGAAGCAATCTAGAACTAAGGAGAAATTTCCTGACAGAACAATTAATCAGTGGAACAACTTGCCTCCAGAAGTTGTGGGGAAAACAATATTGGAGGTTTTTAAGAGAAGACTAGACAACCATTTGTCTGAAATGTTATAGAATTTCCTGCTTGAGCAGGGGGTCAGACTAAAAGTCTTCCAAAGTCTCTTCCAATTCTGTTATTCTGCTACACAGTGGATATTCATTTGCAAAGCACCCTAAAAGAAGCATTTTATCAGGAATTCCTACAGACTACTTTCAGACCTGGACATAAGGCTGAGAGTTGATGACTTTTGGTGAGCCTGGATAGAAATACCACATAGCCCATGGACGTTTTTGACTTTTTAGCAGCCTTCAATACCATTAATCATGGTACACTTCTGGATCATCTGCAGGTTATAGGGCAGCAGCATTATTTTACAGTGGTTGTTCTCCTTTTTTAATGACCAGAGGTAATAATTGCAATGGGAAGAGTGGTTAGTCTGATGACCACTCATATGTAGGATATCATAAAGATCAGTCTTTTTCCACAGCTTTTAATATTTACATGAAGCTACTAGGAGAAGTCATTTGGAATTTATGATGAGTTATGAGCATGCTGATGATATTCTATTATACCTTGTCATTCCACCTCCAGCTGGATATGTCATGGGTGAATTGTCTTGATGTCCAGAAGTTGTTCAAATCATTTTTAGAAAAACAAGTTAAATTTAATCCCTAATAATATCGTATTTGCCTATCATGGCTTTATTAGCTCAATGGTCTCTCCTCTAGAATTTCACACTACACTTGTAATAGTAGGTGACTCCTAAATTCACATCTGCTGTTTGAAGGGCAGATGGACACTATGACCAAGAAATCCTTTGCTTGGTATCCAATTATGACCTGATCCTATAACAATGTTTCACGTGTTCATCATGACATATAATGACTCATCCCCATGCTGGTGGTACTATCATACATGAGATAGTCTTTGAAGTCCACTGGGGAAAAATATTTAGAATGTATCAAACCAAACTATCTTTCCCTGGAGAAATTGATTAGTATTTTCATTCCTGAAAATGAACGGAGCTGAGGCCCAGACATTTTGTTCTTGAGGGTTCCTATCATCTAAAACAGGGCTTTTCAACCTTTTCACCCACTGTACCACTTTTAGGATACAGCAACATCCGAGTACCACCAGTCGCCTAGCAAGGTGTCAAAAACCTGATGACCCCCCCTGCCCCCCAAAAAGGAAAAAAGTCATGAAGTACAGGTAGTCCTCAACTTACAACCGTTCATTTAGTGGCTGTTCGAAGTTACAATGGCACTGAAAAAAGTGCCCCCCAAGCCACAGCCGAGCAAGACACCTGCCTGCCCGCCTGGTGTCGCTCTTCCTCCTGTCTGAGGTTTTCATTGTTGTGGGCATTTCTGTTGAGGATTGGCAGCAGGGGTGGTGTGGGGGGTGTTTGGTTTTTATTCCCCCCGTCTGCTGGGTGGTTGCAGCAGGATTTGGTCACTTCACATGACCCTGGGACACTGTGACCATCATAAATATGAATCAGTTGCCAAGCATCTGAATGTAAATCACAAGACCCTGGAGATGCTGCAACATTCCAGCTGATGGGCACTTCTTCTGGGCTCAGAAGTGCCAGGATCAGTGCCGAGCTCCAGCTGGATCCTGGCGCTGATCCTGGTGCTTCCGCTGAGCCCTGACAGCCCTGCAGCTCCAGCCATCTCTCACTCAGGCTTCTGCGGTGCTGCCACCGGTTCAGCTCATTCCTCTCCCCTGCTACCACTTTTCTAGGATGGCTGCGTACCACCTGCCAGGTGCCAATGTACCATGGGTGGTACCCGTACCACTGGTTGAAAAGCCCTGATCTAAAACAACCTTTTCCTGAAGCCAAAACTGAATTCAATGGTTATAGCCTTCTG
Organism: Vipera berus; assembly: GCF_964194415.1. Taxonomy (NCBI): domain Eukaryota; kingdom Metazoa; phylum Chordata; class Lepidosauria; order Squamata; family Viperidae; genus Vipera; species Vipera berus. Next base: position 37,814,676 of record NC_138205.1, on the reverse strand, counting down.
GAATCTAGATAAAACCAAATCATTTCAGAGGGCTTTGGAATCAGTTGCGACATTGTCACAGTTCAGTGCAGAGAGTGGTAAGGATGGCCAAAAAGATCATTGGCAGTTCCCTCCCTCCCATCCAGGACATAGCACAGAAGTGCTGCTTGAGCAGGACACTACACATCCTCTTCACAACCTGTTTTCCTTGTTACCTTCTGGGAGGAGGCATCGTGTTCTGAAGCAGAACATCCAGATTCAGCCATAGTTTCATTCCATACAGCTTTAACCTTGTGAACTCTCAAGGTTATATTCTTCTCCTTCTGTTATATTCAAGATGGACAGTATTTAAAATTTACTTTTTATGCATATGTAGGGGTGTGGGTCTGTACATATGTTGTATACAGTATGTTTAGGTTTGTGTCATGTATGTGTTTCACTTTGAGAGTGGACAACTAAATTTCATTTTTTATGTGTGCCATTGTACCCATAGTAAAAAAAGTGACAATAAAGGCTATCTTGTCTTATCTGATCTTATCTTATCTTGTCTTGTCTTGCCTTATCTTGCCTTCTTGCCTTACCTTATCTTACTTTACCTTATGTTATCTAGTGGAATATGAATTTAATAAATAAATAACTAGGTCACTCTCCCATTTATTTTCTGAGAGAAAAGTTATTCCCTAAGGAAAACTTCCCTGCCAGATAAATAAAAACTCAGGGGAGAAACATGAGACAGAATAACGGTATGGATAAAGGGAGCTCAAATGCCAAGGGTGATCCTTATTTTATCTTTTTTTCTTTTTAGAAGAAAGCAAAATATGAGAAATTTGTATTCATATTTCTTGAACACCAAGTTTAATGTGACTGTATTCTTCCTTTAGATCAGTGTTTCTCAACATTAGCAACTTGAAGCTGAGTGGACTTCAATTCCCAGAATTCCCCAACCATCTTTGCTAGCTGGAGAATTCTGGAAGTTGAAGTGCAGACATCTTAAAGTTGCCAAGGTTGAGAAACACTGCTTTAAATCAATTCCAACCTAAATACAGGTTTCAGCAGTCTCACGCCCAATACACTGTTGCTTAAAATGACTACATATCTACCCTTGTCAACTTGTTTATTGTAAAATTTATTCCAATGGAAAAAGAAATGCTCTCAAATGGATATGTAAATCATAAATAGCTCACAATAGCAATAGCACTTCACAGTGCTTTACAGCCCTCTCTAAGCAATTTACAGAGTCAGCATTTTGCCCCGAACAATCTGGGTCCTCATTTTACCGACCTTGGAAGGATGGAAGGCTGAGTCAACCTTGAGCAAGTAAAAATTGAACTGCCAAGCTGCAGGCAGCAGAAGTAGGCTGCAGTACTGCATTCTAACCACTGCATCACCATGATTCCCACTTTGTGGTTCACATATCAGCAGTGGTCCATTGAAATTCACCAGAGATTCCATCAAAACAATCTCAGCTTCTGGTAAGTCATCATTTCAAACCTCCTGCCGACCTTTATTTACTATTAGAAAACTAGATCAAGAAAAATGGATCTGTGCCTGCAAACTGGTTTGGTAAAATGTAGATGCAATATTTCAACTAGCAATGTGAATTCAGAAAACTGCCAATAATAAACAGGTGATTTGCTGGGCAGTCAACTGAAGGAGTACATGACTTAAATTTTTTCTTATTCCTAGGCCTTACTCATAAAAGCAAAATTAGAGTTTTAAGGAAAACAAAGGAGGGAAAGTATGCACTTTTGCTAGAATTACAGTTTCCAAACTCAGCTTTTCTTGATACAGAAAGCTTTTCCTTCCTAAACACAGAGGATACACAGCCCTGTTTATACTATAGCCAGCTGGTAATATAATTTCAGTATTTACAAACTGTAGTAAGCTTGAGGAGACTTTTTAATGACTGTGTAATAAGCTCCCCATTGGCTCTTCCAGCCACCTCAAAGCTCTGTTGTACAATTGAGCACCAAGGAAACATACATTCCCTTATCATTCTCTTTGCCAAATGGAATCAAAACAAGCTTTGAATTCAATAGTTTTGTAGCATGGTTAGAAAAGCATCAGAGCTCACTGCATGTAGGGCTGGCAACTAAATTCTCAGATGAGTGTAAGCAAAGCTCTGAAATGACATCGTGGCCATGGAAACCACCAAACTTGTTCACGTTCTGCTAGGGTGATAAAAAATCTTTCATGTGGACTTGCTTGCAAATATATACATTTACATTCTCTTAGTTGATCTCCTTCCCTTCAATCCCAGTGTTTATTTCATTGTAGTTTATGATAGATTGGTTGGGTTTACATAACATGCTTAATTTAGCTACTAATTGACCCATTTTCTAGGCTCACACAGTATGCCTGAATCCCAAACTAATGAAACATGCTGGGTTCACTGAACATATGAAACCAGCCAAATAATATGACTTATACTCATCATTCTGTTTCTTTTGGGCATATGGCTTTGTGTAAGGCATAGAAAGAGAGTAAAAAATAGTGATAATCAGAATATATTAAATGAATGCTATTTAAAAAATGGAAATACGATAATATATTTTTATACATTGCATAAAAAAAGAAAAGGAAGCATAGATAAATCCAATTTACACTAGTTCATACCAAGCCCATTTACTATACCCTCTATATCTTTCTATTTGTGCAATCCAGCCTTGCTTCCTGTACATCTGTATTATCCTTCATACACTGCTTCTTTCTTCTCATTTTTTTTCTTTTTTGAAGATTTCTTTAGTTCCACCCAACCTGTTATGTATTGAAGTAAATTATATGGGCCATTATAATTGAATAACGGCTGTATTGTTTGAAAGTTAATTTCCTGTCTGCAAGTTTGCAAGCTTGCATTTTGGGCGGGAGAATTGCTTTAATTTCATTGGCTGCTGCCTATCGGCAATCCATATAAATAGATGTTAAGGCAGCTGTTAGAGCCGCTTCTGTGTTAACCTAATAAATGTTCTGTTACTTTCACCTTCGCCTCATCAATGCCTCAAAGATCCCAGTATTTAATAGTGGCGACAAAGGTGGGATGTGCTGCTAAGGAAGAGAAAGTCAAAAGTCACTGGGGTAAGACCTGGCATCAGTGTCCTGGTAGGAACCACATTCCCCCCTCTGCCTGCCAGCAAGCCACGCTGGAGGCATCCACATCCTAAGGGACCCATCCCTAAAATCAACACAGAAGCCCTTAGCAGCCCAAGGCATTGAGAGGTCAGTAACAGCAAACCATGGCCAAGGTCGGCAAGCTGTCTGAGTTTGACATGTTGCACCCAGAGAGGTGGAGCTCGTACATCTCATGAGTCGAGAACTAACCTAAGAGCAAACCAAGTTAGTGAAGATGGCTTAAAGGCTGCAATGCTACTTTGCATGTGTGGCCTGGTGACATTCGATATAGCTGAAAACTTAGTCGCTCCAGCAACTCTAGAGTCAGTCACCTACACTGAGCTCAAGAAAAAAATCAAAGAGCACTTTGAACCAAAGCTCTCCGTCACTGCATGGAGAGACAAGTTTGAACAAAGGGAACAGTAAGCTGGAGAGTCAGCTGCCGAATTTGTGGCCGCACTACGACAGGCATCCAGGCTCTGTAACTTCACAGACCTAGAAGAAAGGCTCAGGGACTGACTGGTACGTGGCTTGAGGAACAGGGACCTTCAGCAGCAGCTGTTTGCGAAGGAGACCTTAATGTTCCAGGATGATTTAAAAGAGGTAATGGCAGAAGAGGCTGCCAGGGGAGCCGTCAAAGCCTTATGGCCCCTCAAGAATATCCTCAATCCAATAACCATCCACCATGAAGACTCAGAAAGAACGACAACCTAGACATTGAAAATGAGATCGACCAGCTGCAGAGGCAACCAGAAAGAGGGCGGCAGCCGCCTGAGAAGACAGTTCACTAGCTGTGCGGGCTGTGGAGGCAGAGATCAGCACTCTGAGTGCAGATTCCGTATGGCAGTGTGCCGAGTATGTGGCAAACAAGGCCACATCGCCAGCATTTGTAAAGGTAGCCAGAGTGACTTTCTACAAGAAGAATTCCCCAGGAAAGATACAGGGGCCTCGGAGCAAAACAGAGTTGAATTTTGCTCCAGCAGAAGGAGAATTTTTAGAACAGGAGCCCATCACCCTCTTAAAGAAAAGCTTAGGCTTAAAGTCAAGCTTCAAGAAATTCCATGCTCAATGGAATTGGACACCAGGTCAGCCCTGTCCATAGTTTCTCAAAGAACTTTTAACTACATCTGCAGTCACAGTGGCAAAAGAGTTAAACTCAAGCCATCAAATCTGGTGTTGTTGGATTTTCAAAATTCCTGCGTAGTGGTTAAAGGGGAAGTTATGCTCAAGGTACAGTTCAAAGAGTTTGAGGGTTCCCTCGACATTGTGGTAGTCGAAGGCCACCACACAAATCTCATTGGCTTAGACTGGTTTGATGCCCTGGGCATCCATGTGACTGGCATAAATAGAATGCAAGCAGCAGATCTGACTAATGATGGCCAGGAATATGCTGATGTGTTCAGCCCTAGCTTAGGCAAGTACAAGGGAGCTCCAATTGCCCTCCACCGTGATCCAACCATAACCCCAATCAGGATCAAGCCTCGAAGAGTGCCTTTTGCCCTCAAACCTAAAATCGATGCAGAGTTAGATAAGTTGGTGTAACAAGGTGTGTTTCAGCCAGTATATACTGTAGCAGTTTGTGGGAAACTCCCATAGTCACACCACTTAAACCCAATGGTGAGGTACACATATGCATGGATTATAAGTGCACTATAAATAAAGCACCTCAGCAGCATGCATATCCAGTACCTGTAGTCAACCATATCTTGGCATCACTACAGAGAGGTCGCATATTCACCAAATTGGACTTGGCATAGGCATACCAGCAACTGCCCGTGGACGATGCCATGGCAGAAGCTCAAACTATAGTAACCCACAGGGGAGCATTCAGGGTTCGTCGCCTGCAGTTTGGGGTCAGTGTGGTCCCAGGTCTCTTCCAAAGCGTGATGGAGCGCACGCTCAAAAATATCCCAGTTGTGTGCCCTTATTTCGATGATGTCCTCATAGCTGGGGAGTCAGTAGAAATATTGGCTGAATGTCTCAAAGCCGTACTTCAGCATTTCCATGAAGCGGGGCTGAAGCTTACTTTCACCTTCTCGTCAATGTCTCAAAGATCCCAGTATTTAATACAACCATTGCTTTCTTAGTCTCAAACAATTCACTTTTCCTCCATAACCTGAGATTCGCTCCTTGTTAATTTTCCTATATGACCAAACCACCTCAGTGGTGGAATTCATTTCTTTGGTACTGGCATTGTTTGCTACTTTTATAAACCTCACAGCAGCATTTGATACAGTAAACAGAGAAGTACTATGGCATAAACTGACAGCTCTTAAAATAGAACCTAGACTGCTAGCTTTGATTAAAGCCTTTTACATAAGTACCAGTTTAAGGGTGTGGTATGGGGTTAATGGGGCTTTAACTAACAGGATTCACACAAATAAAGGGGTAAGGCAAGGGTGTATCCTGGCCCCATTATTATTTAGTTTATATATCAATTATTTGCTAGGGTTAATGAAGGATCCCATGGTACATATGCCAATGATCCCAAAAACATACTGTAACAGCTTGCTCTATGCTGATGATATGGTTTTATTATCGTATTCACAAGTAGGATTAAGTAGGCTATTAAGAAGATTCAGCTCTTATTGCCAGGATAACTCCCTAACCATTAGTAAATCTAAATAAAAAATCATGGTGTTTAGAAAACATCAACAGAGACACAGATGGCAATTAGACGGTGAACCAATTGAACAGGTTAACACCTTTGTATATTTAGGAGAAACTTTTTTCCAAGATTGGATCTTGGGCCTGCCATCATCAGCAGAGTACACTTAGAGCAAAAGCTCATTTGAATTTACTGCTTAAACTAAAGAATCATAGTTACCCAGGGTCCCTGGCTCCATTAATTAAAGTATATAAAGCTAAGGTTACCCCTATGCTGCTGTATGGAACAGAGGTTTGGGGCCTATATTCAACCACAGTCCTAGAACACACACAGTCCCAGCATTTGAGATGTATTTTGGGTGTAGATCTAAGAACATCTGCTGCAGCAGTTAGAGCTGAATTGGGAATTCATACAATTCATGCATTATCCAAAATTAGAGCATATAACTACTGGCATAAAGTCAATGAAATGGAGACTGATAGATTCCCCAAGTTATGTCTACTAGAGCAAATAAAATTACAATCACAAATCTCTGGCTCACCAACTAACAAATTTTGTAAGAAGCCTTCCTGACTTGTAAAACAAGAGAACAACTTAAAAAAAGAGCTGCCCAAAGAATTAAGGATATAGAAACACAAAATGACAAGCTATCCTTAGTAAGGTGGGTAACTTGAAATGGCTGAGAAAATACAAACATACTTTTCAAATAGACTGCTATTTGACTGCCAAAACATCTAAGGGAGATATTTACACAAGTGAGATTCAACCAGCTCAGCACAATGGTTAGATACGGGAGATTCCATTCTATACCCTATAATGAACGTCTCTGCATTTGCGGAGTGCCAGAGGCAGAAGACCTGGCTCACATCCTATTTGATTGTTGCCTGTATAAGAGGGTGAGAGACAGGTACTGTAATGTATTGGCCTTTTACATGCTGTTAGTGTTTGCTTATGTTATACTGCTTGCTAATTGTTTGGTTCAATTGCTAAGTGCTTGGTTGACATGTATGCTTGTAACGGTTGCTGGGCTGGCCCAGACTGGTTGTCTCCAGCTGGCTAAGTAGGTCTTTGGGCAGGAAACCACTGCTTTAAGCCTATTGGTCGACACCTATCGGCCAACTGTATAAATAGCTGCACAGCAGCTCCTATGTTGCTTCTGTTATGTTCTGACCTTCAATAAAGCCTGTTGCTGTTTTGAACCTTCCGTCTTGCTCAATGCCTGCAAAGAACTGGCTACACAACAGGTACCTCAGTCTATATACCAAACAAATGATCCATTGGGATCCCCATATCAAAACAACCTACCTTATGTCCGGCCAGAATCTGAAAATAACATTTAACACAGCACAGTACTTAAGCAAAGTGGTTAAAATCTGCATATGTGGGACTGAATGGGGTAGATTGCAGGGGTGACACCAAAATATAATTTTATCATATTTTATCTATATTTTAAATTATTGTATTCTATTCCAATCTCATTTTAGACCATATTTTATTCCAATTTCATTTTATTTTATTCCAATTTCATTTTAAATTGTATTTTATCTAATTCCATTTTAAATTGCTTTTATCAAATTTTAGTAATAATTTTTTTCTGGAACTTTGCACTATAATATGGCCCAAGGGCTAATCAATCAATAAGTAAATTTCTTTGGTATTGGTCTCACACTTGTGAATTCAGTCCACATTCATTTATTATCTATATATTCTTGATCATATCATTTGTTGCTTTGCCAAACCCACTTCTAAGAAATCTATTCATACTACATTCAATGTATTCTTCTATTTCTCCAGAAACCCAGTTGTCAGTTCGACATACCAAATGGATGCTGTTGTATTTTCATTTTGTTTAACAGCATTCATTCCTCTCAACACACTATATACTACTTACTACTTTCCATTATATCATAACATTTATCCATTTTAATAAGCATTCTCCTCTCACAGCATTCTTAACTTCCTTTCACTATCATTCATGTACAAATTTCTAATATACTTCTTCCAACTTTCCTGCACTTCGGAGTCCTCCAGAATTATTTCACCACATTCACTTCTTGTTTACAATTTACTCCTTATTTACTTAGACCTCTTCCAAAACATTTAAAATTGCAATTAAAATCCATCTGCATTTTCTCAGCCTCTTTAAACTTTAATACTTCCTGGCCCTTTCTATAACCTGAAATAAAATCCAAGATAGGTACCCACACTCTGTCAGCTGGAACCAAAAGCATATTTAAATAAAATATGTTTAACTTGTTCACACACTTTCAGCAAGATGAGGTTGAATGCACTTAAAACGAACTTTTTTTAAGCAAGTTCACAGTGAAAAGCACAACTGGATTATAAACCACCTTGACAATTCCGATATGCCTTATGTGGGCTATGCTTGAAAAGTTCTGAAATTGTAGTTGATGAAAAATGTGATGGCTATACTGTTGACTGATAAGTATTGGATTATCTGGTCCCTTTATTGAAAAATATTGAAAAATCCCTAATAATTGTTTTCTTGACATAAGGCATGGTGTTGGTACTGACCTTTAAAACTCTTAATGACTTGACTTGGGTTTTGATTATTTGCAGAATTGCCTTCTTATTATGAACATTCCCATTATTTAGATGAGCAAGAAGTGCCTTTTAGAAGAATCCCTCTGGTAGAAACTTAATAATTTGGAGCACCGTGGCTTCTAAGCTGTAGAAGTCACTTTAGATGTGTTTTGCCCCTGCTCTCCCAATATTTAAGAAGATGGTGAAAGAACCAAGCTTTACATCATTAATTCATTTTAATTTTCAATTTTCCTTTATATTTTAATTAATTACTATTTTAATTTATATTTGTTTATATATTGTTTATTAATGTAAGCCATCTTGATTAAGAAACAAAAAGGTACAATAGAAATTCACATAAATACATGAAATTAGGAGGGGAAGCTTTATGTGCCACAATTTTTTTCCTCTCTCTAAACACAGCCTCTATTCCAGTTATAAAATCCAAATACTAATATTGATGGTAATAACATAGTGATGGTAGCCGTAAATCTTCTATCATTAGGGCATCTTTGTTTCTCATTTACAGCAACAAATGCTTGAAGAACAAAATTCCTATCCATTTTTTTAAAAAGGCCCATATGATAATATCCCAACAAACTTGCATTGGTGAAAGAAAATGCATAATCTTTAAAACAAACAAGAATCATTAATAATTACTAACTTTCTCTCACAAGTTCAGTACAAACAAGAAGCCAAAATATTTTTTCTGCAAAAGGCATAATTTCCAGTTTTCCAAACTACACCTTGTGTTGTTTGCAAAACATAATTCTGCAATCTCAGAGATTAATAGAACCATGTATACTGCCATTTTATCCCTTGTGACATGTGACCCTTTAGTAGTGATCTAAAGCATATCTAAGGCTAATTAAACATGTTAGTAAGAAATAAGGTTTGAAGCCAAAGTTAATTGATACATTCCAATACTAGTTCATTTTATTGTAAATGTCAACTCCAGTTTTGAACAGTATATAAAAAAATTTAGAAGCCTCAAACCATAATTTAAAGACAAAATAAGACTGGTTTAAGATTGCAACATATGCATCACAGCTACTTTTTTTCCTTTTTAAGACTCTTTAATCCCTTTATTGGAAGTGGAGTCGGGGCAAATGAATGGAGCTGAGCATTTACAGGCCAGATGCCCTTCCTGACTCCTACACAGATTTTGCAGCAGAAATTTTCTCTTTGCACCTTGGTAGAGAAACATGTGCCATTGCCTAGGATTGAACTCTCTACTTTCCAAGTGGGAGATAAGCATCTTCACCACTAGTCCACCAAGCTGCAAAATCACAACTTTTTTATACTATAGTATAAAGCCATTTTTACAAATATGTGGAAACTAATTTCATTCATTCATTCATCAAATTTAGAAACCACCCATCTCCCTCACAAGGGAGACCCGCACTCAGGCCAGAATAACAATATTTTAACCATTTTTTTTATCAAGAATTGTGGATCTGGAGCAGCAACCATTAATAAACATGCATCTGGGCAGTCACAATATTTTGCATATTTCTGAAGGTCAGCAGTCATTTGAATGTGACTGCTCACAGATTAATGAGATAATATTGTTGACTGAGGAGGTGCTAGATTCAAATCCAGAGATTCCTCACCTGAAAACTCAACCAGAGATTTCTCTCCTAATAGAGCTCTATCACCAGTTGCAATAAAGCCCAGCAAAATTGTCTCTTAGTGTCCTTCATTCAGCCAAACTGCTCTTTAGAAGGCCAGATCCTGAAGCTAAAACTCAAATACTTTGGGCACCTAATGAGAAGGAAGGACTCACTGGAGAAGAGCCTAATGCTGGGAAAGATTGAGGGCAATAGAAGAAGGGGATGACAGAGAATGAGGTGGCTGGATGGAGTCACTGAAGCAGTAGGCGTGAGCTTAAATGGACTCCAGAAGATAGTAGAGGACAGGAAGGCCTGGAGGAACGTTGTCCATAGGGTTGCGATGGGTCGGACACGACTTTGCAGCTAACAACAGTCTACATATAACTCTACCTTAGTAGGACACCACACATTTAAGCTTGCATCTGGTATTGTACTTTACAATTCCTTTACTTAAGGTTATCAAGAAGATACCTCTCCTTGGTCTCCAAGAACTCTGAATTGTGAAAAATGTGCCTAGGGAAAGAAAAGGTGTTTTACTCTTTTCCTGCTGAACTACTTGCATTTACTACTAAAGTATTATGGGGAGAGAGAAACCAGCCTCCTCCTAACAAAAATCAGAGAAACACCAGGTAGTCCTCAACTTATGCCAATTGGGGTAGAATTTCAGTTGTTAAGCAAGACAGTTGTTAAGTGAGTGGTGCCCAACTTCACTCTTGTCACAGTTGTTAAGCGAATCATTGCAGTTTTTAAGCGACTCATGTGGTCATTAAGTGAATTCAGCTTCCCCATTGAGTTTGCTTGTTGGAAACTGGCTGATAAGAGTTGTGGTGACGCAGTAGTTAGAATACAGTGTTGTTCGAGTCTCATCAGCTCAGGATTGACTCAGCCTTCCATCCTTCCGAGGTCGGTAAAACGAGGACCCAGATTGTTGGGAGCAATATGCTGACTCTGTAAACCTCTGAAAGAGGGCTTATAAAGCACTGTGAAGCATTATATAAGTCTAACTGTTATTGCTATTGCTATAAGGTTGCAAATGATGACCATGGGACAGCAGGATGCTGCAACCATTGTGAATACATGCCAGTTGCCAAGCTCCAAAATTGTGATCACATAACAGTGGGGATGTTGAATGGTCACAAGTGCAAAGTTCAGTCTTAAGTCACATTTTCCAGTGTCACTGTAAACTTTGAACAATTACTAAACAAATGGTTATAAATCAAGGACTACTGGACTTATCTTCCCATAAACAGTACAGGAAAAGATTCTTTCACTAAGTGTGCAGAGAAGTCACACTTGGCAGAAAAGGAGAAAAAAGCTGGTCAATATTGATAATATAGTCAGTATCCATCACTGGATTTATACAGTTTTGTTTTGTGAGCCTAATTACATTGCTGAATATGATGGATGAAATTACAATGTTGCTTATTAATGTAAATAGATTTGGAGTCACATGTGGATGGAAATGAATTTAACATTTTTTCTACTACTATAAAAATAGCCCTTTCCCAAAGGCTACAATCAGTCTTTTATGCCAATGGTTCTGTTTTCTCTCCATTAACATTTTCTATCAACATTTCACTATTGTATTTTCTCCTTCGCAGATAGGTTGGTCTTTTATATAAGCTTACAAAATGTGTTAGTCTGTAAAATTTTATTCACCTAATAAACATAAAAGTAAATGGAAAGCTAAATGCTGTCTCCTAAAGCCTCTCTCATTTCTGTGATAAATGCAGAAATGAGGGCTTCCCTCCACCATATGTGTATATATTTTATATGCTATGGAAAGTGGAGGAGAAAGGATTGAATCACTATTCTTTCCATTTAAATTGGTAGATATATTACACTGTAAGAGGTTATAAGCAGGGGTTATATAAGCCCTACATTAGAAGCAAGATAGCAAGGCAGTTATTCCAGATAACCCTTACAGAATTACCCAAGGTTGGTTACCATTAATGAAGGATACCAAACTAAGCTATCAGTACAGGGTCAATGTATTATTTTGTTATTATACATGCACACAAACCCACACACTTTAGCATGATTTTCAAGAATAAGCTGTCATTTGTCTGGTAGTAATAAATTACAACTATGATTTAAGACTGGCTAATATAAAGAAAGCAGTCTCAAGGCTTATTCACTGACAGAAGTTGTGAGGAAAAAATAGCACAAAATAAAGAACAGAAGGATAACATCATCCAAACTAGGGGAAAGATTCTGAACTCAAACCTTCTGTTCTCAATTTCTGTGGCTACCTTAAGAGTAACATTGCTATTGCACATGCTACCAGTTGTCCATTTGCTTCTGGGTCCAATTCAAGGTGTTGCTTATTACCTTTAAAATCTTCTATAGCAGGGGTCTAGGGTACTTGAGGATCCATCTTGTACCAATGGGATTAGGCAGTCCCACTCACTGCAGCAGAAGACGCTTGCACATGCTACCAGTTGTCCATTTGCTTCTGGGTCCAATTCAAGGTGTTGCTTATTACCTTTAAAATCTTCTATAGCAGGGGTCTAGGGTACTTGAGGATCCATCTTGTACCAATGGGATTAGGCAGTCCCACTCACTGCAGCAGAAGACGCTTACTACAGATCCCGCCTATCTAAGAATTGCAGTTCACAAGTCCAGGAGAAGAGCCTTTTTTGCTGTGGCCCCTGCCCTTTGGAATATTCTCCTGCCAGAGGTAAGGTCTTCCTCCATCTTTTTGTGAGGAAAACATTTTTTTAAGGAGTAGGATCATGTTACCAAGATAGAAAGACAGAAGGAATGTGTGCCAATTGGGCAATCTTAAAGTGCTTGGTTCTCAGTACACTTTATCAAAACTGCTATGTCAATGTAGCTGATATGTTTCTTTGTATTAAGACAATAACTTTCTTGAGGATAGAATCAGTAGAAATGCAGGGAAGTAACTTGAATTTTACTAATTATGAGTATCTATTCTTACATCAACCATTACTTATGCATATGTATGACTGTACCATTTTCTTCTCCTTTTCTGAAATGTATAAATATGAATGTATCCTTTTCTCTGGAGGAGGGAGGGAATTCCTCCAGTGCACACTGGATAAATAAATATTGCAGTGAGCCTTGATTATTGCTTGTCCTGCATTGATTATTGCTTATTGTCCTGCATTGATTTCACATTTGTGGCCTTCTGGAACAGCCTGCAAAGTTGGCTTTGCCAACTGGTCTGAGGCCCCAGTGTAGATGCTCTATGTTGGGGGTGGCTGACAGGGCAGAGAGAAAATTCCCATCTTCATCTCACTTGCATCCTTGGTTTTTAGTCTCTAGTTAATCTCTCTTAATTTTAATTGTTTTATTTATATTTTTTATTTTTTAATTCCATTTATATCCCGCCCTTCTCCGAAGACTCAGGGCGGCTTACAAGCTTAGCAGTAGCCTTCATTCTATGTATATGCCTGCTTATTAGGGCTTTCACACACACCCCAAGCGGCATTATTACAAAGTCAGCTTAATTGCCCCCAACAATCTGGGTCCTCATTTTACCTACCTCGGAAGGATGGAAGGCTGAGTCAACCTTGAGCCCGGTGGGATGCGAACCTGCACTAATTGCAGGCAGCTGGTGTTACTTAAGGAGGCATTAGCCCACTGCTCCACCAAGGAGCATTTTGTAAACTTCCTAGAATCACTTCAACAGTAAGATGAATGGAATACAAATTTAGTAATAAATATAAATAAGTAAACAAACCACATAAGGCTCAGTCTGGCAGCTCTCTTTACCAAACTGGTATGTCTAGGGACCCCTCCCTCCCTCTCTCTCCCTCCCTCCCATGAAGGCTCTATCCAAATAAGGTTGGTCAATTATTTTACTATCTGATGACACTTGGCTCTTATCCCACAACGTAGGGTACTTGCATGTAGTGGGGGTGGCCTAGATAAGCCATCATTTTAAACATACCATGAAGAATACAGCTTAACACTAAGTCACAGACATAACTCTTTTAGGGTGTCTTGTGTTAAAAAACAATAAGAGATATTCCAGCAGGTGAAGTCAAACACCAGGACTGAGTCTGTCTCTATAAAGTAAACACCTTTGCAAGTTGCTTCTCAGCTTTGGGAAGTTTTAAAATCCACCCTTAATTCTTTCTTTGGATAAATATAAGCCATGGGAGGGGGAAAAACATCCCCAAATACTTTGCAATCTTGAGAAACAGAACAGATAAATTAATCCACAATAAAAGACAAATTTGCCTCACTGGTGTCACTCTCTGTGTTGCTGTTCATTGTCCAGATTTAACAAAGCTATAAAAGTTTTATCCCCATAACTCTTGATGCTCTGCTTGAGTCAGATATTTAAAATTCTGTCCTTGTACAGCAATTTTATAAGCATCAGCCATAATGGAATTTCATCAATCTTAACTGTTTAGCGCAAACCATCATAAACAGAAATTTAAGGAGAACCCCAGAGAAAGAGTAGTCAAACATTTACAAGAGTATCCCACATATTTTCTCTACATCATGGCAGCAATATAGCCAACATCTTTTGTTCCTACAAGTCTTGAGAATAAGGACAAATTTCTAGCTTGCCCATAGGCTATGCTTGAATTACAGTAGAATTACAGTAGGGTTGCTGTTAATTACAAAATTTACTAGAATTGGCTAGGCATTTTAAATTACTATGAAATTAATTTTTTTTTCTTTTACTCCTTGATTCGTTTCTCCTCTCACCAGGAGCCTTAGGTGCTTTGACTCAGTTTTAACTCTGTCAGATAAATGAGAAACAGGGAGAGCCCAAAACACATAATAAACTTCATAGCTATGGCTCCTATATATGGGCTGCAAAAATTCAGACAACCATTAGATAAGAGCAAAGAGACATGAACAACTTTACTCCTTTGGTGCCAGCTAATCTACACTTTTATAGCCTAGATATGTTAATCTTATTAATAAGATTATAAGATGGGGTTTTTAAATCCTAACATTCTCAGCCACTGTTTTGGGAGGGGGTGATGATGGTATATTTGCTTTGATTACTCCGGTATTTTAGGTATCCCTGTTTCTTCCAAGAATTGTTTTATCCTATCATCTTGAACTGTTTGTTGCTTATATAAATTCTCATAATATTCCCAAGCTACTTTTTTTTTCTTCATTCCGCTGTTGTAAAGTCCGCTCAGCATCTTCCAATAGTTTAATCCATCTCTTATCTTTCTCCTTTTTGATTTTATATGTCAACCATCTCCCTGGTTTGTTTGTATGTTCAAAAAAGGTTTGTTTGGCTGCCTTTATTTTCATTGCCACTTCTTCATTTTCTATTAAGTTCATTTTATGTTTGTTTAGCTCCATTAAATTTTTAATCTTTTTGTTTTGTGTATCTTTCTGTAGTTCTTTCTCAAGTGTCTTATATTCTTCCTCCAGTTTTCCCCTATTTTGTCTTTTCTGTTTATTCTTTTTGCCCAAATAAGTCATAGCAAGTCCTCTCATGTACGCTTTTGCCATGTCCCAGACATTTTGGAGTGAGGTATCTTCTTGCAGATGATCCCACTCTAATGGCAGAAAGTGAAGAAGAACTAAAGAGCCTCTTGTTGCGGGTGAAGAAGGAGAGTGCAAAACTTGGGTTGAAATTTAACATTAAGAAAACCAAGATCATGGCATCCGGCACCCTCAATTCCTGGCAAATAGATGGGGAAGAAATGGAGGTAGTGACAGATTTTATTTTCCTGGGCTCCAAGATCACTGCAGATGGGGACTGTAGCCAAGAAATTAAAAGACGCTTGCTCCTCGGGAGGAAAGCCATGGCAAATCTAGACAGCACACTAAAAAGCAGAGACATCACCCTGTCAACAAAAGTGCGTATAGTCAAGGCTCTTGTCTTCCCAGTTGCAATGTATGGCAGTGAAAGTTGGACCATAAGAAAGGCTGAGCACCAAAGAATTGAGACCTTTGAACAATGGTGCTGGAGAAGACTCCTGTCCATGGGGTCGCGATGGGTCGGACATGACTTCGCAGCTAACAACAAAGACATCTTCTTTTTTGTTTTCCTTGAAAAAGGAAGTCATTTCTTTTTCCATATATTGCTGAAAGTCTTTTTCATTCAATACAGTTTGGTTTAATGTCCATCTTGTTCTTTTTCTTTTTGTCCTTTCCATTTAATTGTGACTGGGTTGTGATCTGGCCATGTGCTTGTTTCTATGGTTATATTTTGTATATTTATAAATAAGTCTGTTGGCATCCATATCATATCTATTCTCAACCTGGACAGGTGTCTGTTAGAGTAGAAAGTATATTGCTTCTTTTCCGGATATTTTTCTCTCCAAACATCTAATATATTTAATTCGTCCACCATATTATGAAAAGATTTTGGAAGTGTTTTCCATAGGGTCTTGGTTTTTTTTTGTCATATTATAATCTAGCTCAGCCTTTACAATAGCATTAAAATCTCCAATCATACATATGCTTTCATATTCCAATTCTATTATTTTCCGTTGCAATTTTGAATAGAAATTTTCTTGGTTTTCATTTGGAGCATAAATCGCTACCAAAAATGATTTTTTTACAGTTCATAATTACTTCCACCATTGAAATTCGTCCTTCTTCATCTGAATATATCAATGTAGTTTGTACTGCTTTCTGGATATATAATGCCACACCTCTTTTACTCTGATCCGCAACTGAAGTGAATAATTCTCCCAATTTTGGATATTCTAATAGATGTTAATGTTGTTTCCTAATATGAACTTCTTGCAAACAAATTATGTCCATTTTTAATTTCCCCAGTTTATTTAGTGTTCTTTTCTTTTTTATGGCCGAATTGAGTCTGTTTACATTTATCGAAATTGCTTTTATCTCTTCTGCCATGATTTATTTGTTTAAAATTTTAGCTGATCTCATCATTCTCATCTCTCTTTGCCTTTTTTGCCTCTTTTGCTCTTGTCCCTTCTCTCAACACCCTTTCCTCCTGTTCTTTGCTATACTCATTCCGTTGCTTCTCTGTCTCATCTCCCTGATGCCTGATTTCTCTTTCCCCTCTCAGCCTTTCTTCTTTTTGCTGCCCAAAGTAGCAGTCATAGAAAAGTTCTGCTTTCTCTAATGAGTCCAGTCTATGTCTCTGTTCTTGCCAATTTACCATTACTCCTTCTGGTATTAACCATCTAAAATTTATCCCTTTTTTAATTAAGCATTTCACCAAAAATTGATATTCCTTTCTCAAATCTCTCACTCTTCTTGGGATCTGTTTTAATATCACTATCTCTCTTCCTTTGTATTTTATTGTAGCATTTCTCAGCTTCTGTAATATATCTGCCCTTAATGTTTTTTTTAGTAAATCTTATATGAACCTCTCTGAGGAGATTATTTCTCGTTGCATATCTAGCATGTATTCTAAATATCTTGTCTATATCATTAATTATCTTTTCCTTGCTTTCCTCCAATGCTTCTGCTAATATTTCCACCATCATATCTGCTATGTTCTCTCCCTTTTCAACATTTTGGAATCTTAAGTAATAATCAGCTCTATCCATCTCTAAAGAAATAATCATTTTTTCCTGATTCCTGTCTGTTGATGTAAGTCGGTTATCCATCTCCTCTAGTCTCTTATCTGTTGATTCAATGTTTTGTTCCGCTTGCTGCAGTCTTTGTTCGTTTCCTCTTCTAGTTTGCCTATCCCTTCCTTGAAGTCTCTGTGTAGTGCCTGTATCATTTTCAATTCTATGTTGGATTTATCTTGCTATGTTGTAGTGTCCAGTGTTTTCTGTGCCACAGGACTCTGTGATATTAGGGCAGCTGTTGCTAAGTGTGCTGTAGTCTTCTTCATCTTCTCCAGTGATTTATAATCCAAGTATCAATGAGATATTACAATCCAAATGTGCTCCAAAAAAAAGGGGGGGAAACAAAAATAAGAAAAATGTCCCACATCAAAATTTCAAAGGCAGAAAAAAAGGAGAACAAAGGAAATAGGGGGAAAAAGGAAAATGCCAAATATACTTATGTCTGGATAAGGGGAAAAAAATCCACACAGGTTAAAGGTAAAGGTTCCCTCGCACATGCGTGCTAGTCATTTCCAACTCTAGGGGCCGGTGCTCATCTCCGTTTCAAAGCCGAAGAGCCAGCACTTGTCCGAGGACGTCTCTGTGGTCATGTGGCCAGCATGACTAGATGCCAAAGGCGCACGGAACGCTGTTACCTTCCCACCGTAGTGGTCCCTATTTTTCTACTTGCATTTTTACGTGCTTTCGAACTGCTAGGTTGGCAGAAGCTGGGACAAGTAACAGGCACTCACTCTGTTACGTGGCACTCGGGATTCAACCCGCCAAACTGCCAACCATCTAGTTGACAAGCTCAGTGTCCTAACCCACTGAGCCACCATGTCCCTTCCATACAGGTTACACTTCTTTATTTCAGGCTCTTCGTGCCTTTATAAAAAAAAAAGAGGAAATCAAAAATAAAGCCTCCAAAGTAAAAACAATCCACCATTCACGAAACCAAAAAACAGACTCTGTAATAGATGTCTAACTTCTTATCAGTAAGTCCAACAGATGTTGTTCAAGGTCACTTAATCTCCTTTATTTATTTAGTAAGCCTACCAAGTCTACTAACACCCAAGTGCCTCTAGGTGGCACTGCAGCTTCTAAAGTACTGAGCTGAGATATGAGAAGAAAAAAGATGCAAAGCAAGGAAAAAGAGGCAAGTCACTTAAAATACCTCCAGCAGTCATTTACTCTCAAATCAGTTCCATCAATCCAATTATTTTCAGCAGGCTTTTCAAATTCCACACTATTTTTACCTTGATTTATTGCCTTCTTTTGCCTTCCACTGTTTAATGCTGCTACAGTTCGGGAAGAGGAGCAGCTTAAAAGCCTGCTCCCCCCCCCCGTTTCTCCACAGCTTCAAATTCTTCTTATTTCTCCCCCCTGCAATTTCCAGCATTTAAAAAAGAAAGTTTTTCCCTTCTACGATCTTTTAGTCGTCTCACCTAGGCAATCCTCCAATTTTACTTTCTAATTCTTCCAAGTGGCTGCCTGGCTTGTGATGGCTCACAATGGCCGTCTGACAGTTGTTGGTCTGGGAAGCTCCCGTCGGTTCTCCAGGAGGTTGCGATCCCTCCTGTGCTGCCAAACTGTGCTTCCTTTCTTCACTGTCCCTACAGGATGGCTCTGGTCTATCTGAAACCCGGACAGACAGCTGAAAAGCGATGATCCTTTGGGAACCCCCAAAGGATGCGTCGTCCCACCATGGCACTGGCCCCAGAAAAATTTAAAAAGCTATTAGAAGGGAAAATAACAATGATGGAATTAACAGAAGCAGTTAAAAGACAAAAAAAATGGAAAAACACCAGGACCAGATGGTTTACCAGCAGAACTATATAAGACATCCCAGGAAGTGCTAG
The DNA here is from genome assembly GCF_964194415.1 of Vipera berus. Taxonomy (NCBI): domain Eukaryota; kingdom Metazoa; phylum Chordata; class Lepidosauria; order Squamata; family Viperidae; genus Vipera; species Vipera berus. The sequence continues at coordinate 37,795,484 of NC_138205.1, read as the reverse complement.
GCAATGTAATGTTGGAATTCTATAATGAACTTCTCTTTGAAGCGAAGATACCAGATTTGTGGTCAGAAGCACTTATTACCCTGATACCAAAGGAAGAAATGGAAATGGAGAAAATAAAGAACTATAGACCTGGTTTCCTTACTGAATGTGGTCTATAAAATATTCGCATCGATAATGGTGGAAAGACTTAAAAAGTTTTTAAATGAATTTATACATTTGGATCAAAATGGTTTTCTGCCTAAAAGACAGATTACAGACAATATGCGAACTGTATTGAATACATTAGAATACTATGAAACACACCCGGAAAAACAAATGGCATTGATGTTTCTTGATCCACAGAAGGCATTTGACAATGTGAATTGGTAATTCATCATAGGACAACTACAGACTATGGACTTTGGGGAGAAATTTATAAATGTAATTAAAACAATTTACAATAAGAAAATAGCCAAAGTAATGATAAATTGAGACATGACTGAGAAGATTAATATTATGAAGGGAACAAGGCAGGGATGTCCTCTATCTCCATTATTGTTTGTCTTGACATTAGAGGTACTAAACAGAAGTATAAGACAGAATAAGGATATAAAAGGTATGAAAGTTAAGAAGGAAGAATATAAGCTACAAGCTTTCGTAGATAATTTAGTATTTATCTTGGAAGAACCACTAGAGACAGGACCTGTATTAATAGAAGAAATAGAAAAATATGGTGAGGTAGCGGGCTTGAAGATTAATAAAGATAAAACAAAAATGCTAGTGAAAAATATTACTGAAAAACAAAAAAAAGAATTGATAGGAAAGCTAGATACAGATTGTAAAGAAGGTAAAGTATCTGGGGATCTGCCTGACAGCAAGATGTACAACACTTAAAGAAGATAACTATCACAAACTGAAAGACAAATCAAATTAGATTTAGATAAATAGAAAAATGTTCAACTATCATTAATGGGAAGGATTGCGATAATCAAAATGAATATACTACCACAATTGTTATTTTTGTTTTCAACAATACTAAAAAGACTGGAAAAGAAATATTTCGAGGTGCTTAATAAAATAATTTTGAAATATATTTGGCAGGGAAAAAGGCAAGGATTAATCTAAAAATGTTACAAGTTACAAGACTCAGAGGTGGGTTTGGTTTACTTAATTGGGAATTATATTATCAGCCTGCAGCATTATCATGGATGAGAGAATGGATCTTACTGAGGAACATGAGATTATTGACATTAGAGGGACATGATTTACAGTTGGGATGGCACGCTTTCATATAGTATGGGAAAAGTAGAATATATAGCTATTTCCAGAGACACTATATAAGGAACTCTTTATTGGTGGTTTGGGAGAAAATAAAGAAAAGGCATTATTTGAAGATTCCAGATTGACTTTCAACTATGGAAGTGCTAATACACCCCAATATGTTAAATATGGGAAGTATTATTTATTTATTTATTTGTTTGTTTGTTTGTTTGTTTGTTTGTTTGTTTGATTTGATTTGTATACCGCCCTTCTCCCGAAGGACTCAGGGCGGTGAACAGGGACATAAAAACCAAAGTATCCAAAATACAGAAATTAAAAACAAATTAAACCCTAGTGCCCAAATGCAGAAAATAAATTACATTAAAACAATAATTAAAACAAAACCCATCAGACCAGGCCGGCTTGTTCAAACAAATAGGTTTTTAGGTCGCGTCGGAAGGAGCGAAGGTCGGGAGCCATCTGGAGCTCAACCGGTAAACGGTTCCACAGGTCAGGCGCACCCACAGAGAACGCCCTCCCCCTCGGGGTCACCAGACGGCATTCTCCGAATGGTGGCACCTTGAGGAGGCCCTCTCTGTGGGAGCGCACTGGGTGGAGGAAGTTGATGCTGGTCGCAGGTGCTCCCTAAGGTACTCCGGACCCATGCCATGTAGGGATTTGTAGGTCATAACCAGTACCTTGAATCTCACCCGGAAGGCAACCGGAAGCCAATGCAGCTCACGGAGCAGAGGTGTAATATGGGAGTATCGGGAGACCCCCAACACAACTCGTGCGGCTGCATTCTGCACCAGTTGGAGCCTCCAAGTGGTCCTCAAGGGCAGCCCCATGTAGAGAGTATTGCAGTAGTCTAACCAAGAGGTCACGAGTGCATGAGTGACTGTACACAAGGCATCACGGTCTAGATAGGACCCTAACTGGCGCACCAGGCGCAACTGGGCCAAGGCCCCCCTAGTCACAGTTTATATATGATCTTCTAAAGAAAGCTGTGAATCTAGGAGAAATCCCAAGTTGCGAGCCCTATTTACGGGAGGTAATAACTCACCCCCCATAGTGAGAGATGGAATGATCTGAGTTTCCTGAGATGCTGGAACATACAGCCACTCCGTCTTGTCAGGGTTGAGCCGAAGCCTGTTCCTCCCTATCCAGACCCGGACCGCCTCCAGGCAACGGGACATCACATAAGATATAAAGACTTACTAACAGACATGGGGAGCTGAAAACCAAACAACAATTATAGGAACAAGGAATAAAGATGGATTGGTACATGAGAATGCAAATACAATCTAGATATGAAAAAGATGTAAAAAATAGATGGTTTTAATTTGGGGACAATAGAGTTAGATGAAATACTCATGGGAACTGAAGAAAAATGGATTTAAAAAATGTATAGCTACTTACTACATAGGGAACTAGAGGAAGAGCAAGTGAAAGAGTATATGATAAAATGGACAACAAATTTTGGATATAAGATTGAGTTAGATAGATGGCAGCAATTATGGGAAAGAAACTATAAACTGACAATGGCGACAGCGTATAAAGAAAATATATACAAAATGTTTTATAGATGGCACATGTCCCCAGAAAGATTAGGTAAAATTTAAGGGCAGATCTATGAAATGTTGTAAATGTCATCAAATACCAGGCTCTTTTTATCATATGTGGTGGACGTGTGTAGAAGCTAAAACTTATTGGAATATATACAACAATGTATATAACTAAGACCAGAAGTATTCCTGTTGGGTATTTTATCAGAGAAATATAGTAAAGAGAAAACGTATTTGATTATTCATATAACCACTGCAGCTAGGATTGTGTTTGCACAGAATTGGAAAGCACTGAAAGCCCCCCCCCCCAGAAGGAGAGATGATTGGGAAAATATTGGAATGTGTGGAAATGAATAGATTGACAATGATAATTAAAGATAGGACAGAGTCAGAGTATTATGAAATCTGGGGGGAAATTTATGATTGGGTGAAAAAGAGAATATGCCTAAAAGTTAAAGGTAAAGGTAAAGGTTCCCCCGCACATGTGTGCTAGTCGTTTCCGACTCTAGGGGCCGGTGCTCATCTCCGTTTCATAGCCGAAGAGCCAGCGCTTGTCCGAGGACGTCTCCGTGGTCATGTGGCCGGCATGACTAGATGCCAAAGGCGCACGGAACGCTGTTACCTTCCCACCGGAGTGGTCCCTATTTTTCTACTTGCATTTTTACATGCTTTCGAACTGCTAGGTGGGCAGAAGCTGGGACGAGTAACAGGCGCTCACTCTGCTACGCGGCACTCGGGATTCGACCCGCCAAACTGCCGACCTTCCGATCGACAAGTTCAGCGTCCTAACCCACTGAGCCACCGCGTCCCTTGCCTAAAAGTTAGCTAACACTAATTAAATGGAAGAAAAAGGAGGAGATAAGGAGGGAGACCCAGGCGACACAGTATTGCATAACTGGAGATAGTATAAATGTTTAAAGAAGTATATACCGAGAAGGTCAGATTTATAGAAGTAGTAATGTAATAGAAAATTAACATTATTATATCTACTATAGATATTGAAAATCTAGGGAGAGGAGTTGCTCGGACATTACCCCGAATTGTATCTGAAGAGGAATGGGAGGGAAGAAAGGAGAGGAGAGAGGGAAGAGAGTAGAGGAGGGAGGAAGGAAGGAAGTAGGAAGGTTGGAAGGAAAGAGGAGGAGAAGTGGGGAGAAACGGGAGGGGAGTGGTGAAGGAAAAAGGAGAGGAGAGGAAGAAGATGGAAGTAGGAAAGAAAGAGGAGAAAGGGAGAAAGAAGAGAGAGAAGAGGGAAGAGAGAGAAGGAGGGTAGATACAGTGAAAGGGGAAATGGACGAGCAACACCAAAATTTACGTGTATGTATTTATGTATTACAGTATATTTGTTGATATTTATGGGGGAGAGTTGGAAAAAAATAAAAATTAAAAATTAAAAAAATGCTTTGATTTGTTTAATAAATCAGAAGAAAAGGGAACAGGAAAAATAATCATTTTAAAAGGGAATTGGAATTGCTGTCTCCACCTCTCTAGCTTTAGATTAAACAGATATTTTTAATAAATGAATTGGGGAAATACTTCTTAAAATGAGCTCTTTTATTATCTGAATGGGACAAGTAAATAATCAGTACTGTTCGCTACTCACACTTATCAACAAAGTACAAGATTCTTTAAGATGTCACAAAATAACTCGATTTTGTCTCTTGAACTAGATTCTCATAGCAATTTTCATTTTGTTATTTCAAACATATGCCACAAATATATTCCTTGAATTTTCCTTGAACCCTCCAATTTGAAGGGCATCAGCAATGTAACCCACTCTTTTTCTGGGAAATGTCAAGTGACAACAATTTTCCTTTGAGTGATCTACAAATTATCTTTAATCAACTTTTTTTCAGGTGAAATCCATCAGTTGCTGGTGGACAGGCAAGATGCTGACTGACAAGTAACAGAAAGCAAACATTGGGTTATCCAAAGACAAAGATAAAATTTCCCAAAATAATAAATAAAAAAAGAATTTTTCCATCACAAGTTAAAAAAAATAAGACCAAAGCTTTTTTAATAAAAATTAATAAAAACAAAATCCTTACAGAAGAGTCCAGTATAGATGTGAATCAATGAATTCACTACTGGAAAGTTCCTTATAGCCAAAGTGAAAGTAAATGGTAAGAAAACAAAGAAAAAAGTTATAATAAATCCAGCAAGAGGTTATAAAATACATCCTCATTCAACCAGTCGATTAAACTGTAAATAAAAAAAATAAGGAAAGCTTTTAAAAGTGCAATTAAAACCCAGGAATGCTTAAACAGATAGCTGAATTGAAAAAATGATAAAAGACCTGACCCTTTGATTGCTCCTACCAAGAATTGCGTAATCATCATCCCTCTTGTCCGGCAATACATCTGAGGGTTGTCCTGGGTCATTCCCAATACTTCCATTCAAGTCTAGAGAGCAGTTATTTGACAGTTAACCAGTTCTGGCAGCAAATCAGCTGTTTGTCAGCGGGAGAAAAGAGACTGCCTGCCGTTCAGCATGCATCTAAGGGAAATCTTGCTGTTTCACAGTTTTGATAAGCCTTAGCGGTGAGAAGTGAGCAGCTCCTTACTTGTATAATCTCCTGCTCCCTTTCTTCTTTCTTAAGAAAGAGTTATCAGCTTGAGAAACAGGTTGCCTTCTCTGCCAAGATAGCTAGTTATGTCAAGCCCAGGCAGCATAAAAGGATAAGGGAGCTTGTTTGTACCAGCCTGGTAAAGGTAAAGGTTCCCCCGCACATGCGTGCTAGTCGTTTCCAACTCTAGGGGCTGGTGATCATCTCCGTTTCAAAGCCGAATAGCCAGAGCTTGTCCAAAGACGTCTCCGTGGTCATGTGGCTGGCATGACTAGATGCCAAAAGCGCATGGAACGCTGTTACCTTCCCACCGTAGTGGTCCCTATTTTTCTACTTGCATTACATGCTTTCGAACTGCTAGGTTGGCAGAAGCTGGGACGAGTAACAGGTGCTCCCTCTGTTACGTGGCACTTGGGATTCAACCCGCCAAACTGCCGACCTTCTGATCAACAAGCTCAGCGTCCTAACCCACTGAGCCACCGCGTCCCTTACACCAGCCTGGTAAGAATATCTAAAAAGTACCTTGGATATTGTTGACCTTTGGCACATGCCATCTCCTCTACCTTCTCCATTCCTTCTCTTTCATCAGCATAGACTTTATCCTCAACAAGCACTGGTTCTACAAACAGACATTCCACACTAATGTGGCTTACTTAAAAGGAAGGTAGGGTTTTCCCTTCACCATATACATCTTTACATTTTTTGGCCTCGCATCACACAGTACACATGTCAATGCAGTCATAATCCTAAAGTATCTGCATTTGTGATGAATTTCAATTGAGAGACTCCTTTTGCAATGAAAAATTCAATCATAGTGCATTGCTTAAAATGCACTGACATGTATTGAATACAGGCTTATATTTCATGAAAATGGTAACAACCTTTTCTTACAGCAATTTCCCACCAAGTAAAGGGAGAGAGCAGATCCTAAAAATATATGTAGTATCAGAACTCCTAACATATTTTGGTGGTTTACTGTATTAGAGAGTGTAATATATATATATTTGTGTGTAATATATATATAGCATTTCATATACATATTGCATGTGTGTATACATAAAATATGTATTTTACAGAACTATTTCTATTTATGCTTCACTCCCATAAACTTCCAGCCTTCCTTTTTCTCTTTTTTTCATAGCCTCACAGACTTAAAAAAGAAAAAAGAAAAAAAAGTTTAAAAAGAAACAAAAATAATTGAAGATATTACTTCACGTTTATTGAAGAGAACCTATTTGGGCAACCATATAAATGAGAATCAATAAGAGAACAGCTTTTTAATGGCATTTAAAAGACCCAGAAAAATTATGCAACTGACTTTAAAGTAATAAATAATGCTGAAACATAATAAAAAAATCGATTCCCAAATCTTTTGATTAATGATTACATTCAACTTGATAACATATTATTGAAATTATTACAGAGCAGCTTCCTTAGAAACTTGTTCATTCATACAATCATTAGTATACTAGATACAGCCAAGTAGATGAAACAAAACAAAAATTTTGCCAAAAACCTGTATACAAGGCAAAGATCTGAAACACAATGCCAAATCACATATTCATGCTTACAAATCACTGTCTATATGATCAAATGGATGATGCTCAAAGAGGAAAATGCAAATCTGTTTATTTAAAAAAATCATAATGACATACAAGTACACAGTACAACTAAAAAAATCTTTTTCCCTTACAATATTCTCCAGTCACTCCCATTTGGCAAAAACCCAAATAAAAGATTTACACCACACATATGCACACGCACGCACACATATATAACTACATGGCACAAGCCAATTTTACTATTGGCAAACTTGGTTGTGCACATCTAATTATTCCTGAGTTATGTAACTAATTGTTTAGGGCTTATAATACTGATCAAACACAATGTCCTAAAAACTTTTTTTCTCCAAAGTTTCTGCCTAAACAAATTTAGGAAATTATGTAGATCCTTTCAGATGTTAACCTTGCTGGATCTCCTTGATACACATACATGCATGATTGTTGCCAAGTAACATTATTTCAGGAAATATTGGGTTATGATAATGTTTATTAATAATAAATATATCTGATTTTGCTTTTATACAGACACTTTTTAAAAACAAAAAAGCAAGAAAAATGTTCATACAAAGCATAGGTAAAATATATCCTCATCTACCTTCTCTGTCACCCTTTTCTAATTTCCCCAGATACTCCATAAAAATATCCAGCATATATCTCATTCTTAATGGAAACTGAACATTTTTCAAAATGTAGCACTGGGCAATCTTCCACCATTTTTATTTTCTCAGAATGCCAATTGGGCCCAAGGGTATCCTTAAAAGTAATGGTTGCTTAAGGCTAACAGTTTGCAGTATACCACTTCTCATTTAGTTTTAAAATTAAAACAATCTATATAAAAGAATATCAAGTGAAATAGGAACCTTGTTAATGATTTTAGATATAATAATGCAAACAGGTATCATGTAAGTAAATCCAAGACCCATAACTCCAGGAACTCTGGTACTAAAAAGTTATTTCCAATCTCTAGCAATTCCTGTTATCAGCAATAATTCTATAACACAGACAATTATGTTGCATACACCTGCAGCTCTTTAGTGGAAGGAACGAACTCTCTTCAAGCCTGCTATCTGAGTTGAATTCTTTATGAACCCTAATCATAAAGCACATATATAAAGATTGGTTAAGTATCTATTTAGTACTTGCAATTTATTTCCTGTTGGTCTAGGTAAATTTTGTTGCAAAATAAAACATTCTACATGTTTAAACATCATTGTATTCTTCCGGCAATCCCATTCCCAACACTAAAAGCAGGCTTCAGTCTCACAAATTTGGATCCAATAGCTTGTATCCAGTTTTGCAAACTACCAGGTCAAGATTTAAAGTCAGGCTTTCTGGTTCAACCAATGTAAAGCCTATTGTGTTAGATAATGAATACTGGGCTCTCAAAAGCCCATTGTGATAGATCCTGCTAGAGCAGGGGTCAGCAACCTGAAACAGTGAAAGAGCCACTCGGAACCGGTTCCCTCACAAAAGGAAAAACTGGGAGCCGCAAAAAATGTGTGCGCATGTGCGTACATGCGCGCATGCGCAGAACAGGGTTTGACTGAAGAGTGGAGCCAAGGCAAGATATGCACCTACCCTGCATATTTGAATTGATTGGTTGAACTTTTTTAGTCCCACTTTTTTTTTTTTTGCAAAGGACTGGGAGCCGCAGGAGATGGCTGAAAGAGCCACATGCGGCTCTGGAGCCGTGGGTTGCAGACCTGTGTGCTAGAGTCTCATTCCATCCTAAGCTCTCCCATTTTTAGCTGTTTTGATCTCACCCCATCAAATGTGACTTCAGAAATAGAATGAAGCAGAAACCAACATCACAGCAAATATTTGTTAACTTAACCCATTAGGAAAGTTATTGTGGTAGAAACAGTAATAAGTCCAGCTATGTCTCCATTATAATATCCAGATTCTCTGTGTTAGAAAATGATTCTGTTTGTTGATTTAATACATCACCATTCTAATGAGTAAGCTTCCATCTGTAAGCTTCCAGCCTCCAAGCCCATAAGGCACACTGAGATATAGTGCTTGGGAGTCTGTACAATACTAGAGATACAGTAGAATTGTAACTCAAGTTGCACTAGAGGCACAAAAATAACTGTGTATTGCTCTTAGATAGCTTATCATCTTCATTTCCATTTGTCATCCTCAGTACAATCAGAAACATAAATTTCAGTGGTATTTTCACTGACTTGCTGAGGCTAGGCATAGGAATTGTGCACAACAGCACTTCCAACCAAGTTTGTGAAGTGGTTGTGTTGTTTCCCCAATGTACTGATTTGGTCTCAAAAAAGACCCAGAAAACAATAAATGAAGCAATATAGTCATTCCATACATTGCAGGAATATCAGAAAAGTTCAGGAAGACATATGTGCACACTTCAAACCCAAGAATATACTAAGACAGACGCTTGTCCACCCCAAGGATAAAACACCCAGATACGAACTGAGCAATGTGGTATATGCAGTACAATGCCATGAGAAATGTGCAGATCTGTACATTGGGGAAACAAAACAACCACTTCATAAACCTATGGCACAACATAGGAGAACAAACCTATCAGGATAAGATTCAGCAGTCCATCTGAGAGTTGATGACATTGGTAGAAACAGCTCTCCAAAAAGATTACCTATCGATCTTAAAGACAATGTTCTGGTTTAGATTTTCTTGCTGAAGTCCTGATAGAGCTGACAGAACAATGAAATATTTTCTACTCAAATTATCAAGGCAAATGTTGTCTGAAAAGGAATTATGTTAAACAGAGCTTTACAGAGACTTTAGAGAGACACTAGTGACTTGTCTTCCAAAGAACCAATCCTAAGTAGCAGCAGGCATCTGTCTGGTAACAAGTTCCAAGTGACACAAATCTATCTGGAGAATTCAAACCACTGCTGAGATGCCAGACATAATCTGAACCAGCCAGCTGTCATTTAATTCTGGTTCATGGTCTACACACCCAATGGAACAAAAATGGAAAGAAATGCTATGTTTAAGCAATAGGTAGATGAATAAAATATTCAATATTGAGCTTTTGAAATTTTGAACATTTTCAGATTCAGCTTTTGAAACATAGAGAGCTCTGACAAAATTACTATTCAATAGATCTGCATTCCATAAGTGCTAACGTATATTAAGCGATATATTTTTTTCAAATTCAATAATTTTATATCTTGTCAGTTTTAAATTTAATTAAAATAATTTCAAAAGTAATATATCGCAATATGTTACTAAAGTACAAAACAAGTCTTTTTTTTAAAAAAAAAGTTAGTATTAGTTTTGCCATGTTGTTTAACTTGCTTAAGACAGTTGGAAGATAAATTATAAACCTCAATATCCTTCCTCATAAAGTATGAAATGATTTATTTTGCCAAATAATCACTCTCTCTGCTGTAATAGCTAATGTATAATAGTAGCAAATGTATAATACGCTCTTATTAATCTGTCCCAAAGATGCTTTTTCACGAGGCAACTGGACTTTCTTGTTTTTCTTTGAAGACATTTTGCTTCTCATCCAAGAAGCTTCTTCAGCTCTGACTGGATGCAGACAGCTGGTCATTTGCATTCTTTTAGCCAGTCATTAGTGCTACCTGGAGGCTTATCTGTGTCTTCAGGGTCACCTGAGTAGTACAAATGTGTGTTTTGCACATTTTGGACAGAGAGAACCGCTGGTTTGAAAGAGGGGTCAGAGAGGCCATCTATGTCAAAATTGAACAGCCCTCTTTCAACAGAGGGAGAGGGATACGAATCATCTATTACCAGTCTACAACACAGTCCTTTCAACACTTCCAGGAAGGCTGCACACACATTTGCCCTGGTCAGGTGACCCTGAAGACACAAATAAACCTCCAGGTAGCACTAACAACTCCCTAAAAGAATGCAAATGACCAGCTGTCTGCAAGGAATCTTTCCATTCCCCACCATCCAGTCAGAGCTGAAGAAGCTTCTTGGATGAGAAGCAAAAAGTTTTCAAAGAAAAACAGGAAAGTCTAATTGCCTCGTGAAAAAGCATCTTTGGGATAACCATGACCTGGATGACTGAGAATCTCCATAGACACTCTTATTAGTCTGTGTTCAATAATTTACTCTCTCTGGCTGTGCTCTTTATACTGATGGTTTTAGCACTACTCAAACAAGAAATAAATCCTAGCTCATGTAAGCAATAATCAATGATTTGCAACATCATCTGCTCTGCCATTCCATTGTTTCTAAATTTTGAATAGATATATATTACTCCATTTGGTAACCTCCAATTAGAAAAGTTATACAAATTCTAAAATTTCCATCCATAGAAAATTTTATTTAACCTAAATGTAGATTTATATACGAAAGATATACTGTATATGTAGCTTTACTTCAAATAATGTTCAGTATGAATTCCATAATTACATGCATCAGAAACTCAGCTGATTGAAAAAAAGTTTTAATTATAATGCATATTTCATTCAATAAAAATTAAGAGTTGCTGTAATAGACACACACCACAATATATGAATCAGAAATGTGTGTTTCCAATGCAAAATTGTCGTACAATCAACTTGCATCAGGAAGACTTGTCGGTAGTTCTCATACTGCATACAGCTTCTCAGTACTTCTTTATGCTTTATATGTATGCATCAACACTTTTTATGTCTCACATTTCACAGAAAGCTTGGTATAGAAGATATCAGTGCGAGTAATGAAAGTCCCTATATAACATGTCATTTGGCCCCAAGTGCTATAAATTGTTATGGACTGTAATGATATAAATCCACCCCCAAATGCTGAAAGAAATGAAGCCAGAATAATTTGGAGCAATTCTACTAGATAGACTGCTGCAATGGCTCATAAGGTAAGGGAAAGATACCTTGGAACTTGCCAGAAGGTATTTCTTGAAAAGGTCTCCTGCCACCTGGCAGGTTACTGGCATTATCTGCAGCCCACTTTAAGTATACTGCAGCAGATCTGCAGTCCTGCAATCTATTAAACCAAAAAAAGGAAATCCCAGGATGTCTTTCTAAAAATCCAGCAGTGGAGATCATTTTCAAAACTGGATCTGCTAATTACCACTGCTAAATTTGATGTCATGTGGAAGAGCAAATAAAAGATGCAAATAACATATCAACTGTGTTAATACATATGATCATCTACAATAGGTAGCAATGCCATGCTTACATTGCATCTTGTAGATTGGCTTTTTTACTTATGCCATCTTGTATGCTGTGTATAGTATAGACAATGTATTCTTCTTATATGCTCTGTATAGCATAGACAATGTATTCTTTGCATGAATATAGTTGGCTAGAATAACATTGCCCCTCTTATACTGCAGTAAGAATAGACAATAATAATTCACAAGTTAATTTCAATCTAATTTATAAAATCCCTTTGCATTAGGTAAGTTCAGACCTCTGAGAAGAATAATATGTTCCTCCCCAAGCTTGCTATTTTGTAGAGAGGAGGATGGAATGTTAGGGTGGAAGAGATATAAGAGTGAGAGTGAGTGCAGAGTGAGCACCCAGACTGGAATCCCACATCTAATATAACCCAGAAAATAATAGTTGCTAGCTCAAATGTATATCTTCTCAAATGCACTGATATTCAGTCTTATAACATCACTACACTAACTAGGTCTATCTATAATTGTTCTCATTTTCCCTTCCCTATGTATTTATTTAATAAAAAATACTGATAACTCAGACTACTTGATGATACTAGTTTAACTGACACTGTTATATCTAGTTGATATACATAACAAAAATTTAGATCTCTGAAAACAAGGGATCTATATCTTTGCTAGGTACAAAACAAGTAGGAAATGAAAACTGTTTAAACATTTTAAATTTTAAGTTAGTATATGAGCTAAAATTTACTCAGTAGGTACTCATTAATATCAAGATGCTGTTAAGTACAACACTGCGGACATGCTAATAATTACTTAATTAGTTCTTGGCTATAAGTTTCCAATTCTAAAATATACAAAGTAAAATCTAAACTTAGGTTTTCCTCAAAGATTCTGTTTAGATATTTTGCTATACCTATGATTGAATCACTATTTGTGTTTAGCGCTATATGAAATCAAGACAGAGCTATGGATAATATTTGTTTTTACTTGATAGATTGTGACTCCCAGAGGGTCACATTGTAATATATCTATTCTTTAAAAACAGCAAGCTGAAAAAAGAAACATGGAATGGAACTATGAGGAAAATGGGGGGGGGGGAAAGAACAAGAATTCTTACACATGCAAATTCTAATGAAGTAAACAATGAGGACTTCCGGTTCCTTTTAAGCAGCGAAGCAGTTGAGGGATTCAGAATGCCGAGCCCTTCAGCTGAATTTCTTTCTGTTTGGGGACCCTAAATGGGCCAGGAGCTGTCCCGGAGAGGTGGCAATGAAGGAAGGAAGTCCCAGGGACCTAGGAGAAATGGCGGTCTCCCCAAACAGTCCAGAAGAAGCCCTCCAAAAACCAACAGAAGAAAGGCTAGCCTAACTTCAGAGTCTAGCCCAAGCTGCAAACAATGAAAGTCAAAAGCTCTACTTTAAACTGATTGTAAACAGCGTGTTTGAATCTGGGTAAGAATATTGATTTTCTCTATCCTACCTACTTTCCTGAACAAGAGAATTTCCAAAAATAAAAGACCTCCAAGAGATGAAGGAGGGGTTTTTTCCCCCACCTTTTGACTATTGGAAGCGGCAAATTTTACCCTTTAGGGAGGGAAAAGACTAGAAAGATCTGAAAAATGAACCAATGCTGACATCTACTGGTGGACGAGGATTATTTGGGGATAAATTTCTGTCTCTGACCTTCTCAATAAACTCAATAAAGTTCTCAATAAACACAGCTGTATAGATAAAGTGAGACTAACAAATCTGAGGCAATGAATACTTCACAAGAGGGAATATATGATAAGTGGCAACCATTTCAAAGGACAATGATTTTAAACTACAAAGAAATACAGAACAACTTTGAAAGTATGAATCAACTTATTTCCAATTTAATTTGACTGCAAGAAAATTCTCAGGAAAATATAGCAGAGATGACTGAACATAATTCTGAGGATAGAGACTTAAAGATGGAACCTTATAAAACAAAAGAATATGATTCAATTCAAGTGGAAGAAAAGATAACTTACATCTCAACACTTCGAAGCAACTTTGAGGATAAGAAAAAGTACTGGAAAAGATATTCTACAGAGATACGAGGAAAAACACCAGAATTGGAGAGACAAAAGATAACAAGAAAAGTGAAGAGAAAAGGAAGGAAAAAGATTCCTAATAAAAAGGAGTGGGCAAATGCTGATTTATCTTCTTCATCTACAGTAACACCTATGATTAAACAGAAAAATCCTTTGATTCAGCAAAATACATTGATTAAGAAAGACACTGGGCAGAGAAAAAAGATTAAAATGGAAACTAAGAAAATAGATGATGGGACCTATCAGAGAGAATACTTTAAAAAGAAGCATTTGTTTGAATACAGTTAAAGAAAGAGAAAAACTTTGGAATATACCACTTTTAGAGGGATGAACTTTCCAACTAATATAGTATGCTTCTTTTCTTTCTGTAAAGGAAAAAAAAGCTGAAATGACTTAAATAAAGCAAATAGGTACTTAAATGTGACTGAATTTAAGAAAAGTATAAAAAAATGTTTATAATTAGAGTTAAGGGATTAGATGACTAGATCTATTGAATGGAATGCTTAAAGATTAAACAGATTAAATATATTCTTAGCTATGATTAAAAAAGAATAAGAAATTGAGGAAATAAATATATATTAACAGGAGGGATATATATTTTAAGTAGTATTTCTTATGTCTCATTGCTTTTGCTTTTTTTTTCCTTCTCTATTTTGTTTCTCTTTTTTTCTCTTTTTTTTCTTTTATCTATTTCTTAAGAAATATAAACGTGTGAGAGGGCTTATAGGGAAAAATAGAATTAAATCTGCCAATGTAAATATAATTAATTGTTGAGAAAGTTGTCACTAGTAAGAATATTTAGAATTTGCTGGGAGAAATAACCTGAAATAAGTATTATAATAGGATTTATGATAAGGCAACCAAAATGACTAATAAGAAAAGAAATATATTAATATGATTATTATTCTTTAGGAATATTGTAAAAACTATATACTCAACTGTTATTTATCAAAATAATAAGAATTGCATTAACCTAATGTTTGCAAACAAGGATACTTTGGGGAAAGAGGAAATCAACTAAAATTAACATATGGAATATAGATTATAGAAATTAATTGTTAAAGATTGTTCTACAAATGTAACTCAGACAACACACTGTTTACCAATTATTGAGTAATTTATGTTTTGTTAAAAAAATCAATAATATATATATACAAAAAAAAGGAAGGAAGGAAGGATGGAAGGAAGGAATTCCATGAGGAAACTACAAACATCATCCACTGAAATCCAGATATTCAGCTTCATTGTTTGCAAAGACAATTGGGACTTTAGGGCTGGAAAGGTTTAGAAAAATGAGGGCAATAAAATTTTGTGTGTTTTATGAATTCATACAGACAGCTATTCAGAATAGAATACAATAAATATTACTGTTACAAAAAAGAAAAAAAACATCTGAAGAAAATAAAATATTGTGATTAACAAAAAACAGCATATGCATGTATGCACATTTTTCTTATTACTTGATATTACTTGTTGTACTTTATAACTGACATTTTCAAATGTATTTTATACTTACTGCTATTTTATATCTATGAACTGCCTAAAGTCTGTGAATTACTGAGGCAGCAAATAAACCACATAATTAACAATGACAACAATAACAACATAGGATTAACATAGTCTTTTTGTTATGTTCCCTTCAAAGGAACTCATGGACTTATTCATGTACATTCCTTGGCAAAATACAAAAGTAATTAACCATTCTTTTCTTTCAATATGTTCTTTTAACCGCAGTCTAGCTATATATCCTGGTAATCCTGGTGGTCTTCCATCCAAATATAATCAGGTCTGTTCATATTTAACTTTTTGAGAACAGACGAGGCCACCTATGTGCTTAAGCAAGGCTGAAAGCTAATGCTTAAATAAACTCTCTTTATACTGCAGCCAAATTTATATGTGTAATACTTTCACTGAAATTTTACATGTTGAAGAGGTTCATATGCATAATATGCTCTGAGTATCTCTGAAGGATAAGTGACTGCCATTATCTTTATTTTGCAGACAGAGAGGTAGTTGAGGGTGAGAGAATAAGAGCTTGTTTTTAGTCATCTAGTTGCAGATATCTGAACTGGACCCCCACTATTTTATGACCCAATTTTTTAGACACTATACTATGCTATCTCTAAGTTGTTTTATGATAGATGCATTATTATTTACACTGGATGTGATCTTTAAGCATCAGTAATAGGATGATTATGCCTCTTTCCCACAACACACTTTTCAGGAAACCACTAATCCAGTCATTTTTCTTACCGGTGGTTCTGGCAGCACAAAGTCCTTTCCCTCATTGGCTAAATAGCTAATAATACCAGCAATAATAGGTACAATTTACCCATTCCAGCCAAGTGCTGCCAGGCCTTGATAGTGAGTACATTCAGGGCTTTTTTTCTGATAGAACGCTCAGAATGGAGTTCTGGCACCTTTTTTGGATGGAACCTTGTAGGGTAGGCAAGGCGGGTTGTATGACATGTGTGAGTTCCGGCACCTTTTTCTTTTACAAAAAAAGCACTGAGTACATTAATAGAGACGCTTACTTTATCAGCTACCTTTTTCTCCAATTCTTTTTGCTTAGAAGATTAGAAGTGCAAAAAGAGTCAATGAAATGAGTTCAGCTATTCCCATGAGACAACAGACTATGTGGAATTAGTAAATCCTGAGCATGACTGGGTCTGCAATGGATTGATTTCAGTTCCCTCATCAAGCCAGTTAGGCATTTTGTGGAGACAAGGCTGTTCCTATTTTATAGAATATGGTCGTTTATTGAAAAGTATCTTTTACATAAAGGGAAAAGTAGGGCCAATCTGTTATAAAGGCAAAAAAAAACACCATCAAAAAGCAAGGAAAATTTGGATCTTGAATTGCCCATCATAATGAGTATCTCTATAAAACTGAACAATCATAGGTATCCCTCATGCTGCTTTTCCCATTATGGTTAAATAACCTTATATATTTATATTTATATTTATTAAATTTTTATACCGCCCTTCTCCCGAAGGACTCAGGGCGGTGTACAGGGCAATAAATATTAAAAAACAAAGTACAAAAGTTAAAAAACAATTAAATAATTATGCCCGATATATACAATAATTAAAACCATGTTAGAAACCCAACCCCAACCCCATCAAACCAGGCCAGATTGCTCAAATAAGTAAGTTTTTAGATCCCGCCGGAAGGAGCAAAGGTCGGGGGCCATCCGGAGCTCAACCAGCAAGTGGTTCCACAGGTCTGGCGCACCCACAGAGAACGCCCTCCCCCTGGGGGCCACCAGTCGACATTCTCTGATCGGAGGCACCCTGAGTAGGCCCTCTCTGTGGGAGCGCACTGGATGGAGGGAAGTTGATGCCGGCCGCAGGTGCTGCCATAGGTAATACGGCAGCAAGCCCAACTGAGCTCTAGGGCCACATCTCAGGAGGAGGGACTCACACCTGACTATCTGAACCATGGTGGCCTCCCGCGGACTTAGGGGAGCATAGGCTTTCATTTTGATAATATATAAATGATAAATTATATTATACCAAACCAATTACTAAGTTCATGCTTATTTCATTGCTGATTTAACCTGTTTTCTATTTTTTGCATAACCTAGCCTATTGTATTGTCAGCCCCACATAACTGGCAAAATTAAGGATATAAGAATAAGACATATTTAATACTAACTTGGGGTAAAAATAAACAGTTGAAAAATGTAAAAGGAGTTTCCCAACTTCAATAATAATGATTTCTTAAGGTAGAATATCTTTGAAAGGCTTTTTCCCAGACCTCTCAGCAGATGGACTGACCTGCCTATTCTTAGATATCTTTCATTTGGCTCTTCCTCAACTCTCATTGCATCCAAACGGGCTGGATTCACACAATACAAACATTCATAATAAAATGGATTAACTTAGTTCTTCAAATGACTCGTTAAAAGGGTTGTGTAAAACTAGCCTACAAATCATAACTATATTTTCTCCTTATATTCCATTAAGAGATGGCAGTCCACACCTTACGACTCACGTGCAAATAGCACCTGTCCTTCAGATTGACACCTTCAAGGACAAGCTACATTTGTTGCTACTGCTGCCAGGAATAGTGACTATAAAATATTCATAAGAACCAGCTCTACTCCTCAGTCAATTCTGCAGGCAGGATTGACCCAGAAAACAGACAATAATTTCATCCTTATCTCAGCCTATTAACAACATATACTTCCTTTTCCAGTACAATACCAAGATTTGATCTCCAGGAGATCTTTACAAAAACCACCACAACCATTTCTTGCATCTACAACATCATTATTTTGGCATATAGCACCATAAGGAAAGTTTAGAATGAACCATGTCAACTTCTTAATAAATTCAGGTTCTGCTGGCAGATTGTTACCATAGATTCCGGCGTATAAGACTACTTTTTAACCCATGAAAATCTTCTCAAAAGTCAGGGGTCGTCTTATACGCCGGGTGCTGAAACTTTAGGGACAGGGCTGGCTGGAAAACC
This sequence comes from Vipera berus, assembly GCF_964194415.1. Taxonomy (NCBI): domain Eukaryota; kingdom Metazoa; phylum Chordata; class Lepidosauria; order Squamata; family Viperidae; genus Vipera; species Vipera berus. The sequence goes on along the minus strand of NC_138205.1, from coordinate 37,776,910 downwards.
TGGAGCGGATCTTCCATTTAGTCTGCGCAGGGAAAGCGGGACCAATTGGAGTAGAAGCTGCAGTCTGTGATTTTTTACAGGCTGGGGTCTGGGCTTTTTTCCTTCTAAAGTTGAAGAGCAGCTGTAGGCAGGTGGGGAATGCAAGAGCAATTTGAAAGGCAGGTGGGGAATGCGTAGCAGAGCAGCAGCTTACCTCTAAGGACACATTTGACTCAGGAACTGGGCGGGCTGGCTGGAAAACCTGGAGCGGATCTCCCATTTGGTCTTTTTTTTTAATCCCATTTATATCCCACCCTTCTCCAAAGACTCAGGGCGGCTTACAATTTAAAGCACAAATCAATGTGCTTAGCAATAGCCTTCATTCTATGTATATGCCTGCCTATTAGAGCTTTCACACACACACCCCACAAGCAGCATTATTACAAAGTCAGCTTATTGCTCCCAACAATCTGAGTCCTCATTTTACCTACCTCGGAATGATGGAAGGCTGACTCAACCTTGAGCCTGATGGGATGTGAACCTGCACTAATTGCAGGCAGCTGGGGTTACTTAAGGCTCTGCGCAGGGAAAGCTTTAGAGTGAATTAGGAAAAGTGAAAAAGTGAATTAGGAAAATAGGAAAAGGGTTGCTGGAATTGGGTATGTGTAGTTTAACAAAGAGAAGGGTGAGGGGTGACACGATAGCAGTGATCTAATATCTCAGGGGCTGCCACAAAGAAGAGGGAGCCAAGCTATTCTCCAATGCACCTGAAAGCAGGACAAGAAGCAATGGATGGAAACTAGTCAAGGAGAGAAGCAACCTAGAACTAAGGAGAAACTTCCTGACAGTTAGAACAATTAACCAGTGGAACAACCTGCCTCCAGAAGTGGTGAATGCTCCAACACTGGAAGTTTTTAAGAAGAGACTGGACAGCCATTTGTCTGAAATGGTATAGGGTTTCCTGCCTTAGCAGGGGGTTGGACTAGATGACCTCCAAGGTCCCTTCCAACAACAACAACAACAACTACTACTACTACTACTACTACTACTTATTATTATTATTATTATTATTATTATTATTATTATTATTATTATTATTATTATTAAGTTTAATCCACTTGCACTGTTTTATGTTTACATGTTTGATGACAAACAGCCTTATGTTTATAAGTGACAGTTTTCCTACTAAGTACCTGCATGTCATAAGCATTTGAATTAAAATTACCATATTAAAATCAAATCTGATGTTTTTTAATTTTTATTTGGTGTGCGTTGGAAGAGGGGTAGTCTTATATGGCGAGTATAGCCCAAACCCTATAATTTAACAGGAAATGTAGGGGGTCGTCTTATACGCCCAGTCGTCTTATACGCCAGAAAATACGGTAATTTCATATTACCATAAACTGAATCCAATTTGTATTCATCAGGTTTGTACTCTGCCTTTCTTCCAAGAAACTTGGGACTGACCCATTCTTACCCTCAAAGCAATCATACAAGGTAAATTAGGCTTGATAAGATATGATTATTGCTCCAAATGCCTCTAATAAGTCACTGTACAGTTAAACATTCTCTTGAGAAACCTATATGTGGGCCAAGAAGCAACAGTGAGAACTGGACACGGAACCACTCATTGGTTCAAAATTGGGAAAGGAGTCTGGCAAGGCTGTATACTGTTGCCCTGCCTATTTAACTTATATGCAGACCACATCATGAGGAAGGCAGGGTTAGAGGAATCAAAAGTTGGAATTAAGATTGCCAGAAGAAATATCAACAACCTAAGATATGCAGATGATACCACTCTAATGGCAGAAAGTTAAGAAGAACTAAAGAGCCTTTTGTTGCGGTGTTGTTTCTTTTCACCACAGAAAAGAAAGAAAGTATTTTTTTATCTGAAACAACATAAAATGACATTGTTTGTTTACAAGAGACACATATTGCATTAAAAGACCAAAAGTATCTGATTAATTCCCGATTGGGAACACATTTTGCATCCTTTGCTCCTGACAAGAAGGCTGGAGTGTATTTAAGAAAAGACTTTTCGGCAAGATTGATTGAATCGGATAAACAAGGGAGATATGTTAGTATTGAATTAATACTACAAGGAAAGAATTCTTCTTATCGGATTATATGCTCCAAATCAACAACAGCAAAAATTCTTTAAATTTTTACATCAGAGACTAATCGAACTGGATTATAAATCTGTTATTATGATGGGGGACTGGAATGGAGTTTTGGTGCCATCTGAAGACAAGAAGGGATCCTCTAAAAACTTTTTTAATTCGAAATTGCCTAAAGCTTTTTTTGATTTGAAGGAAGATTTGGAATTAAGAGATGTATGGCGGGAAAGGAATATGAGACACAGAGATTTTACTTTTTTTTCGGATAGACATAAATCTTTCTCCAGGATTGACTTTATTTTGATTACTACTGATCTTTTTTCTTCTGTTAAGAACGTTAAGATTTTTCCTAGGACAATGTCTGACCATAGTCCTGTTTGGTTGGAGTTTTTTGCTGAAGATGCTAGTAGAAGATCCTGGAGGTTGAATGAGAACTTATTTACAAATGACTTGTTCTTGCAGAAATGTAGAGAACGTATGAAAGAATTTTTTGTTACAAATATGCATAAAGGTACCGTATATACTTGAGTATAAGCCGACTCGAGTATAAGCCGAGACCCCCAATTTCACCCCCAAAAACTGGAAAAAGTTATTGACTCGAGTATAAGCCGATCCGCCATTCTGCAAGCCTCTGCCGCCAGCAGAGGCTCGATCCGCCATTTTGCAAGCCTGAATACACAGGAATACCCTGTGTGGCCGCGGCTCTCGGGGAAGCCCTGGCTGTCCGCTTCCTCGCTCCACACTGCCATTCGGGGCCCGCGCGTTCCCCGGGAAAATCGCGGCGCCCAGCAGGCGAGGAAACACGCCCGCTCCAGTCGCCCCCCCTTCCCTCAGGAGACGCGAAGCAAGTGACCGCCCGGAGCTTACCGAGGACTTGCGCGCGGCCGAGGCTTCGGTGCTTCCAGGATCGCGCGCACCTCCCCAAACCTCCCCAAACGTCGGCAGGTCTCCGTTCCTCCTGCCGACCTTTGGGGAGGTTTGGGCGCCTCCCCAAACCTCCCCAAACCTCGGCAGGTCTCCGTTCCTCCTGCCGACCTTTGGGGAGGTTTGGGCGCCTCCCCAAACCTCCCCAAACCTCGGCAGGTCTCCGTTCCTCCTGCCGACCTTTGGGGAGGTTTGGGCGCCTCCCCAAACCTCCCCAAACCTCGGCAGGTCTCCGTTCCTCCTGCCGACCTTTGGGGAGGTTTGGGCGCCTCCCCAAACCTCCCCAAACCTCGGCAGGTCTCCGTTCCTCCTGCCGACCTTTGGGGAGGTTTGGGCGCCTCCCCAAACCTCTGCAGGTCTCCGTTCCTCCGCGCAGACCTGCCGACCTTTGGGGAGGTTTGGGCGCCTCCCCAAACCTCGGCAGGTCTCCGTTCCTCCTGCCAACCTTTGGGGAGGTTTGGGCGCCTCCCCAAACCTCCCCAAACCTCGGCAGGTCTCCGTTCCTCCTGCCGACCTTTGGGGAGGTTTGGGCGCCTCCCCAAACCTCCCCAAACCTCGGCAGGTCTCCGTTCCTCCTGCCGACCTTTGGGGAGGTTTGGGCGCCTCCCCAAACCTCCCCAGGTCTCCGTTCCTCCGCGCAGACCTGCCGACCTTTGGGGAGGTTTGGGCGCCTCCCCAAACCTCGGCAGGTCTCCGTTCCTCCTGCCGACCTTTGGGGAGGTTTGGGCGCCTCCCCAAACCTCGGCAGGTCTCCGTTCCTCCTGCCGACCTTTGGGGAGGTTTGGGCGCCTCCCCAAACCTCCCCAAACCTCGGCAGGTCTCCGTTCCTCCTGCCGACCTTTGGGGAGGTTTGGGCGCCTCCCCAAACCTCGGCAGGTCTCCGTTCCTCCTGCCGACCTTTGGGGAGGTTTGGGCGCCTCCCCAAACCTCCCCAAACCTCTGCAGGTCTCCGTTCCTCCGCGCAGACCTGCCGACCTTTGGGGAGGTTTGGGCGCCTCCCCAAACCTCCCCAAACCTCGGCAGGTCTCCGTTCCTCCTGCCGACCTTTGGGGAGGTTTGGGCGCCTCCCCAAACCTCCCCAAACCTCGGCAGGTCTCCGTTCCTCCTGCCGACCTTTGGGGAGGTTTGGGCGCCTCCCCAAACCTCCCCAGGTCTCCATTCCTCCGCGCAGACCTGCCGACCTTTGGGGAGGTTTGGGCGCCTCCCCAAACCTCCCCAAACCTCGGCAGGTCTCCGTTCCTCCTGCCGACCTTTGGGGAGGTTTGGGCGCCTCCCCAAACCTCCCCAAACCTCGGCAGGTCTCCGTTCCTCCTGCCGACCTTTGGGGAGGTTTGGGCGCCTCCCCAAACCTCCCCAAACCTCGGCAGGTCTCCGTTCCTCCTGCCGACCTTTGGGGAGGTTTGGGCGCCTCCCCAAACCTCCCCAGGTCTCCGTTCCTCCGCGCAGACCTGCCGACCTTTGGGGAGGTTTGGGCGCCTCCCCAAACCTCGGCAGGTCTCCGTTCCTCCTGCCGACCTTTGGGGAGGTTTGGGCGCCTCCCCAAACCTCCCCAAACCTCGGCAGGTCTCCGTTCCTCCTGCCGACCTTTGGGGAGGTTTGGGCGCCTCCCCAAACCTCCCCAAACCTCGGCAGGTCTCCGTTCCTCCTGCCGACCTTTGGGGAGGTTTGGGCGCCTCCCCAAACCTCGGCAGGTCTCCGTTCCTCCGCGCAGACCTGCCGACCTTTGGGGAGGTTTGGGCGCCTCCCCAAACCTCGGCAGGTCTCCGTTCCTCCTGCCGACCTTTGGGGAGGTTTGGGCGCCTCCCCAAACCTCCCCAAACCTCGGCAGGTCTCCGTTCCTCCTGCCGACCTTTGGGGAGGTCGGCAGGAGGAACGGAGACCTGCCGAGGTTTGGGGAGGTTTGGGGAGGCGCCCAAACCTCCCCAAACGTCGGCAGGAGGAACGGAGACCTGCCGAGGTTTGGGGAGGTTTGGGGAGGCGCCCAAACCTCCCCAAAGGTCGGCAGGTCTGCGCGGAGGAACGGAGACCTGCCGAGGTTTGGGGAGGCGCCCAAACCTCCCCAAAGGTCGGCAGGAGGAACGGAGACCTGCCGAGGTTTGGGGAGGTTTGGGGAGGCGCCCAAACCTCCCCAAAGGTCGGCAGGAGGAACGGAGACCTGCCGAGGTTTGGGGAGGTTTGGGGAGGCGCCCAAACCTCCCCAAAGGTCGGCAGGAGGAACGGAGACCTGCCGAGGTTTGGGGAGGCGCCCAAACCTCCCCAAAGGTCGGCAGGTCTGCGCGGAGGAACGGAGACCTGCAGAGGTTTGGGGAGGCGCCCAAACCTCCCCAAACGTCGGCAGGTCTGCGCGGAGGAACGGAGACCTGCCGAGGTTTGGGGAGGTTTGGGGAGGCGCCCAAACCTCCCCAAACAGGAACGGAGACCTGCCGAGGTTTGGGGACGTTTGGGGAGGCGCCCAAACCTCCCCAAACGTCGGCAGGTCTGCGCGGAGGAACGGAGACCTGCCGAGGTTTGGGGAGGCGCCCAAACCTCCCCAAACGTCGGCAGGAGGAACGGAGACCTGCCGAGGTTTGGGGAGGTTTGGGGAGGCGCCCAAACCTCCCCAAACGTCGGCAGGTCTGCGCGGAGGAACGGAGACCTGCCGAGGTTTGGGGAGGTTTGGGGAGGCGCCCAAACCTCCCCAAAGGTCGGCAGGAGGAACGGAGACCTGCCGAGGTTTGGGGAGGCGCCCAAACCTCCCCAAAGGTCGGCAGGAGGAACGGAGACCTGCCGAGGTTTGGGGAGGTTTGGGGAGGCGCCCAAACCTCCCCAAAGGTTGGCAGGAGGAACGGAGACCTGCCGAGGTTTGGGGAGGCGCCCAAACCTCCCCAAAGGTCGGCAGGAAGAACGGAGACCTGCCGAGGTTTGGGGAGGTTTGGGGAGGCGCCCAAACCTCCCCAAACGTCGGCAGGTCTGCGCGGAGGAACGGAGACCTGCCGAGGTTTGGGGAGGCGCCCAAACCTCCCCAAACGTCGGCAGGTCTCCGTTCCTCCGCGCCCTGCCTGCCTGCTTCTTTCCGCTGCGGAAAGAAGCAGGCAGGCAAGGCGCGGAGGTCCGGAGACCTGCCGACGTTTGGGGAGGTTTGGGGAGGTGCGCGCGCACCTCCCCAAACCTCCCCAAACTTCGGCAGGTCTCCGGATGGCGGTGGCTTGGGAGAGGTGCGCGCGATCCCGGAAGCACCAAAGCCTCGGCCGCGCACAAGTCCTCGGTAAGTTTTTTTGTTGACTGGAGTATAAGCCGAAGTGGAATTTTTCAGCCCAAAAAGTGGGCTGAAAAATTCGGCTTATACTCAAGTATATACGGTACCTTGATGGAAATGGTTTGGGATGCTAGTAAAGCTTATATGAGAGGGGTTTTTATTTATATGAATAATGCTTACAGGCGTAAGCAAATGCAAAAACGTTTAGATATCGAGGAAGAGATTAAAGCTAAGGAGAAAAAGCTTATTTTGAATCCATTGGATAATAATTTAAGGATCTCAATACATTTATTGAAAGAACAATTTAATATGCTAGTGGCTGATCAAATAGCAATTAATTTGCACTATGCTAAACAATACTTTTTGTAACGCTAATAAGCCTGGTAGATGGTTGGCTTATCAATTAAGGAAGAAACAGAAATCACGTACTATAGATAAAATAGAATATAAAGGAAAAGAAGTCTACCAACAAAATTTGATTAAGAGGAGTTTTTTAGATTTTTACTCGAAATTATATTCTAAAGAAAATATACAAGCTTTAGATATAGACAAGTATTTACAGGGAGCTCATTTTCCGAGACTCTCAAAAGAACAACAACTTGAGATGAATTGCCCAATTACATCAGAAGAAATTTCTTTAGCTATTAAACAGTTGAAATTGGGCAAGGCTCCGGGAACAGATGGATTAACAGCAATTTACTATAAAAAGTTGTTGCCTGAAATGATTGAACCCTTCAAGATTTTGTTTAATGAAATTCAGACTGGAGGTGCAGTTCCTCCATCATGGAGGACAGCTTTTGTATCATTGATTCCAAAAGAGGATCAAGACCTTACTCAACCTAAAAATTATAGACCTATATCGCTTTTAAATACAGATTATAAGATTTTTGCTAAAGTATTGGCTAATAGATTAATGCAAGTTTTGAAACAAATGATTCATAGTGATCAATCGGGATTTATATCTGGAAGGTATATGAAATATAATGTAACACAAATTGTAAACTTGCTTGAATACTTGGATAAGAACAACCAAGTCTCCGCAGCATTGATATTTTTGGATGCAGAGAAAGCCTTTGACCAATTGAATTGGCAATTTTTATTGAGAGTTGTTGAGGAGATGAATTTTGGAGAAGGTTTTTTACATGCTATTAAAGTTATATATCAACAACAAACTGCACAAATTATAGTTAATGGGGGACTAAATTAGAGATTTAAATTGTGCACTTATAAAGAGGATATATAATGTTTTAATTGAATTGGATTCGGAAACGGAATTGGTAAAAGACTGTATGATAAAGTGGGCACAAAATATTCAGGAACCAATTTCGTTGGACACTTGGGAGATAATTTGGGTCAGAAATGTTAAATTTACTCAGGCCCAAAACTTAAGAGAAAATTTTTATAAAATGTTTTATACTGTAGATGGCATCTGGATCCCAAGAAGTTGTCTAATATGTATCCTAATTTACAGTCTAAATGTTGGAGATGTGGTAGTTTAGAAGCTACCTATTTTCACATGTAGTGGACTTGTAGAAATATAAAAGCTTTTTGGATCAAAATTTGGTGGAACATTCAAAAGATTTTTAAGAGAAAGATAAAGTTTTCTCCGCAATTGTTTTTATTGGGTATTGTGGTAGATTGTGATGTTAAAGAAACTAATTTGATGTTGAATATGATAACAGCAGCACGGTTACTGGTGGGACAATATTGGAAGAAGGATAGTTTGCCTACTATAGAAGAATGGGTGTTTAAAGTTTCGAATCTTGCAGAAATGTCTAAGATTTCTGCTTATTTGAAAGATCATTCACAGGAAAGATATATTTCAGTTTGGAGGAGATGGATAGATTATATTCAGAACAAATATGGGACTAAAAAGTTCCATTTAGCTTATGAGTAGATTTTAGTGGGATATTGTTATTGGTACTTTGTTTTAGTTATGTTAAAGCACATTATGAATTTGGTTAATTGTATATTTGCATAATTTTTATTTAGAATATGATTATTATAACTATAATCCTGTATTTAGCTCTGGGAAGTGGGGGGGAAGTGGGCGGGTTTGGGGTGGGGGGATTTGGGGATATATTGTAAAACTTTGTTTTTGTAAAACTTTTTAATAAAAAAAAAGAAGGAGAGTGCAAAACTTGGGTTGAAACTTAACATTAAGAAAACCAAGATCATGGCATCCCGCCCTCTCAATTCTTGGCAAATATTGCTAAGCACATTGGTTTGTGCTTAAATTGTAAGCCGCCCTGAGTCTTCGGAGAAGGGCGGGATATAAATGGGATTAAAATAAAAAATAAAAAATAGATGGGGAAGAAATGGAGGTAGTGACAGATTTTATTTTCCTGGGCTCTAAGATCACTGCAGATGGGGACTGTAGCCAAGAAATTAAAAGACCCTTGCTCCTGGGGAGGAAAGCCATGGCAAATCTAGACAGCACACTAAAAAGCAGAGACATCACCCTGCCAACAAAAGTGTGTATAGTCAAGGCTATGGTCTTCCCAGTTGCAATGTATGGCAGTGAAAGCTGGACCATAAAAAAGGCTGAGCGACAAAGAATTGAGGCCTTTGAACTGTGGTGCTGGAGAAGACTCCTGCAAGTCCCTTGGACTGCAAGGCGATCAAACCGATCAGTCCTAGAGGAGATCAAACCTGACTGCTCTTTAGAAGGCCAGATCGTGAAGCTAAAACTCAAATACTTTGGCCACCTAATGAGAAGAAAGGACTCACTGGAGAAGAGCCTAATGCTGGGAAAGATTGAGAGCAATAGAAGAAGGGGATGACAGAGAATGAGGTGGCTGGATGGAGTCACTGAAGCAGTAGGCGTGAGCTTAAATGGACTCCAGAAGATGGTAGAGGACAGGAAGGCCTGAAGGAACGTTGTCCATAGGGTCGCGATGGGTTGGAGACGACTTTGCAGCTAACAACAACAACAACAGTTAAACATCAGAGTCTAAAATCTGCCTTAAAACTTGAGCTGTAACGTCAACCACTATTTGACTATGTTACTAATTGATAGGTACAAGTCTGACTGAAGTTTTTTAACTAATGAACATAAAATTTTAAATGCATTCTTCTTATATACAAATTATAATAGTAGAAAAAAATTAAAAGAGGTATTCTCATTTTCGTGACTCTTGTAGATCTGTTCAAAACACATATGACTTTCAAAAGTAGTCAGCAAGGAAATAGTAAACATTTACTGTGTGGTTTGTCCTAGCCAAGCAGAGAGAAAGAGGGAAAAAAGGTAAGATGTAACAAAAATAGTAGCTTGCCACTCTGGGCTCTGGCACTACCTTGAAGGTTCCAGTAAAATCAACCACCAATGTATTTCTCCCAAAGATTAATTCCAAGGGAACACCAATTTCCATAGGTTCTTGCAGCCTAAAAATTACCCTTTTGCTTCTGAACTATTTTTTTTCCTTTTGTGAACATTGAAATAAATATATTAATCAATGGAGAAAAGTTACAATTAATCTGATCCAAAATCCATATTAAGGCTTAAAGGAAATAATGGCTAAAACCTGGCAAGACTGAATGGCTTTGGGTACATGGAACTTCCAGATCTGGATCACAGCACAATTTCTGTTTGTACACCGGCTGTGGCCTTCCCTGGATCAGGAGTCCCTACATACAGACACTCAAGCCCTAGTCATCTCTTGTCTGGATTATTGCAACGTGGTTTACATAGGGCTACGCTTGAAGTGTGTTCAGAAGCTTCAAATGGTACAAAGTGCACAAGCATGAGCAGTCTTTGGGGCCCATAGAATGACCCATGTTACACCACTGCTTCACAAACTGGCTGCCAGTTTGCTGTTGTGTACAATTCAAGGTGTTGGTTATGACTTTTAAAGCCTACTGTGGCATAGATGCTTACTTGAGGAACCATCTCATCCCATTAAGACAAGTTCATAGTACTTGTGCTGGCAGAGGCCTGCTGAGGGTGTATTTATGTTCATCAGGATGCAGGTAAAGCCTTACAAATGCAATAAAGTAAGATTTCTGATAATGTAATATGTGAATAAGCATCCCATTCAGAAGATTCTTCAATAAGAAGGCAAGGAAATTGAGGCATAGCCCCTCAGAGTCATTGTTTGAGATAAGCATCTATATCAATTAATTAATTAAATGGCAGAATGAATGGTAAACCAAGCCATCACACACACACTGTTTGTCACTTGCTTGACTTCAGTCATCTTTCTAGCTGGCACACTAGGTGATCCCCTTCACTACTGAAATTTGCCGACTGAGCCATTTCCCTTGAACCCAAGCTGTAGGCAAACATATCAATGGGCATATAACTTGTCTTGTTCCTCATAAGAAAAAAGTCCTTCTGACACCCATTGCTAGTTGGGATCTTTGTCTCTTCTATTCTTCTGTCTTCTTAAACTCTCTGACTCACAAGTAATCTTTTAACTTTCAAATTTTGCTTCCTTTCTCAATACTCCTGAGTAATTTATCTTGCTTTTCATTTTTATATCCTTTTTATCTCTTCAGGTTGCTTTACTAAATCGTACTAAGCACTTTTCTTTTCACTAGTCTTTATCTCTTTGGGTCAAGTCTGTTTGCATCAAGCAGAGTCCCTAGGGTCTGCATAGTTTTACACCCACATTTCCAAAATTTTATATATATTTTTTCAAACATTTATTTCTTTTTCCTTAGAATGACCTCCTCCCTAACTTCAGAAAGTCCCAAATCCTATTTCTTTGCACATTCTTTACACACACCACTTTCTCTGGACAGAATCTCTTTTTATTTCATCCTGTTATCTTCTCCTGTATTTCCATTATATCTAAAGCCTATTTCCTATATCCCAGTTGCAAACTTTGGACACCTCATTTTTTTAACAGCCAACTTATTTCTTTGCTTCCCAAAGGAATGCCCTATCAATTTTCACCACTTCACACTATTACTGTCCCTTGGTTATGGAAGCATTTTATGATGCTGATTGCAATACAAAGCCTAATCATAAGGTCTGCAGTTTAGAGGGCAGTTTTGAGATGGGAATTATATGATAAATGTATTAATTTCTGAGAGAGATTGCAGATCTCATATTAAACAAGATTTTTGGAACATGAAGACAAAGATGGCTTGGTCTCTTATTTCTGAAAATACAGCTATTGGCTGACTTCTACAAACAAGGTACTTTTTGCCATGTGATTGGTTCATGTTAAGTTGCCACCAAGCTATTCAGGGACATGTCCTTAATCACAAGTTTAGTGCCTGAGAATTTGCTATGGGAAACCCATTCTAAATCAGATCTAAGACATGGAAATCTCATTCTTGCTACACCCTCCAGCTATTGTTTCCAGCTAGAGGAATGTTTCCAAGTAGAAGGGATATAAACTAGGCTAGGTGACTCCAAGATTGCTATTTAGTGAAAAAAGTATGCATAATCAAATCACATTATTAACTTCACACCTGCTTCGACTCTTAATTCTATGTTTGAGTAAACTGGAACATCCAACTTGATGTATTCAATCTTTGCTGGTCTAACTATAAAACACACTTAAAATACAGACATGTATAAAACTCAATTTGCAGATTTGTTAAGTAGAAAGTTTTTATAAGCACAGGAGAGTTTTTCAAAATATATTTCAGCTCCATTGCATACTTAGGAGAGAAGGCAGTAAAAAGTTGTACAATGCAAGCCCTACTTCACGAATCTGGTTCTGAATATTGTTAATGCAATTGCACTTTTGATTTGTGCAGAATTTCCTGGAGATGGTACTTTTACTCCTTGGTACTGCTGTGTGCAAAGCTGCAAGAAAACAGTATGTAATATGCTCAGGAGAATGGCAACTTCTAACCACACTCATGTTTATTCATGTGCAATTCATCTTTGTTATTTTATGGGCACAGATTCATTTGTTATTCACGGAAACTGCATGAGCACTCTATGAGCATTCACTGATAGTTAATAGCCACTTAAGCTATGTCTGCTTCAGCCAGTCTTCATTTGAACTCTCCTAGCAGACACCACAAATGGCTTCATTTATTGATCATATGACTTCTTGGCAAAATGAAGCTATAGTATCTCAATCCTTTACATTAAATAAATAACTTATAACCTTGCCCTGAATCTGAAATTTGGATTGACAATGTTTTTTTTAATTAACTACTAGTTCTGTGTCTTTTAAGGAAACATACTGTATTAGGAAAAAGAATCTAATTCTGTAAACTTGCTACTACATTTCTTTGTTTTATATTCAATATTCTTTTTGTTTTGTAATTAACATTATTCAAAGATCTGAGCTTTTTAGTAATATATAAGAAGTAGATAACTAAAATGATTTTCCCCATTCAGAGGTAGTATATCATCCATTATTAGATTTCACAGTCTTACACAGTGGCTAAAACTATTCAGATCTAGCTATTATAAAAAATGGAATGTTAGAATCAGTGGAAGGTTGGCATTGAAATTGAAAAATTGAGTTTATTGAGATAACTTATCGAAGTGGCTTTCTGTTTTTGCTTTTATAGCACATTAATGTTAATTTGCATACAAAGCTACAGAGATGGAGTATTCATACAGATGATCAAAGTGGTAAAACTCATAAACATTTATTTTAAATGAATTGTGCTTTTGTTCCTAGTAAAACATCTTCAGTTGAATCTTTATTGAAAAGAAATAAAAGGTTATGGGAGAAAACTTTTCAGAATCTATAACTGAGTTGAGAATCTATAACTGAGTTGAGTGCAGAGCACATTCATTCAACAAGACAAAGATTAAATAAGTTTTAATTGTTTATGTTCATAGTAATTTAATTCTTCATTAGGGTCACTGACTAACGTGCCAGATAAAATATAGTACATTTTCAAGTAAGTGACAAAAATGTGCACATTGGAAAGAAAGAAAACAAAATGAGAGGGGAACCATAAAAATACTACCTTCACAATAAAAATCCAAGAAGCTTTCCAATAAATTAAATATATTCACAACACTGAAAAGCAGGCCACCCCCTATATCTGTCTCATCAGTGTCCTACTCCTACTCCTTGATACAATTGCTCAGGGCTTATCTAGCCTGTCACTTCAAGCAATATTTCAGCACATAAATAGAGAGATATACATAAACAGGGCATGTCAGCTCTTGTGGGATAGTCTTACAAGTGTTGATTCCAACACAATAGCGCTTTATCTTATATTGTAAAGCAGCCAATTTGCATGTGTTGGAAACCTGGAGACCTGGTGTAAATTAAACTGCCTTTTATTTTTGGTAATTTAAATACTATAATGATTTCAAATAGCTTTGCATAAATAAATCAAATTTGGCCTGCTGCACTGATTCGGAAGAATCAAGGTTATATTTTTAAAAGAAAGGGTTGATAATTGCATTAATTATAGCGATTAAAATAATTTTGTAAACCACTGTATTTGAGGTTGAACAAAATTAGATTTTTGAGAGCTCTTCATACGCGTATCTCAAAAAAGTTATTTTTTACTTAAGGTTCTTCAACTGAAGTATATTTTATATTCTAGCATTTATAATGGCATATCTGAAATTGTTCTTGGCTTTTTGGATACATAATAATGGAGATTCAAGCCTGAAATAATGTTCATATACTGCTAAGCTTGTAAGCCGCCCTGAGTCTTCGGAGAATGGCAGGATATAAATGGAATTAAAATAAATAAATAAATAAATAAATAAATAAATAAATAATAAACAATGTGTAAATATAATTCAAAATGGCTACTATTTTTTGCCATTTGTGTCCCCATTAACAACTCTTTCAAGAAATTAATTACAGCATCCTTGTTAGCTTTTCTTCTACCAATAATCATCACCAAGACTCAGAAGAGTAGATATGCTGTTCACTATTAGGGCTAAATCAGATATGGTTAATATGTTTGGATTAAGAGCAGAACTGGGATCAAATAATCAACGAACGAACTAAAAATCAATGTAATGTTTGAGAGCAGATACAGTTTGAAAAAATATTCTGACTCAAGATCAGAAAATAAAGGTTTGGCTAAATACCTCTAAGTAAAGGTTTTGAATTTATTTTTTTTTATTTATTTTTATTTCTGCTTTCTTTTATAGGCACTGGCTAGGAAACTAATGCCAAAGTTCCTCTGAAATATCCTGTCTTATTCATATATAACTGAAATGAAGCCTCAAATGAAGCATGTTTTTAAAAAAGATAAATGTATATTTATCCTCTATCATTTTGCCTCTTTTAATATCAACAATATCTAAAATTATTCAAAAGCCTTTGGAGGCAGGACTATCCTTTTCTCTTATTCAGTTATCATCATCGTAGCCCAATAGAGTAAGAACGAACTTGCTCCTTCTCCAAAACATATATCACATGGCTTTACAAATATCAGGAACAAAAAGCTTGCAAATGTTTTAGTAATCATTAAAGCTGTGCAAACTTCAAAAGAGTACTTCAACCCAATCAAAGTTTCAATTAAAGCATATCTCCAAAGCAGAGCATCAAACTGAAGTGGCTTTCCCCTTTGAAGCATCTGATTGGAGCTATTGCTCTGCTTCAGTCCAGATGCTAAAGTGAGATTCTGAAACCTACAGTAGTAGTTCCTTTCCACTGGACTGAAAAAAAAAACCTGGTAAAATCAGACTGGTTCACTTTAACATTTCAGTTCAAAGCAAAGTGATTCTATCTTCCACATAGAAATCAAATTTTATTTGTTTGTTTGCTGCCTGTCTCACCATACATGAGTTTAGACAATTTACAATATTATAAGCAATAAAAGCCTGGAAAATATATATTTCTAATAACAATAAAAATACAAAACATAATTAACGATGGAGAAGCAGGGAGCAAGATGCACAGGAGAGGGAGGTGGGATTTTCTATCAGCTTATCAACCGCCTCACACACACAACAACCCCCTCACATCTATAAGGGATCCCCGGCAGCCGTTGACAACCGTCAAAAGGCTGCCGCGGCATTCCCCCCCCCCACACACAAGCGGCTAGCGGCCGATTCTGACAGCTGTCAAACTACCGCGCATGCGCAGTACACTGACAGCTGTCAAACCGGCCGACTCTGACAGCTGTCAAACTGCCGCACATGCGCAGTACACTGACAGCTGTCAAACTTCAGAGAACCGTGCATGCGCAGCTCAGCCGGAGCTGTCAAAGCTGCCAGCTGGCCCCGGCAACAAGCCGCCACAGCCGCGCCTACCTTTAGTCGGTCTCTCTCTCATTGGGCGTCCTTGTTAGGCGGGAGAACCCCGTCTGTTTATTGGTTCTTGATGTTGTTGTTGATGTCCCTGTTCACTATAAATACGGGGGATTCCCGGCGTTGCATCGCCCGGGACCTCTGCCCAATAAACGCATTGTTTGGACCGTGCCTGCTGTCTCCTGTCGTCCCTCAAGACAATCCAGCTAAAGTGAGATTCTGAAACCTACAGTAGTAGTTCCTTTCCACTGGACTGAAAAAAAACCTGGTAAAATCAGACTGGTTCACTTTAACATTTCAGTTCAAAGCAAAGTGATTCTATCTTCCACATAGAAATCAAATTTTATTTGTTTGTTTGCTGCCTGTCTCACCACACATGAGTTTAGACAATTTACAATATTATAAGCAATAAAAGCCTGGAAAATATATATTTCTAATAACAATAAAAATACAAAACATAATTAACGATGGAGAAGCAGGGAGCAAGATGCACAGGAGAGGGAGGTGGGATCTTCTATTAGCTTATCAACCGCCTCTAGTGTGATAATCCCCTGTTGGGGCCACAAGTCAATTGGCAGAGCCAGGTCTTCAGGCTCTTGCGGAAGGCCAGGGGTGGGGGGGGAGGCAAGAGCAGATCTCATCTCGGGACAGGGGCAAGATATTCCAAGAACAGGAGTCACAGCAGAGAACCTGGACCCTCCCAGCCTTGACTGACAGGATCCACAGCATGCCTCCTCTGCCTGCATAGGTGGAACATGCCAGTCCCACCATGGTGAGATTGTTATGATGGTCAGGATTCAGGAGATGCCTTGAAGTAGAACAAAATTATCTGGTACAACCCTATAAATAAACATCTTATCCAAATAAATGGCAAATTGTAGGAAAGAAGAAATATTGATAAAGCTAACTCATGTTGCGTTATCATTTTATCTAACCAACTTGGTAATGTCCGTTATTTTGGCTGATATTTGTTATTTAAAATCTTACATTTTCAATCCTCTTATGTGAGGATGTATTTGATGACACCTGGAAATGAACTACTGAACAACAGATCTTTCCCTAAAGTTTCCTTTCCTGGTGGCAACTTTTATTCACTGAAAGCAACCCAAAATGTTTTATCCATCTAGGCCCTATATATTTGCTATCATGTTTTTGTGGGAAAACATCAAAACATGTATTTCTCCCCAACTTTTTCTCACTCTGCAGTTTTCAAGAAAATGCACCCAATTCCTCCACATTATTTTTGTTTTGTATGTTTTTAAGGTAGACATGGTTAAGAATATTGAAAATTTCACTTCTGATAATATATACATATGACAATAAACTTTCCATTTCTAGATCACAATATAGAATTTATTATTTTATATAAATTTGGAATATTATTCTTCAGTAAGGGTCCCTTAAATATTGTCTTGTCAATTAATATGACAGTAACCCAAAGTTTTCATCCTGATAGCTTGCTCTTAACATATAGCTACAATCCTGTCTAGATCATAACAGTGAATTTCCAAATATCAGAAAAATATAATATCCTCTTTCCATAACAAAACATCCATTGTCATCAATGCCTATGTTTATTTTTTAAAAATCACATAATTGATTCCAAAGCCAGGTACTATGGTGGAAAGTCTAAATTACATAAAAAAAGTCTAAATCTGAATCTAGCTGAACTATGCAACTTAAACACATAGTTGGGTTGCTTCGCAGCAGGCAGAGGCAATGTGCTTCATATACTGTACCAAGAAGAGCAAGAGTGGATGAATAGAGGAAGTCTATTTGAGAGAATAAAGCTTTTTAAAGTGTTGGTCCTACTAGCTTTATCAAAGCAAACTGTTTTCTGTCTCAACCTTCTAATAATGGACTCCTGTTTTGCATGTTATAACAAGTTGATACATATGAAATACCTTTACTGTATATATATTCTAAATTCTGTACTGTTATTAATTAAGGCTCAAACCATTAACATCCCCTTAATGTATGATGTAATTAAGACAAAGCTTTCTCTGGGAAAAACCACTTTCTTTCTGTCCAATGTCTTAATCTGACCCCTGCCATGAAAACAACGGATTGGTAAATAAAGAAATTTACATTTTTTTCAACTCTTGGTGACTTTTATGAGTCTGAGCAAAAAAAGAAATTAAAGTTTATTCCAACATTCACTGCCCGTCACCTTCACTTATTTAACTTCTCCAAGAAAGCCAGTGGACAAAATAATTAGTATAGAAAACATTTCTCTAATCTAGTGTCCTTTTGTATGTGTTGGGATCAATTTGGAAATTTGGATGACATAAATTGGGTAAAGAGTACCTTTCTTCTTTTTTCTTTTCTCTTTTTTGTCGCCTAAAAATAGTCATCTTGTTTTTCTGATCCTGATCCTGGCAACTAGCCATAGCTATGAAACAAGTCACTTCCTTTTTTAGTTCCAGGCCTAGATCTACTTAATTTCTACGTTTATGCATTATTTAGTTCCACCATTACTTCGAGGTTTGCTGGGGATGATGTATGAAGCAAGTCAACTGAAAAATATTGTATTTACTATGTTGTAGTAATCAAGATATTAAAATTTTATATTTATTCTCATACTTCATTCACACATTTGAAAGTCAACAATTGATGCTGCAATTATGAAATGATGAATACATATGGCCAATGAGAACTTAAACAATACAAATCCTACCATCTACATCTTCATCTTGTTGCCCACTACTCAACATTTAGAAGAAATGAAATAGAACAGGTGAGTATATTTAGCATGGAACAGGCTCCATATTTCACTCCCTAATGCTCATAAAACTACACTTCTTCTAAACCACAAATCAGAGGTAGGTCACCAACGCTAAATTACTACCAAGAAACATTGTCCCCAAGCTATCCAATTACAGAATCTTGTGTAGAGATCTGGAAAAAACTTCATATGAAATGGGAAATAATTGTTACCAAGGGAGAAAGGAATACAAGGATCTAGGTTGTAAGTCATTGTCAACCAGTGGGGTATATATTAACCATATCAGCCAGAATTTCCTGTATATTATTATACTGCTTTGCTGCCAATCATCATTCAACAGCAAAATAAGCTAATTTCCTTGAGGAAATCAAAGTGTAATTGAATATTGTCATTCCTTTCATCTAGGGTCTGAACAGGCCAATAACTAGAGCTAGTTAAAATCTCTCAAGAAACAGTCCTTAATTCCTTAATTTGAGTCGACTTCCCATTTTAAATCTCCCAAATTTGCCACAATGATAGCAAGCATATTTCAGTTCAAAACTGCTATCTCACCAAGAGAAGCCAGGATAAATATAATTACCAATTCTAGGTACATCCCATTGTAACTGTAACCATTATTAAGGTAATAAGAGGATAAATCTGTTCCTTGTACTCACAGTTGTAAAATTCTTGTGGCTGCACTCCTGCCCCCGGAACTTGCAGTACAACAGCATCTCCTTCATGTCATGGCCCACACGCCCTAGGAACTCACTCATGCTGAAGACCTTGGCTCGATGGTGCTGGAAGTTGGTTTTCTCTTGCAATATGGCTAGGACTGTTGGGTCAGCAAGATGGGGATGAAGGATTTGTAAATTCACATCCAGCAAAGCTAGAAGGTCACCAGCATGGTACAGATCATTGGTGGTGAGACGGGAGAAGCGGAACCCATTAAAGTTGCAGATGGTGACAGCTGGAAAGACCAAGCTGTTAGCAACCAGCCCATCCACCTTGGTAATATGCTGATAAGAAAAGTAGTAAATCACTCGCTCAGAGCTCTCTACCAAGAGGAGGCCCAGGGAAGCTACAAACACTAGAGCCCATAGAGCCCGCCGCACAGTCATAGGTCCATAAACAAAGATATGGCGGATTCCATGTAGGGTTGAGGTGTTAGCAAAAATCTGGAGGCTGGAAGGCTGAAGGCTCCCTAGACTTCCCTCACTGGTGCTGTCCTTCAAATCCATGGAGAAAGAATTGGTCATAAAGATACCAATTCTATCCTCTGACTGCAGCCAGCTTCTTGTGTACTCCAGCCCTCACTCATGGGATGAAAGAAGCAGTAGAGTCAGAAAGCAGGCAAGATAGCTATGTGTGTGCGTTTCAGTAGCAGTTTCAGTAGCCTCCTGCGTGCTTCTCAGCAGCCTGGCAATGACAGGGGGAGGAGGGAAGTGTTTATTTAAAATCCATTGCAACTCTATTGCTTGATTTCCTTGCTGCGATAAGGAGGGCTGGTTTTATTTAGGGAGACACCAAGGTGATGTGGAATAGATGTGGGTGGGAAGGCAAGAATCAGCCAATAGAAACAAAGCCCTTCCTCCCTCTCTCTCTCTCTCTCTCACACACACACACACACATACACACACACACACAGACACACACTGAGAGAGAGAGAGAGAGAGAATGAGAGAATCTAGTGATGAAAGGTGTGTATGTGTTTGTATAAAGATGGGGTGGAATCTATGCAGCACGCAGTCCATCAGTTAACCAAATCGGAGCTTGCAATCCATCAGTTAATGTTTTATATTTAAAGAGCCTGCTGCATTTAACACAGCAACATACTGCAGAACAGAGCTGAGGCTCTTAAAGGATCAACGTACCCCCATCCCCCCTGATTTTCCAGGCTGTTGGATTCCAGCATCTTTTCCTGCTTTCTCATATCAGCCTGCATTCCCTTAACAGAAACCAGCTGTTAAATCTTAATCTGAGAATTCCGTACAATTGAAGCCAAGTGAAAGCAAAAGAACAAAACTCACAGGACAAAAGAGTTGAACATGACCAGGCTTAATACCACTGCAAAGCATCTGGGAAAGATTTGACATTTTCACCCTGAGCAGTTGTTGATTCAAGAAGAGAGAGCAGCCAGGATTCAGTGCCAAGTATATTTGGCAGGAAAGATTTGCCAGAAAAGGCATTGCACTTCTCAGCAGCAAATAAGTTTCCTTTTTCTGCCCTTTAATGGTTGCCATCAGTCTTGACAGAGTCAGATTTTTTCCCACATGAACATGCATGCTTTTTTGCTTTCTCTCCATCTAACATCCAGGACTGGTATCTGAGAAACAGCAGAAGAGAAAAGTTAAAAACATCAAGGTATGTTATGACTGCAGGCTATTCCAGTTTCTTCTAATAGTTATATATTGTAGAGAAATAGATGTTTTGAATTTGGTGAATATATAGAGACTCTCTCTCTCTCTCTCTCTCTCTCTCTCTCTCTCTCTCTCTCTCTCTCTCTCTCTCTCTCTCTGTGTGTGTGTGTGTGTGTGTGTGTGTGTTTGTGTGTGTGTGTATAGTGTGTGTGTGTGTGTGTGTGTGTGCATATACACAAATAGAAAAAAAATGGTTGTATTGATTCACTAAATTCTCGTATGTTCATATGTGAGTGCATACCATCCCAGCTATTAACACTCATAGCAAGAGAGATATGGATATGTGTATGTACATATTTACACAAGCAACAATCTATCAAAATTTAAGCAGTTTAAGACTATAATTCTATATACATTTATCTGGGACTTTTCTAGGTAGATGTATGTTTTAATGTTTGTCTTCTTGTATTTTTATATGTTTGCCCTGTTCACCGCCCTGAGTCCTTCGGGAGAAGGGCGGTATACAAATAAAATTATTATTATTATTATTATTATTATTATTATTATTATTATTATTATTATTATTATTATTATTATTATTATTATTATTATTATTATTATTATTATTATTTATCATGTTGCTAAGGTGTAAGTTCTATTGAACATGCAGAGATTTTTTTTCTCAGAAAATATAGATGTATATGGAGATATTTATTTTAATGAAGGCCTAGATATTCATTTACATCTTACTTACTGAATTAAGTAGAAAATCATGATACTTCAGCTGAATCATGTTTATATTGCTAAGATGAAGCATCCATGCAGCAAAGTTCATAATGGTAAATTCTTCTGTTTGTCACTGATTATGCTATTTTTTGCTATCTTTCAATATTTATTACCAAATTTGTCCCAAACTTTTATTTAAGTAATACTCATAGATTTATCCTTCTAAATAATCCTATGAAGTAGAATCCACATGGATACAGTTGTCACTGCACAGATTTCACGTGGCTTTGTACATACTGTATTTAAAAGGTTGTCTCTTTAAGCTCACTTCCGAAGGCTACTCAGATTGGGCTATATACTGTAGTTTAATTTAAGAACAATTTGAAAGTGGATTTGTCCTTGCTTTCTTCTAGTGTGCCTATTCATCTGAAAATAAATTATAATTTCATAAAATAAATAATTTTAAACAAAACTCTAATGCGGTACCTTAAAATCTGTTTGGGACTTCAAGTTTTTCATCGGTGTGGCCTTTATCCATGCCACCTGACAGTTCTGCAGGGAATTCTGATAGCTGGAGTCTGAAACATCTGGAAGATCCCATGTTGGAAAAGTTCGAATTAATCCATAATAAAATTGGCTTGTTTATGGCAGCCATTATAGATTATGAGTAATAGTTAATGGCTTAGTGCACTCAAAAATCTCAGACAACCATGATTTATTTATTGAATTATAATTAATGATGCAAAGTTACTTTCAGTTGTGTGGGTTTTTTAAAAAAAATCTAATCTGGTTATTTCAGGAGGAAGTAGCTTTAAATGCAGTTATGTTCCACCAAGTATGCCATTCAAGTTCAAGGAGGCATCTATTTTGATATAGCTTTTTTTAAAGTGTATTTTATCTAAGTCATTAAATGAGTACTGCACTTAAAAGGCACATTTAAACCGAAACAGTGACAGGTTATACATTATTCCTGTTATAAAGAATAAATTTGGTCTCTGATCATTCAAATAATGTTCCTTTTATTTCTCCTTATCCATTTCTTTGCTTATCCAAGATTTCTGCAAGCAAGATTAGAGACATAGTAATGTAAAATGTACATGGGCAGAATATGGAATTGCATGTCAGTATTTGCATTTCAAGTTGCAAGCTCAGTATTGGGTTATGTTTGAAGAACTGTCAATTTAGAATAGATAATAAAATATAACAGTACTTGGATAAGAAAAATGCCAAATTAACTCCAACAGAAATTATTATGTTAATTCATTTAAACTATTTTTGAGAATCCATTCATTATCAACAAATAGTGATGCTGTCAGTCCAGTTCAGAAAACATGGGTTTTCTTAATGACAGTATGGAAGTGGATTATCACTGCCTTCTTTCAGTAAGTTTTTTTCTCTACATAGCAGATTTATATTCCTATTATTTCTATATTGTTATATCCTGACCTAAGCCAATGTTGCATGAGATTCAGACTGGAGAGGCCTATATCCAAATGGCTATGACTCTTACTGTGTGATTTTTGGCCAATCACCTTCTCTTCCAGTCCAAAGTTGTGGGGATTCTCACATGTTATTTATTTAGTTATTAAGCTTTTATGCCACCTATCTTATCTTAAGGTGATTCTAGGCAGTTTTCAATCAATAAAACATCCATATAAAACATTAAAACAATGAATAATAACATTGAATTTGATTTAAAAATTGCCACAGATGGGAAGGAAGGGAGCAAAATACACACTGGGTGGGTTCTCATCTTAGTCCATTAACCACTTCCAGAATAACATGCAGTCATTGGGGGCCCCAGGCCTCTTGGCAGAATCTTCCATTTCAGGCCCTTTTAGAAGGCTTAAAAAGGTGGGTGCAGATCTCATTTCTAGCGGGGGCAGGGGGAGGACATGATGTTCCAGAGGGCAGGAGCAATGACAGAAAAGGCTCTTCTCCTGAACCCCACATGAACATTCAAAGGAAAAAAGCAATATAAATTTTAAAAACACTAAAGCAAATTAAGAGACTAAAGCCTTTTACGGTATGATTATCACTACTGTAATTTCTTACAGAAGGGGAGTTCTGTTTTTAACGTAGTTTCTGCTTCTTGTACTTTACAATTTTCTTTTCCAAACATTTTAAAACAACTTTGGTAAATCAGTTCTGTTTTTAATGTAGTTTCTGCTTATTGTACACAACAATAATCTTGTTTACTCTTTCCCAGGGCTTCCTGAGGCCAATCACCAGAGAGCAAACAAGATGGTGAGCAAGGGTAATTCAGAAAGTCCCACCATTTCTCTTTCATTGATCAATTCAAGGAGGGGAATTGACCCTTTTTACATCTGTCTGTCACACTATACTTTTTGCTCTAATTGGCCAAAGATGTTGAGAAGAACACTTCAAATGCAGAGACAGAGGAAACTTTTACTGCAACTTAAATTTCTCCCGTATTAAAGCAGTTCTTATAACCTTTCAAAAGCTGTAGGGGATGGATATTCAGGCTGGAATTCTTCTGTCATTTCCCCTCCATTTTAGAATTTGTTAAGAACAGGAGATGGCAGTGTTTACTTTTTTAATTGCTAAGAAGGACAAGTAATGATCATTTTAAACTCTCAGAACTCAGGCCCTATTCAAAATGGAAAAGCCTAACTTTCCTTCTGCATCTAACTTCCTAATACAGAGAAAAACAATACTTTAGGCCCAGCCCAAAGCTAGGCAAACGAGCAGCTGATTCATAGCTCACACTTACCTCACGCTATCTCAGACAGTGTATGATAGCACTTATACATATTTTATGAAAGATAACATACTCTATCAACATGCAATAAAACAAAATGTATGTAACTATATTCAATGACTAGCCATAGATCATATACTCTAAAAATGTTAAATGCAAAAAGAAACGTTTTGGATATGTCTTTTAGGGCAATCCAGAACTTCCTCAGCTAACAGGCAAAAAGAAGCAAGCACCAAAGACAAGGAATAAGGGAAAAAATGATGGTGCAGCTAAAGAATCTTAAATTCTGGACTGAAGAGTCTCATTTGTTAGTCACTCATATACACCAGTGTTTCTCAATTTTGGCAACTGGAAGATGTGTGAACTTCAACTCCCAGAATTCCCCTGCAAGCATGCTGGATAGTGAATTCAAGGACTTGAAGTCCACACACTTTCAGGAAGGTTAAGAAACCCTGATGTAGACTATTCCTTTCAAGATGAAGAATACAATTGGCAGTGTCCACATCATGTCCCATCCACCCACCACAAGTAGTTCTGTGCTTTATTATTGTTATACTCTAGTTGCCAGTTCCTGTTTGAAATTTATTTAAAATATGTACCATCACACTGACAGGAATAAAACAGAGTTTACTTTTGCTTTCAAATATTTTTCCTCAGAAATAAATAATTTTGTTGAAGGGAAATTACTGCTTTAAAGGACATTATTAAACTTAGCAGCTGTAGAATAGGTCCTTGGACACAATGATGTAACAGCCTTGCAGCCCGTGCCAGTTTGGAGTTGGTTCAGGTGCAAAAGCTGGAGACTTGTTTCCTCTGGGACCCAAATCTGTTATTCTGGAGAAGGTTGAGGGACTTTACTGGACTTTGTTATAGCCATGCCACTGGGCAATCATGCCCTACTGTCAACATTCCAGCCTCAGAATTCTTACATCTGTGCAAATAAAATACAACCTTCGATTCCATCCTCATTCCAGCATTTCAATATCATTGGAAGACACTATTGCTTTAAGAACAATACCACTCTGATCAGCATTTCTATATAGATGGGGTGAGACGATCAATTTCATTTCCAACAACAAAGGATCTTGGATCACTCTGATAACCCCAGGCCCCAGGGCTTTTTTCCACACATATGTGCTACAGAACTCTAGGTATAGAAGAGGGAAAATAAATATAGCAACAGAAAAAGCAGTGCCCTAAAGAATTTACCTTTAGGAGATGAGCAAAATAATACACAAGTTCCTAAAGGTATCTTTGCTGGCAAGCATTGCAGGAACAGGTAAACATAATGCAAGAGACATACCCAGCATTAGAGATTTATATTTTGAATCCATGTTCCAGATCCCTATCTACCTATTTCTGAAAGCAGAACGTGTGGACACAAAGAGCAGAATGTTTTTTTTTCTTTTTGCAGCACCAAGACTGCTTTATGGAATAGAACTGCTATTTAACATGGAATTTGCTGCAGCAGTTGCTCCAGTTTGAAAGGTTTATGTTATTTAAGGCTCATTTATTTTAGATGAAAGTTTTCTGTAATACCATATTTATTGCCTGCTGTATTTTTTTTAGAAAACCTGGAAAACCTATTCTAATTTGTAGTGATAATAATAGAATTCTGAGCCAGGATGAGGAAGCATAGTGTGCTTGTTGAGTGCTTTGGGTGGGGGTACTGTACAGGCAGTGAATGGCCTACAGGTTTAGTTAACACATACCTCAAAAATTGTGCTTGGTGCAGTACAATAAAAGAATCTGCAGAGAAAAAGTGCAGTTGCAATACATGAGCATCAGATGGCAGCAAAATCAGAGAAGAAACAAGGCAGTGAAACTGCAGAGCAGGAATTCTGAATCCCTTCCAACCGTTTTACCAGCAGAGGCCAGAGAAGGCATCTGTATTTCCTTTTGGGAGATATTGGGTTGTGTACATTTTGTCCTCATGAAACAACCAGGGTGTGTCGTACAGCCTGTCGCTGTGTATACCATGGTATACACACACCATTAAAGTGTGTACCATGGGGTTGCTTCCAAGTGTATGAATGAGAAGGGAGTATAATCAGGGTAAATATGGGGTTTTGTCTGTGTTCTTCTGTTTTCACTGGTGCTATGTCTGTGCACAAGTACGTGTGAAGGACAAGCTGCATTTGCTGTACTGTGGGTAGGTAGAAAAAAAACAAGCTGTTCTCCAATTGCTTTTTCCATAAAGAAGCATTGAAATTTTTTTCCCAGTTTTGCTTTCTCTTTAGTCTCTAGTCAGAGCTGCTCTGTCTTTGATCTTGATTGCCCTTTTACCAACCTTTTCCAAATTTGGTGCTGTTCAAATTTCACAATTATTACTGGGTTGAAGAGAACCTAAACTCCTCCAACATCATTTCTTTCCAACTTCCCACTGGACAGGAAATAATTTTAAAAGGACAAAGGAAATAAAAATGACACTCTTAATTCAGGCTCAACATCTATTGATTATATACATGCATCCTGCTGGGCACAGTGCTTTGGAGTCCCGATGTAATCTAGTTTCCAGCCCTGGAATTCCCAGATAACCAGTGGGGGGATTCAGCTGGTTTGCACAACCGGTAGCTAATTTTTTGTTGCCCAGGCCCAGAATGGACTTCCGGAAGCAGCATCCACACAGAGAACCAGTTGTTCACATACTTGAATCCCACCACTGCAGATAACCCCTACTTCATCCCAATGCTAAGATAGTCCCTGCATACTTTCTTACTTACCAGCCAAGGTCAGTTAAGTACAATCAAGCTGAGGCTGAACAAATTAGGCCTGTAATTAATAGCTTGATCATATACCATGATTGGTTGATGAGTGGCACAACTGTCTAAAATAGATGATGACATTTGCTCTGAAAGTATTCAGTTGTTTTTTTATTATTATTTCTTTTTCTCAAGGCTTTTTTCTGGAGAGATTTCACTGATTAAATCTGTTAGAATTCTGTTGAAAGCTTCTCTCCTAGCAAGGAACACAGCCCTTTTATTGAATGTATAAATGTGAAATTAAAGAAGCACAAAAAATTGACCATGGAAAGATTGCATTGGCTTTCCCATTGTGGATGTTAGTGAAATGCACAATAACATGCTGAGTAACATACCCAAACCTGGTTGAGTGTGGGCAAGCAGGAATTTTAACAAAGAAGGCAGACAACAATGTAAGTATGAGGAATCCAAACCTGTGGTAGTCTGGAGATGAACAGAGTTGCCTAAAGCCTTCTTATCTGCTCAGGGCACTCCCCATTTATGGGGCCCAATACATCTGCATCTGCTACAACCCCCTTCAAATGGCCCTGGCAAAGGCCATCTTAAGATCCTTTTATCAAGATTTTTAATCTTTCATTCTCTACGGATAATAAAAATAATGCTTCCACAACAGAGGGATTCATAGTGTCAAATAATATATTAAATGTCAAGTTGCACTTTATTAATAGTAAGAGTACTTTATAAACAAACTATTTATAAAATAAAATACGGTACAAAACAAAATTTTAAAATCACACAATGAATAGTAAAATAGAGCAAGGATAAATACAGTTATGAATGTTACAAATGTTTTAGTAATAATACTGAAAAATGAGCATAGATTTTTCCAAATAAAAATTTAACAGAGGCATCAGAGGTGAAAGAAATTATATATAATTTTTATGTATGACTAATATAAAATAAGTAGCAGTGGTAAATGAAAATTCTATGAATGATCAGGATATAAATGAATGGAAAGAAAATATTTTTTAAGGATTAGAAGGTTAAAATAGGAATTGGTTGAAAGAATGAAGACTATTGAGGAAAAGGATAGACACTGGGAAAATACGAAATTCACAAGCATTTTGCTGTTACCACCTTAACCAAAGTTCTTCAAACATTTCTGTTCAGTTGAGACTGAAGTAGCCAAACCACAGACAGCTGAATAAACCATTGTGTAAGATTCAGCCTGCTTTCCCCAAGCACTGTCATCAGTGCCCCTAATAAAGTATGATTACATAAAGATCTCACAGTTATTCCAGTTTTCCTTCCCACCAACCATGAATGGATTCCATGTATGGGGGAAAACTAGGTGGAAAAAGCTTAAATGAGTGCCATAAAGCTTCAGGAAACCCAGATTCAATTTCAATTGTTTCAGGAAGAATTCATTTTATAAATGAAAGGTATTTGGGACAATGGGCATATTTGGAATTTCAAACAATGGAGTAGAGCAGAATATTCTTTATTGGCCAATTGTGATTGGACACACAAGAAATTTGTCTACAGTGCATAAACTCTCAGTGTATATACGAACAGCAAAGTAATATAATCATAAAATAGCAGTAGAAGAAGATAATAGGAAAGACGAGTCGGATAATAGTAATACAGCCCTAGTACATGGGTAAATATTTTTAGATATAAGGCAATGCTAAGGGAATTAGATGTTCAGCAGAGTGATGGCACGGGGGGGGAGTTATCTCTATGTCTAGTTGTTTTGGCATGCAATGCCCTATAGCGGCATCCAGAGGAGAAGAGTTGAAACAGTTTATGTACAGGATGTGAAGGGTCTGTAGACATTTCCTCAGCCCTCTTTCTGGCTTGTGCAAATATGCCAGTCCTCAGAAGGCAGGCTGGTTGCAATTGTTTTTTTCTGCAGTCCTTACTTTCTTTTGAAATCTGAACCTGTCCTGTTTGGTTGCTGTACCAAACCAGACAGATATCAATAATTCCTCCGTAGAACTGTATCAACAGATCCTGGAGCAGTCTGAGGTTTCTCAATTGGCGCAGAAAGAACATTCTTTGCTGTGCCTTTTTAATGATGGGTCTAATGTTAGGTACCCATTTCAAGACCTGGGAGATTATAGAACCCAGAAATGTGAAGCTCTCTACTGTTGATACTGTGTTGCCTAATATTGTAAGAGGTGGTAGGAGACCTCCTTGACAAGGATGTGCAGGGTACCTCTTGAGCTAACAAAAGCTTGCACAGAAAAGGAGGATACTGAGAGTAGGCAAGTTTACGCAGCAACCACACAGATACACTGAGGTGTGTAAAACGGTTTACTAATGGAATAATACAATAGCACAATCCAAGAAAAAAATCAGTCCAGGTCATACATGAGTAAAGAGATGATAGCAAATAACAATAGTCCAAGGATTATCCAGTACAGAGTCTTCTTACCAGTCCGTAAGTCAAAACACAGTTCTTCAGGTTTAGCACACAGTAGCAAACCCACAAACCACAATAATCAGCATTTAACAGCAAATGTAACAGAGAGAATAACAGACAGAAAGAAGCTACGTCTCTAGCTCCCTCTTATGGCCGTTGGAGAAACAGCGTTGGCCAATCATCACACATTTAAAGTGATACAATACAGTTTATATTACAACAATACAATCATAGTTTATATATATTGCCAACCCAACCAGTTAGGCCATAGTCATCTACCTAACACTCCTTCTATAATCTACTATCATCTCTACAGTTTAAGTATGTTCAGTTCTAAATTGTTCCAGTTGCACCACAGGGCCAGTTGTTCAACCTCCCATCTGTATATTATTACTATACTAAATTACAGTATATTATTACATTGTATATTATTAAAATTACATCTTATAAGTTATGAATTGTTGGCTCAAACTTATCCTGTGAACTCCATGATGTATATTCACAAAATAACTGCTACTATCAGCAAAAACCAATCACATCTTTTTATTTTGCAATAGTTATGGGTCTTATATTGGGTCCAGAAACATTCTTAGAAGATGCCCAATATTCTGCTTTGCTTTTCATTAATTTTTAATTAAAACAATATTTTGGTGGCATGCAGCCTGTAAATTGCAAAGAAATCTCGGAGCAGTGCTGTTCCCCATGTTACCTACCTTAGCTTAGAAGAAATACCAACTCTCACCACAGAACCACAGTTTGACTTGGGATCCAGCCAAATAAAATATACACCCTTCCTAGAGGCGATAATGCAATATTTAATCTTGTTCCCCCACAGGGCTCAAATTTTAAGCAACGAGCTACTTTCCTTTTCATCATGTTGCTCTTTTCTTCCCCACATTTCCAAGACCTGTTTGAGAATGTTCTTTTTAAATATGGGGTGGGAGCAGGGGGAGGAACTAATTATCATTTGGACTTGCCAGAATAGGATGGTGAACTAAGTTAAAGTGATGGGGTCAGAGGGTGAGAGAAACACACAAAATATAGAGATAAATAGATAACAAATAGCTGACAAACATAGATAGATAGATAGATAGATAGATAGATAGATAGATAGATAGATAGATAGATAGATAGATGTCACTTTAATATTACTTTTATTTTTATAAAAGACACTTGTCCTTCAGGGGTTTGACTGGTGCTTTTCTGCCAGTCTGGGCATCAGAGATGGAAGTGAATAGCAACTGTGAAATCCTTCACTGAAATCAGCAGAAACAAGCAGGTAATAGTAGCCCATTCAGCTTCCCAATAATTTCAGTACCGTTAATTGTCACTGCCCTCTAACCTCTCTCAGAATATGCCAACAATTACCCACAGGTTTACACCCCCTAATCACAGTGGCAAATTTCTTTTTTCTAAAGGTATTGGAAATCTAACCTTTCTGAAAGCTGCTGTTTCTGCTTCTCTTTAGAAATGATAATGACTCATTTCAGAGGTGTTCTTGATTTATGTTATAACATGTATTAACTGCAAACTTGTCTTATAATTACCAAATTGTTTCTTTTGTTAGAAGGGCCTTGCAATGTGTGTGTGTGTCTGTCTGTGTGTGTGTGTGTGTGTGTGTGTATGTATATATATGTTTGTTTGTGTGTGTGTGTGTACTGAAATCTTTTATATAAATACACAATTCTAGCCATTTATTTATATAAATCCATCAACATACATGGCAGTGCAAGCACATTAATCACTGTCCCAAGTGTTTGCAATATAAGATTGGCAACAATAGTATAAAAATAGAGAAACATTTGTTCCAGAGAAGTGAACATTTATATGAGACAGACTCCAAGTAAAATTAATCATATGATCTCAACAGTCTTGTAAAGGGAGAAACATGAAAAATGAGAGAAGGTAATTAAAAATAAAGCCCAAGGCTCAACAGAAAGCAACAGGACAGACAATAAATAGTATTGGCCTAGAGTCTGCTATAAAGCCTTCAGTGAAATCAAAGGGAGTTGAGTTTATTGTACACAGCCCATTGGTTGGATTCACTCAACATGGTTAAACCAGGTTATATTTATATAGATATTACAGCCAAATATTTCATATTATGGCTTAATCTAGAAGTCTGTTGCAAAGCCAGGATTTGTTGCAATTCATTTTTGGTTATTACAAATAAATGAATCAGTGTACCAACTATATTAAAGGTAAAAACAAGTGTATTTATTTATCTTTGAAGTCTGGGACAAGGTTATTTTAAATTTCTGATTTCAATGTATGTTTGCATAGACTAATATTCCATTACAAGTAGTCCTTGACTTACGACCACAATTGAGCCCAAAGTTTCTGTTATTAAGTGAGACATTTGTTAAGTGAGTTTTGCCCCATTTGACTAAGTTGTTGTTGTTAAGTGAATCGCTGCAGGTCTTAAGTTAGCAACACAGTTGTTAAGTGAATCTGGCTTCCCCATTGACTTTGTCAGAAAATCACAAAAGGTGATCACATAACTCCAGGACACTGCAACTGTCATATATGAGTCTACATATTTGCTAAGCAACAGAATTTTGATCACGTGACTATGGGGGTGTTGTAATGGTCCTAAGTGTGAAAAATAGTCATAAATCATTTTTTTTCAGTGCCAATGAAACTTTGAACAATCATTAAATAACTGTTGTAAGACAAGGACTATCTGTATATACTTCTGAAGCTAAACACGACCCAGCCAATTTACCACATGACCTATCTTTCCTAAGAACAAGCTTATGGCCTACAAACTCTGTTCCACAAACCATATGATCCTTCTTCCTGCAGCCTAGGTAACGGTAATGAGTAACAGATTCAAAGAGCATCTGGTAACAAGTCCTAGACTGAGATTGTCTTTTTCCACAGGAACAGAATGAAGCACAAGAGGGTCCATCCAAATCATAGCCTACCAACAAATTCATCCAGAAGCTGGAATTTATCTATTAATAACAAGAGTCATTTTTTTTATCTTTTTTATTGAAATATCCTTGAGGTGGATAATTATGAACTGAGAATGAAGCAATTTGTGTTATGGTAGAGAAAAAAAGGTCTAAAGTTCATGTGATTTCAAGAACCAATTCCTGGCACTTTCTATTGCAACAGAATGTGTTGCAGCAGAACAAGCACACATATTGAAATGTTTGCTGTCTCACAATTTTTTTTAACATGGGTCTCTGGCTGGTTGTAAAGTTCAATCTAGAGTAGACCACGTACAAGGAAATATCTTGCTAACCATTTTGCAGCACCAGAATAGAAATATTCAAATTATGCTGGACATATCTGATCGATGGGAGATTTTTTTTTAAAAGCATGCACTCAGAGCAGCCAAGCTCTGAAAAGGGAGAAGGGCCCCCCTGCCTGCTTTACAGCTCTGTCCTTCTCGATTGATCTACTGGTCCCCATGGAGACTGCCCTAGTTTGAGAATAACTGGCTTTGTACGTTATTAACATAGAACATTTCAATTCTGTCTGCTAATTGGGGAATTCTGGGAGTTGAAGACAGCACGTCTTACAAGTTCCCAAATTTGAAAAATGCTGTTACAGATAGCATACCATTTTATGAAATGAACACTTTCCTGCTATCGACACTTCATAAGATACTTGTACTCGTCCACAGCCTTCCGTAACCCTACCATTTCTGTATGATGTTCAGTTTGGATAAGCTGGTTTTTTGCCAGCTGCCTGCAATTAGTGCAGGTTCGCATCCCACCAGGCTCAAGGTTGACTCAGCCTTCCATCCTTCCGAGGTAGGTAAAATGAGGACCCAGATTGTTGGGGGCAATTAAGCTGACTTTGTAATAATGCCGCTTGGGGGGTGTGCAAAAGCCCTAATAAGCAGGCATATACATAGAATGAAGGCTACTGCTAAGCTTGTAAGCCGCCCTGAGTCTTCGGAGAAGGGCGGGATATAAATGGAATTAAAATAAAAATAAAAAATAAAATAGTTCCATTGTCAACGCTGATAACATCGAATGTTATCGCTTGACATGAGATGAAGGCGTAGCTATTTCATATGTTAAACCTGTGTATTGCTTTAAGACTCATGTATTAGTTTAGTTTAAAAAGGTGGGAGGGAAAAGTAGGAATGCACTTTCAAGGCCACTTGTTTCTCTAAAGAAGATATGATTTGGCGGGTTCTTCTAACGGAAGGGAAACTGATACTTTAAATTAATTGGAGAATATGATTAATGACAAAATTAGAAAGGTGGGGAATTGTATCTTAATATATTGTGCAAGGGGTGGAGATGTCAGATTCCAGTTTCCTTCGAGCAAGCATTTGCTGGTGTATTAGGCTAATAAAGGACTTTTAAGGTAAACAATGCCTCAGAGTCACTTGAAAAGCCCATACATCGGAAACCTGACATCCATTTTTGATTTAAGATATTAAAGAACAGTTACTTTTTGGACATTGTGCACATACCTTTGAGTTGAGAATGGTCAGGCTGATCCTCCTACAGTTAAGTAAAAGTAGAAGCGAATATTTTATTAAGGACCTGAAGTAAAGTTGCAGACACTGCTATTATACAAGCCTTTCCCAAATCTCCAATGTATCGTACTCTCCAAGATGTGGATATAAACTAGAATTCCCTAGCCAGTGTGACCATTGCTGAGAATCTGAGAATTAAGATCTATAAATCTGTTTAGGGAATATTGTCATTTATTTTTGGTGGATATGAAAGGCATATTTTTAGGTCAGTCCAAACAAAAATTTTGTAATGTGGGAATTTATCCTGGAAGATTAAAGAGGCAGAGCCCATAGGCTACCATAGGCCCCAAAAGGCAGCAGATGCGTGGATCTAATAATTCCATGAAAATGAAGAACCTGGTATTGATCAAAGAGATGGGAACACCAAGCAGCCTCAAACTGGAGAATTTCAGAATTCTAAAATATAGAACTGACATGATGTTAATGGCTTTGGTGCTGAAATGGCACTGAGGAGGCTTAGGTTTAAACTCCATCCTCAGCCATGGGAGCTCATTGGATGACTAATTCTTTTAGCCCGCCCTACTGCACGTTTTGTGGGGGGAAATGGAAGGTTGAAGTGCTTTTTGTGCACCCTGAGCACCTGAAAAGAAAGGCAAGATATACACTAAACAAACAAACTCAAGAGTCAGTTTGTTTACAGAAAACTTTTCCACTTTTGTGGGTGGAAAGCCACTGAAGTTTTATAAGCCAACGGAATAGCAGAATAAAACTACTACTCTGATTTTAGTGGATGGGATTGGACTTCAGCATAATTGAAAGGGATTCATTATAATGAAACAAAAAATATACCAAACAGCAAAACTGTATAATAAATACCAAAGATTACAAAAAAATACCCCAAGAACTTTGCTGAGTAACTGATCAGAATTTGGTTTTGTAATGACCTGTTGTATGGTATTAGTTTTTCTGTGTTCCTACATCCATATTCACCCATTTCACTTTTAATCTTCCTCGTCCATCCCATTCCCCAGATACATTAAAAAAACACAAGTCATTACAGCTGACTTCAACTGCTTTAATAGATACAGCAATTAGCTGATGAGGAAAATAGGGAAACACTTTACTGCATATTATAGTTGTCAAAACAGGATTTTTGCATTTTACACAACAGCAACAGCTAGAATTTCACAGTTTCTAATAAAAAGTGTTGGTTTTGCACCCTCTTGTAAGGTTATCACATCAAATCAAGGCTCATTCTTTAAGTGCCAATGAAGTGCCCTGAGATTTTCATGTGAAACACTTTCAGAAAAATGCACATTTATCTAACACAACACAACACGACATTCATAGAATAAATTTACATCTTACAGAGGCATACAATACTAGATTCATTCCTGCATCAAAACACACTCAAAGAAAAGCAGGTGTTACCCTCAAGCTATTCCTATTTTCAAGGAGAATCTGTCCTAAGAAGATATATACTGCTGCTGCTGCTACTGCTGCTGTCAAGCTACCACACTCTCTTGAACTGTTCAGCTCTGGACATGTCAATAGTAACCAAGTTTTTCTCTACAGCAGTAATAGGTGTCAAGGTCATGTGAGAACTGAGGTGAAAGATTCTGACTTTTCTTTGAACAAAACAAGCAATTCAGAGTTTTAAGCAGTGTTATTAATTGTTTTCTTATTAATTAATCATGTGGAGCCAGAGGCTAGCTATAACAGGGTAAGCAAGTAAGCTGCTTTTCCACCTGCTCTTTTCATCTAGGAAAGGAGATTTCTGACAATGCCAAGATGCAATGATTTTTCGGGGGTCACTTTTCCAGAAAGCGATTGGTTTTCCATCTACATTTCCTAGTTTACACTTCAAATGTTACAGAAAAGAGGTTTCCGGGGATTAAAATTACATTTAAAATATGGAAAAAGTCCTGTGCAGGGGCAAATGCTTAAAATGTCTGTCAAATGATGGTGAAGGGTCTTTCTGGTGCATTGTCTGCCCTGTGGATGTGATTTAACTGAGAAAAAAGCAGAGAGTACTAGCATCTAAGCAGGCTATTGCAAACAGGACTGCTTTTTGGATTGCAAGTTTTGTACTTAGCAAATCTAATCTGTAGGAACTATAAATATCCTTTTGAAAGTGTGAAAGGAAAGCGTACGTGTTGGATGGATGAATAATAGAGCCCCTTTTAATCATCAAGCTGTCAGAACACATGTATGCATTATAAGTGTTTCCCCAAATCTAAAGCAGTTCATAGGATTAGAAACTTGGATTTTTCTCTTTTAGCTACCATGGTTTTGGGGAACAAGACAGCTGCAGACCACCAGGTCATCCTCCTTTATGATCACAAACATTCCTCTCTCAGCACTTGTGGTATAAAACCAAAGGCTCATCGAAGACTTGAAAAAAGTACAGTTTAATTTTGGTAGCAATCCCCCCACCCCTGAAATTATCTGAGTATCCTTTTAGGATTTTCTTCCTTCAATAAAAACTTTAAATGAAATATCACATTATTATCACTACAATATTGTGGACATAACAGGAAAACAACACATCAGATTCAGGGAGACATATAAATATATATGCACGTATGCAGGTAAAGGTCTGGATTTAGTGGCACACTTCCAGGCATTATGTCTCCTACATGATTATTCATCAAATTTTCCATCACGGATGCTGTCAAATGAGAAAGGGAGAAACTTGAACCCAGTACCCATGTAGAATTTATTCTGGAATTCCACCCTGGTAAGAAAAAGACAGATGAAAAGCAGTCATAAGTAGCACTCTATCATAAATTTTAGAAATTATTCTAAGAATCCAAAGTAGTACTGACATTTTATTTCCTAAACAGATAGTCATCATGTAGCAACTGCCTTAGATAGCAACCATTCAAAATATGATAGTAACAAATGGTAGTAAAAAATTATATTACAAGCAATGTGCATACTTACACCTTGCACCTTACAACAACGATTCTTCTTATGATTCTTACATTTTGTTGCATTACATACTGTTCCAAATATTCTATGATCTGCTTGAGTTACCATCAGTACATTTGCTAAAGATTAAAGTTGCATGAAATGCCAGTAGATATGTAATGGCACTGAGGACAGTGACAATTTATATATACTGCTCAAAAAAATAAAGGGAACACTTAAACAACACAATGTACTGTTTTTAATAGTAGGATGTCTTATTTTCTGTTCCCTTTATTTTTTTGAGCAGTATACTAATGCAGTTTTCCCCAATGTGACACCCACCAAATATGTTGATACTGCAATTTCCAGAATACCTAGTAGCATGGTCTTGCAGGCTAGGAATTCAGGAAGTTGCAATACCAATATGTCTGGATGTTATCAGGTTGAGAAAGACTGCTCTAATATGTTAACATTCCTAAAAGATCCCTGCAAGAATGTCAAACGCTGACACGGTCTAATGTTTTCCCCCAATAAGAACAAGTAAAAAGACTTTATTTTATAGTGGAGGGTAAGAATCCCTTCTTAAAAGATTAAATCAATGGTGGGATTCAGCTGGTTCGCACCTGTTTGGCAGAACTGATACCTAATTTTTTGTTGAGTACAGCAAACCGATAATGATAAATCTGTGTTTTCTAGAACATGTCTGGTTTTCGTTCAACTTCCTTCCAGGCGGGGAAAATAAAAACCCTCCCCAAAAGTCCAAGATGGGGGTGGGAGTGACGGCGAAAGATTCACTATGCAATAACCTGGTCTGCCTTTGGAGAGGCTTTCTTCACTCCCCACCATCCCCTTCTCCTCCACCAACTCTCCCATGGCTTGCACCATGACCGGGGAAAGGGGGGAAGCCTCCCATGCCACCTCCCTCTGCCAACCCTGGTATCCCTCTGCGAGACCTCAGTCACCACCACTGCACTTTCTTGCCGCCCTTGCATTAGCCTGTGTCTCCCTTTTGGAAATGGCAGCCCTGTTTTCTGCCACTTTCCTCCTGGCAGAAGGCAGGAAAGGAAGGACGCTTCATATGGAAGGATGCTACGGTAAGCTCCAGGAAAACTATGCCAGCTGGGCGAGGAAGGCCAGGCTCCCCTTTCTCAATGGTTGTGCAAAGCCCTTAAGAAGTAGATCAGCTTCCCACAGGGCTGGCCCGATCTGCCCCTCAAGGGCTTTGCTGAGTGTCTGAATTTTGATCATGTGACCATAAAAGGTAAAGGTTCCCCCGCACATGCGTGCTAGTCGTTTCCGACTCTAGGGGCCAGTGCTCATCTCCGTTTCAAAGCCAAAGAGCCAGTGCTTGTCCGAGGACGTCTCCATAGTCATGTGGCCGGCATGACTAGACGCCAAAGGCGCACGGAACGCTGTTACCTTCCCTCCGTAGTGGTCCCTATTTTTCTACTTGCATTTTTACGTGCTTTCGAACTGCTAGGTTGGCAGAAGCTGGGATAAGTAACAGGCGCTCACTCTGCTACGCGGCACTCGGGATTCGACCCTCCAAACTGCCGACCTGATCAACAAGCTCAGCGTCCTAATCCACTGAGCCACCGCGTCCCTTCCATGTGACCATAGGGATACTGAAATTGTCATAAGTGTGAAAAAGGTCATGTCACTTTTTTCAGTGCCATTGTAACTTTGAATTAAATTGTTATATTGAATTGTTATAAGTCAAGGACTACCAGTAGGATCACAACTTGTTTTAAGACCTGCTGTGTACATCCGACCCTCTGTTCTCCCCCGGAGGACCCGGGAGCAAAGGTGCGCACCCTCCCATGCTAAGGCTGGTCTACCTGAATGCAAGGTCCGTAACTAACAAAGCTCACCTCATTCGTGACCTAGTGGAGAGCGAGCATGCGGACCTGGCTTGCATCACGGAAACCTGGCTGGGCCCAGAGGGTGGTGTTCCTCTGGTTGACCTCTGCCCGCCAGGTTTCCAGGTGCTGCACCAGCCTCGGGCTCATGGGAGGGGCGGGAGAGTGGCAGTTATCATCAGGGAATCCCTTAGCCCGCGAGAGACCACCGTCCCTCAGATGGTCGGGTGTGAGTCTCTCCTACTGAGATACGGCCCGGGGGCGCAGTTGGGCCTGCTGCTGGCGTACCTACCACCTAATCGTGCAGCGGCGGCCCTGCCCGAGCTACTCGATGCCCTCTCAGGGTTGGTGGTTGAATTCCCAAGACTCATGGTCTTGGGCGACTTTAATCTACCGTCCCTGGGAGGATCGTCCGAACTGGCTCGGGAGTTCATGGCTTCCATGGCGGCCATGGACCTGTCGCAAATAATTTCTGGACCGACTCATGAGAGAGGCCACACCCCAGACTTGGTGTTCTTGTCTGGACGGTGGCGTGATGATATCGGTGGGGGTGCCACAACTGTTACGCCCCTGTCATGGACCGATCACCACCTCCTGCGGCTAGACTTCCCCCTTGCCACCCCCCACCGTGGGTGCACGGTGCCAGTCAGATGGTACCGCCCTAGGCGCCTAATGGACCCTGATAAGTTCCAGGCAGCGCTTAGGGACACGCATGCACTCCCTGCTCACAGCTCGGCGGATGCCTTAGTGGAAGCCTGGGAAAAGGCAGCCACGGAGGCTCTGGACCGAGTTGTACCCTTGCGGCCTCTGACCCGGCGCAGATCCCAGCGAGCCCCATGGTTCACCGAGGAGCTCCGGGAGATGAAGCGTCGGAGACGGGGCCTAGAGAGCCGTTGGAGATCCAGTCGATCCGAATCCGACCGATTGCGACTAAGAATCCTCACCAGGTCTTATCTCGCTGCGATAAGGGTGGCAAAATCCAACTATTTTTCCACCCTCATCGCGTCCGCAGATAATCGCCCGGCTGCCTTGTTCAGGGTGACTCGCTCCCTATTAAACCAAGAGGTGAGGGAGGAACCCTTGCAGGGTCGAGCCGAGGAATTCGGTCAATATCTGCTGGATAAAATTGCTCGGATTCGAACTGGCCTGGACTCCAACTGGGCTGAGATGGAAGAACAAGACATGGACAGTCTTGTCGACGTCATCTGGGAAGAATTTGATCCTGTAACTCCTAAGGAAGTGGACAGGATTATGAGAAGGTTGAGCTCCTCCACATGCTTACTGGACCCGTGCCCTTCCTGGCTGGCCTATGCAGCTCGAGAGGGGACACGAGGCTGGTTCCTAGCGGTCATCTCTGCTTCTCTGAGTGAGGGTCACTTCCCCACCGCCTTGAAGGAGGCGATGGTGAGACCTCTCCTCAAGAAGCCCACCTTGGACCCATCCTCTTTGAATAACTTTCGTCCAGTCTCCAATCTTCGCTTCCTTGCGAAGGTTGTTGAGAGCGTGGTGGCGCACCAACTTCCTCAGATCCTGGATGAAGCGGTTTATCTAGACCCGTACCAATCGGGTTTCAGGCCGGGCTACAGCACGGAGACGGCATTGGTCGCTCTGATGAATGATCTCTGGAGAGCCCGGGACAGGGGTCATTCCTCTGTCCTAGTCTTATTAGACCTCTCGGCGGCTTTCGATACCATCGACCATGGTATCTTGCTGCGACGCCTCAGGGGACTGGGAGTGGGAGGCACGGTTCTGCGTTGGTTCTCCTCCTTTCTCCAGGGTCGCTCGCAGTCGGTGCTGACAGGGGGACAGAGGTCGACCCCGAGGCCTCTCGCTTGCGGAGTCCCTCAGGGGTCGGTCCTCTCGCCTCTCCTGTTCAACATCTACATGAAACCGCTGGGTGAGATCATTCGCAGTTTTGGAGTAGGGTACCATCAGTATGCTGATGACACCCAGCTTTTTATCTCAACTCCAAACAATATCAGTGATGCCCTAGACGTGATGCCCCGCTGCCTGAAAGCGGTCCGGGAATGGATGGGGAGGAACAGGCTTCAACTGAACCCGGACAAGACTGAATGGCTGTACGTACCGGCAAGCCAGGATATTCAGAACGTCCCATTGCTTAACATCGGGGACAAGTTACTACCCCCTGTTGATAGGGCCCGCAACCTGGGTGTCCTCCTAGACTCGCAGCTCTCCCTGGAAGACCACATAGGAGCTGTGACCAAGGGGGCCTTCTCCCGGGTTCGACTAGTTCGCCAACTACGGCCTTATCTGGACCTGGATTCCTTACGTACAGTCACCCATGCCCTTGTGACCTCTCGCCTAGACTATTGTAACGCTCTCTACATGGGGCTGCCCTTGAGATCCACTCGGAAGCTTCAACTGGTGCAAAGTGCAGCGGCACGGACACTCTTGGGAGCCTCCCGATACTCCCATATCACACCTCTCCTCCGTGCGCTGCACTGGCTTCCGGTTGCCTTCCGTGTGAAGTTCAAGGTGCTAACAATGACATACAAAGCCCTACATGGCATGGGTCCGGACTACCTACGGGAGCACCTTCTGCCAATGTCAGCACCCCACCGTCCTGTGCGCTCCCACAGAGAGGGCCTCCTCAGGGTGCCACCGCTCAAGGAATGTCGGCTGGTGGCCCCCAGGGGGAGGGCATTCTCAGTGGGTGCGCCAGCCCTCTGGAACAGCTTACCAACCGAAATCCGGATGGCCCCCGACCTCCGTACCTTCCGACGCGACTTAAAAACTTTCCTGTTCCAGCAGTCCGGCCTGGCATGATAGCGTTAATTGGGGTCCCAGTTTGTTTTCACTATTGTTTTTTATTATTTTTATTGTTCATCTGTATACCTTCCTTCCTCTGTACACCGCCCCGAGTCCCTCGGGAGAAGGGCGGTTTATAAAAACTAATAAATAAATAAATAAATAAATCTCAATTCCACAGAGAATTGGTATACCCATCTAAAATTCTGGGAAAGAAGAATCTTAAAATCTCTTCCCAACTTTTCCTTTTCTGTGCTATTCTACACTTTCCACTAATTTTAATTCCACTCAGAATATAAAGAGAAGTGTACTGAAAGGCTGCCCAGTCATAAACAGGCATCAAACATGGAAAGAAAAACTCCATGATTCATTAAAAAAACAGGTCTGGTGATCTTCTTTTGGCCTCATGGTAGGAAACATTTTCCACCCTTTTTGCCTGCCAGGTTTTGAGAAAATTCAAAATATTATTTACTGCTTTTCCACCTTAATGGAAAATTTTAAATACTGGCCTCTTTTTAGAAACAACATCCATCTCACTGCTTGTACTAAAATACACACACTTCATCAAGGACAGAATGTAATGAGGCTCTAAGGAACAAACAAAATTATCAGTTAGTTTGTAGGTAAATGTGAAACTACGGAAAAGAAAGTAAATGGGAAAGAGTTTATTCATTATCTATCAGTTTCAATTACTGCTTTTTTTTTTTCAAACTCTACATTTGGTATAATTCAAAGTTTGGAAGTGTCACTTAACTCTGTTCACTACAAGCATATTGAAGTTAGGCTAACATGGCCGAATACCTGATTTAAAATCTGACAAAAAACAAAAAGCCATCACTTAAAGTTCCTATACTTAGCAAAACAGCTTATCAGAGGAACGATGTTCAACCAAACTTTTCTTCCTATATGTTATTTTCATTGTACATGTTTTTTGTTTATTAAGAATCATTCAGTTTTATAAGCCCCCACCTGTAATCTAAAATGATACGTTCCAGGGACATATTTTCCACCACAGCCTATATTCAATTATATCCTAAATCAGGAACCGGATCTAACATCCTACCTGGAGGCCAAGAATGAAAGTGTCAATAAACTGTACAGGTAGCCCTTGACTTACAACCATTTGTTTAGTTAAAACAATACTGAAAAAAGTGACTTATGACCAGTCCTTCCACTTATAACCATCACAGCATCTCCACACACACATGATCAAAATTCCCAAGATCATGCGATCACCCTTTGCACTCTTTCTAGTCAGCTTCCAACAAGCAAAGCCAATGGCAGAAATTACTTAACCATCATATGTTTCACTTAACAACTGCTGCGATTCATTTAACAACTGTGGCAAAAAAGGTTGTAAAATTGGGTACAACTCACTTAATTAATACCTTGCTTAGCAACAGAAATTCTGATCCCAATTGGTGGTTGTAAGTTGAGGATTACCTGTACAGCATTTCTTATTTTTTGCAGCCAAAATTCAGTAGCATAATTACTAAGGATTATGAAAACAAAGAGTGCGAATGAGAAGCACATCTGACTAATTGGCTACCCAACCCCGCTACAAAAACAGCAAGCAGGACAGATATTCATTGCTTAAGGCAGCAATCAATAATGGCAAACAATGAAGAGTGGGCAGCCTACTAGTAAGTGGAGGATGTGGAGTGCAAAGAATGGGACGGAAGGTTCTAAAATTTATCTAACTGGATAAAGTATTTTGCATGCAACCTCTCATGAACTGGAGAAAAAAAATTTGCAGAGCAAAGAGAGGCTCCCTAATGTATGTAGCCTGTAATCACCTTTGCTTCGCCATCAACAACCCCAGCACTCTGACTTCTCCTTTGCCATTCCCACCTTCTGTTCAGCCCATTAAGGCAGAGGTCCCCAGTCTTTTGGGCACCAGGGACCGGTTCCATGGAGAGAGGTTTTTCCATGGAATGGAGGGTGCGTGGTTTTGTGTGCTGCCTGTATCCCATGGGTGGGGCTTTGCTTATTTGTGCGGACCGATTGCTGGCAATGCCGTGGCCCAGTACTGGTCCACGGACTGCGGGTTGGGGACCCCTGCATTAAGGTTATCAATTTCACCAACAGAAGAACAGCTTAGAAAAAACTCATACTTTACTTCTCTTCACTTATATTGAAGCTGTTGATTGGCAGAGTTGGGGGGGGCAAGAGAAACAGCCCCATTTGTCAACATTAAAAACTGCTGCCACAAAACTAAAAGTCAGTGAACTTTTAACAGCAAACATCTGTGGCAACTAGCATTTGTGATTCAACACCAGACAAAAATGGTATGAAATACAACCAAATGGAAAGAAAGGGGTGTTCATCTATCTCACATTTACCAAAAGGGAAGCAGCAACCCAGCTCAGAAATATTTATGAATTGCTGCAATTCTGCTAAGAGCAAAGGAGAACAGTTAGTTCTTGACTTACAAACAACTGAGCCAATAATTTCTGTTGCTAAGCAAGAGATTGTTAAATGAATTTTGCCCTATTTTACAACTTTCCTTGCCACAGTTGTTAAGTGAATCATTGACTTGTTAAGTTAGTAGCAAAGTTGTTAAGTGAATGTGGCTTCCCCACTGACTTTGTGAGAAAGTTGTGAAAGGTCATGACTCCAGGACACTGCAACTGTCATAAATATGTATCAGTTACCAAGCATCTGAATTTTGACCCTCTGACCATGGGGATGCTGCAATAGTCATAAGTGTGAAAAATGATCATAAGACACTTTTTTTAATGCCATTGTAATGTCAAACTGTCACAAAACTAATTGTTGAAAGTCGAGGACTACCTGTATCGAGAAAGAATGACACTGACTGTTGCAGACTTAGTTTAGAGATTTTTTTATTATTTATTCAAAGAGAGAGAGCATGGGGCAAGCTCCACAATCTTATTATTGGAAGAAGAACACTCTTTAAAAATAATAAAAGCAGGGAAACACAAATTCTCCTCTTCTAAATCATATTAAATTCTAGGATACTCCAAAGTCCATAACTGAGAATAGTGACTCCAAAAACTTACTCTCCCCACCCCTTCCACCTATACACAACTCTCAGCGGAATGTTCAGCTCATTTGTGGCATGATATGTATCATATTCTATTGGTACCAAGTTACCTGCTGTTGCTGTTGCTCACACTCCCTTGGCCTAGCTATCTGGAATAGTAGCCATTCCTTACATTTAGCCTGTAAATTCTACAGATCTTGTCATTCAGATCTGGAACAATTTCATTCCAATGTATTATGTAAGTTT
Source organism: Vipera berus (assembly GCF_964194415.1). Classification (NCBI taxonomy): domain Eukaryota; kingdom Metazoa; phylum Chordata; class Lepidosauria; order Squamata; family Viperidae; genus Vipera; species Vipera berus. The sequence continues at coordinate 37,732,630 of NC_138205.1, read as the reverse complement.
GGTGAACCAGGTGAACCTTATTTCTGTTCCTGGTCATAATTATCTTTTGGATTTTCACTCTTAACTTGAAGGGGATATATAATTTGGTCATTCAAATGCATGTCATGAGAGGGAACTCATTTCTAAACATTCCTTTTTTTAATAGCACAATTATGATTGTCTTTGGATGAGCCACTTTCAAGCTGGCTAGGCTCTCATGGGTACAACTCCACCCCTACTTGCCTTCTCCTCCAAGTCTCCAATAATCTAAACTAATAAAATGAGTCTTACCAGCCTTTCGTACCTGTCAACAAACTGGCCAAATGATTTTTTGTGTGGTACAAGAAGTAGAATCTAATCTACCAGCACTATATAACTGTAAAATATCCACTGTCTTTTCATTCAGCCATAGAAATAAGAAAATCCAGGATTTATTTGAAAAGTTGTTTGTGCCTCAGCCAGGGCAATCATCTCCTTGGAATGTACAACTGCCTAAAAATTATAAGATAAACCCATCCCAGCCAGGAATGGCAAAACAGGGAGAAGTGGAAAGTAATTTTCCAGTGGTTTAAAGAATTCATTCCATTCTCCCTTGCAGCAAACACATTCACAGCTTATGAATACTAAGGGAAAATGAGGTGACTCATTTCATAAACTAGTCCTTCACAGGCAGAAGGCTGCCAAGTACAAACTTTGGCACTTCTAGATAAAAGGATCTCAGAAACCAGGATGGATCAATGCTCTGACTCAATAGGAAGGTTTTCATATATATGGTAAGACACAATCCAAGCTTAATAAACCATACTGAAAAAGACCCAACAGCCTATGCTTATTTTATACATTCAAAGGAAGCTAAACACAAAATGGAACCAACAGCGTAAGTTCTAATAGAGTATATTCATTCTATGGTATATTAAGCCAGAATTCCTAGGTTATTACTGTGTGCCAATTTAATGCATAAAGTGAACGCTCATTAAATCAATAGGATGTCTTTTTCCAGTTTCTTCATCTGTCACCATCCTGCAAATTTTATTGGAGAAAAGATCTACTGAACATGCAAGTCCCACAGCCGAACATTACATACATTCAATCTAGAGATAAATCTAGAGTTCCAAATTCTTTATCTTCTTCATTATGCCTACCACCATATGCCTACTCTTTAAGGAGCCTTGGTGGAGCAGTGGGCTAATGCCTCCTTAAGTAACACCAGCTGCCTGCAATTAGTGCAGGTTCGCATCCCACTAGGCTCAAGGTTGACTCAGCCTTCCATCCTTCCGAGGTAGGTAAAATGAGGACCCAGATTGTTGGGGGCAATAAGCTGACTTTGTAATAATGCCGCTGGGGGGGGCGAAACCCCTAATAAGCAGGCATATACATAGAATGAAGGCTATTGCTAAGCACATTGGTTTTTGCTTAAATTGTAAGCCGCCCTGAGTCTTCGGAGAAGGGCGGGATATAAATGGGATTAAAATTAAAAAAAATAAAAAAAGTTTAATACTGTTTTAAAACTTCCCTACAAGAAGCAAATATATATATATATGGAGGTTTGGGGCTACCAGATTGGGTTTCATACTATCAAGCAGCTGCACTAACATGGTTAAAAGAATGGATAACCCTTAAAACAAAAGATTATTATGCCTAGAGGGGCGTGACCTACAACTTGGATGGCATGCCATTCTATGATATAGGAAGAACAAAATTCATAAATATTTTCAAAACCACTATGTAAGAAATGCATTGCGACATGGGAAAAGATAAAATCGAGAATTTACATGAAAATACCAGGATGGATTTTGACAATAGACGCATTTGTACACCCAAATTTAATTAATTATGAGAAACTTGTGACTTATAAAGATATTTTGAATACTGATGGGAAGCTACAAACTAAACAAGAATTGGAAGAACAGGGCATAGAGCTATCATGGTGGCCACATTTGCAAATGCAAATGAGATACAAGAAAGTTGCAAAAATATGTTTTTTTTTACAAAGATCAGACAGCGTTTCACCAGATACTATCGTCATCAGATGACAAATTGGTTAAGAAATTGGACAGCTTTTTGTTAAATTTAAAGATGGAAGATGAACAAGTTAAACAAACAATGATAACTTGAGCAAAAATTTTGGGCACAATGTAGAGTTAGAAAAATGGCAAAACCTACGGGAAAGAAACTATAAAATAACAAGGGCAGCTACTTATAAAGAAAATTTATATAAAATGTTCTATAGATGGCAACCACCTGCAAGACTAGCAAAAATGTTTAAAAATATGTCTAGCAATTGTTGGAAATGTAGACAAAACCCAACCCATCTTTGGTGGACATGCCCTAAAGCAAAAAAAAAAATGGTCAAAAATACATAGGTAGCAAGAGAAGATGACAGGAACACGTGTAGACTATAAACCGGAACTATCTCTTTTGGGTATAATTTCAGAAAACTATGATAAAGAATCTGTATACCTAATATTACATGTATTAGCGGCAGCGAGAATTACATTTGCTCAATATTGGAAAAATGAAGAAATACCATCTGAAGAAGATATAATTAAGAAAATCATGGACTGTGCAGAAATGGATAAGCTTACATTTAAAATGAAAAAGAAACAAGATTCAGAATACTTCCAAACATGGGAAACATTTTATAAATGTTATAAATGCCGCTGGGGGGGGGGGGCGAAAGCCCTAATAAGCAGGCATATACATAGAATGAAGGCTATTGCTAAGCATGTTGATTTGTGCTTAGACTGTAAGCCGCCCTGAGTCTTCGGAGAAGGGCGGGATATAAATGGGATTAAAATAAAAATAAATAAATAAATAAATGTTTAGAAAAATGGAATAAGGGTAGGAATGGAAACTGTATTACTATTGTTAAATATGTAAACCTAGACAATGCATCGTTTACTAAATACTAAAGATTGTTAGTGAGAGTGTGTGTGTGTGTGTGTGTGTGTGTCCACCATTTATTCTGTTTTTATTGACAGAAGCATCTTTTGAAAAACATCTAGTTTTTTCTCTTAAGCAAAATTTTTACTTTAAGATCTCATATAACCAGCAGAGACTTCTGCAAGCCTGGGTATTGACGGTGAACTTTGCTCTATCCAAAAATGATTCAACACCTCCTATCTTCAAATATGTGGGAAGCTTTTGTGTTTGGAACTTGGCACAAAGAAAAAAAGGCAGGGCAAGGAAAGTGATCTTTAGGCCCTCCTGCAAGATTGAGATAGTGGTTGATGTCATGATTGCAAATAGTGTAGCTTCTATTGTTCTGGAAAGCTGGACTTCCCTGACAAGAAAAGAAACCCCAGCCAACAAATAAGCAACTTAATATCAAATGGCAAGGAAAAAAAGTGCTACAAGCTATGACTCATCATAGCACAGCAAAAGTAGCACTAACAAGTCCAAGACAGGCTAGAGCAGGGGTGTCAAACTCAATTTCATTGAGGGCCGCATCAGCATTGCGGTTGCCCTCAGGGGGCCGGGTGGGTATGGCCAGGGTGGGTGTGGCCTATTGGGTGGGCGTGGCTAGAGTGTGTATGGCCTGCTGGGTGGGCGTGGCCAGCTCTACATCATTGGCATCAAGGGCGCCTATGGGGGCCTGGGCAGGAGTGGGACAGATCTGAGGGTCTCTGGCAGAAGAAGGGTCTCTGGGCCAGGGCCAAGGCAGTGGGGGCCGTTCCCTCACTGTTTCCAGGATGGCTTCGCGGGCCACATGAAACCACTTCATGGGCCGGATTCGGCCCCCGGGCCTTGTGTTTGACATGTCTGGGCTAGAGCAAAGATAGATTCTGGAGAATCTTTGCCTGCTAGACTTCGAAGAAATAGTCTTAGCACACAAAAATAATAGCATGCAAACTTATAATCCACTTGATTAATCACATACTCAAAGATCACAATTATTGTCACACTTATTCCATAAATGTTGGTAAAACAGTCTGGCAAATACCATTTCAGAATCAAGACTACCCCTTTAAAACTGAGAGAAGTTTTATCTAATAAATCAGTGAGAGGGTGGAATTATGTCTCATGCATTAGCATTATGGGCCCGTCAAAAAGAATGCATGGTTTTACATACTTCTACATAATAAACACATCTTTCTTTGCCCACTTTTGAGAAAGACTCAACTGTGATACAATGCAGACAAGAGGAGAGGAGGAATCATAATGTAGCTTCCTTCCCATTTTATTCTCAATAGTAAAAGATAAGGCTCCTGTGCACTAGGGGAAGCTGTTTTCTCTTCAAGTTGAACACTAAGGAAGCATAGAAGCCAAGGCAGAGAAGGGAGAAAGGCAAATCAATTTGGCAGTTCCCCTATCAGAATCCTGCAATTGGGTCATTGCTAAAAATAAGACTGACAAGATATTTCTTCAGATTCTGACCTTGAGATAATTACTGAGTTACCACTCTACATCAAGCAATAAGTTGTGTATTATTCTTAGTAGAACCATGGGTTACTAATCATTTTAGCTGTATTCCCAATTTGCCAAAATAAGCATAATATGTGAATTCAACCAACTGAATTGCAGGAAGAAAGCTTTTTCTCCTTCATGATCTGAATTGGCCAGTCTGAAATATGCGATCTGCAATACTGCCGAAGATAGCCTCAGTTCACTGGAAATGGACTGAACACTATCATGCTATTTGGAAATTTTGTACAACCTTTGAACCCAATGCATAGAGTCACCAAACATGAACTAAAGACTAGCAGAGGAAACGAGGAAAACACTCTTTACTTACAGTAGTGAGTGAGATAATCAAGACACAGAGACATTATGTTAGGTATTAACACAAAAACAATCTTGGCTCTACCCTGAATTGAAACCTTCTAAACCTAGTCAAACTATTATTTCCTCTGCTTGACTGCAATACTACAAAATACTACAAAATTTTACACAGGTTCCTTCTTATCTTGTTACCTATATTTCATAAGGAGTTGGCAGGGTTCAAAACTGGGTCTTTATAGATCTAACATTCAAATACTATTACCGAGTTATGACTTTGGCTTTTGTGTAGCAGAAAATCAACTACTTGACACTCACCAGTGTAAACGGAGGGCATGCAGAAAAGCTGAAAGACCTTCCATGACCAATAAGATGGCCACTGTTAGAGTAGCAAAGACAGCAAATAAAAAGAACAAGGCCAAACTACCAGCCAGATTATTGATACTGAGACCCAAGTGAATCACCATGGTCCAGAGGACTTCAGAAAGCTCTGTGAAGACAAAAAAAACTGTAAATCAATGAAAACTAGCCTTGGAGACCAGCAGGCCCTAACCTCATTCCGGCTGCCTTTTTTAAGGTATCTAAGGACCATGCCTAGAAAGTGTGGAGATGCTAGCTCTTCAAATTAGTCATACATCTGAAACACACCCCAGGAACAATTTCCTCTAAAGGACTCCCCACCCATTCCACAGTGGAAAGTACAAATCCTGATTCAAGAAACATTTTATACTTACTGTAATAAATAGTACTTTAAACGATTTTGATAAGGAACCAAGAAATAGTGGGTGTACATGATATTTTCCAGCATTCTAACTTTAGGTGCAGCATAATAAAGGAAATGAATAGTGCAAGCCATAATCCCCAAGTTGTTTTAGATTCCAACTTCCACTTTAGTCAACATGGTCAAAAGCAAAGGATTATAGGAGCCATAATAAAAAAAATATGAATTATGATTCATACAGAGTACTAGATTGCCTTCCCCTCATTTACACTAATAACAAAAAGGAAAAACCGATCTTTTAATTCATGGCTGGAATTTGCCTTTCCTGTTCACTATGCTCAAATAAGTCATGGAGAAATTACTCACGTGCATGAGCCAGACTGAGTGCCCAGAGACGCAGGTAGGAGGCTGTGTTGGAGACGCATCCTAAGCAATATTCAATGGTATGGATAGCCTGATTGACAACAGTATCTCCAAAATTAAACTGCAGAAGAAAATGAAGTTAGTTCAAAGTGAGAAACAAAGCATGAAGCACTTAATAGAGAATTTTTGCAAAGTTAGGCAAAAAAAGTAACAGCAGTTAACTAATATTATTGCAAGGATAGTCAAAATTCCCAGGTAGTACTTAGGCCCTCATAAGTCTATGACAGCTAAAGCTTAGGATTATTTACTTAATGTGGGCTTTGGGGGGAAAAATAGCAAAATGAAGATTATTCCCCCAGACTATTTACCTGAGGACTAAACAAGGCTTAGGGATTTGTTTACAGATAAGAGATAGGATATGGGAAGAAGGGATCATTTGCTGTACTTTAAGAGAAGATGATAAGTTACTAAAGTGTTTATACTTGCTTTGATGTAAGGAAAAGTAGTTTATTTATTTCTTTTTCTTTACTACATTATTTTTCTTTTCTTTTTTCTATTTTTTCTTTTCAAATCTTTTAATTTTTAAAATTTGTATAGATTTTATATTTTTAAATGTAGCTTCTAATAAAATTACTATAAAATGATTGTTTATGCAAAGTAACACTGAACTGCAAAACACAGCTGCTTCTCCAAAGAAAGAAGCAAACCAGCTAAAAACTATGAATTGGGAGTAAAGAGCACAGCATTAAATTTTGAAATAATTCTTATTTCTATATATCTATGGCCTATATTACCATGCCTCCTCAAAGCCCCTGTGGTACTAGGAGACAAAAATTGTCAAAGAGCATAGGACTGCCACGACTTAGTGAGACTTGAGCATTAACAAGCATTATTCATACTTTCAATAATAAAGTAGGTGCTGTGGATAGGAACTCATCTATTTCTTCATTATATTTGCTAATTTTCCACTTTCTTACCATTTGCCCTTTAGAAAAAGAGCCACTCATAATTCTGGCTGTTTAGCAATCACGATGAATAAGATTTAAAAAGCAGTAACAAAAGGATGAATAGTCACCAGAGAGATTAAACATTAAACAAGCAATAATACTAAGCCATTCCATCTATTTTGGCTGATTTATTTTAGAATTTCTGGAGCCTTTTCAAAACTGAGGATGCTCAGCTAAAAGTACCAGATATGAACTGCAGTTTCACTATTTGAAAATATGTCTAAGTTACATGAAAACATATTTCAAACTACAAAGATCAAATGAATCCAGGACTCCTATTGGCAACTATGGAAGATTTTAATAGTCTTAGCCAAAGCTAACCTCATGAATATGCTAAGTAAACACTGAAATTACTGGTACCCAGGGATTTCCGTATTTTGTATTTAGAAGTTTTAGATACTTTATCAAACTTGTTTTTGCATAATGCTATCCACATTTGTCTTATAATAAGCACCATACAGGTTTAGAATAAAATGTTAGGGTTAGGGTTAGCTAACTATACACTAAATTGATGCCTTGTTGACTAAGTTTATCTGGCCAGCTCTCTATAGAATTCAATTTCAGCAGACATTTGACCATGCTCTTTCCACATACTACTTACAGCAAGAACGTTTAAAAATGTGCTTCATCTGCCAAGTGACCATAAAAATCTGAGGAAGCTGAATTCTGTGCACAAAGTCACATTCCATACCCCTACAGAACACATTTACACAATATACTGGAGATGCATGAAAAATACTGAAAGGAAAAGAGCACAACAGACATGCTGACTGGTCTATTTGATTTGCTGCTATAGCTACAACATATTCTATTTAGATCCTGAGAGGTTTTGCATTATATTTTTTATATATTCACATCCTGGCACAAACCCTGCAGACTTATAAAAACTATGTATGGTTACAGGTAGTCCTCACTTACCAATAATAATTGGGACCAAGAAATCTACTGAAAAGCAATATGATTGCAAGTTATGACAGCAGTTCTGGTTGTCCCAGTTGCCATCATTAAGCAAATCCTGTGAAGTTGCAGCTTCCATGATTATATGATCACCATTTGCAGCCTCCTGCTAACTTCCTATTGACTTCGCTTATTGGAAACTGAGAATGAAGTTTCCAAATGAAGATCATGTGACAGTGGGGTGCTGCAACATTGTGATTGTGACTGGTTGCCAAGAACCCGAATTGTGATTACGTGACTGTGGGAGGTCTGTGATGGCTGGAGCCAAAGACCTATGACAAGTCCCCCTTGTTCAGTGTTATTTTTCAAATGGTCACTGAACGAGCAGACATTAAAGGAGGACCACAGGTAGCCCTCAACACATCGTTGGTTGTTTAATGATTATTAAATTACAACAGCTCAGAAATCAAGCTTTACAATCCATAAAGCACTTCCAACCATCGTGTCCTCACACATACGTGCACACACTGGCGAGGTAATCATGACCTGAATACTTGGCAATTTGTTTGCATTTACAAATGGTTACCAAGAACTCAATCTTCCGGCTTTCCCAGAAATGTGATGGGGAGACCATCCAGGAGGGTGGTAAAGTGCTGGGAGGGGGACCTTGTGCTGGGCTGCAAAAATGAAGCTCAGATCTTTGAGACCCAAGTTCCCTTCCATGAATGGAGTGGAGAGAAGCTCTTGCGCTATGCTGTAGAAATGAAGTGGAGATTACAATGCTTCATTTATCCAGTTCAGTGCAGACATTCATTCCAAGCAGGAGGGGAGCTGCCTGCCCTCCTATGGCAGACAAGTGTTTTGCTCTGCCCACTTAACAACCACAAGTCAGAACTGCAGTCACTGAGTGAAGCAGTCACGTGGACATCTCACTCAATGATTGCTTACTTGGTGACTGAGATTCAGGCCCCAACTGTGGTCACAAGTTGAAGACAACCAGAAATTCTAAATCCATTTAGCATCACAGCTCAGGGGGGGGGGGGGGAAACACGAGTAGGTCTGGAGAAAAGATACAACAGAAGAACTGGATTTTTTTTCATTGCCGGGAAAACTGCTTGATGTTAGAACAGTGTTTCTCAACCTGTTTCTCCTTTTGCATTAAGCAACTGCTTAAGAGACCAGACCAGGTACTGGATTAATACAAAGACTCTGAACCTAATAATTAAAACTGTGTTTGGCTACAATTCTTAATAGATGCAGGATGGCAACCCACCATTTTGTCATGATTTTTTGTGCCTAAATTATAATATACATTCTGCTGCAAAAAAAAACAAAATGGAAAAAAATCCATTTTATGCTACAAGTGTAACAAATCCTTTGTGATAAGCAGTCCAAAGGTTAATGAGTGTGCTTACTTTGTCCCTTTGTGAAGGGTCTGCCCCAGTCAGCACATCACAGATAAACTGAGAGCTATATTTGGAAAATCTGTGCTGCATGTGCTCTGTCTACATTTCCATCAATGCATTTGGATTCATTATCAGACCCTGTTATCAAATGGCTGCTGCAGAAAGTTCCTGCTCTTCTCTTGGCAGAGACAAAATAAAATGGTCTATTTTTAACTACTGCAATCATGTGCTGCCAAGATCTAGCTCCTCAAAAAAACCAAAAAGGTCATTCAGCAAGTGGGCAAAGTAGAGGCTGATACACTAGGGACAGAATCTACTAGGAACCTCCTTGAATACACATTTTCAAAAAAAGTTCCAGTTGATTTGTCCAACAATGTCTATCTTGAATTGATAGTAAAGCAAATATTAACACACTGAGACATTCATTCTCCTTACTTCAAATTCTCCCCTAGTGACTGATGTTTGGTCAATTTAAAATTTAAAAGGTTATTAATAACGAACAAGCAATTTTCTTTAATATCACTCACTCCTGTATTCTAAAATGCAGTTTGAAGAACTTAGTTTGCTTTGACTCTTGAAACTGAATGAAGACTAGGCAACTTGAACACTTAATCTATGTAATGCATTACAGCTACCAGGTATCCTAGAATAAATCTCTGAAGAATTAAATATAGCTTGAATGGAAATATTTTTGGGGAAAGGTTAGAATGATAATTGCTCAACAGATAATTACTCAATAGAGAGCAGGAAGACATATTTGAACTTTTTCTATTTTTTCACTAGTTTGTTCAATTTTTCCTAATTTTTCCTAAATTAATTGTAATACCTTGTTTATTTTTACTGTACTGAAAAACTCTCTCCCTCTTTATACACACAAAAACACACACATACGATCTACATATGTTTTGTTAGAACGGTCAAGCTCAATTTCTAAGCAGGGTAAAAGACAATAAAAGGATTTTTTTTTGTATATTCCCAGAAAGCCAATAAAACTAAGGTATTTTCTGCATCTGCCGGGTGGAAGAGACCATTTCACTGGAAGACAAATCCAAATTACAAAATGAAACAACAAATTCTTGTTCTACAGATGTTTCTATTGAGATAGCTGAGAGAGAGGAAGAGAGGGTGATTAGCTTAGTCTGCAGATAATCTCTTGCTCTTACTCATTTGCCTGCTCTTTTTAACCATGAAAGTTTCCGTAGGAGTCCCATTATTGGGAACACAAATAATGATAATTACATACCCCACTGCCTTTCCAACTTATTATGTAGCTGGATAAAATGTAGCTTGTTAAAACAGAGATTTTTTAAAAAACAGATTGCTGCAAACAATTCTGGCAATTGCTGCAGAACTTTGATGTGTGACTACACAAGTGACAACATGCAACAGAAACTGATTAGCTACAATGTAAGTGTAGGCCTGTTAACTGAAGACTTCTAGGTGAATGATCTTGTCACATTTTATTACCTTTATGCAACAAATAAAGCAGAAGATTTGAAAAGCGCAAGGTCTGAGACAGACAAATGAAAAGCAAGTCCCTATAATTAGTAATCTGTGCAATTCAAAACAGCAATTTATAAACTAAATTTCAGCAAAAAAAATCTTTCAGGCAAATATTTCATGCACATATTTGTTTTTAGGTAGAAGATATGAAAATGGTTGATAATGATCTACAATTATAAATATTTTTGCATATGATTAAAAATATCTGCTGAGTCACTAACTCCATTTAATTCTATAAAATAGTTTAAATTCATGGAATATTTAATCTGGATAAATAGAGGAACAGAAATTGGCTACAGGCTTACCACTTCCTCCACGGCAGGCTTGAAAACACAAAGGAACACAGAGCTTGTCATGTATAATTAGAGATCACAAAAGCATCTCTTCATTTGAACAACCCAGCACTAATGCTCCATTGTCCAAGAATGATAAGACTATATCCCCTATCCCACAGAGTATAAGAAGTCAGGCTATAAACAATGAGGTTATCCAGTTCATAGCCATGACATCGTTATATGTCCTGTTCAAAACATTAGGTTTTTATCCAAAACCCCAATATATACTGTATAAGGATAACACAAGTTTAATACATAGCTAGCCAGACGTGTAGTATTTTAGCATTCCTCTTTGAAAAAGAGTAAGACTGCCAGCCAAAGCATATGGTTAATTTAATCAATATTTAAAAGATCAACTTTTCAAGGTGCAAAAACACATTCAAATAATGGAATACATTTTTAAAAAGGAATAATGTAAAAAAATATAACAAAGTAACCCATGTACTGTATGTTCCTGTTCAACATCTACATGAAACCGCTGGGTGAGATCATTCATGGTTTTGGAGTTGGGTATCATCAGTACGCTGATGATACCCAGCTTTTCATTTCGACCCCAAACCACCCCAGTGATGCCCTCGACGTGGGCTACTATTTAATTCTTTTTAATTTTTGTATTCTGTATTTTTATATATGCCCTGTTCACCACCCTGAGTCCTTCGGGAGAAGGGCGGTATACAAATATAATAAAATGATAAAATGATAAATGTACAAAACCCACTTTAGCTAGTTGTTACTGGAACGTATCTAAAGCAGAATTTATTAGTGTCTGAACAAAGCCAAAAGAGGCAGCAAATCCTAGACAAATCTTTCCACATAAAATTTTACAGTACTAAAGGGCAGACATACCTCTTCACCATCCTCGGAATGAGTGGAGAGTTGATCATGCTGGATTATCTCGGCATCTTCCTCAGTTGGCCCATTGCCTACACGAATCCCACCAAAATTGAGTGTTCCCTAAAGCATCCAACACAGGAGAAAAGATACACACAGACAGACATATGTATATTCCAGAAAAAGTTCTCATGTACATTGGAACAAGATTTGTGGAACAATTTGTTGGGTGATAGATAGTCCTTGATTTACAGCAACAGTTGGGACCAGAATTTCCATCGCCAAGCAATGTGGTCATAAAGTGCATATCCCTGGAGTTCCAGTTGCTACTGTTAACTGAATACCATGGTTGTTAGGCCTTTTCCTGCCAGCTTCCCACAACCAAAGTCAAAGAAGTTGTCTCAGGTCTGCAGGCAAGAAAGTAGCTGGGAAATGGAGTGAGGGCGTGGGCAGGGATTCAGGGGAAGATCTGAATGTGGCAAGGGACTGCACAAAAGGTGAGTGTTAGGAAGAATTGGGGAAGGTCAGAGAGAATGCAGGAAAGCACAGCATGACTCAAGTGCACAAGAGCGTCATGAGGGTGTGCAAGAGGCACCGTGTGGGTCAGAGTGGGTCGGGAAGGATGTGCAATAAGCATGACATGGGTGGGGTATGCAAGAAGCATGGCAGAAAGATTGCACAGGATTGTGTGGATGGCTGTTGTACCACAAGGCCAGAGGGGACAGAGGAGAGTGCCCAGGTGGAGAAAACCTACCCCAATGATTTGCAACCCTCCCTGTTGGCTTCCCTGTCAACTTCTGGGGAAACTATTGCTAAGCACATTGATTTGTGCTTTAGATTGTAAGCCGCCCTGAGTCTTCGGAGAAGGGCGGGATATAAATGGGATTTAAAAAAAAAACTGGCAAGGAAGGTTGCAAAAGGAAATCAAGTGACTGTGGGACCTTTGGCAACTGATCTTAAGTATGAACTGGTTCCCAAGCAGCCAGACTGCAATCATGTGACCACAGGGATGCTGGAACAGCCGGAATTCCAAGGACTTGTCATAACCACCATTTGTTCAGTGCTGTTGTAATTGGAATGGTATTGACCAAATGTTATAGATCAAGGACTGCCTATATTTTATATTTTCCAATTCACTGACTTATAGATTTGGATCCATTAAGACTCAGACCCAGCCTTGGTCAAGACAAAAATCCAAACTACATATGACTGTTTGTCCCTTTCATGAAAATGTTCAGTGAAGAAAAAAACCATCTCCTCTCTGGATAGTATATTCCACTGCCAAATTGCTTTTATTATTAAGAAGGGGTTTTTTATTTTTCCTTACATTAAGATTGTCATTTTGTGACTTGTTTCTTGTATTATGAACTTAGTCATTGGCTTTCCTTAGTAAATAAAAAAAAATCATTTGTCTTAGGAGCCCACTTTTCTGTTTTAAAATTATTTAAATTTGTGTCAGTCTTTTATGTATTCCACCAAGTTTTGCTTTATCTATAATTCGGTCCACCTTTTCATCTGTAATTAATGAAACACTGAATAGTGCATAACCTAATATTAAATCTTGTGACATCTCACTGATATCTTAGGCAGCATGATAAAGAAGTATTGATAAGTGTTGACAAGTAGTTTTCAGAATAGTTATGGAGTCACATAGACACATTATGTAGCTTGTACTTAACTAATCTGGAAACCAGAATGTCATCAAATATTTTATCATATCTTTACTTAAGGTGCATTATGTCTACAATATTCCCACAATCTATTACTTGACCAAAACTAATATAAAATTAACCTGAAAAGACATTAATGATAAACAATAGTTTTTATTAATTTCACTTCATTTTATCCAAAGTACTTTCAGGCTCATTTATTATTTGCTTTAGAATATTCTGAGGTATCAGCATCAATCTATTGTTTCTTGGATCCTCCTTTTTTTCTCTTATTTTGAACAAAGGAATATTTTTCATCTTTCAGTGATCTGGTACTATCCCTATTCTCCAGCATTTCTCAGATCAAAAAAGTTAAGCCAATCTATCAGCAAATTCTTTTAATATCCTAGAATCTGTGTATTAGGCTCAGACAATCCTAATTCATTCAGTTTCAATATACATTCACTGGCAATATTTCTATCAAACTGAACTATCCTCTATCAATGGCTAATGGAAACCATATTCTTCTCTCAGAAAAGACTGAGCTAAAGTAAAAATTGAACAGTTGAATCTCCTCTTTGTTAGCTCTTAGCCTTCTACCGTCTTCATTAAGCTTTTTACTTGCCATCTTTTATTCTAAAAATACCAAAAACACTTTTTAGCATCCTTTACTAACTTCAACCATCTAATTTTAGCTTTCATGTTCAGATATCACATTTTTACACCTAAAGTAGATAATTGCACATATTTCGTTTGATATAATGTGCATTAGAAATAAACCTGAGGAACAAGAAGTGCCACAACCAAGACACCAATCAGATAAAAGAAATTTGAGTCCAAGGCAGAAATGTAATTTGAGTAAGCATCTCAGACTTGACCTTCCTTACTTCTCAAGAGACAAAGTGGGATTGGGAAGTCCATTCAGAATTGTAAGATTTAGTTACTGTAACTTATAATAAAAGTAGTATTCATAAATTTGGATTTCTAGTTTGGTCTATCCCAAAGGGCTGGCATTTGCCTTTCTAACTTATAAAAAAGGTGAAAAACTAAGATGGCTTCTGGCATAGCTTCTTTTAAAAAAATCTATACATCTCCCACTAAGTTTGTAACATTCAGAAGAAAGAGGAAAAGACAAAATTATTAGCTAAAATAATTGTTTGCTAGCAAATAGAAGAATGATAGCAAGACAAACCAGCCTCTATATGAAACATGGTTGTCACTAACAGCTTGCCTGAAGACAAAAGCTGGGAAATTCACATTGTAAAAATATGTTTAGACATTTTTTGTAATATATTTTATTGATTTTTTTAAAAACATAAATCACTTAATAATTGGTGAACAGTGTGTCATCTGGGTTACATTGTAAAACAATAATTAAAAATTGATTTCTATAATCCATAATACACATAATGGTTTTAGTTGAGTTCCTCTTTTCCCAAAATATCCTCTTTTGCAAACATTGAGTTAATATAATTATTATTGTTTTGACAGATAACAGTTAAATATATAATTTTTCCCAATATTCCTAAAAATAATAATCACATCAATATATTTCTTTTCTACCCAATCATTCTGGTTGCCTTATCATAGATCCTGTTACACTCCTTATTTTAATGTGTTTCTCCCATCAAATTCTAAGTATTCTTACTGGTTAAGATTTTCTCAAAAATTAATTACATTTAAAAATTTAACTCTATTTTTCCATATGAACCATATCACACTTTTACATTTCTTAAGGAATAGATAAAACAATGAAAAAAGGAGAGCAAGAATAAACATAAAAAATAACATACTACTTAAAATATATATCCCTCCTAAGCTAATATATATTTCCTACATTTCTTATTATTTCTAACCATAATAAAAATATGTTTAATCTTTAAAAATTCCATTTAATACATGTAGTCATCTGGTCCTGTAACTCTTATTCAAAACATTTTTTATCCATTATAATTTTCTTAAATTTCCTTTATGTCAGGGCTTTTCAACCAGTGGTACGGGTATCACCTGTGGTACATTGGCACCTGGCAGGTGGTATGCGACCATCCTAGAAAAGTGGTAGCGGGGGAGGGGAATGAGCTGAATCGGTGGCAGCACTGCACAAGCCTGAGAGACAACTGAAGCTGCAGAGCTGTCAGGACTCAGCGGAAGCGCCAGGATCAGCGCTTCTTCAGGGCTGTCAGGACTCACTGGGAGCTCCAGGATCAGCACCAGTCTCCAGCTGGAACTCGGCACTGATCCCAGTGCTTCTGCTGAGCCCAGAAGAAGCACCGATCAGCTGGAATGTTGCAGCATCTCCAGGGTCTTGTGATTTACATTTAGATGCTTGGCAACTGATTCATATTTATGATGGTCACAGTGTCCCAGGGTCATGTGAAGTGACCAAAACTTGCTGCAACAACCCAGCAGAGGGAGGGGGGAATAAAAACCAACCACCCCACCCCTGCTGCCAATCCTCAAAAGAAATGCTCACAACAATGAAAACCTCAGACAGAAGGAAGAGTGCCACCAGGCGGGCAGGCAGGTGTCTTGCTCGGCTGTGGCTTGGGGGGCACTTTTTTCAATGCCATTGTAACCTCAAACAGTCACTAAGCGAACTGTTATAAGTTGAGGACTACCTGTATTTCATCACTTTTTTCCTTTTTTTTTTTTTGGTCATCAAGTTTTTGACACCTTGCTAGGCGACTGGTGGTACTCGGATGTTGCCATATCCTAAAAGTGGTACAATGGGTGAAAAGGTTGAAAAGCCCTGATCTAAGTCATTTCAACTTGATATTATTCATATCAAGAAAGAGAACAAAAAAGGGGAAAAAGTATACTATGTTATTTAGGGAATTCATCCCTCTTAGAATGACATATATATTCCAAAACCTTTCTATTTCTTTAACCATATTCAAACAAGTCCCATCATCTATTTTCTTGGTTTCCACTTTAGTCTTTTTCCTTTGGCCAGTATCTTTCTTAATCAATGTATTTTGCTGAATCAAAAAGTTTTTCCGTATGTTTGTATATGTTGCTGTAGATATAAAAAGTAAATCAGGTGGAGTGTCTTTGTATGGGGCTTCTGCCTTTCCACATTTGTTGAAAATCTTTTTCTTTTTCTTTCTCTCTGCTTCTCTTATCATTTCCTTTCTCTCCAATGTTCCTGACATCTCTACAGTCCATTTTATCCAATCTGTTTTCTTGTCCTCAGATTTATTTTGTAGTCTTAAGGGATAAGTTGTTTTTTCCAATTCTTGTGAATTTTTTTCCACTAGGATTAAAACATGTTTCCCTGTTTTGTTAAGTTCCATCTTTAAGTCTCTATTCTCAATTCTATATCCATTTATGTGATGACCCAGGGCACAGCACAGAGGCAAAACAGTCAACTGAGAGTTCAAACCGCCCTTTATTTGCTCCAATTTTCCCCAAATGCTCCCACGTTTCTGGCAAGCCCCAGAACAAAGTAAGACACACACACCTTCAGCAGTCTCTGGCTGCAAATAGTTTTCACATACAGTTAGATTAGAAGAGTAATTTACTCAAGGCCACGTACATAACAAGGAATGAAACATACATACCGTATTTTCCGGCGTATAAGACAACTGGGCGTATAAGACAACCCCCTACATTTCCTGTTAAATTATAGGGTTTGGGCTATACTCACCGTATATACCCCTCTTCCAACGCACACCAAATAAAAATTAAAAAACATCAGATTTGATTTTAATATGGTAATTTTAATTCAAATGCTTATGACATGCAGCAACCATTCCCTATTTTCTTAATTCACTTTTTCACTTTTCCTAATTCACTCTAAAGCTTTCCCTGCGCAGAGCCTTAAATAACACCAGCTGCCTGCAATTAGTGCAGGTTCGCATCCAGGCTCAAGGTTGACTCAGCTTTCCATCCTTCCAAGGTAGGTAAAATGAGGACCCAGATTGTTGGGGGCAATAAGCTGACTTTGTAATAATGCTGCTTGGGGGGGGGATGAAAGCCCTAATAAACAGGCATATACACAGAATGAAGGCTATTGCTAAGCACATTGATTTGTGCTTTAAATTGTAAGCCACCCTGAGTCTTCGGAGAAGGGCAGGATATAAATGGGATTTTTTTTAAAAAAAGACCAAATGGTTTTCTAGCCAGCCCGCCCAGTTCCTGAGTCAAATGTGTCCTTAGAGCTAAGCCACTGCTCTGGCTGCTGCCTTCCCCACCTGCCTTTCAAGTTGGGATATACTACAGCTACTCTTCAACTTTAGAAGGAAAGACGCCCAGACCCCAGCCTGTAAAAAATCACAGACTGCAGCTTCTTCTCCAATTGGTCCCGCTTTCCCTGCGCAGACTAAATGGGAGATCCGCTCCAGGTTTTCCAGCCAGCCCTGTCCCTAAATTTTCAGCACCCGGCGTATAAGATGACCCCTGACTTTTGAGAAGATTTTCATGGGTTAAAAAGTAGTCTTATACGCCAGAAACTACGGTACATCCAAAATCTAACACAGCTTGCCTGAGCAGTTTCAGAAGAGAAGCCAAAATACAATCCGAGGTCTTTAAACATAAATCAAGTTTGTCAGCCAATCCAATGGTCAAAGTTTCAGGGTTTCCAAGCAGAAAATCACAAGAAGAAGAGATCAGAGAATTGTTTCCAAGATCAGCAACAGCACACAAAACTCCAAGAAATCAGCGTTTGTTCCTGACAAATGCTCCTCCCCACAGCGTCTCCTTAAGTCTTAGTCTCCAGGTGTGCCTTGTGGAGTGGGGCAAGGCGCTCTCCTCCCAAGTAATTGAGCCTACCTGCATTGTTACCTCCTTCTCTCCACTCTCCATGCTCTAGGATCAGGAGGGGGTGGCCCTTGCTCATGGCTTGAGCTCTGTTTCTCATGGTCATCTTGTCCCAATCCTGAAAGGCCCTGGCCTGCTCTTCCCCACATTCCTCTGAAGCCATAGAGACCTCTCCCTCAACCTCCATAGGGTCCAGTTCCAGCTCATTTTCCTCAGCAGATTCAGACTCCTACGGAGGCATGACAGGTAATCTGTTTTATCTGCTCCTTCTCTGTTATTGTTTTCTGGGAATTTTTTGTTGTAGAGTTAACTTAGAAATAGATAGATTTATATTTTCAAAGTTATTTTAGATTTCTTTGTGGTTTAAAGCCATTGTGTTTGAATTAGTTGCAGTATACTATATATCTCCTCCTGTGAAGTATTTATGTTTTCTTGATGTGTTCTTTCTACATATCTCTGATCCATGATGGCCAAGAAATTGAGTTTTTCTCTTCCTTTCTTTTCTCTGCAAATAGCTTTAGAGTCCCAATTAAATAGATATTTGTAATCCAAATCACTGGAGAAGAGCCTAATGCTGGGAAAGATTGAGGGCAATAGAAGAAGGGGACGACAGAGAATGAGGTGGCTGGATGGAGTCACTGAAGCAGTAGGCGTGAGCTTAAATGGACTCCAGAAGATGGTAGAGGACAGGAAGGCCTGGAGGAACGTTGTCCATATGGTCGCAATGGGTCGGACATGACTTTGCAGCTAACAACAACAATCCAAATAGTTCAAAAAAGATTTTTTTCTGAAATGTATAATTCTCTCTTTGTCTACAGCCCAGATTACTGTCTTTTTTTTGTCACAGCTGTTCTTTGTTGTTAAAAGTTCGAAGGTCACAAACACAGATTAGCTTTTCCCAGGTTTTGCCAAGTCTTATATTAAAGTCATACCTGTCATAGTCTTCATCTACCACTAGGTGTCAGCAACTATTTGTTTTTCAATTTCCAAAATAAACAATTATCTTTGAAATGAGTCTTAACCATTCAAACAATTTTAGATTTATCCAGATTTAAGTTTTAAATTTCAGGTTTTATACTTATTTCACTTCCATATATTTTGATCCTCCCTAAAGAGATTAATTCGCCGCTTCTGTTAGTATAAGGGTGGGGCAGAAATCCCCCTCCTTCCCTTTCAAAGGTATTTGGCTTCTTGGGGATCTTTTCCAGGAAATTAAATGTAGAATAGAAAAGAGAAGATCAAATTTCTCACCCAGTTTCAAGCACACTGTTCACAGTTGTGCTGCTTAGTGCTTTTGGATTTCGGTTGCTAGTAGCTTGGGCTGGTCAATGCAATACGGCCAGCCTTTCTCTTGTCAAGTTAGAAGGCTTTCCCCAAGTTGAACGGAATGGCCGCTGCTGTTCCAGAATCGCTAGAGCACCCTTCTTTCTTTGTTGCCTCTCCGGGGCAACGTAGACCCATTTAGGGTCCCCAGTTAGGGTAAAATTAGCCGCGGGGGTGCATAGAATCCACAAGCCCGCGACCGGTTGCTACAGTGCAAAACCAGAAGTCCTCTGAATATGTTTAGACATTTGACACTCTCAACTTTAGCAAATGCAGCTCTACCCAAATTACAAGCATTGGTTTCTCCATTAGATCATTACAAAAGCAATAACATGAAAAATCATTTACATGTTTTATGTTCCTCTTAATCTTAAAAATATACTTTTCATAGACTTACTCTAGCTGATTGCCAAGCAAATTCAAATTATTTACTGAGAAAAATGAGGAAGCTCACATTTACTTAGGAAAGTGAAACATCACATAATATCCTCATTAGCTGATCACCAAACATCCTATCTACTGTACAGTTAATTCCGTCCTATTCCAGATTATTCTGATTAAAATACTGCACAACTACTGATGCAACTATTGTCTGCAAATCTTCACACTGCAGAAACCCTTTGTATAAGCAGACACTCTTGAAAATCAAATATTGAAAAAGCCTCCACCTTCATGTCATTCCCATAGGCTCTCATGAGTTTCTGATTGGTTAGCAAGCAGGGTACTACAACTTGATTTGACTCAACAAAATAATTCTTATGTACTTAAGCTTGACTTTGTACACTTGAGATTGGAAATAATCCTTGTTCCCAGGTAAAATTAGAAGTTTCTTAAGATTTAATGTGTTATTTTGTAAATTTCCATAGGAATATTACTGGTTAGCAAATAGTACTGACCTTTGACTCAGTAAAGCAGCTGCAATGTTTTTAACTTTGGCTCTGTAACCTGAGCCTGAGAAATCAGCCTTGATCTCAGATAAAATGAGGTAATACTTAAGATTCTGGGCTTTATATATAGTTTATAATTCCAGTTTACAAAGCAAGACTGCAAATATGTTGTATTGTTAAATAACATCCCTGAATTTTAAAGAAGTAATCATATGATTTATCCCAAGAACAAAATACTTCAACAAGAAGTCATGATATTCACATGATTTTTACGACAGCCAGGAGTTTAAAACAGAAGAAACTGCTTAACAGTTAAGAAGCTATCAAATTATATACGATTCTATCCACTTCAGTGAATGACAGTCTACAGTATAGTTCAATGCACTATCACAGGGATTCCTGAAGTATACATAGAAATAGAGATGACTGCCAAGGCAAAATTAGAATAGATGGTACTACTGCAAAAACATTACCATATAATTGTAATTTTTTAAAAATAGTATGAAAAATTTAAAATATGTTGGAAAGAGGAATGCTGGGTTGGATTGTAATAGAAGGAGGAAAAAGCTGTCAACTATGGAAAAACCAACAGCAAATACAAAACAGGGGGTATTCTTTTCAGATTGTGATGACTTTTAATGAAGTACTATAATGTGTTTTTCAAATTATTTTCCCAGAAACTCTGAAGTTCTTCAGAACATTATCAGGGATCCCACAATAAGAAGTGTATCAGTGGGCAAGCTTCCTTTAAATTGCACTTTTTCATTGTTGCCCTTTTCCTTTACAATCTGCATTCAGAGAGGATGTATGCAACTAGGGATAAGGGTACAAAGGAATAATTAATTCCAAAAAAACCCTGGCTGGCACTCTAAAATAGTAAGCACATGCTTTAAAACATGCCAAAACCTTCTGCAATATAACTGCAGGGCCCTCTGGATATAAACTTAGATTGTATCATTTCCTATATTTGTGCATGTAGAATTTGAAATGAATGAGATGATTGGACTGTATCTTTCTGAGGAAAAGGCAACTGTGCTATTTCTCTTCCTCAGGGTAGATACTTTCCAAAGCTCCTGACACCTTCTGTTTTCGTCATGTGTATAGGTGGCATCTTTTAATCCACTCACTGTTGCAGCCGCTGCTGCCTCTATTGCCTGCGGACTCTGGCCTGGGCTGACATGGGGTTCCTCAGGCTGCCCTTCCTGATAGTGAATGGAAGAAAAGAAAGCAGGAAAGGAGAAGAAAAACAAGAGAAAAAAAGGGGAGACAAATGGAGGGGTCATGGGAAAATGAGAGGGTCAGAAAAGGAAGAGGGATTGTCTTTAACTGAGCTGCACTTTGAAGGGCAGTTGCATCTTAACAATGTACTTGCCACAAGAACAACAGATCTGGAAGCCAGAGTCAGATCTTTGGAGAATCATGGGGGCAGTCTGTCTTTTAGGCTGCCTGGCCCATTATTGCAGTAACATGCCAGTAAGACAAATTTCCTTTTACGGTTCTAGATTTAAAAAGAAAACAAACTCAAAACATATCCAAAGGTTTGTGAGGGCTATGTTTCCTTAAAAAGCAGCATCCTTCTCTATACAGCTAACATCTTCTAAACCAAAAGTAGAGTGAAAAAATATTTGTGACAGAAGTGTCTACCATTTAAAAGGAAACATCAAGCATCCCTCAGGGCTGGGAATATCTAAGTCGCTCTTTGGATTCCTATGTGGCAAATACATGCATATGGATCAAGATTTCAGGAGACAGATTCAGACAATAATAGGCAGTTATGGGTGTACCTGTTCCTTAGCATAGACCAGAAAATAACCGAGGATAAGACTCATCTGCATGCAGTTCTCCATTGTAGAAAATTGAATCAAACCTCCATACTTGAATGAATAAAAAGATTCTTAGGAAAAAATTCTTATAGTCACTCACCAAATGCTTTCTTTGCAAATACTGTTTGCGAAGAATCAAGGGTTTAGCAACCAGCATCCATGGGATACACAGAAATGCAACTACCACCAGGAAACACTGAAGACCTTTCTGTAAGAAAAATAGGACAATCTATGACATCTCCACTAAAAGTAAATAAGATTTTAATGACAGTAGCTGCATTGCACATTTAGGAGCAAAATGACAATTGTGGGATATAAGGCCCCTCACTTGAACTTGGTAACAAAGCCTAACCAAGCCATCCATGGGAGACACTGAACCATTGCTAAAATGTCTGTGAACCTGCTGTTAATCAGAATTTAAATTCTAGCTTATTGAAAAGGAACTACAAAGTTTTATCACTAAAAATTTCTCTCTGCCAAATGTCCTGATACAAATCGCATTGAAACAACTGGGAGTTGTTTTAATATACCGTATATACTTGAGTATAAGCCGAATTTTTCAGCCCACTTTTTGGGCTGAAAAATTCCACTTCGGCTTATACTCCAGTCAACAAAAAAACTTACCGAGGACTTGTGCGCGGCCGAGGCTTTGGTGCTTCCGGGATCGCGCGCACCTCTCCCAAGCCACCGCCGTCCGAGACCTGCCGAAGTTTGGGGAGGTTTGGGGAGGTGCGCGCGCACCTCCCCAAACCTCCCCAAACGTCGGCAGGTCTCCGTTCCTCCGCGCCCTGCCTGCCTGCTTCTTTCCGCAGCGGAAAGAAGCAGGCAGGCAGGGCGCGGAGGAACGGAGACCTGCCGACGTTTGGGGAGGTTTGGGCGCCTCCCCAAACCTCGGCAGGTCTCCGTTCCTCCTGCCGACGTTTGGGGAGGTTTGGGCGCCTCCCCAAACCTCCCCAGGTCTCCGTTCCTCCGCGCAGACCTGCCGACGTTTGGGGAGGTTTGGGCGCCTCCCCAAACCTCCCCAAACGTCGGCAGGTCTCCGTTCCTCCTGCCGACGTTTGGGGAGGTTTGGGCACCTCCCCAAACCTCCCCAGGTCTCCGTTCCTCCGCACAGACCTGCCGACGTTTGGGGAGGTTTGGGCGCCTCCCCAAACCTCCCCAGGTCTCCGTTCCTCCTGCCGACGTTTGGGGAGGTTTGGGCGCCTCCCCAGGTCTCCGTTCCTCCGCGCAGACCTGCCGACGTTTGGGGAGGTTTGGGCGCCTCCCCAAACCTCCCCAAACGTCGGCAGGTCTCCGTTCCTCCTGCCGACGTTTGGGGAGGTTTGGGCGCCTCCCCAAACCTCCCCAGGTCTCCGTTCCTCCGCGCAGACCTGCCCAAACCTCCCCAAACGTCGGCAGGTCTGCGCGGAGGAACGGAGACCTGGGGAGGTTTGGGGAGGCGCCCAAACCTCCCCAAACGTCGGCAGGAGGAACGGAGACCAGGGGAGGTTTGGGGAGGCGCCCAAACCTCCCCAAACGTCAGCAGGTCTGCGCGGAGGAACGGAGACCTGGGGAGGTTTGGGGAGGTGCCCAAACCTCCCCAAACGTCGGCAGGAGGAACGGAGACCTGGGGAGGTTTGGGGAGGCGCCCAAACCTCCCCAAACGTCGGCAGGTCTGCGCGGAGGAACGGAGACCTGGGGAGGTTTGGGGAGGCGCCCAAACCTCCCCAAACGTCGGCAGGAGGAACGGAGACCTGGGGAGGTTTGGGGAGGCGCCCAAACCTCCCCAAACGTCGGCAGGTCTGCGCGGAGGAACGGAGACCTGGGGAGGTTTGGGGAGGTGCCCAAACCTCCCCAAACGTCGGCAGGAGGAACGGAGACCTGGGGAGGTTTGGGGAGGCGCCCAAACCTCCCCAAACGTCGGCAGGAGGAACGGAGACCTGGGGAGGTTTGGGGAGGCGCCCAAACCTCCCCAAACGTCAGCAGGTCTGCGCGGAGGAACGGAGACCTGGGGAGGTTTGGGGAGGTGCCCAAACCTCCCCAAACGTCGGCAGGAGGAACGGAGACCTGGGGAGGTTTGGGGAGGCGCCCAAACCTCCCCAAACGTCGACAGGTCTGCGCGGAGGAACAGAGACCTGGGGAGGTTTGGGGAGGCGCCCAAACCTCCCCAAACGTCGGCAGGAGGAACGGAGACCTGGGGAGGTTTGGGGAGGCACCCAAACCTCCCCAAACGTCGGCAGGTCTGCGCGGAGGAACGGAGACCTGGGGAGGTTTGGGGAGGTGCCCAAACCTCCCCAAACGTCGGCAGGAGGAACGGAGACCTGCCGACGTTTGGGGAGGTTTGGGGAGGCGCCCAAACCTCCCCAAACGTCGGCAGGTCTGCGCGGAGGAACGGAGACCTGGGGAGGTTTGGGGAGGTGCCCAAACCTCCCCAAACGTCGGCAGGAGGAACGGAGACCTGGGGAGGTTTGGGGAGGCGCCCAAACCTCCCCAAACGTCGGCAGGTCTGCGCGGAGGAACGGAGACCTGGGGAGGTTTGGGGAGGTGCCCAAACCTCCCCAAACGTCGGCAGGAGGAACGGAGACCTGCCGACGTTTGGGGAGGTTTGGGGAGGCGCCCAAACCTCCCCAAACGTCGGCAGGTCTGCGCGGAGGAACAGAGACCTGCCGACGTTTGGGGAGGTTTGGGGAGGTGCGCGCGCACCTCCCCAAACCTCCCCAAACTTCGGCAGGTCTCCGGACGGCGGCGGCTTGGGAGAGGTGCGCGTGATCCTGGAAGCACCGAAGCCTCGGCCGCGCACAAGTCCTCGGTAAGCTCCGGGCGGTCACTTTCTTCGCGTCTCCTGAGGGAAGGGGGGGCGACTGGAGCGGGCGTGTTTCCTCGCCTGCTGGGCGCCGCGATTTGCCCGGGGAACGTGCGGGCCCCGAATGGCAGCGTGGAGCGAGGAAGCGGACAGCCAGGGCTTCCCCGAGAGCCGCGGCCACACAGGGTATTCCTGTGTATTCAGGCTTGCAAAATGGCGGATCGAGCCTCTGCTGGCGGCAGAGGCTTGCAGAGCGCGGATCCAGCCTCCGCCGGCGGCGGAGGCTTGCAGAACGGCGGATCGGCTTATACTCGAGTCAACAACTTTTCCCAGTTTTTGGGGGTGAAATTGGGGGTCTCGGCTTATACTCGAGTCGGCTTATACTCAAGTATATACGGTATCTTGCCCAATATTTTCCAAATATTGTTTTCTTCCTATCTAAAGTTTTTCCTGCAAGTGCAGGGTCACTTTTCAAATGAATCAAATACTATTAGTTGTTACAGCAACTGACCAACCAGCTTGCTGCCCATACCTAACACTGTGGATTGGGAGAGAGCTGGCTTTTATAAGTAAACAAGGCCTAGAACTCATACTTTTCTAGCCTGGAGTCTTAACCACTAGAACAAACTGGGTCTTTTTTCCCCAAAGACTGTACTAACTGGTAATGTGACATCAAATAAGGTTTGGCATTTTTCCTCTCTCCCCAAGGATAGCTCATTTAAACCCCAAAATGAATAAAAAGTGCCCTATAGCAGAGGTCCCCAAACTTTCTTGGTTGGTGACCTGAAACGAAAGGGAGGGGCAGGCATCTGTACGTGCACATACACACATGCAAACTGGGACATGCATACACACTGCAAACGGGGCGCCGAGCATGCATGGGATGCAAACAGGGTTGCAAGAGCATGCACAATGCTCACGGTGACGCTAGCACCCGTAACCCTTGTGGCAATGCTAGCGCCTGACCCTTGCGGCCACACGAGCACCTGCACAACCCTCACAGGGACCCTCACGGTGATGCTAGTTCCCGTGCTCCTGTGCTAGTGTACGCACAACCCTCATGACAACCCTTACGGCGATGCTAGCACAAGTGGGGAGGGGTGAATGTACGCACACATGCGCACTCACTGGCCAGCCACTCATGCGGCCTAGTGGCCATAGACCGATAGTGGGCCGCAGCCTACAGGTTGGGGACTTCTGCCCTACAAAGACTAGACTACCTACCTGCCCACTATAAAGCATTTTGGCATCTTTGTCATAGGAGAAGAGGAACATGTTGATGAGGTGAATAAGAAGACTTGGTGCATACATGGAGTTCTTAGCATTGTATGCTGCCCACTTATAGAAGATAAGGATGATCAAATATCCAAACAATGAAGACATGAAGATAATTTCAGGGATAAAGCCAAGGAAGATATTCAGAGGTTTCTTAAAATAACTATAGAGGTATGAAAAAAATATTTTAGGAAAAATATTAGGAAATACTTAGGAAAAAATTATGAAAAATTAGACAGTTCTTTCAGCCAACAGATTGTGAAATTAATAATTTAGTTAATATGCATACTGTGCTAAATGTAAACAATTTGATTCAAGCAAGATTAAATAAATTTACTTATTGAATGATAAATTCCAAGACCTCTTCGATATTTAACTTCCAGCAATTTTATGAACATGTTGATTTAGCTACCTTGGTAACAATATGTTATAAGAACAATTCTTTGTTTTTTAAAAAATTCAATTGCATGACTTCTGGCTGTTCATAAAAATTATTTGGAGCAGAGTAAAAATAACTTAAAATGAATATTCTGTCATTATTTCCATATCCTCTAGTTTTTTTATAATTTAATTAAATGGAACACACTCACATATGGTTTAGCAGACTAAGTGTGATACCAAACATCATGTGGATGATGCCCAGAATTACTGACATCTTCATTTTGAAGGAGTTAAGGAACACCAGCTTGTTGGTAGCAATATTCCAGATCTAGACAAAATAGATTAAACAAAACAGGGCAAAAGGTAAACCATGGCATCTGGAATTCTTTCCAACCTCTTTCCAGCAATGACCATAAGTTCTATTCATATAAGCACTGGGAAGCACTCATTCCACTCTGGTTCATGTGACTTGAGTAAAGGGCTTAGAATGGAACCGTCGCAACATGTTGAATCACTGCCCAAGTGCCTCTCCCACAAAGATACACTGGGTGAATTTTTAGGATTTTTTTCTTCTGCAATCCCCCAGCTTAATTTTTAAACACGATCTTTCATTTGTTGGTTTTTCCTCTGAGCTAAACCTGGCCCTGTTCTACTTAGTTATCAGAGAATTATTGTGCTGATGGACAGATGAACAGTATTCATTTCATACTTTCTTTCAAAATGTTATTTACTCAAAAGAGTAAAGTTTAATGGTTAGACCAAAGTAAAGGAACAGAAAACCAATTCTCACTTTGCATAACCAATTCAACAGCACCAGTTTAAGGACCTCATGACTAGAGAAAGAATCTGAGACATTTCTATAAAAGGATTTGAATGTGAAGGGAATTCTGGTAGTCCAGATGAGTGCCCCATCCATTTTAGACATAGCTAGGATTGCCTGTATTTTTGGATGATTCAGCATTTCAGGAGAGCATAATACAAGTTGTATACTACTGATGTATGTGGAAAACATTTTTTAAAATGTAATCTTTAAAGACCAGGATGAAATCTAAAATTCTATCATCTCATTCTGTATAATGTAATGATAATCTCTTAACATTCAGTAAACAAAACTAATTATCTTTTTATCCAGTGAATCAGACATTTTTGATACTTTGA
The DNA here is from genome assembly GCF_964194415.1 of Vipera berus. Classification (NCBI taxonomy): domain Eukaryota; kingdom Metazoa; phylum Chordata; class Lepidosauria; order Squamata; family Viperidae; genus Vipera; species Vipera berus. Next base: position 37,704,833 of record NC_138205.1, on the reverse strand, counting down.
TATCTCTTAATTAATAAAGGGTAAAATGGGAATGTGGGGAAGGGGAAGCAACGTGAAGTAAAAGGGAAGGGGAAGGGAAAATAGAAAATGGTGGTTCATACTGGATCAATGCCAAAGGGATATGCTCCACCAAAGACACCCTCAATGGCAGGATTAAGTTGAAGCATAGAATATTCCTGGAGAAGGTCTTCTCTGTAGAGAAAGGGGAAAAAAGTTAGCGCACGAATATCTGAGCAGAGCAGAATAGACATTGCAAAATCAATGTACCTGACACAGTTATAAAAGAGAAACCATTAAATGATGTTATGCTATCGTTTCCATGTCCTTTATCAACTAATCATTTACCAAACCTCTTCAAGCTGTTTCCCAAATATTTTGCTATCCCTTGCCTTTGCAGGTGTCTCATCACTTACGTCCAGTTGGATTTCTGAAACATTGGTCGGACACTCCAAGATGAGCCAAACATATTGAGTGACTTTGAGAAACAGTCATTATAGATCAGGCCAGTATAAATGGAGAAAGCACCCATCAGCAGTATAATGTAGCGGCCACTGAAAATAATGTTGAATATCTGTCCAAGTTAGGAAAGAAGATTAGGGGAAGGGAAAGAGAAGAGAAATTTAAAAAATGAACTGAAAATATGTGACAATGATACTGTTACACTAATAATACAAAAGTATGCTGCCAAGCATCTTCCTTTGACTCCCAAATAGACAGTGTTTTTCAGCTTTAGACCATTATTATAACCTCTTGATTTCTTTAAGGGATGGGACTTTTTTGCATTTTTCTAGGAAGACGTAGGTTTCAAAGAATGAAAATGATTCCTCTGGCCTTGCAGATAGTTAAGACATATGTTTTGCCCCTTAAATCTTCACCCCAAATTGGAAAGTTTGGCTTGATGTTTAGAAGGAGATTTTATGGAGTACATTTTGCTCCTTAACTGTCCCCTCTCTCACCTAAACATTTAGTGCCATAAGTTCCATCAAGTTTTGATGCTCCATATGGCTTCTAACTTAAGGCTACTTAACTTTGCTCTATCCCTTCAAAGGCTTGAATGGTCTCAGTTCTGATTCAGAAGAACAAACTGCATACTGAAATATCTATCGTTTTACGTAAAGACACATAGCAGAAATATCTTCCACACACGAGTTCCAAAGAGGACAAAGCATTTTTCTCCAACTGAATATAAAATAAAAGGCTGAGAAATAAAAGCTGCTCAAATTGCAAACTACTAAAAAAGTTCCGTGAGAGCCTGCCTTCAAATTTACATCTTAACTTCTGAAGTCAGTAGTCAAATTACCTCATTATCACTCTTTTGTGACAGAATGCGGCTCTCTCTGATCACCATCCAGACAGCAAAAAGTGTCATAAGAATGCCGTGGCCAAAATCTCCAAACATCACAGCAAATAAGAATGGGAAGGTTATGATTGTGTATGGAGCTGAAAGAATGGGACATTAAAAACTATTTAACAGAATGAAACAGTTTTGAAACAATGCTCTAGAGCAGGGGTGTCAAACTGCCACTGTGTGGGCCAGTTGCATCATGCGGAGGCCGCACCCACCCTAGCTCCGACAAGGTAAAAAGTTGCATACAAATTGCATACAAGCCAGTTTAGTCTATCTATTGTTAAGATAGACTTCATAATTTTGGAACTGAATCCCTTGCACAAATAAGTATAACTATCTTTTTCACATCAGCATTCTGGGATAAGTGAGGTATAAAATATTATGGATAAATATTGTCTGGGATGGGTAAAAAATACAACTCAATGGATATAAAGTACTAGAAGTGATAAAAAAACATAAAAGTGAAAAAATGAAATAGGTGGGATATAGAACATCAGTAATGCAACTTTTTTCCTCTCTAAACCATTACATACTGCTATGGTTTCTAGAAGCATGATGATAATTCCTTAGTGGTTGTAGTTAACATTATTTCTGAGTTCTGCAATTATGATTGAGGAAAAGTTTATTTTCTCCATACATTTTTCTCTTGTCCCTTTGTATATAACAGTTTTCTAAGTAAACAGTCCCAAATGTTGTAATCCTTTCTCAGAAGATTGCTGCTCGTTTTATTATTTTGATTGCACTTTCCAACTTTATAATACTTTTAATATCACTAGAACTGTAGAGCGAAGTTTTATAAACGGTCATACCATGGATCAGAATAAAAAATTTAAATAGCGTATAAGAGGACATCTCTTATCTTATGACTGCCAAATTTGTTTAAGAACTCTGTTGACAGATTTCACTTGATACATTTTGAAAATAGAGTAAATGTTGCTTACCAGACCATTCTATACGTGTATTTACTGGGATTCAAAATGGTCTCTCGAGGAGGAGCTGGCAGACCAATTAATTTAATGCCCTCTTTAATATCAATTTTCCCTAGCTGCACTTCAACTCCATCATCTAATTAGATGCTTTTATATACTTATCTACTTTTGGCGTAGTTCGCCACTTATAAAAAGCTCTAAAATGGGCTTACAGAGAAAAAAAGTATTATACTAGGGAAAAATACAGAATTATTAAAAGGCATGTACAAGAAAACGGATTCGATTTTAAAAATAAATTTGCCAACTTAACATGAAAACAAAATGTCAACTTCCTCTTTTAAATAGGCTTCTTCTCTGGAACTCAAAACTTATTATGTTAAACTTCCTTTGCAATTTTCCAGTAATATAAAATAAAGCTGAGTCTGTTTTAAATCATAGAATTGATACATAGAATTGACAGAATCGACAGAAATATTGATTTTTTATTTGCTTCAGATTCTTTCTGTAAATTAAATTGATGCAAGAGAATAAGTCAGAAAAGAGACAAATCAAAACAAATGATCAGAAGCTAGACAGTTTCATAGGATGCATGCAAGTACCTGGATTAATCTCACGATAGGTTCCAATGCCGTAAGCATCCACAATGTTTTGAAACCCATCAGTGAATTTATTGGTCTTATTGTATGTAGGTGGAGTCTGGTTGGTCTGCATCCTATTCAAGATAGAGGGGACAGTGGATCCACTGTGCTCCTGTTATACACAAACAAATTGTAGATTAGAAAAGCTACTTTTTCAATTGAGTAGAAACCCTGACAGCTTTTACAATCTTTCACTCTTGCACATACAGTGGGACAAAAAAGTATTTAGTCAGCCACCAATTGTGCACATTCTCCCACTTAAAAAGATGAGAGAGGCCTGTAATTTTCATCACAGGTATACCTCAACTATGAGAGACAAAATGGGGGGAAAGAATCCAGGAAATCACATTGTAGGATTTCTAACGAATTTATTTGCAAATTATGGTGGAAAATAAATATTTGGTCAATAACAAAAGTGCATCTCAATACTTTGTTATATACCCTTTGTTGACAATGACAGAGGTCAAACATTTTCTGTAAGTCTTCACAAGGTTTGCACACACTGCTGCTGGTATTTTGGCCCATTCCTCCATGCAGATCTCCTCTAGAGCAGTGATGTTTTGGGGCTGTCGCTGGTCAACACGGACTTTCAACTCCCTCCAAAGGTTTTCTATGGGGTTGAGATCTGGAGACTGGCTAGGCCACTCCAGGACCTTGAAATGCTTCTTACGAAGCCACTCCTTCATTGCCCAGGCAGTGTTTGGGATCATTGTCATGCTGAAAGACCCAGTCACTTTTCATCTTCAATGCCTTTGCTGATGGAAGGAGGTTTTCACTCAAAATCTCACAATACATGGCCCCATTCATTCTTTCCTTTACACGGATCAGTCATCCTGGTCCCTTTGCAGAAAAACAGCACCAAAGCATGATGTTTCCACCCCCATGCTTCACAGTAGGTATGGTGTTCTTTGGATGCAACTCAGCATTCTTTCTCCTCCAAACCCAACGAGTTGAGTTTTTACCAAAAAGTTCTACTTTGGTTTCATCTGACCATATGACATTCTCCCAATCGTGTTCTGGATCATCCAAATGCTCTCTAGCAAACTTCAGACGGGCCTGGACATGTACTGGCTTAAGCAGGGGGACACGTCTGGCACTGCAGGATTTGAGTCCCTGGCGGCGTAGTGTGTTACTGATGGTAGCCTTTGTTACTTTGGTCCCAGCTCTCTGCAGGTTATTCACTAGGTCCCCCCGTGTGGTTCTGGGTTTTTTCTCACCGTTCTTGTGATCATTTTGACCCCACGGGGTGAGATCTTGTGTGGAGCTCCAGAACGAGGGAGATTATCAGTGGTCTTGTATGTCTTCCATTTTCTAATAATTGCTCCCACAGTTGATTTCTTCACACCAAGCTGCTTGCCTATTGCAAATTCAGTCTTCCCAGCATGGTGCAGGTCTACAATTTTGTTTCTGGTGTCCTTCGACAGCTCTTTGGTCTTGGCCATAGTGGAGTTTGGAGTGTGACTGTTTGAGGTTGTGGACTGGTGTCTTTTATACTGATAACAAGTTCAACCAGGTGCCATTCATACAGGTAACAAGTGGAAGAAGAAGTTACAGGTCTGTGAGAGCCAGAAATCTTGCTTGTTTGTAGGTGACCAAATACTTATTTTACCGAGGAATGTACGAATTAATTCATTAGAAATCCTACAATGTGATTTCCTGGATTCTTTCCCCCCATTTTGTCTCTCATAGTTGAGGTATACCTATGATGAAAATTACAGGCCTCTCTCATCTTTTTAAGTGGGAGAACTTGCACAATTGGTGGCTGACTAAATACTTTTTTGTCCCACTGTATTCAAGCATACTTTTTATTTAGCTATTTTAGAAAGTGCTTTTTAATTTTGGTGAATACCAGTTACACAAGACCATCTTCAAAAAAATAAAAGCAAAACAGATGTTTGGATTTCCTCCTGTATACAACCAGAAAAATACTGGATTCTATCATTCTTTCAGCCAAATATATAAATTATGTATGAAGAAGTTCCTATAAATAAAGTCAGAACTGTTGCAAAAGTTTTGCTTTTAAAAACACCAAAGGTTTTCAAAAGAAGTGGGCTATCACTTATCTGAATTCAAGACTATCTTTATTTCCGAGAGAACAAAAATCAAGGCAAGCCTTCTCTTGAGAAATAGCTAAGAAATGTGAATTAAAAGTCATATGCTTTCAAAGTTGAGACACATTTCAAGTAAAAGTTGAAGTTATTGCTATTGGTTTGTGCTTAAATTGTAAGCCGCCCTGAGTCTTCGGAGAAGGGCAGCATATAAATGGGATTAAAATAAATAAAAATAAAGTAAAATAAATAAATAAAAGTACCGTGCTTCCTCTAATCCAGATGGAAAAGGAATTAAAGAAGTAAAGAATTCTATTGCGGTCCGTTTGCACAGATTTTGCTTGCAAGACTCAGAAAAATCTGTGTTTTCCTGAAAGTCAGGGCAAGCAATAACATGGAATATCCTAGAAGAGGCCAGAGGTATGGCTTGTACTCACCGTACCACGCCTGAGAGCAAACTGAATGGAATCCAGGTCAGCAACAGGACACCAGACTTCAGCGATGAGACATTTCTGGGTCACATCAATATTGCAGAGGTTCAGAGTATGATAAATGGCTTTCATCTTGCGCACCTTTATGAACCAAACACGGACGTTCTTTGCAGCAGCCTGAAGAACCCTTTGACGATGATCTTCAGTTTGGTTCAGTACCTGCCATGGGAAGAAGAGTTATAAAAAGGGAAATGGAGTCTATATGTATACATCACCTATGAGCAATGGAAAATCATATAAAGTCATGGCCAAAATTGTTGGCACCCCAGAAATTTTTTCAGAAAATCAAGTATTTCTCACAGAAAAGTATTGCAGGAACACATGTTTTGCTATACACAGGTTTATTCCCTTTGTGTGTATTGGAACACAACAAAAAAGGGAGGAAAAAAAGCAAATTGGACATAATGTCAAACAAAACTCCAAAAATGGGCTGGACAAAATTATTGGCACCCTTAACTTAATATTTGGTTGCACACCCTTTGGAAAAAATAACTGAAATCAGTCGCTTCCTATAACCATCAATAAGCTTCTTATACCTCTCACCCGGAATTTTGGACCACTCTTCCTTTGCAAACTGCTCCAGGTCTCTCTTATTGGAAGGGCGCCTTTTCCCAACAGCAATTTTAAGATCTTTCCACAGGTGTTCAATGGGATTCAGATCTCTCCAGCGCTTTCTTGTCATCCATTTCTGGGTGCTTTTTAACGTATGTTTGGGGTCATTGTCCTGCTGGAAGACCCAAGATCTCAGACACAAACCCAGCTTTCTGACACTGGGCTCTACAGTGCGACCCAAAATCCTTTGGTAATCCTAGGATTTCATGATGCCTTGTACACATTCAAGGCACCAAGTGCCAGAGGCAGCAAAACAACCCCAAAACATCATTGAACCTCCACCATGTTTCACTGTAGGTACTGTGTTCTTTTCTTTGTAAGCCTCATTTCGTTTTCGGTAAACAGTAGAATGATGTGCTTTACCAAAAAGCTCTATCTTGGTCTCATCTGTCCACAAGACGTTTTCCCAGAAGGACTTTGGCTTTGTTGTTGTTGTTAGTTGCGAAGTCGTGTCCGACCCATCGCGACCCTATAGACAACGTTCCTCCAGGCCTTCCTGTCCTCTACCATCTTCTGGAGTCCATCTAGGCTCACGCCTATTGCTTCAGTGACTCCATCCAGCCACCTCATTCTCTGTCATCCCTTTCTTCTATTGCCCTCAATCTTTCCCAGCATTAGTCTCTTCTCCAGTGAGTCCTTCCTTCTCATTAGGTGCCCAAAGTATTTGAGTTTCAACTTCAGGATCTGGCCTTCTAAAGAGCAGCCAGGGTTGATCTCCTCTAGGACTGACCGGTTTGATCGCCTTGCAGTCCAAGGGACTCGCAGGAGTCTTCTCCAGCACCACAGTTCAAAGGCCTCAATTCTTTGGCGCTCAGCCTTTCTTATGGTCCACCTTTCACAGCCATACATTGCAACTGGGAAGACCATAGCCTTGACTAAACGCACTTTTGTTGGCAGGGTGATGTTTCTGCTTTTTAGTATGCTGTCTAGATTTGCCATGGCTTTCCTCCCCAGGAGCAAGGGTCTTTTAATTTATGGCTGCCGTCCCCATCTGTGGTGATCTTGGAGCCCAGGAAAATAAAATCTGTCTCTACCTCCATTTCTTCCCCATCTATTTGCCAGGAATTGAGAGGGCCGGACGCCATGATCTTGGTTTTCTTAATGTTAAGTTACTCTATTTACAACATCATCATTATCATTATTGATCATCGCACAGTCAGCCAGATGTTCAGACTGGATTTGGCATTTTTGTCTACCTATCGAGTCCTTACCAAGGACCTGGGATAGGCAGATGTGGATGTTTGATGGTATTACAGATATCGTAGCAGGATGGAAGCAGTTCCTAGTAAGGCCGCCTGAAGGTAACAGCGTTCCGTGCGCCTTTGGCGTCTAGTCATGCCGGCCACATGACCACGGAGACGTCCTCGGACAAGCGCTGGCTCTTCGGCTATGAAACGGAGATGAGCACCGGCCCCTAGAGTCGGAAACGACTAGCACGCGTGTGCGGGGGAACCTTTACCTTTTTAAAGGTGATGATGATGATGATGATGATGATGATGATGATGATGATGATGAATTTGCAACTCAAATTGCAAATTATAGGCAGAACCTCCAATTTCAATCTAACCAGAAACGTTTCTACCAATCCATCAATGGAGAAACCGCAATGAATCAGTCAGTACTTGACAAGGAAGAAACAGTGCAGTTCTGGAATAACCCAAGTTTCTCCTTAGTTCTAGGGTGCTTCGCTCCTTGATTAGTTTCCATCCATTGCTTTTTGTCCTGCCTTCAGGCGCTTTGGAGAATAGCTTGACTCCCTCTTCTTTGTGGCAGCCCCTGAGATATTGGAACACTGCTATCATGTCCCCCCTCCTCCTTCTCTTCATTAAACTAGACATACCCAATTCCAGCAACCATTCCTTATATGTTTTAGCCTCCACACCCGTAATCATCTTTGTTGCTCTTCTCTGTACTCTTTCTAGAGTCTCAACATCTTTTTTACATCATGGGGACCAAAACTGGATGCAGTATTCCAAGTGTGGCCTTACCAAGGCATTGTAAAGCGGTATTAATACTTCACGTGATCTTGATTCTATCCCTCTGTTAATGCAGCCTAACACTTTCTTGGCTTCTTTGGCAGCTGCAGCACATGGCTGGCTCATGTCTAAGTGATTGTCCACTAGGACTCCGAGATCCCTCTCACAGTTGCTACTATTGAGCAAGGTACCACCTATACTATACCTGTACATTTGATTTTTCCTGCCTAAATGTAGAACCTTACTTTTTTCACAATTGAATTTCGTTAGATAGCGCCCAGTGTTCGAGTCTGTCCAGATCCTCCTGTATTTTAAGCCTATCTTCTGGAGTATTGGCTATTCCTGCCAGCTTGGTGTCGTCTGCAAAGTTGATGAGTTCCCCATTTATCCCTTCATCCAAATTGATGATGAAGATGTTGAAGAGCACTGGGCTCAGAACAGAGCCCTAGGGCATCCCACTACATACTTCCCTCCATGTAGATGCGGTTCCATTGAGGACCACACATGGAGTACGGCCAGTCAGCCAGCTATGAATCCATCTGGTGGTGATGCTGTCTAACCTACATTTTTGTACCTTATGAAGTAGTTGGTTGTGATCTACTTTATCAAATGCCTTACTGAACTCCAAGTAAATTATATCCACAGTATTCCTCTGGTCCACTAATTTTGTCACTTGGTCAAAGAATGCAATAAGATTTGTCTGGCATGATCTGTTTTTGACAAACCCATGTTGGCTTTTAGTAATGACTTTGTTTGCCTCTAGGTGTTCGCTGATTTGTTGTTTGATTATCTTTTCCAGAATCTTCCCAGGTATTGAGGTCAGGCTGATAGGTCTGTAGTTTCCTGTAGTTTTGACGATGGGAACTATATCACCTCTTTTCCAATCCTCTGGTAGTTCCCCAGTGCTCCAGGATCTTTGAAAAATATAGTTCAGTGGTTCTGAGATCACATGTGCCAGTTCCTTGAGAACCTTGGGGTGTAATCCATCTGGTCCTGGTGATTTGAACTTGTGTAGGCTAGACAGGTGCCTCACTTACCATTTTCTTCCTATCTTAACTTGTGTTTCTATTCTTTTTATGGCACTGTTTTGATAGGTTGGACTTCTATGCAAAGTCTAGTAAAAGCCTATAGCAATATAGTAACTTTAAAAATTACACTAAGCATCTATTCTTACAGATGGTCAATGGTTAATTTATAACAATAATACTCCTTTGCCAAAAACTAACATCCTGGACACAAGACACATTGCTCCACAATTTCTAATTCTTGAAATTTTAATATAGTATCAGAATCTTGAAATATACCTAGAAGTTCAAGAACTAAGCAATATAATTAAAGCAGGAATAGCTAATATTCTGAATTACTAGAGCTTTCAAACATCCCTCAGAAATCAGCTATTGACAAAGCAATTTTAAAACTTTTATCCTTGAGTATGGAAAGTATGTAAGAAAGTTCATAATGGCCCTATCTAGTGGTTAAGGCACCAGGCTAGAAAACAGGAGATTGTGAGTTCTAGTACCATCTTAGCTATGAAACAAAGCTGGGTGATCTTGGCCCAGTCACTCTCATCCCAACCCACCTCACTGGGTTGTTATTGTGGGGAAAATAGGAAGATGAGGAAGTATTAGGTATATTTGCTGACTTATTTGTAAAAATCATAAAGGCGGGATATAAATAAACAAACGTATTTGTCAACTGTACTCTAATTCCACACCGTCACCTCTGAATTAAACTTCAATCTACTGTCTTCATCTATTTGGGCACCGTCTTTTAGTGCTGGTTCAGAGTGTTCTAAGATGTCAAGTTAATTAAAATGCTGGGCATGAAAGTTATTGTTTATGAGTTGACATAGAACATCAGGTGTGGCCCTTAATATAAACCATGTGACAGGTACTGGTAATAGGTTTATTACTTAATCCCCCAAAAATGCTTTAAAAGTTCATCCAAAAGAATATAACCAGGGTAGAGCCAGCACCAAATCAAATAACAAGACCAATGGCTAGAGTACAGGTAGGCAATTTGTGACTTTTCAAATGTAATTGGTTTCCATTCAGTATTAGTCAATAGATATAGGCTACCTGTCATCAAATTCATCTAATTAATATGATCTCTGCAATACAAATTACAGTATATATACAGGTAAATTTACTAAAAAGACCAATTCAGAAATAAAAACAGTATAAAAACATTAAGAACTGTCTCTTTCTGCTTTATCCTATCATCATTATTATACCATAAGAAGATCATCAATCCTTGTGTTTACTCCAGCAGCCATTTCCTTCCTTTCCTGTGGAGTTTCTGGACAGGGGTACAAAGAAGCCCGGAATCTGAAAGGCACACAGAGATGATTCAATATAAATAATAGTAATAATAACCTGATCATGAGAATAATATGCTGGCCTCCCTCAAACCAGCAATATGTTATACTTTAAGTGGATGGGAAGGTTAGAAAATAATGTAAAACGAATCACAAGATCTTTAAATTAAAAGCAATAGTCTTCTTATTCCAGTTTGCTTACCCTTCACAGATCTTCTTGACTCTGTTTTTCAGCTGGTCACCTTGGAAAAAAATAATGAACACAGACTTGTGCACATAGTCACCCTAGGAAAAAAAGACAGAGAAGGTCCATTTGGAATTAAAGCTATTGAGCTGATAGTAGCAAATGTACTAGCTTTGGATCATGAAAATCCTGGTTCAAAGGTTAGACCACTTAGTCTATTACCCGTGTATTATTCTCATGATAATATTTACTGGGGACCTCTCAATCCAATCTCTCCTATTATTATATCCCTGCTAAGTAGAACCATATATATTTTCTAAAGTAGGGGTCCCCAACCCCCGGGCCATGGACCAGTACCGGGCTGCGGTATGCCAGCAACCGGTCTGCATAAACAAGCAGAGCCCCAACTGTGTGATCAGGGCAGCACACAAAACCATGCACTCTCCAGTCCATGGAAAAACCTTTCTCCACAGAACCAGTCCTTGCTGCCCAAAAGCTTGAGGACCTCTGTTCTAAAGTTCCTGAAATCTTTGTCAAGATTTGAAACCACTTCAGGGTTGGTGAGGAGGAAGGGTGAATAAAAGAAAGGCTTTCAGTTTTCCTTAACTACTTCATTATGTCTTTAAAAATGGCAAGAGAGATAGGTCATACTGTACAAGAAAAGAATACAGCACAGAACTGCAAAACATACTTATGCAGCAATAGTTCCAGAACTAAGCAAGCTCATCTAAGTAAGAAAAGAGAGAAAAAAGAACTACTAATAATCAATTAGGTTTAATAATAGATGAATATTATGGATTAGTAAACAAAGACACGTAGTTCAATGCCAGTGTCCTATCTAGACAAAAAAAATCCAATTAATCATTTTTAAAAAACCTTTTGAACTTGAAATTATTCTTTTAGGCTCAAAATATAATGAATTAGGTTTTTACTGAATGTAAAACCTTTCAATATAATTGTCCTGAATAGCATTTTATGGATACATCTCTAGCACTAAATTTATGAGGTTCTAAGCCTTCAAGAATCCAAATTTAAATGAGTAAGTTTTCAAATATTAAACTTTCCTTCAAATCATTCTCATTTCCCTTATAAATCTTCAACCAAGATCACCAAGTAGCCATAGGATAATGGAAGAGGGGGAGGGAGCATAAGAAATCCATCCCTTTTATATTCTGAATAATGTATTACTATGAGAAACTGTAACATAAGGAAAGAAGCCACAAAGATAAGTCAACGCTGCTGATTAAGGAGATGATCTGAAGTAAGCAAGCAGAAGAAAAGAAATGAATGGCAAGGAACTGATATCAGTGGTATACTTCTGAATCCAAATCCTTGAACTTTCCCAAGAGACCAGCAGCAATTTTTCAGACAGATGGCTAGATTTGGACAGCAACTACCCCTTCCTGCATTTGTTCAAATGAAAACATTTTTCATCAGTAATTTTTTGCACAAACTTAATAAGAATAGTAGCACTTGTTATGACCAGGGTTTTGTTTTTCTTTGTAAGCAGAAATATAAAAAGATAAAAAACTGACAGTAGAAAAAAAAACACCTAGTGGTCCATCAAGTTTGCCCTTTGAGGATTTTTTCTTTTTAATTTATATATTTATTATTTTTAATTATTATTTTTATTTATTTCAATTTTTGTCACACGATGGGCATACATTTATCACAAGCATAAATTCAGTTTAAATTCATTTAAATTCAGTTACTGATAACCGACTCACTACTTCCAGTGAAAATGGATTCCAAGCTTCCACTACTCTTTCTGTGAAGTAATACTTTCTAACATTATTTTTGAACTTCCCTCCTGTTATATCCATGTTCTTGATATTTGCTTAATATTGAAAATACTGCTTTCTACAACCTTATTCACATCATTAATATATTTAAAGGTTTAATCATGTCACCCCTTTTCCCTTCTGTCCTCCAGGCTGTACATATTCAATTCCTCCAATCTGTCCTCATGTTTTGTCCCTCAGACCTTGCATCATATTTGTGGGCCATCTTGATTGACACTTAATAACTGGAAAAGGGGACTGTGCCTCCTGAATCTGCTGGATTTCTCTGTGGCTTTTAAAAATGTCAGACAGATGGCTCAACAATACTGTTTTATCATGATTCCCATCCTCCTTAAGAATGTGATTCCAGACAGGCCAGCAAGATTGCTACTTCTCGTGAGATTTCGATAACCTAACCCTAAGATTTCATAAGATTTTCCATAAGAGTATTGAACTTTGATTTAAATTCATCAATGTACACACATATAATAGCTTTTTTAAAAAAAAATGGCGTCTGCAGCAGACCTACGCATTTTACAGACCACAGGCCACATCTGGTTGTTCCTTGGCTGTACACATGAGATCAACTGGAAATTAGAAATCAAATGTAAGTAAGGACACCCAAGAGGGAGAAGAAAAAACCAGAATCAGGTCCAGTTCTGCATAATTGCTGTCCGCTCCTTCAGTGACTCAAGTTGCATTCACCCACCTCCTCAAGCTGCTTCAAGTGAGTATATGCTGTGCAGGCACAGAAAAGGCCACCAGTAGGGTGGCGGCCTTTTCTGCTCCTGTGCAGCATTCACCCCTCACTTGAAGCAGCCTGAGGAAGTGTCAAATTAATTGCCCTCCCCAGTCTACAGCTTGCTGCTTTAGAAATGGCCACTTATACCGTTACTGGGTCCTCTAGAGGATTTTCAATTTCAGCTTGTCGTAAGAAAACATTTCCACGACACACCCTCCATAGCATTCGCTCAAAGGTCGGGATTCGCTCACGGTTGATCACTCCAGCCACAAATCTAAATACAAGAGAAACCAAACAAAAAGAAGAATATGCAAATAACTATCAATCCAGAAAAAAATGGATGCTGCCATTGCAAAACAAGTAGAATATAAGGGACGGCCCTAATATTTTTAACTGAACCCAGAAAGTAGTATAGACACTATGCAATTTAATAGAAAAATAAAACAAAAGTATTAACTGTATAACTGAATTATGAAATGAACAATTGGGATACTCAATTCTAGAGACTAAATGGATCAAAGTATAAAATGTGCTTGTGATTTAAAAATGAAATTAAATCATTTTCTGTTAATTTATGTTAATTTATACTTCTTAAACATGGAACTTTTCATTTCATAAACATCATGGCAAAAAGAATAATATTATATAAACAGAAATAAACTATCCTGATTTTAAGGACTGGTTCTGGGATATGTTTGCAATCTAATTTTGAAAAGCCTCTAAGTTCCAAAATATTGGCTAGTTTCTGAGTGAAATGAAACTGATACTGTGTGTATATCTTAATAATAAAATCAAACCAATAACCTGAAATGTAGGGAATTGTAATTTAGAGTTTAGGGTACCCTTTCCCAACCAGATTATTCTTTAAATGTATGAATTTCAATTTTCAGAATTCTTACCAATGCTACGCTGGCTGAGAATTCTGAGATCAGGTTAGAAATGGTTAATGTTGATCTTTCTCAATTAAAATCTGTATCTGTGAACTTCAATCTATCTCAGAAATTTATGAATAGAGAAAATTTATGAAGTTGCAATCTATGATTAAAAAAATAGGACAGAAACAACTTGGAATTTTTGTATAATGCATACCTACCATATTTCAATTTGGATTCTTAATAGTCAGCATAAACTAAGGTTTTGTTTGGAGCAATATCAAGGAATGAATGCTACTGTATAATAAGATCAACACTTAGGTACATGCATTCTTAAATTTTTGAAGTTCACCAAGAATACCTGTTATCAAAAAGTACTTGTAAATTCACTGACAATACCAGTTATCAAAAAGTCTTGATATCCATATAAGGAAATACTTTGAGATAGATTTCTGAAAGGAGTACAATCAGAACATAAAATTTAAGGATGATTTAGATCTTGGAAAAACATGATAAATTGCAAATGTTACACATCAGCATTTGAAATTAATACTGATGTTTTTCTGTGTAACTGGGCATTCTTCAATGCTTAATAGCATATTAATAGCATATTAAAAATTAAGATATGCTAAAAAATATCAAGATAGTTATACAATAAAATTACCCCTTATTGACTTTTTGCTGAATAAAAAATACTTGTGATTTATGGGTTTGATGATTTGGAAAGACAGATTATGGAAAGAATAACATTATGATATAGGGCAGGGCTTTTCAACCTTTTCACCCATTTTTCCACTTTTAGGATACGGCAACATCCGAGTACCACCAGTCACTTAGCAAGGTGTCAAAAACTTGATGACCAAAAAAAAAAAAGGAAAAAAGTGATGAAGTACAGGTAGTCCTCGACTTACAACAGTTCACTTAGTGACTGTTCGAAGTTACAATTGCACTGAAAAAAGTGCCCCCCAAGCCACAGTTGAGCAAGACACCTGCCTGCCCACCCGGCAGCGCTCTTCCTCTTATCTGAGGTTTTCATTGTTGTGAGCATTTCTGTTGGATTGGCAGCGGGGGTGGGGTGGGGGGGTGTTTGGTTTTTATTTCCCCTCCCTCTGCTGGGTGGTTTTGGTCACTTCACTTGACCCTGGGATACTGTGGCCGTCATAAATATGAATCAGTTGCCAAGCATCTGAATGTAAATCACAAGACCATGGAGATGCTGCAACATTCCAGCTGACCGGCGCTTCTTCTGGACTCAGCAGAAGCACCGGGATCAGTGCCGAGCTCCAGCTGGAGCCTGGCACTGATCCTGGCGCTTCCGCTGAGCCCTGACAGCCCTGCAGCTCCAGCCATCTCTTGCTCAGGCTTCTGCGGTGCTACCACCAGTTCAGCTCATTCCCCTCCCCCACTACTTTTCTAGGATGGTCGCGTACCACCTTCCAGATATCAATGTACCACAGGTGGTACCCGTACCACTGGTTGAAAAGCCCTGATATAGGGGTAAAATATTAAATGCATTTATAACTGCTGTTAAAATCATAAACCACTTTTTAGCCTTTTTCCTTCTTTTTGCCCTGCTTTGTTTCTTTTCCTTATGTTGTCTCTCATTTATTCATTATTTTTCTTTTCTAAAATCTAGTTTTTATCATTAAAAATAATAAAATTTATTATAAAAATAATTTTTTAAAAAAAACCATTATTAATAGAAGTAAGAGTTTATCAAAATTAATGGCAACAGCTGTGGAAAAATATGTCTCTACGTCAAACAATGCAATATATTGCTTTAAAAGGGATTAAGGAATGCAGGTTGAAGCCCATGTTTGGGCATGGAACTCACTAAAGAATTTGAGCTAGTTACACTTTCCCAAGTCAGCCCATTTCTGAGGATGGTTATGGGAATAAAATGAGAGAGAAGAACAGTATATGCAATATATATTCCTTGGATTCTGAGAAAAGGGTGGGATATAAATCAACAAAGATTAATGAAGTAAAACAAGCATACTGCTGTTCTCCCCAAAATAAATTAAAACTATTTATTTTCTTGGCAACCTTCCTGTGCCCTAATAAGATTTCTAATTTCCTAAATTTAGAATCAAATGAATCAGTTACAATTAACATAAAATTATTTATTATGGCCGTTAGTGAGCCATATCTTATCATCTTCTCCAGATACTTTAAGCAACACCTTAAATAATGAAGTACAATCATTGCTATTCTAGAAATATTGTTGATTATCTGTTAAATTATAATGAAAATGTTTTCAATTTATTACATTCTAATAGCAATAAATACATAAATCAAAGCCTCACTATTTTAGATTAATAAATACTTATTATCCAGTAACTGCTAAGCTTGTAAGCCGCCCTGAGTCTTCGGAGAAGGGCGGGATATAAATGGAATTAAAATTAAAATTAAATTAAATTAAAACTAAATTCACAAATTCAGCTGATAGAGAAAAGATTAATTGCGTAGGACAAGACTGTCAACTTGTACTTTCCTATGCAAGAATAATATTACAAGGTACTGGGGCAATTCTGTTCCTTAACATCAGTACTATATTTTTTATAAAGCACCATTAATTCTGAAAAACATACCCCAATCGCAGTGGGGCCCCTCTTCCTATTTCACTTGGTTCCAACAGCGATGAAGACTCTTCCAACAATTCAGGATCCGCCATCTGCTGATGATGCAATTCAGCCTGAATTCACAAATCAATTAATATCTAATGAAACTAGTTAGTGGCATGCAGGGGATGAGGAACCAGGAGATGGATGAGAAAAAGAAAAGAAGAGAAGAAGAAACAGTGCAAAAGAGGAGAAAGCTTAAAGAAAATATGAGTAAGAGACAAAGCACCTTTATATAGCCGGGGGGGAGGGGAACAAAACACTCGTGATCACAGATATTTCAAGCTGAACACCAATAAGCCTAGATTGCAAGTTAAGCTCCAAAGGAATATGGTAGAAAATAAGCAATTTCCTATTTCTGTTGATCTGCAAAAGGGGATCTTTTTTTAAAATGACAACTTACAACTTAATCATGAGCACCTACTCTGTACTATGGAAAACTACAGGAGTGGTTACAACAAAGAATTCTATGGGTAATCTAGAATCTGAAAATGACACAAAAGGAATCACAGTAATTGCTAAAATAATGAGAAGTTGCCTGGTCAAAGATATTAAACAACATATACAAGGCAGTGTATATTCCATTTTTTAAAAGTGAATTCTGCCTAAATTACAATTAATCAATCTATGCTTGTTCATTTTACATAAATAATTCTGTTTGTGTTAATCCCTGGAATAGTAAAGAATGGGCACTAAAGCACAACTGCTGAGAGTTGTTTTTCCCCCCATAATTTCAGCAGCTATTTCCCCATATATCTTTCTTATTCAAGGGATTAACAACTAAAAACATGTATATAAGGAATGTCACATTTTTAACGACTCCTTATATGACAAGCATCCAAACACATCCAAACAAAAATCTGCAGCTCGAACCACACACTGCGTAATATACTGACCCTCTCTTTGAGATTTCAGTACAGTTAAGCTCACTTTTTTCCAAACATATATCATATTCATCCGAAGGATAGGCAGAAAAAAATGTTTAGTGGTGTGTGTGTTTGTGTGTGTGTGTGTGTGTGTGTAAATATCCAGTCTCTCCCCCCTCCCCTTTTCAATTTAGGGCTGATAACTCCATTGAAATCAATTCTGGAGATTTCCCCACTGATTCCATAAATGCGTGCACATGATACACTTGTATATCTGTGGAAATATTCACAAGAGTTGAGCAGTTCATGTGGCTATGCAACTAACCCCTATTACATCAAACAAATCTTTTCTTAGGCTCATGAGCACAACTCTTTTGTTTCCAAAAGGTGCTAATATGTATGTTTGTTATGCTATCCACATAACTTCTGCTTTGAAACTGAAATGCAGGGTCAGGACATAAGCGGCTTATATTAATAGACTATATAATTAATCAAACTTAAATGCCTGTAAAATAAAATAATCTATTTACAAGATTAACTATTGCTCCAAAAAAATTGCTCTCATGAGAAAAAATGTAACAGAATTGATGTACCCACACATGCTTTTTCCTTCCACCATATGGAATTGAAGGAGTCAGCAAAAAGGTGAGCAAGGCAGGAACCAGCAGTTTCCCCTCTAGCAAGATCTGTTAGAACACAAATCAGAAGCCTTTCCAAGGCTATCAAAACAACCCTAGAGTAACATGCCTATAGAATGACTGATTTCTGCTAAGTGCAATGGACACATTTTCATGGTGTATATGGTTTCATTCTTAGCTACAATAAAGGTCTTGCACACATGCACAGTAAACCAATTCCTGAATAGGGGATTAAAGTGCCTAGAGAGCCAAGATTTATAGCCATGCCAATGTGAGACCTGATAGCAAGAAGTAAAAAAGAGAGAAAGAAAACACGATGGTGATGAGAGTAAGGGGAAGATATAACTGGACAAGGCAGGAAAGAAAAAAACTCCTACTCAGACATAGCAAAATGGTTAAATTCATCAAGCAAACTGTCTCTGCCAAGCAGTAGCTAATCCTCAAAATTCTTTCTCATCAATTCACATGTTTAAAAAAAAATTACTTTTGAAAATAGAATTCTAAATCGTCATGGAAGAAAATCCTTTAATTGCTACTATACAACAACAGCTACTAGACAGCTACTGTAATTCTGTCCAATACTACTGACTGTGCGATTATATGTAATATACACAGCCCTCATTAAATAACCAGGTTATTTTTGCAAAAAGAATGCATGTATACAGCGCATTTGTAAAGAACAATTTGCTTTTTTCTGGAATTCAAATAGTAAGTATATAAAAAGATTTTTAGCTCATCATTCACAGCATTCCTTGCTTAGTGTGACTTCCATTTTTCTTATATAGTGTATTCCATCTCTCTGCAAATAGGATAGAATTCCCAGATAATCTTTATTTCTGTAACTTGTTAGTTGGGAGTCCTGGGAACTTAACTTGCTGAAGCATTAGTGATATAGCTCTGGAAGAATGACAAGGCCACACCTCCAGGGACAACATTACAAGGGATAACCAAAACATTTTTTTCACAAACCACACAGTTAAAAACAATAAAGAAAAGCAAAAGCAGATGAAGCTTTGGAAGGAAAGGTTCTCACCTTCCAATGCATGCAAGGCATTCCTGTAAAATAGATGGCTTTTCATACTTATTTGAAGTTGAAGACATGTATGCATCAGAACAAGCAGCAGGCCATAAAAAAGAGCATGGATTTACCAACCTCAACACAAAAGAATCTACTAAAGAAAATCTCTCACTGAAAAATCTTTAGAGTTTTAACATAATTGGGGAATACAATATATGTTGATTCCCAGGCCAAATACATTCTTTTTGCTTTCTAATTCTTTTCTAATTCTTTTCTAATGCTTTCTAATTCTTTTCTCCTTAAGTAACACCAGCTGCCTGCAATTATTGCAGGTTCGCATCCCACCAGGCTCAAGGTTGACTCAGCCTTCCATCCTTCCGAGGTAGGTAAAATGAGGACCCAGATTGTTGGGGGCAATTAAGCTGACTTTGTAATAATGCCGCTTGGGGTGTGTGTGAAAGCCCTAATAAGCAGGCATATACATAGAATGAAGGCTACTGCTAAGCTTGTAAGCCGCCCTGAGTCTTCAGAGAAGGGCGGGATATAAATGGAATTAAAATAAAATAAAAAAATAAAATAAAATATTTTTTGAAATATTAAGATTCTTTAAACAAGAAGCTCTTTACTGCAATGAATCTTCATTAGTTTCAAGCACTAAAGGATAGTCACTTCTCAAAAAATGTCTTTTTTACATTCCATGGGGCAAAGCATTTTAAAACTCCTGTACAAATGTACACAAAGATATCTACAAAATAATAATGCATCATGTGAATAAGTGTTAATCTTTGTGCTAATATTTGTAATAATAATATCATTTCTGTCATTCCACACAAATATGTTTTCTGTTAAGCTACAATTTTCCTCCTAACATTCCAATATCTGTATCCATTATCATGCTGAATTTCAGCTGTGGACCCACCAAGAAATACAATCAAATGAAAAGGCCAGCCTTCTTTCCTGCAAAACACCTACTCCAGCACACATACAAAGAGCATAAACATACTCAAATGAAGAATCTTGAATTTGCAAATAAAAATTATGATTATTATTGCATTTCAGGAAGTCTTTCCAAAGAAAAGTTAAGAAATAGCAGGGAGGTTCAGGTCCAATTCTGACATTTTAAAATCAAATCTGAGATGCTACCTACCATTAATGGAATAGTTTATTTTTAAAGGCAGGGAAGGTATCTTTCACAAATATTCTTCTGTAAGAATTATGTCAGTATCTCCTCTGCCAAAGCAAGAAACATATGTTCAAAACAGTGGAAAGTAAACCCAATTTATGATCATTATTCATAAGCAACTATATAGGAGAAGCAAGTCAAGATCCTTCCGGCATAAACACATAAAACAGGAAGCATATTTTCAGATTTCCAGCACCTGCAGCAAGGATCACCAAGAGAAGGAAGAAATGACAGATGCAAATGAGAACTAAAGATGTGACATGATGAAAAAAAGAAAGAAATCAGAGGAAAGAAATGGGAACTGCATGCCATTAACCATTACTTTTCCAGTCTTGTTTCAGTCTATTCTGAACACTTATGGTTTATACATTCCGAGATATTATTCCAGTTCTCACTGTACTCTTCACAAGATAAAGATATGAAGAATGAGAAAATGACTAGCAGTCAATAGATTCAAAATCACTGTGTTCTTTTTGATATGCAACGAATGGCTACACTGGCAAAGCAAACATTTTCATTCAGTGAGGCCCAAATTCTATATCTCTACCGCAACTAAATGAAAGTCTGCAAGCCTTGCGAGCCATTTCTTGCCATTAAACAATATTTTTTTAAAAAAACTCTCCCAAACCATTTATAAAATTTTCAAAATGTTGAATTCAGCAATCAGTGTGGTTTAAAAAGGAAGATGGAGCAACTAGATCATGCCACCTTAAAAATTACACCCTAAATTTTGAGTGGTTATGTAAAGCTTTTCAAAGAATGACCATGAAAGAACGCACAACTATAAAGTCTACATTTCAGTGTAAAGTTATAGTATATAGCACAGTATATAGAATCCACAGTGATCAGTCTGTTTAAGATCGTTTCAGACATAGGCATTTTTCCCGTTAGTGATACTATTGTCCACCACATGCTATTTAGAGTATGAAGCTGAAAAGCTCAATTCTCACAATAGCAGGAAAAATACATCAATGTGTCAGGACTGAACCACTTCAAAGTGTATTGGGGTTTAAGTTAAGATAGTTCTTGCATAAAATATCACATATGTAAAAAAATTGGTCATGTGGTTTAGAAGAAATTGTCAAAGTGTAAGAATGTCCAGCACAGGTTGTTCCACATCGATAGTTGATAAAATTCAAGCCAGTATCCTCAACAAACTGCAAGGATCTAAATAACGTAGTTAATTTTCAACTGCCCTTTGGGGGGAAAAGCATTTTTCCAATCATGTCCAAGAGAAAACAACTCAGGAAATATTCAACATGTTACTGGACAATCTACTGAAAAGGAAATAATTAATTATATGCAAGACTAATATAAAAAGAATCACAAGACTTAAAATATTTGCAGGTGATGTTGTCCAATATAATCTGGACCCAAATGTCATTTAAATGAACTCTTAAGCAACTCACAAGGATCAAATACATGCATCTTGACAAGACAAAGAAAAGTTGGACAACAATATGTAGCATCAAGGTTGCATGCTTTTCAAAGCACCACCTTTTCAAGACTGGTTCCATAACTGTTATAACTAAACTTTTTTTAAAAAAAACAGTAGTTGAGCTTTCTTGTCATGGTGGCAGTCATAAAAATAAAATATTTACTTGCATGTGTATACAGAAGCCAATAACTCCAAAACCACAACCTGCAAGCTGATATTCAACATCTGAAGGCACCCAGAACCAATATTGTATAGATTCACAACATGATTATTCATAAGCAAGTGAAAGCAGACATAGCTGCAGACTTTTTAAAAGAAAATATAAATCATTCTGTTTACACAACAAATTTCTTCTTGTAGCACTGCATTAGATTTCATATCTTTAGCATATTCAAGCAATTACCGAAAATGCACACAAAAAACAGTTTTTACATAATGTTTGTAAACTGAAACATTAAAACTGAGCATCCTAAATCTGAATGTATACCTGACCATCAGGTATAGCCCAGTAACAGGATTTCTGGAAAGGAAAGTTTTGACTTACATTACTTTTTGCAATGAAAATATTTGTAGATACAGATTTCTCAGATTCCTCCCTTTTCTTTTTTCCTGAAGCCAAACAAGACTACAAAAATTTTAATCAATTCTTAATCTACAGATTTGGAAGAAAAATGTTTCAGATAAGTGACTTTAGGACCTCAGGCCACTAAAATTATGGCTTATAGCAATGATACAGTAGGTATGGTGTTGTTCTTCACAATTTTTGGACTACAATTTTTAGATGCTTGAGACAATTAAGTCAACAGTCAAGGAGAATAAGGAATGTAGGATAAAAATGTATAAGGCAATTGTCTTTCCCTGGTTTAAACATATAAGGATATTCAATCACTTCTGCTTTAGCATTGTGCTCTAAAAATATAGCATTTTATGTCTTTGTACCTCTCTAAGCTCTCTTTCCTACCTAACTGTAAAACATGCTTGGAGATATTCCAAATCCTTGTGTGCCTGGAAAATGTCCTAAAAACTAGGAGTACAAATAGATTTTTCTATGACCAATTCCCAAACTTTCATGAATGATGAAAAACAATTTACAAGAACTCCTCAGAAGCAAATAGAGCTGCTGACCCAAACTGCCACTTAAGTAGGCATTTGTAAGAAGGAAAACAGTGGGTTATGATGGGCTGGCCCAGATGATAAGAATTGAAAACATTCCGATATTCTGACCTCATCAAAAAACTGTTGAGTTTTTCGCAGTATGAATTTCAACTCTGTTAGCTCTAGGAAATTCCTTTTCAGGGCTTCCTGATTGGTGTTGATCTCCTTGAGCTCATTCTCTATTTTCTCAAAGTTTGCCTAGAAAGCGGTAGGGAAGGAAACAAGAAAAAGTAAAGCAATATACTTTAGACATGTTTATTTTTTTTATTGTGCATATTAATGTACATTTTAATGAGGAGTCATGGAATTTAAATTGCTTCTGCTTCATCACCTCACATCTATCTCTTCACCTATCTCCACCCTTTTGTCCATCCTACACGTTGCTAGCTACCCTACCTAATGATCTCACCTAGCGACCATACAGTCCTTGTGTAACAACCACAACCAGGACTGCAGAAACTACCATAGCGAATCAGCAACATATTACAGGATGATGTGCTTAATTACCACTTTGCTGATTCTGATCCCAATTAGGGTTGTAATCCAAAGATCTGTATTATCCGAACTGTATCTTTCTTCCAGTATTTTTCCTAATCAACACAGAATTTTAAATACTGTATTTTTCGGACCATAAGACGCACTTTTTTCCCCAAAAGTGGAGGGGAAAACGAGGGTGCGTCTTATGGTCCGAAGGTGATCCGTATAGCCAGCCCCAACCTCCGCAAGCGGAAAGCAAGGGAGATTGCCAGGAGCACGAATCGGCACATGCTGAGAAACGCCGATCTCACGCTCCTGCAATCTCCCTCGCTCGATTTCAGCTTTCCTTGCTACAAGAGAAAGCAGGCTGAAACGGAGCGAGGGAGATTGCCAGGAACGCAAATCGGCCGATCTCGCTCGTGCTGCTGCAATCTCCCTCGCTTCGTTTCAGCCTGCTTTCTCTTGTAGCAATCTCCCTCTCTCTGAAACCAAGAGAGGGAGATTGCAGCAGCGTGAGATCAGCCAATTTGCGTTCCTGGCAATCTCCCTCGCTCCGTTTCAGCTTGCTTTCTGCAAGAGAAAGCCGGGCCGCAGGGCCACCTCCCTGGGTACTGCTCTAACTTAGAGAGGGAAGGACAAAGAGGGAGGGAAGGAAGGAAGGAAAGAAGGAAGGGACAATGGGAGAGGGAAGGAGAGAAAATAAAGAGAGAGGGAGAGAAAGAGAAAGAAAGGGAGAGAAAGAGGGAGAGAGGAGAAAGAAAGGGAGAGAGAGAAAGAGGGAGAGGGAAAGAGGGAGAGAAAGAAAGAAAGGGAGAGAGACAAGGAGAAAGAAAGAGGGAGAGAAATAGAGGGAGAGAGAGAAAGGGAGAAATAGAGGGAAAGAAAAATAGGGAGAAAGGGAGAGAGAGAGAAGGAGAAAGAAAGGGAGGGAAATAGAGGGAGAGAGAAAGAGAGAAATAGAGGGAAAGAGAAAAATAGGGAGAGAGAGAGAAAGAGGGAGAGAGAGGAGAGAGGGGAGAGGGGGGGAGAGGGAGAGAGAGAGAAGAGGAGAGAAGAGAGAGAAATTAAATTAGTGACATGATTGTTAAGTGAATCTGGTTTCCCCATTAACTTTGCTTGTCAGAAGGTTGCAAAAGGCAATCACATGACCCTGAAACAATGTGACCATCATAAATATCAATCGATTGCCAAGCATCCGAATGTAAATCACATGACCCTGGGGATGCTGCAACGGTCATAAGTGTGAAAAATGGTCATAAGTCACTTTTTTCAGTGCCGTTGTAACTGAACAGTCACTGGGCGACTGGTGGTACTCGGACATTGCCTTGTCCTAAAAGTGGTGCAATGGATGAAAAGGTTGAAAAGCCCTGTTTTAGTATACCGGTACTATTTGGTTCAGAATATTTTTGTTTCTTGTTTTCCTGCTCTAAAAACTGGGTGCGTCTTATGGTCAGGTGTGTCTTATGGTCCGAAAAATACGGTATGTGAAATACTTCTCCCTGCCTAATATCGACAATAATGCTAATATCAACACAACCACATAATTCAATATCGAAGCAGCAGTATTTCAAAAGAAGCTCAATGACACCTGTTTAACTATCTTTTCTCCGCAAAAAAACACTGCACCCCACAAAATTGAACTAGAATGATCTCTCAGTTCTAAGCTGCTCCTTGGCTTATTTGCTTCTTCTATTTCCCTCTGCTGAACACTCACTCACATTCTGATAGCAAGCAGTAGCAGGAATGTGAAATGGTGTCAGGGAAGGAAAAAAGAGGTTTGATGGTTTATGAGCATCAGTGCTGAATCACTATACTGTGACAAAAAATTGAAGGAGGTAACAAGGCAGAAAATAAGAAACAGGGAATGGAAAAAGATACGGCTATGTCACAAAAAGTAGGAAACAAGGGAGATTTGGGTCCTAGAATTAATCTATGTCAATATGCCTATTTCCCTATGATATGATATACACTGTTATATCCAGGTGCTGATTTTCACTGGAATGTACGAAATCTGTTTATTTTTCTCATTTCTCTTACTAGCATAGTACTACTTCTTGTAAAAAGTTTCTGATACTACAGCAATCTGTCTAGTTTTATTATCAAAGTCTTGCTATTTATGATGTTGTAGCCTTTATTTAACGTATTTCTATGGCTTTATATATTTTATAATGAAAAGTAGAACATTTATAGCTAAATATAAAGTATCCTAATTTACTATAGCTATTCACTAAAAAACAATACTCAAGAGATTTGCTAAGGAAAAATAATGTATTTTGCACTTTTTTCTAAGCTATTCACTTAGCTTATATTAATACCATGAGGAGGCATATTAATAATAATGCATTTGTATAGCCCTCTCTGCAGAAAAAATAGTTTTGCATTGTCAACATGCAACACTTTATATGACGCATTTACCTCCAAGTCAATCATGTCTCGAGGAAATGGCACTTCCGGATTCTCTCCGGTGTCTGTGATGGGGATATTGGCCTTCTTAATTTCTTTTTCCACAAATCCTGAAAAAAAATCACAGTCATAATGGCATAATGGATTAAAGATATGCGGTATTATATAAAACAAATCAATGATTCCCAAATCCATAAATTCAATTTATTCCTCCATTCCCCAAACATCTCCGTTAAAAAACAAAAGATACATAAAGGGGTAAATATTAAAATTTTAAATTGTATACTCTTTAATTATATTTCTACAATGTCACCTTGAGCTCCTGAACAAAAGTCAGGAAATAAATAAATAAATTCACTATTCTAACTAGCATGTTATCATAATACAGAATGCACTTCTTTTCCAGGCAAGGACCATATTCATACTTTGAAAGTACGTAGAGATCACAATCCAAAAAACTGGGGGACTAAATAAGAGCCTACCATATCTTTGTTTAAACTGAATTATTATTAAATATAGTTACTGAACACTTTCCACTCCTATACTTACTGAAAATTCTTGTCACATTAAAAATATAATTTAATAAGAATTTCCAATAGCCTTTGGTAGCTGCACACCAGAGCTTCAAGGTATTCACTCAGTTCTGTGCTATTCAAATCTGAATTATGGAAAAATTGTGTTTTAATATCTATTTGTAATCAAATTTGGTAAAAAGGTTCTCTACAGTTGCAAGAAAAAGTATGTGAACCCTTTGGAATTACGTGGAGTTTTGCATGAATTGGCCATAAAATGCGCTCTAAACGTCATATGTCACAATAGAAAAACACAGTCTGCTTAAAATAACACTACACAAACATTAGCTGTTGTCATGTTTTAACTGAACATAAGATGGAAACATTCACAGTGCAGGGTGGAAAAAGTATGTGAACCCCTAGCCTAATGACTTCTCCAAGAGCTAATTGGAGCCAGGAGTGAGCCAACCTTGACTCCAATCAGTGTGATGATATTGGATGTGTTGCTGACAGCCGTCCTGCCCTTTAAAAACACACACCTGTTTTGGGTTTACTGGTCTCAAGAAGCACTGTCTGATGTGAACCATGCCTCGCAGAAAAGAGCTCTCAGAAGACCTACGATCAAGAATTGTTGACTTGCATGAAGCTGGAAAGGGTTACAAAAGTATCTCCAAAAGCCTTGACGTTCATGTGTCCACGGTAAGACAGACTGTCTACAAATGGAGAAAGTTTAGCACTGTTGCTACTCTCCCTAGGCATGGTCGTCCTGTAAAAATGACTGCAAGAGCACAGTGCATAATGCTTAATGAGGTAAAGAAGAATCCTAGAGTGTCAGCTAAAAACCTACAGAAATCTCTGGCACATGCTAACATTTTTGTTGACACATCTACAATAAGGAAAACATTAAACAAGAATGGAGTACATGGGAGGACACCACGGAGGAAGCCATTGCTGTCCAAAAAAAATATTGCAACACGTTTGAAGTTTGCAAAAGAGCACCTGGATGTTCCACAGCACTACTGGCAAAATATACTGTGGACAGATGAAACCAAAATTGAGTTGTTTGGTAGAAACACACAACACTATGTGTGGAGAAAAAAAGGCACAGCACACCAATATCAAAACCTCATCCCCACTGTAAAACATGGCGGAGGGAGCATCATGGTTTGGGGCTGCTTTGCTGCCTCAGGGCCTGGACGGATTGTTGTCATTGATGGGAAAATGAATTCCAGAGTTTATTTTTTTATTTATTTATTTATCAGGACATTTTGCAGGAAAACGTACGACCATCTGTCCGCAGCGGATGGGTGATGCAACAGGACAATGACCCAAAGCATACAAGTAATTCAACAAAACAATGGCTTCAACAGAACAGAATACGCCTTCTGGAGTGGCCTAGTCAGAGTCCTGACCTCAACCCGATTGAAATGCTGTGGCATGACCTTAAGAGAGCGATTCACACCAGACATCCCAAGAATATTGCTACACTGAAACAGTTTTGTGAAGAGGAGTGGTCCAAAATTACTCCAGATCGTTGTGCAGGTCTGATCTGCAACTACAGGAAACGTTTGGTTGAGGTTATTGCTGCCAAAGGAGGGTCAACTAGTTATTAAGTCCAAAGGTTCACATACTTTTTCCACCCTGCACTGTGAATGTTTCCATCTTATGTTCAATTCAAACATGACAACAGCTAATGTTTGTTTAGTATTATTTTAAGCAGACTGTGTTTTTCTATTGTTGTGACTTACATGACGTTTAGAGCGCATTTTATGGCCAATTCATGCAAAACTCCACGTAATCCTAAAGGGTTCACATACTTTTTCTTGCAACTGTATCTTTTCTTTTGGTCCTCATCTTATTAGCTCTAAATCTAAGTTTAAGGTTAATTCTGCCAACATATATGTATGGAATGCTAGAGCAAGCACAAAGAGACTCCTATGCTCCTAGGCCTTTTTCCCAGCATCTACAGGATGTATCACAGAGATATAAAAATATACAGCAGGGAGAGGGACATCCACAATTTCTTCATTCTACTTGGTTTTTTAAAAAAATTAAAAGCAGTAAAACAGGAAGCAGCTGGCAATATTTATAAAGATGTTTGAGATATCAGACAAAATGGTTGCTAATCAACATTACAGAGCTGGCTTCAATATGTTACATCAACTTGCATCCAAAAATTGAATAAGCAATTTATCCACAAAGAATAGTTTATTGTGATAAAGGTATTTTATTTAAGATACACAACAAACTAAAATACAATAAGGTTTGTCTATTTTTGGCTTAGCGTATTAATAAAAAATAGCTTAGCATTATCTATGAACCCAGTCAATTTTGATTCACAGGTAATCCTCATTTAATGTCAGTAATTGGAATCAGAATTTCCATCACTAATGTGATCATGAAATACAAAATCATATAATTTCACTGCTTAGCAATATAAATTCAGGCACTTCTGGTTGCCATAGTTAAGTAAATCACAAGTGAGGATGTCACATGGTTGCCATTTGTGATCTCCTGTCATATTGCCTATTGACTTTGCTTATAAGAAGCCAGAAAAGAAGGTCACAAATGGCCATCACATGACCTAAGGATACTGTGATGACACAATCGCATGGCCATGAGGATGCTATGCCAATTTAAATATGAGTTAAGTATGAGTTAATAAGTTAACTTCAAATATTGTTAAGTGCCATTAATTCAGTACCACTGTAAGTTTGAATGGCTGCTGAATGAGTAGTTGTTAAGTGAGAACCACCTGTATTCATGTCAGAACTGACACTAAGTGTGAATCTAGAGTATATACAAATATATACACAACCTAATTCAGTCCTATAAATCTATACAAAGAGTACAAATAAAAGAATGACGTACTGAGCTTCCTGTCCATCTCTTCACATCTTCTGACTTCGTTAACAAATTTACGTTGGAACACATTCACATCAGGGTTTAGCTGTCAATAAATGCATGTAATTATAATGACATATACTAGTATATATAAAACCCTGAATAGACTGTAACTCTCTGCCCACAACTTCACATCTACCAATAGCTAATCTTTTTGGAAGTGAAATTTCAGAAACTAGTTCAACAATCTGAGCCCTGGATTTTCAGAGGACAAAATGGCAGACTGAAGATAGCTCCACAAAACGCAGAACCAATGACTGCAGCGAAGAAGCTTTCACTTGGGGGAGTAGAGTGGCTCTTCAAATCTCTTTGGACAAAGAGAGACAGCAGATGGCCTACAAATGCTCATTTGGTTGCACCTCAGGAGGATACAAAAGAGTGGATTCTGGAAGATTTTGAGCACTGAGAGACAAGAAAATAGTCATCTTGCTCAAACAGTTTGACTTTTAAAAGCAGCTGGCGCTTTTAAAAGAACACCAAGTTTGCATACTTTCTTTTCTAATCATATTGGGAAATTGTTTACTTTTCCACTACTAGAAATTTCTGTGACAGCAAAGCTGAAAATACTTGATGAGTCTTCTTTCAATCCTTAATGAATTTTTTTAAAAAAATTGAGATAAACACCAAAAAGTTAATAAAGACTTTGATTTTAAAAGTTGTAAATGGATTTATTTATGTAAAATATTTATACAGTCGCTCATCTTATATTGAATTCTGGGCAACTCTCAATTAACAATTAAAACAATACCTCTGTGTGTGTGTGTGTGTGTGAAGCCATAAACATTAAAAACCTGGCACCAAAATTGTGCATCCACATGCACTACTTCATTAAATCCTCTCATCCACCTCACCTTATCCCAGCACTTGAAGGAAAAGCCAAATCTAAAATACTTTTCAGAAGGCTAGGAGGATGGAAGACTGCCAAACTTCAAGGAGAAAGGTGTTCCACAGAGCAGAGGCTCCTATAGAAAAGACATGCTACCTAGATCCCATAATATAGCAACACTCAAAGGAAGGGACTAGGAGCATGCCTACCATGGCTGAGCCATTCCTTCTTGAAATAAGGTTTTGGAACTAATTACAAAGAATCCTTCTTATGGGAAAATGCTTTCCTTTGAATTATTTTTTTAAAAATAAGACTTTAAAAATTGGACACTAGACAAAACAAAAAGAAACTAAAGAATTGGGTATGTCTAGTTTAATGAAAAGAAGGACGAGGGGTGACATGATAGCAGTGTTCCAATATCTCTGGGGCTGCCACAAAGAAGAGGGAGTCAAGCTATTCTCCAAAGCGCCTGAAAGCAGGACAAGAAGCAACAGATGGAAACTAGTCAAGGAGAGAAGCAACCTAGAACTAAGGAGAAACTTCCTGACAGTTAGAACAACTAACCAGTGGAACAACCTGCCTCCAGAAGTGGTGAATGCTCCAACACTGGAAGTTTTTAAGAAGAGGCTGGACAGCCATTTGCCTGAAATGGTATAGGGTTTTCTGCCTGAGCAGGGGGCTGGACTAAATGACCTCCAAGGTCCCTTCCACTTTATTATTATTATTACTACAATTAAAGGAAAACAAACTCAACTAAGCAGAATGAAGTAAAATATTTCAACACTGAACACATTAACGGATATTTTTGAACAATGGACTCAGAACTCAATTTTAAAAGTGTCTGCCTCTATAGACTGTGTTTAAAAGATGCTGGAAAATGAGTATTACCTGATATTGAGCCTGATTTGAAAATTTGTTTAAAATGACAGATTACAAAAATGACATAGAAAAAGACATTTACACTGAAATATTGCACAAAAGAAATTGGTGTCTCGATAAATAAAAGAAACAGACAAAACAATGACCTGGATATGTTTGCTGTTTTAGATTTACTTTACAGAGGCTTGTTAAAACTTTGAAGAACTATATGAGATGGGACAAAAAAAAAATAAAAAAAATAAAAAAAATAAGTTCTAGGAGTTAATTTGAAGGAATAAAAGATCAAGATTGTTAAAAGTAAAAAGAATATAAATTTGATATATTTGATCAAAATTAAAACAGATATGTTGTTACCTCTGGTAACCTTTAATGGACTTTTGCTAACATCAAGACTGAAACGACAGTTTTATGGATTTGTATGGATGGGATATAGAAAGATCATTTGTTGTATTTTAAGAGAGGGTGACAAATTATTAAAATTGTTCATACATATGGTAATGAAGAATGGAGTCACTTCTTTATAGATCTTTACTATATTTTTATTTTTTTCTTTATTTTCTATTATTTCTATTCTTTGTCTTTTTCCTTTTCTTCAGCTTTTACTCTATTTTTCTTTTTGTTTGTAATAGTTTTTGCTACTGTAATTGTAATTTTAATAAGATTACTTAAAAATGTATAGCAGTTACTAATCACAGGGCTGAATTATCACATACTTAATTGAAAGATCTCTCATTAATGCTCTTGAAAGAAAAATTCTGAGCATAAAATCATTTGAAACATAATAACTATATTAAAGAATCAAAGCAAACACGTACATCTCGAAACTGGACCTTCCCAAGTTCTCCCAATTCACTGACACAGCAGTATGCTGCTTCAGACTGAAGGAAAAGTTGTGCAAGGGTCATTTCCTCACTTCGGAAGAGCTCACCCATGGTGAAAAAAAGAAGCCAGTCAAATTAGGATCAGAATCTTCATATACCTTAAGAAGAAGAAAAAAGCCATTAAGATAAGTTTGCATAAATCCTTCATGGGGTCTATACATCTGAATTAATTTCAGATCTGAAATTTTACAAACTACTCTTGAAGCAGGGGTAAAAATGTTTAACTTCTGATATGACTTTAATAGTAACAAATTATCAGGGTGTTCTTAGGAAATAAAAATAATCGGTAGGCTTTATATGAATTAGGAAAACAGAAAATTGGAAGGCCAGAGGGATAGCAGTGAACAACTTCTGTATCACTAGTTTACTATCTATTAAATCAGGGGGCCCCAACCTATGCATCGCGGCCCATCCTGTTGGCTGGGAATAGATGGCGAGCCCCTCCCCGTTCCCAGTAGCACTGCTACGTGGGCACTAGTGACCCCATTTGTGCATGTGTAGGGATGCTAGCACCATTGCCAGCATCACATGGGGGCTGATGGCCTGTATGCACATGTGCATGCTAGCGTGCGTGCCATGGGCACGCATGTGCCATTTGCACATATGTGCAAGCATCAGCAGAGGATATGGGTGTGCGTGGCCCACTTGCTCATGCATGCACACAGTAGCGCCACTGTTGTGCACATGCCCATTTGCCCATGCACACATGGGGCCATGTGTGCACACGTTTCCCTGCTGCTCTCTTTCCTTCCAGGCTGCGAAGCCGGAAAGGTTGGGGAACTCTGTATTAAAAGACTGTTTTGTATGTGGCAATGTGGATTATGAGAGTCATTTTCTGGCATGCTCAGTTTACCCTCAATATCAAGTCTGACCAATAACTTCCAAAAGACTACCATATCTGATCTTTTGAATGTGTAAGACATCCATATATCTGTAATTATTTAGAGCCGTGGTGGTGCAGTGGTTAGAATGTAGTACTGCAGGCTAACTCACTGCTCACTCCAGGTGTTCAATTCTGACCGGCTCAAGGCTGACTGAGTCTTCCATCCTTGCAAGATTGGTAAAATGAGGACCCAGATTGTTGGGGGCCAATATGCTGACTCTGTAAACCACTGTGAAGAGGTATATTAGTCTAAGTGCCATTTGCTATTTCAATCCTTAGAAGCTGCAGTATAACGTTACCAGTAGGTTCCAGTGACTTCTATGTACCATTAATGCCTCTTATGTGCCATTCAAATAATCCCAATTTAGGCAGCTCATTTGCAGATAATTCAGCCTTGAACCTAAAGCTTCAAACATCAGCTTTCGTCCGGTCTCCAACCTTCGCTTTCTTGCGAAGGTTGTTGAGAGTGTGGTGGCGCATCAGCTCCCTCTGGTCCTGGATGAAGCGGATTATCTAGACCCGTACCAATCGGGTTTCAGGCCCGGGTACAGCACGGAGACGGCATTGGTCGCGCTGGTGAATGATCTCTGGAGGGCTCGGGACAGGGGACATTCCTCTGTTCTAGTCCTATTAGACCTCTCAGCGGCTTTCGATACCATCGACCATGGTATCTTGCTGCGGCGTCTCAGGGGATTGGGAGTGGGAGGCACGGTTTTACAGTGGTTCTCCTCCTATCTCCAGGGACGTTCGCAGTCGGTGTTGACAGGAGGGCAGAGGTCGACCGCGAGGTCTCTCGTTTGTGGAGTTCCTCAGGGGTCGGTCCTCTCGCCTCTCCTGTTCAACATCTATATGAAACCGCTGGGTGAGATCATTCGTGGTTTTGGAGTTGGGTATCATCAGTATGCTGATGATACCCAGCTTTTTCTTTCGACCCCAAACCACCCCAGTGATGCCCTCGACGTGATGTCCCGTTGCCTGGAGGCGGTCCGGGTCTGGATGGGGAGGAACAGACTTCAACTCAACCCCGACACGACTGAGTGGCTTTGCATACCTTCATCCCGGGTTTATTCGGATATTCCATCTCTTTCTATGGGGGGTGAATTATTACCCCCTGTAGATAGGGCTCGCAACTTGGGAGTCCTCCTAGATTCACGGCTCACCTTGGAAGACCACATAGTTGCTGTGACTAGGGGGGCTTTCGCCCGGGTTCGCCTGGTGCGCCAGTTGCGGCCCTATCTAAGCCGGGATGATTTATGCACGGTCACTCATGCGCTCGTGACCTCTCGTCTAGACTACTGCAACGCTCTCTACATGGGGCTGCCCTTGAGGACCACCCGGAGGCTCCAACTGGTACAGAATGCAGCCGCGAGAGTTGTGTTGGGAGTCTCCCGATACTCCCATGTTACACCTCTGCTCCGTGAGCTGCATTGGTTACCAGTTGTCTTTCCGGTGAGATTCAAGGTACTAGTAATGGTGTTTAAAGCCCTACATGGCAGGGGTCCGGAGTACCTTAGGGAACACCTGCTGCCGGCATCAACCTCCCTGCGCCCTGTGCGTTCCCACAGAGAGGGTCTCCTCAGGGTGCCGCCGATCAGAGAATGTCGATTGGTGGCTCCCAGGGGGAGATCCTTCTCTGTGGGCGCTCCGGAGCTTTGGAATCAGTTACCGGTAGAGCTCCGGATGGCGCCCGATCTTCGCTCCTTTCGCCGCGATCTGAAGACGTTTTTGTTTGCACAAGCCGGCCTGGCCTGATGGGGGATTGGTGGGGTTTTATTTTTGTATTTTATTGTAGTATTTTGGGGGTTTTTTATAAATGTAATATATTAATTGTTTTAACGGGCAACTATTTAATCTCCTTTTAATATTTGTAACTTTGTATTTTATTCTTGCCCTGTGAACCGCCCTGAGTCCTTCGGGAGAAGGGCGGTATAGAAATATTAATAAATCAAATCAAATCAAAATCAAATCAAATCAGCTCATCTCATAACATCAAACAGTATCTTCTATTTTAGAAATACTAATGGTACTTTATAGTTGACAGCTATTTCAGTTAAGGAGCTTTTTTTTTTTTGCCCCTATCATGCTGCGGCAAATTCACCTGTAGCCCAAAGATTCAAATTTCAATTTTCGGAACACACCCTTATCCAGAGCTCATAGACTGGGGATCCATGGAAGCAAAGAATACTTGGTACTGTGGCATCTCCAATAAAGGTCATAAAATGCAAAGGCACTAATTATATGCTTATAGACATGAAATTGCTAAGCAAACAGATACGTCTAAGCAAATCCATGAAATATTTGAATTCTCATCAACCAAAATGCATTGTTCTCTATCTAGAAAGCATCACTTATTAATTGCTAACACAAGCACTTTAAAGAATGCCTTACTATGCTTCCTATTAGTGAATTAAGCATGCCAATAAACAGAATTATATTATCCACTTGAGAACGTGGAGAACCTGAACAGCTTTCAAAAGATTTGTATTTCCTCTTTTTAAACAATAGGATACACAATAAGTTTTAATTTATGTATATTATAGTTTGCATTAAAAATGATACAGGCAAGCTACCATTCAAAGTTAACTGGAAACCACAAGGTACACTATATTCCCAGCCTCCATAATTGAAAAATGTCTAGTGACTATATCCTACTAACAAAACCAGAAAGATCTAGCAATTAGAATAAAAATCAGGATAATAAATAGCCAAAGATCCTAGAGCTAGAGATTCCAGATTTAGGTTACAAAATTCCAAATTATCACTAGATGGCAGAAAAAGAAACAGATTCTTTGCTGCTGCCTAATGGCCATCCAGATTTGTGCAGCTGATAACATGTCGACAATGAATCAATGATTTTTTTATTTATATATTATTCTCTGCTGTATAACCAAAGCCTTTTCCAAATTCCACAGATAATTAATATTTCTGCTTTCAGTAATCATGGGGGGGAGAGTGACACAATAATTTTTGAGAAAGTCATTCCTTCTATCAAATTAGTATTGCTTTTCAATTTATTTGCATTTCAGATCCTGCCCCATCAGTTCACCAAATGAACGTCAGAAAGCTGCTAGTACCTCGCACATCACTGGATCTACTGTCCACCCACTCGTGGCATAAATTCTTCACAATTATGGCAAAGAAGTGGAAGGAAAAGCTATCAAATATTTCTCCTTCACCAACCGTCTTCCATGATCATCCAATTCCAATCCCCAATATCCTTTGATCATAAAAAATAAAGCCCCATATGCAAGATTAAAGCAATATAAAACATTATTTCCCTCAAAATGCCTGCCCTCTCAAAAATGCTGACGAAGCGTCCCCTCCTTTCAATGACGACCCAGGTATGATCGCAAGGAAAAACTTGGTCCCCCCAGAGATGACCCCAATGTCCCGCTTCCCAACCTCACACCGATAAAATCTCTTTTTTCCCTCTCCTTTTTAATGAAACAACACGGATTAAGAGGGCAAGAGTCCTAAGCATTAAGCTGGAAGAACGCCAGCATCAAAAACCCCTTCACACAACCATTCCATCACCCGACTGCTCCCCCATAACAAAGAGCATCCTGTAATTCCCGCTTAGACCCCCCCCCGAAAGAAAACCTCCTCCCAAAGGACTCCCACCAACCTACCTTCCCAAGGGCGACCCACAACCTCAGTCCACAGCTGCCGCCTGAGCTTCCGTCAATGACGTCACTACGTAAAGACGTAACTCCCTCCTACCGGACGGCTGGAAATCGGGCATGGTCCGGCCTTCTGCTCTCGGATCCGTTCTCCCGCTGGTGGGCGGGGCGTCCATTTTGTTGCTTGGGTGGGAAGATAGTGACGGCCTAGTTCTTCAGTGGCCCGTCTGCACGGAGAGTTATCTTATTCGTTGGGAGTTACGTTGTTATTCTTCTTTCGATGAACAGAGGATTTAATCCGAAAAACGGGGTTCATCCCCACATTCGCCCTTTTTCGGAGACACCGGGATCTGGGGCAACGAAGGGGACAACTCTGATCGGGCTTTTTCAATGTAACGCCCAGGAGATCTCTAAGGCTCCAACTCTCGCAATTCTAGTTCAAAGTATCTACAGAGCAGCAGTTGAAGAAGATTGATTGATTGATTTCTGTGTAATATTTTTGGATATTGCTTTACGTACAAAAATATTTGAGAGCCATTTAGAAAATAGGATACGCAAGAGCAATAGAATACTGTTACCCAATATTTAGTATTCACATTTATATATGAATACAATTTCTTTGGAAATGATGCAACACATGGGTTTTTTGGTGGGGTTTTATGATTAGCAAAGCTCTCTAGTTTTCTTTTGAATTTTGTTTTAATAATTTTGTATGCCACCCAAAGTCATGGTGTCTGTATTGGACAGCCATATAAATATTTTAGATAAATAATTTGTCTTCACGAAATGATGCATAAATTTACCTAGCCATTGAGGGGTTGAAGTTATTAATTCATTAATAACTAATTTACAAAATGTTGCAATGATACATTTACAACCCTTGTAAGTCTTGATTCCTTAAATTCAGAAATGCATTTTACTATGTCTTATAACTGCATCCCTTAATAAGAGTAATTTGGAATTGGAATTGGAATATTGGAATATTCTTTATTGGCCAAGTGTGATTGGATACACAAGGAGTTTGTCTCCTGTGCATAAACTTTCAGTATACATACAAACATCAAAGTGATGTTATAGATTATAAATCATAAGATACAATCATAAATCATAATATATCAATAGGAAAAGGTAGGGAAGATGACAAGGATAATAGCAATACAGTCGTACTACATGGATAGATATTCTTCATGCATAAGACAGTACTATGGAAGTTAGATGTTTAGCAGAGTGATGGCATGGGGGAAAAAACTTTGTGTCTAGTTTTGTCATGCAATGCCCTATAGCACTGTCCTGAGAGAAGTTGAAACAGTTTATGTCCAGGATATGAGGGATGTGTAGATATTTTCTCAGCCCTCTTTGACTTGCGCAGTATACGGGTCCTCAATGGAAGGCAGTCTAGTTGCAATTGTTTTTTCTGCAGTCTTAACTATCCATTGAAGTCTGTACCTGTTTTATTTGGTTGCTGGGTCAAACCAGTTAGAGAAGTACAAATGACAGACTCAATAATTCTTCTGTAGAACTTTATCAGCAGATCCTTGGGGAATCTGAGCTTTCTCAGTTGATTCAGGAAGATCATTCCTTGTGCCTTTTTAATGATAGTTCTAATGTTAGGTGTCCATTTCAAGTCCTGGCAGATTATAGAACCCAGAAACCTGAAGGTCTCTATTGTTTTTACTGTATTGTCTAATATTGTAAAAGGTGGTAGAATAGGAGAGCTTCTCCTAAAATCTACTGTCTGTATAGTTTCAAGTGTGTTCAGCTTCAGATTGTTTCGGCTATACCACTGGGCCAGTCGTTTAACCTCCCCCTCTATGCACACTCATTGTCGTCTCGAATGAGACCAATGACTGTTATATTATCTGCAAACTTTAGTACTTTAACAGAGGGATCCTTGGAGATGCAGTCATTGATATATAGAGAAAAGAGTAATGGAGAGAACGCATAGCCTTGGGGGGCTCCTGTAGTAATTGAATGTGTATTCAATTTGATTTTACCTAGCTTCACCTGTTGCTTCCTATCTATTAGACAGTTTATAATCTACAAGTGTAGTCAGGCACAGCTAGTTAAGTCAGTTTACAGAGAAGGATTTATGGAATGATGTTATTGAATGCCGAGCTGAAGACGAGTAGAGAATGACATGGATTGTATTATACATTCATTATTTTAGACAGAATGTATGATAATGTGAATGCTTGTTCTGTATGAATGTAGCTTGATTACTCGCTGAATACAACTATAAGAGTATAAGAGTATATGATGAGGAAAATGTGGTAATGAAATGCTTAGGAGTGGTGCTGAAAATAAGATAGGATGGGCTATATTACCTTGGTTGTTTATTGTACGTATGAATCAATGTATAAAAAATGCTTCCAGTGATTTGAGAGGTGTGTCAGTTGGGGATATAAATGTATATGCTCTTCTGTATGTTGATTAATATATACATTCAGTTTATTGATCACGTGACCATGGGGATGCTGCAACAGTCATAAATGTGAAAAATAGTCATAAGTCACTTTTTTCAGTGCTGTTGTAACTTCATCGGTCAAAGATTACCTGTTCTTTCAAGTCAGTTTTGACTCTTGACGAGTGCCTTTGCAGATTTTTGGGGGCAGCATTTTTAAAGTGGTTTGCCAGTTCTTTCCTAAGGTTGAGAGAGAAAGTGATTGGCCCTATGTTACCAGTACTAGAATTCAGAGTTACCTAGTTTCTAGTCTATGCCTTAACCACACATCATAAATAAATTGAATGCTATGCAAATTAGGTATTTAAGAGGGTATTTCAGTATTTTAGCAGAGGGATCCTTTGTAATGCAATCATTGGTCTCCATAGAGAGAGAAGAGAAGTGGAGAGAGCACACAGCCCTGGGGAGGGGGCTATGTTAATTGTACAGATATGTGATACGATTTTGCCTAGTTTCACTTGCTGTTTCCTGCTTTTAGAAAGTTTATGATCCATTTACAAGTGTGGTCAGGCATGGCTAGCTAAATCAGTTTAGTTAGAAGAATATCTGGAATGAGGGCGCTGACTGCCAAGCTGAAGTCTACAAAAAGGACCCTTGGATAGGTCCTTGGAGATTCAAGAAGTTATAGGATTTAGTGCAGAGCCATATTAACAGCATCATCTGCCAATCTGTTTGC
The DNA here is from genome assembly GCF_964194415.1 of Vipera berus. Taxonomy (NCBI): domain Eukaryota; kingdom Metazoa; phylum Chordata; class Lepidosauria; order Squamata; family Viperidae; genus Vipera; species Vipera berus. Next base: position 37,665,454 of record NC_138205.1, on the reverse strand, counting down.
TCAATAGGCAAGTTGCAAGTTGGATCTGTGATGGTTTTCTGGTGGGCTAGCACTAGCCTTTGAAAAGTTTTCATAACTATTGATGTCAGAGCAACCAGTCTGTAGTCGTTCAGTTTCTTCAGCACTGGGATGATAGTAGAGTATTTGAAGCAAGAAGGAACATATCACATCTGATTTATTAAAGATGTGGGTGAAGATGGGGGCCAGTTGTTCAGCACAAGCTTTCAAGCAAGAAGGAGTTACCTTGTCTGGGCCTTGGTAGTATACTTAAGTATCTTAAGTTTCTTAAGATAGTTTGGTGATATAAAATAAAGAGCAAACAAGCCAGGAGGAAGGGAAAAAGCAAGAAAACATTGGTTGGATAAACTTGATGAAATTCTGAAAAAGATAAAAGTACAGTAGTTAAAAAACCAGAAGGATGTCTACAGTATGAAGCAAGGATGGATTGCAAAGATAGAAAGACAAGAAAGAAGTATAGCGTTGGTATGAGCTAGTTTTAGATATGTTTCCTTTCTCTTAGGATATTAAAATATTATTTCTTATATCTTTTTATTTGTTCTGCATGATGTCACTTATCTTGCAATTTCTTGATGTGTATATATGTAGTATTTTTTTCTTCCTTGTATTCTCCCCCAAGTGCAAGAAGTATCTTTTTTTCCAGATCAACAAAGTGTTGATCCATTGATTGCAACAGTAAATTGATTAACTGGCTTGTCACCTGAGCCTGACACAGGATCTGTATGAATAAATAATGATGTCTGATGTAGTTTTGGCAATTGAATTGTGTTTTTATGCAGTTATGTATATATATTTATCTGCCAAATGTCAGGCTAGTAAACCAGACTTTATTTTTACAAACCAAAGCAAATAAAAATAACTTCCACATCCTGCCTGGGATTTATAGAAATTGAAGGATTAAACATCTGCAAGACATTGGATGTGGAAGTCTGATTTGAGCAATAAAAATGATGTGTTGTACATCAATACCTCGGTCAGATACCTATTCTTTCATATGTGATAAAAAATGTACCAGAATTAGTTAATATTGTCAAATGGACCACTCATTTGATTCACTCACTATTAGGCCATTTACATTGTTCATAAGGAATGTCATTAAGAATTCCTTGAATGCATTCAGACTAGGTACATTATTTGTACTCCAGGTTAAATGTCTGTGGAGATTCTCAATCATCTGGGTCATAGTTGTCCCAAAGGTACTTTTCTAAAAGGCAACTGAATTTCCTTGATTTTTTTCCTTGATAAGTGAAATATTTTCAACGAAAAAAACCAAGAGTTGCCTTTTGGAAAAGCACCTTTGGGTCTACTTCAGGCTGCTTTTTCCTGATGTGCTGAAGCCATCTTTAATTAATTAATTATTTTTATACTGCCCAGCTCCTCTACAAGGTTGGCTATATAGAGTCCATCAATGTCCGCTGCACTGTTAAAGCCACAGAATTTTCTCATCGATACAATATTGCCTATGCTGGTAGGAGTAAGAAACAACCAATTCTAGCTACTGGTAGAAGATTTTGTTTTGGAAAGCCACTGACTCATAGCTGGTTTACAATAGTTAGGGGGATGATTAGCTCTTTTTTTAAGGGCTACTTTTGAACCATGAATTCCAACCAAACGTTTGCTGTTTTATTTTTCCTATCAACTTTTCCTTTTTTTTCTTGGGTTCTTTTAGACAAATGCTGAGATCAGTGTCTGTCATTTCCAAACTCAAACTGGAAGGATTTATTGTGGATTTTTTTTTCAAGAGTACAGAAGCTGTAGAATTCATGGAAGAATGCTTCCTAAAATCTTTTGGAGTACATTTTTGCTCTCAATAATCTAAATCAGGGGTGGGGAACAATAGTCCTTTTATGACTTGTGGACTCCCAGAACTGGCTCAGGAATTTTGAGAGTTGAAGTCCACAAGTCATAAAGAGGTCATCTTCCCCACCTCTGGTCTAAATAATGAAAATAGCCCACCTAAATCAAGAACTTTTCTTTGTATTCTGAGATATTCATACATTCATGATCATTATGGAATTCATTCCCACTCATACAGCTTTCATTTAAATTAAGGAGAAGTTTCTCGGTGAGACCCATAACATTTGATCACATTGGAAGGCATGCACAATAATCCTCAGTTATGTTTATAGCAAGTTACTAGTCCAGAATTGCTTCAATATCCATAAAATGGCAACTGCTGTTGCAGGCAACATTTAATAAGTACTGTACAGCAAACAACAAGCCTATGCCATACAACTAGCAAGTTTTTTTGGACCAAAAAGCTCCATTTTTAATCCAGATAGACTTTTCTGAAGTACATTGGAACTGTACGTGCATGTTGTTTTGACCACATATCTTTAGCACTGCTGAATTCAGTTGTATTACCAGTTGTGTATGCTGAGTGATCCAAGCTGTGTGTGTGTCCTAAACTGTCACTGAATGCCTTTAAAAGGAAATATGAAACTTTAAGCTGGCCTGGCTCAACACAGAAATTTCTGGGTTATCCCAGCTGTACTCTTCCGTGCAGCTGTTTCCCATCGAGCCACTGTTACATATTCACTGATATTCACAGAGTAGGTGGTTTTTCCATTATCAGTTTTGTACAGAATATTTGTTCCTCTCCTCCCTCTAGATTCCTGAGAAATTTTGCTAAGAAATCATTGCCCTCCCACCACCTATTAAGCAGCAGAGGCTGTTGGAGTTTAGATTTTTGCATTCCTCTGTGAGGGAGTGAGCAAACGCACAAACATTGCCTGTGCTCACATGCTAAAGCTGTTGCCTTCTCTCCAACTATTTTAATCATTGTAGAAAAAAAGGGGTGGGTCGACAAGGCATTTGGCAACAGCGTCCTTTCCTTCAGTTGAGGTGGAGTCAACCAATGGCCTCAGAGCCTGGAAAACTTTGCAGGACAGTTTTCCTGACAGCTTTGCAAGGATTGTACCATTTCAATTGAAGCATAAATCCACACGCTCAGCTCTTGGCTTCTGGCTGGTCTCCCAGAACTGAGAGATCTCTGTTTCAGCCTTCACTCCTCTGTCTTGTCACTACAGTGTCAAGCTTCTCCAGATTTTCGTAGTCAGAACTTTTAAGTGACCATGGCAGACACCACCCTCCATATCATCGAGCAGCCAACTGTATCTGAGGCTTCGGAGGAGCCAGCTGCTGAGGAACCCATTAAATCTGACCAGATCAATGGTGTTATGGTGCTTACCCTTTTGGACAAGATTATTGGGGCTGTGGATCAGATTCAGCTGACCCAGACTCAATTGGAAGAGAGACAGCAAGAAATGGATGGTGTAGTTGCCAGCATCCAGGGAGAACTGGCTAAGCTCACCAAAGCCCACACCACCACCAGCAATACAGTCAATAAGATGTTGGAGAAAGTCCGTAAAGTCAGTGTTAATGTGAAAACTGTCCGACAAAATCTGGAAAAACAAGCTGGACAAATCAAGAAGTTAGAATCCAATGAGACGGAATTGCTGAAGCGTAGGAATTTTAAAGTCATGATCTACCAGGTAAGGTGCCATTTAATCTCATCTATTTACTTTTTTATAGTTGGCCTTTATCGGTGCCAAAACAGATTATTGCCTCTTCTGTATAGGGCTTTCCAAAGCTTCTTTATTACTAAACACCATATATTGCATCTTCAAAAGTTATCCCATTTCTGAAATCTTGGAGAGAAAAAGGACTGAATGCTATACATATTTCATTGCCCAAGATTTTGCTAAGATTCCAAAATTGGCCTGCATGCCCATTTAAACCATGGAGGAATTTGATCAAAATCAGAGAGAGAAATTTAGTTGTTTTATAACATAGAAGGGAACCAACCTTTCTCATTAATAGTTACAGAATTGGAAATCTTTTTTTAAGTTTCTCAAATATTCATATTAACTTCGTTTAGGAAAGAAATCTCTATGCCTTATTGCCACTTTTCAGAGAAGTTGTGTTGCAGAGAATAACGTATAAATTGTACTTTTTGAAGATGGTAACAAGCATAAAGTTATGTTTCCTGATGTAATATTATTTTGTCCTTGTCTTTATGTCCTAGAATTCTTTGCCACTTTGGTGAAAAGCAGCTTTGTTCTGCATTGTAGTCTTCCCTCTACACACACACACACACACACACACACACACACACACACACACACACACAAAATTCTGTCTCATATTTCCTGGCCCGCTTTAAATTTGTTAATATCAAACAAACAAAAACATGTAATTTCAAGCCAGTCTTCCTTTCCTCTGATGGTCTAAGCTTTTATAGTCTGTATAAAAAAAACAGGGCATCATAAATTAAATTAAATTAAATTAAATTAAATTAATTAATTAATCATAGATTAAGTCATACTATTGAGACAACATTTTTTTAAAATTCAGTTGAGCTTCTTTTCTACCTGAGGGTGAAATATGCAAAATATAGTTGTATTTTTACTACCACAACATGCAAGGAGATTGGGTTATATCCGTTTGAGGACTCCAGCAAATACCTGACTGATATAACCCACTGATTCATGTCTTGAACATTCTCAAGTATATCATGCCTCAAAGGCAGGAATACTCCATATTATCTATATGAACTCAATTCAACACAGTTAAAAATTATTCTTAATTGGAAATCACTGAAATAGAGTTTCAGGGCTCATCAGATAAAAAATAGAGAAAATAAAAGGAAGGAATAAAAACATTTTAAAATCTTATATAATTACTTTACAAGTATTAAAGTTTGCCTCCCCTAAAGTTATGACAAAAGTATCTTGGATTGCTATAGAACAGCCTAGTTTTGAAAAAAAATGTCATACTGTGGAACATAACTTTCAGATTTTATAGAATAGATTTGTTTGTTTGCTTGGCATATTGAATTTTGAAATAGGCATAACATACTCATTATGTTAATGAATCTGATAGTGGCTGTGCTATAACTTAGACTGCAAGTTCTTAAATCACACTGAAGTACTCCCGATGGCATTAAAGCAAATAATGTTCAGCGTTACATCTGAAATATGAGACTAATAGAAATGATAACCTGCAATATGGAAACATTCTTAGGTGGATTATTTTTAAAAATATCTATATAAAATGCATATAAAGTGTAATTTAATATCTAAGCAAGAATTAGGAGTGTAGATTTTTTGTACTTATTTGTGCATAGACTCAATTTGAAAGTGGGACACCATGAGTTGAAGTCCTGGCTTAGCCATGAAAGGCAGATGGGTGAATTTGGGCCAATCATACTCAGCCCAGCCCACCTCACAAGGTTGTTGTTTTGGAGAAAATAGAAGGTATGTTGGATATGTATGCCACCTTGAGGAATTTGTAAAAATAATAAATACAGAAAATGACCATTATTTTTGCCAATCCCACTAGCTTTTATTTATTACAATGAAGAAAATAGTGTTGTTATAAGAGTAAACGATAATAGAATGATGGCTTTTGTATGCTACAAAAAACAGTAGAACCAATGATTAAACTGTAATTATTTCAGAGTGAGTAGAGAGCTGGCAGGCTAAAGATAACTGCAGAATTAACTTTGCCACATAGATTCATCATAACACAAGAATCACAATTGACCATATGGGTGATGGGAAAAGCTGCTGATTGATATTTTCTAGAACTTTGCTTTTTTTGCAACACAACTTTTCTCTTTATACAAAAAAGGATAGATTTCCTTTCAAAGAGGCTTTTTAAAAAATATCAACCTCAGTCTTTGCTGTTGCTTTGGATGCTTCTCGCCCTGCCTGACACAGTGTGTTTTGTTTCAGAATAGCTCTGGCAGTGATTACTGTTTGGCCTGGGGATTATGCTGCTAACATACTAATGTTCTCTGAATTGTAGATATAGGGCTTGCACCACTCTGAATATGTTCCCAACCAATTAAGTTTGTGACCTATAACATCATTTGAACATTTAAGAGGGTGTTAGTAATATGTATATTCATGGGGCAAAATTGAATTGCTGGCAAACCAGGGTTGATGCCTTGATTTTGGAAGAAATTGTTCTGTACCAGCCTGCTACCGGCCCTGCAGAAAAGGCAGGTACAACCCCTTTACAAATGGCAAGAGGCTGGAATTAAGCCTGCCAAATTTATTAACATAAAACAGAGCAAAACAAGACACCAACCATGAAACAGGAGCTATGAAACAGGAACTAATCAAGTGGTTGCCTTCAGCAAACCAGCCCTCCCACGCATTCCCCTTTTATACAGTTCAGGGCGTGGCTTCTCTCTGCCTCCTTCCGAGGTGCCCCATTGCTTTTCTCTGTTTACTCCTGATTGACTGCCTCCTGCGTCGGGCATCCTTGAACAGGGCCAGCTGTGGGTCATCTTCATCCACGCTGTCAGGCTCACACAGCTGGGTCTCCGTCGTGACCAGGTGGGAGGGGCCTGGCTGAGGGCTCTCATCAGCAAGATCTTCAACCCCCTCAGCAAGCTCTTCAACACCCCCCTCCTCCTCTGAGTCGTCCGACCCAACTGCTGAACCCACAGGCTGACCCTGAATCACAACAGAAATATACTGTTGAACACATCAGAGGCAGTGTTTTTTTTTAAAAAAAAAGTTATTAAAACAGTTGTTTCTCTAAGTGTAATCCTGTGAATATCCTAAAGTGCACTTCTGTTATTGCTTAAAGCAAATAACACAGGAGCTCAAGGGGCTTAAGTGGTACCTGGTATTTTCAAAATAGAAGACAACTTCTATTTTACCTCCACTGAGGATTGAAATGTAGGAAAGTTAGGATTATGTATTTATTTATTTATTCTCTTCTCTTGACATAATAAGATTGCAGTCATATGTAGTTTATTTATTTAGGGCAAAACCCATCCAAACTTGCCTATACAGGTAATCTTAGTTAATCAACTCAGTCATTAAATGAAGTGGTTGCTAAGTAAAACTGTGACTGTGCTTACAATCTTACTTCAGTTTTCCTTTTCCTCCCTGCAAAGATCATAAATGTGGGCACTGGTTGCAAAGTTACTTTTGCATCATTGTCATAACAGCGAAGGATCACTGTACAAGACAGGCACTAAATGAAGACAATCTGTGCAACATTATCTGAAGTCAGTCATAAAATGGAGCTGGACATCTATTAAGCAATATTTAAGAAGGATGGCTTGATACAAAAGTACACATTTAATAGGTGTGCAGAAGAAGAAATTTAAGTCATTATATTTTTCATATAATTTTAATTTCCCCTCTCCTGTTCTTTATTCTTTTCACATTTATATAATAATCAACTAGTGTTTGCCACTCAGTAATGTTTTGAAAGAAACTTTGTTCATTACAGCTCACTGAAGAGCCATGATGAAAGCATTTGCTTTGCTAATAACAATTTGCCTGAGTTTCATAGTCTTTGTTTACAAATGTGCACTGAAATATCTGAGAATGTGTAGAGAATTTAACATTTAATATGTGGATCACTTTGTGAAAAGAGAATAAGGGTGTGGCAGTTTTTCTGGAAATGATTTTTCTAAATTAATCACATTGTGTAATTACATTTTATGAGTACCTCTGTAATTATATCCTAAGAATGATGTTTGCTTTCTTCTTTTGGTGGCCGAGAGCAATTAAGTGATGCTCCAAACTTTCCAAGTACTTGTAGCATTTTTCCAGATGAATTAATATTTTTTGTTTGCATAATTCTGCGTAGCATTTTTGTTTCTCTTAATTTTTATTCATTTGTAAGGGCAAATCTCTTAGCATTTTTCAAAGCAGTATTGGAACTCATTAATTTTGTTCACCATCGTCTTGCCAAATTTTTGTTTTGCACATGTATTTAAAAATAACTTACTGACACAATTTTGAAAAATAGGCAAAACATTTCTCTAAAATAAAGATGAAATATACATAGTAATGGAAAACTATTTTTCTGCAGGAATTTACAGAGGGGTCCATATCAGAGTTACCATTCAGTTCTAATGCCATTTGTTCAGCTGTGTAAATGTCAGCATCTAGCACATTTCTCTCTTCCAGGAGAACAAAAATGGTTAAATGCAAAAAACACTGGGACTTTCCGTATTCCCTGTTTCATGATGTTCCATAAATCCACATACTGCTGCTATTGTACTATACTTTGAAATCTTTCCTTTATATCTGCCAATATTTTTATCCATCTAATCATATTACAAGAGAAGCCAGCATTAATTTTCTTATAGGTATGAAAAGCAAAATTATAAGAGAATCCATAAGAACCTAGTGCTGTCCTGAATCCAGCAAAATCCAGTGCCCAAAGGAACATATAGTGCAGAATTATTACCTCCCCATCCCCTCTTGGATTTCCCATGTTCCGGTATTCAAAGCCAGAGTTATAGACTTAGACATTTTAAATAAGCCCAAACCACAAGAGGTTCTATTAGTATGCAAGTGCACAATTATAAAGACTAGCATGAATTTACTGTAGCATAGCAGCCTTTTTATAAGAACAGTTGAATTTCCTTGAATGCTGCAGGCAGATTTTGACAACCCTCTGCCCTTCAGCATAAAAAAAACCCAGTTAAAATACACAAATCCCTATAAGGCTATGGCTGTATCTTCCCTTGGTGGGCAGCTGTGGGATTGTTCTCTTCTATTTTCAGTATCATTCATGGCCTTGATGTAAAAGTTTCCCAAGAGATGCTTAGAAAATTTAGCTCAGTGCAGCATCTCACAAAAGTCATTGGCTTCTTGCAAAATATTTCCAAGGTTAGCTCCTTCCTGTAACTCTTAAAAATGCATAATGTTGTTTCTTGGTGGTGTCTCATATAGAGTAAATTGTACTGGTGTTTATTAATAAATTGCTGCTTCTATTGCTGTTGTTTTAAAGCATTCCTGGCTGGAAAAATGGCCTTGTTGGAATGTAGTTTGCATTGTTGCAGTAGACGAGTTCCCCAGTGATTAATTAGCTCATAGGATAGAAGATGAACTAAAGGAAGCATCTTTTCCCAATAGTGCTCAGCATAAGATAGTTAGAAGTGGTGGTGGGGGCACACATACAGCTACTTGTGTTGGACTAAAGGCTCTTTGAAGCAAGCAATCATCTCTTAGTTTATACAATGCCACATATGTCAATTGTGCTGTTTAAATCATAAAACCCAATAACCAGCCATACTTGCGGATGCCACAAAACTGAATGTTGTGAAGTTGAAGGAAATTGTATTGCACACTATGGTTTGATGTCGGCAGTGAAAATACTTGATACCACAAATCATTAAAATAAACTATGGTGCAATTTACCTTTTATACATTCCCCCAGCACTGTAAATTTAGTTTCATGTAGACAGCTTTTGCTCCTGTTCTTGAAATACAGTGCATTACAGGTCACAGTTACAGTCTATATGATTTTTATGGAATAGACAGAATGAGATCGTATTATTTGTCTGCTTTATATGACCATGGATCACAACAGTTCTGGATGGCTTACAAAATTATATTAAATAATGCAAAAATCAATAATATAAAAATAATACACAATCTAAGAAGCATGCATGAAAAGGCTTTTGTTCAAACAACCAAATGTCTTCAGCTGATTTGATACAAGAGTCAAATCTGTATTTTTTTCTGAACAAATATATAGATTTCACAGGTATTGCAGAGACATAGGCAAATAGTGTCTATTCTAAAGCAACAGAAATCTGATATCTCATCCTTCTAAATCTTAAATTGTTTTACACATGCTGCCAGCTAAAATTGATTTTTCATCCTATGTGTTAGGAATTAGGTGTGTCTCAGTGTATTCCAGTAAGTCTTTGAAAAAAGGAATAAAAACAATTACATTGTTTTGACATTAACTTCTGGATTATTCAGAACATTATTTTTCTTTATTGCTATAACACTATAGTGAGATAATGAGAATTTATTACAGTAAGATTATCTCATGGCTATATTTGTATTGCATGTGTGAGATGGAGAAATGAGAAAGCATGAAAGAAAATTGCCAGTCTTAAGAAGAATCATTTGGGAAAGCTTTGAAAATATGTAGAAAAACATGATTCAAAAACTATTACAGATTCTTTGTTACAAAAACAAACAAACTCTACCTACATTCATGTATAGCTTTCTGGAGTTTATTTACAATCTGGCATCTTTCTACAAGACAGAACAAAGTCCAAAGCAACAGACTATTCTTTTGTTGATTTTATTTCATGTTCAGGAAGGAAGAGCATGTTAAACATTTAGAATGAACAGTCTCTAGATATTTAGACTACACTTTAAGACAAGTAGGGTGGATGTTGGTGCATGTTTCCACTCTTCTGCACACAGTTTCTAAGTTAAGGATAACGTCAGGAAGGAAGAAGCTTTGAAATAAGCCAGCTGCCCTGTTTATATTAAAAGTTAAGAGGATTACATTTTGAAAATATTTTTTCACAGAGAAATCTGAGTTATTTTTAAGATATAAGTTTCAAGTATGTCATTAGTAAGCATAACCTTTGGTCTTAATTTATAAGTTAACCTAAGATTAGATTATTGACAAGGGGGGAAATGGCACGGTTTAACACATTGTTCTGAGGCTAGAGTTGTTTGGAGTCTCTTGATACATCCACTCCAGGGATAGACTTTATATTCGTCCCAGCTTCTGCCAACCTAGCAGTTCAAAAGCACGTAAAAATGCAAGTAGAAAAATAGGGACCACTACGGTGGGAAGGTAACAGCGTTCCGTGCGCCTTTGGCGTCTAGTCATGCCGGCCACATGACCACGGAGACGTCCTCGGACAAACGCTGGCTCTTTGGCTTTGAAACGGAGATGAGCACCGGCCCCTAGAGTTGGAAACGACTAGCACGCATGTGCGGGGGAACCTTTACCTTTTTAACCTTCAGTGAACCAATCCACCACAGAGACTCATCCTCCAGTTTGTCCATCACAACCATCAATGAGCCCAGGGAGAACCCACAGAGGAGATGGAAAGTTAGTATCCTTTTCTTTAAGAAATTCTGCTTTTCATATAGAAATGGATCCTCTTGAGTAATACAGTAATACAGTTTTCTGACACAAAAGCTTCCAATAGGTGACAAACTTTGATGGAACAAATTATTTTGACTGACTTATTCAATAGTATACAGACTTCTTCAGTAGGAAAATAAAATATGATAACATTTTATGTTGCTTTCTTAAATGTGGTGGATACTATCATCCCAACAAGTTCTCTGTACTGTACAGTACATAGGACTATCCGACTCCAGATTAACAATAAAAAAGAGGAAAGAGTAGATCCCTTAAAACTATTCATCAGGAGCTAGCATCTGGATAGCTAATGGAGTTATATTGTAAACCAGTTCTGTACAACATTTTTGAAAACTCAAATTCATTGCTGCCAAAGATTGCCAGTACTGCTATTACTTTGAAAAACACAATGCTCCATTGCTGTTGTCATACTGCTCTACCAAACAACTGATTGTCACATCAACTATTTATTTATTTAATTATGATATTTATAAAGCTGCTGATTACACAAAAGCACGACTTCACAAGAGCATGATGTCACAAGAGTGTGACTGAGTAGCATAAAATAGCAAGTTTTTAAAAATCCATTATGACTCCTTTTCTTCTATGAATTGTGCAAGCCTATTGTAAACTATCAGGAATCTTTGCAAGTCAGTTGGTATGTAACAAGGACTCTGAACCTTTTTTTGCTCATGACCCTCTACTGAGCCTCATTTACCTCTTTGACATCCTGCCCCGGACATGCCTGGAAATATGACTTGGCCTCTTGAGGGGGGATATGGCTCACATTGAGAACCATTGATATATTACATTTAAAAATAAAAATAAAAAATTCAAATGGACTTCTATATATAAATTATAATTGAGGGTGATGCAGTCTTGGATTTGAAATATCTAAAAGTAGAGTGGAATTACCTAAATTCTGACTGTACAAATGATGGGACATGACTTGAACCATCACAATATCTGTGCAGGATTCCTGATCATCTGTGATGAGCAACTGTGCTTTCCAGGGAAAGAGTGGATATAGGCCACAAATACGTAAGATATGTAAAAGTAGGGAAAGACTATCATTTTGGGGAGAATTATTGTCAGATTGCTGTAAGTGCCTTTGCTTGTGCATCATCCTTGCTGCCATTGCACTGACTTGGCCTGTGCCTAGTGGCTATGCTTATAGAGAAACCTTTGGCTTCATCAATACTGCCCATTGATACTCATTTTCCTCACTATAGCCCGAGATGATCCATGGTGCGCCCAGTGAAACTCTACCGGAGAGCGTGCCCCTTGACCTTTCAGAAGACAGCGAACCTTATGACCTTTCTGGAGAGATTTTGCCTTCTGGCCCTTTAGCAGTAACAGTGCCTTGGCACCAGCTGGCACAGAATGAAAATGGAGGCAGCAGCTTTGAGTCAGAGAAGGCCAAGCCATCTGCGGATCAAACTGAGCCCTTTCTTCTCGGCCTCTGAAACTTCTGCCCCTACATTTTAGCTGCTGACTGCCTCACTGAAGTCTGTAGCCCTGCCCTTTTGCTTGTAAAGCAGTTTTGGGTCAGTTCAGTGGCTTTAGCTTTTGTTACCCTTGTTGCTGTTTGCTAGTAGCTCCAAAGGAGGGAGGAGAAAAGTATAGCAGTCCACTTTTAAAAACTATGATCTTGTGCTCATTTAGTCACAGTACAATTTTCCCCAATCTTATTTTTTCTGGACATTTTGGATCCAACTAAACAGGGCCAAGATCCCTGGCAATGAATTTAGCATGTCTCAAAAGACCAGCAAATTATTCCTTATTTAATAATTCATTGTGGTTTTACTGCCCCAAAAGGAAAGAAATGTGGATAACGTTTTTCTTCCTTTTATGCCCAACTAACTTGGATGACTCTAAGCATCCTGGCTTGGCTAGTAGAGGACAGTCATGTACTACGTAATATGCCTCAGGCAAGCAGCTTGGGCTGCTTATGTTTTAATACATAGTGTAGATAATGCTACACATACTCGTCTTTCACACAAAAAATAATTAAGAAATAAAATCGCTATACTTAGTTCCCCCCTTTGTTCATATTTTATCAGTGTCCTGCTGGACCTACTTATTGTCACAAGCAGCTTAGACTCGACAGATTAACTGCAGCAACTTGTGCCTTTAGCCATCCAGGGACAGTGCCTGAGAATATTTAGCAGCATTGATGCCTCAGTATCTGCCTGGTATTTGCTTCCTAAGAAATAGTGAAAAAATGCATGGAGTGAATGCTGCATCACATCAAACCACTAAGACCTGGAATTTTGCTTTGTCTTTTCTTTGCTGTGATGCAGACAATCCTGTCCTGGCATAGGTCACATCTTGGCAATTTTTTTCTTTCAGGAAGAGAGGGGCAAGCATGGAAGCGGTCAGATAATATATATATATATATATAATATATATACTCACCTTTAATCTCAACTAGGGATAAGCTGACCCTCAGATTTTTAATCAAAACATCATGAAAAATGGATAATTTGTGGATTATCTACAGTTACACTAATTCTGAAAATTAAAACATGGAAATATTTTTAGAGTTGGCTTATTTATTTATTTTATATATCATAATTATTTAGTTGCCCATCTCACAAAAATAAAAATAATGTGCAGAGGGCATATTTTTCACAATATATTGGTTAAAAATTTGAGGATCAGCTTATTCACAGATGGGTTTATGTATAAGTATGTATAATAATCTCAATATGAGAAAAATATATTCCATTTCCCAGCACGATAGGATCTTCATTAGTTGTTTTTTGTTTGTTTTAGGAGCCACTCCATTCACAAGAAATAATGTTTTATACAAAGGACGCTTCTAAAAAAGTTAATTTGCACAAACACCATATGCACATACAAACACATATGTACATTCATACACACATTGATTTAGGTATTTCCAAGTTTAAGAAATATCTTGTCCCTTTAAGAATATCTTCCATGCCATACTCAGTGGTCAAGATTTGTATAACATTAACTGTGGTTTATTGAACAAAGCAGAGAAAAAGTTACTGCACCACATTAAAGAAGGCAACCTTTTCATTCCCTCAAATAATGAATAAAATATACTCAAAATCTTATACAGTTGTCAGATCTTAATTTTTAAATGATTTTTGTCATTATCTTGTGGGTCTGGGTGATTGCCTCATAGCTATTCGGTACATTGTACTAGGCCATAATTTATTTACCAAGCTATAATGAGTGTTTTCATACTTTTTGCTAAGCTTATGCTATGGTAGATAAATCGCAATGGCTAGGATTGCATTATACACCAAAGCAAATTAAATAAACCACTTTATTGCTTAGTCCAATGTGAGCACCTGGCTAGTGTAGCTTTTCTAATGTGCAAACTTAGTCATGGTACTTTGTAAATATGATTTAAGATTTAATGTGATCCAGAACACTACATCCTTTGGCTTAGGTTGTTGCATAATGTCATGCACAATATTGGTGTTAGAGTAAAAATGACAGCAATGATAATAATCCATCAAGTACTTCTTCTGTGAAAGCTCTTGTAGACCTCCAAATCTTGCTATGGAACACATATTGCATACATATATTACATTATTTTTTTCATTTTCATATAATTGCTTCTATCATCAACGTAAAATTCTTCACTTAGTGACCATTCAAAGTTATATCACTTATGACCATAGCAATAGCACTTAGACTTATATATCTCTTCATAGTACTTTGCAGCCCTCTCTAAGTGGTTTACAGAGTCAGCATTTTTTATTTTTTGCCAAGCTGAACTTCCTCACAACTACATTAGCCTCTAACTAAGATAACTTAAATAGAGCTGCTGCTAGGGATGTTTTCATTTGAAGTTGATACCCCACTAAACATGATTACATGTTTATGGCATTTTTGACAGCAATGAGTCTAGTATTTTTTACTTTGATAAACCATGTTTTGTCATGACATTCAAACACCATCACTGATTAAAATTCTTAACTTATTGTATTGAATTTTTAAACACAGTTAAACGCTAAACCATGTGGTTTGTGCAATTGTAGAAATAAGTGAACTTAGTCTTGTATACATTTTTATTTATGGCATTGTGTAGTCTGAGAAGCCAGTCAGTACTGATTTATTCAATAAAAAAATGGTTAAACAAACCAAGTTGTAGCAAATTGAGCAAATGCAATCTTCAGTGCAAGCAAGTCCCTGACTCAAATCAATTTGAATGGAGACATAAAGCAAGTTATCCTCAGCAAAATGGTACCACTCTGACCTTACCAGCTTTATAATTGGCAGTTTCACAAAACATTACTCTTTGCAGTATGGAGATCTTAATGAGGTGGAAATATTCTGTGATAGTCTACTTGATGTGAAACTTTTAAAGACTGAGACCCCTGCCTTGAACTGATATACTCCCCATTCCATGAGATAAAGGAATGAATGCTCTTATGTATACTGTTTCAGGACAGGTCATCTTAATAAACTGAAGATTTCCTGGACTAAAGCTACAAATTTTTATATTTCTTATCTGTACCAGTATGTGCCTCTTCAAGCTTGGAATTCTAGCCACCCAGCCACACCCTTGCGGAAAAAGGAATGTAGACAAAATTATTTTATTTTTCTGGTTGGACATGAAAGGCCCTTTTCTGGCTCATATGCTTCAAATTCCTTCCTTAATCTCTCCCTGCACTAAATGAATATACAGGATTTCCAGAAAGAAAAGGGAGAAATTTGGAATGAAATACCTTGTGATAGCCAAGAATAAACTTCATACCAAGCTCCAGAACTTCTGAATGCTTATTTAAGAAATCTTTCCTAACCTGTCTTTGCATATTCCAAACAATTTTACTATTTTGATTAAACTAATAAATGGATATATATTACTGTTGGTGAAATTTTGCCTATTTGTTTGAAGACACTTTATTAAATGTTCAGTTGAAAATTTAGTTTGACTAATCAGGGAACTAATTTTGAGTTCACTTTTGGGAATTTAAAAAGCAAGCTACCAATCAGCTTTTTTTGATTCATCTTTTCTTTTTCTTTCTCCTAATATAATAAAGTTTAGAGAAATTGTACATTTGCATAACTCCTAGGCCAATCCCCAGATAAAATAAAATAAAATGATATCTCTCAAAAAGTGTTTCTGTTTTAAGATGGTATCCCTCCCAACTCTCCATAATTATAACTATTTTAGCACATAGTACAGGGGTGTCAAACTCAATTTTATTGAGGGCCGCATCAGCATTGTGGTTGCCCTCAGGGGGCCGGGTGGGTATGGCCAGGGTGGGCGTGGCCTACTGGGTGGGTGTGGCTAGAGTGCGTATGGCCTACTGGATGGGCATGGCCAGCTCTACATTGTTCGCATCAAGGGTGCTTATGGGGGCCTGGGCAGGAGAGGGACAGATCTGAGGGTCTCTGGCAGAAGGAGGGTCTCTGGGCCAGGGCCAAGGCAGTGGGGGCCGTTCCCTCACTGTTTCCAGGATGGCTTCGCGGGCCGCATGAAACCACTTCACGGGCCGGATCTGGCCCCCGGGCCTTGTGTTTGACATGTCTGCCATAGTAAGATTAACTTCCCATATGAATGTAAGCATTTTAAACATGGTTTTCTTTTCTGCAGCCTTTGGAGAACAGGTCTCTTGTTTTCAGTAGTAATATGGAGTATAATTGTGTTTCACTCACTACTGAAAGTGAGGTAATTTTCTGAGAATGCCATTGGGCAGTTCAGTATTATATTATTGCCTTGAAGTGATAATTTGTGAAACCATCAAACAAACACAGATGTGAATGGACTCAGACGGCATCTTCTAGTTCCCATAAATATTTGGTTGACATCCATATATACTCTGTTTGCTTCCCTTTCTCTTCCCTGTCCCCATCCCTAGGACCCTAAATTGAGAAAGTTATTGCACATTTGGCAGCACTTTTTTTTTCTTCCCTTTAATTCTGTGAACACCAACCTAGAATCTATCTATTAATTTATTCCCTTCATCTTTTTTTTCTGCTTGTGGAACATTGCTTTGGGAAAGAGAGTGAAAAGTTTATTGATAACAACAATTTAGGTTCAGCCAATAGAGGTATGCAGAGCTGGCTTCTCTTTCATATTTACAGAACTGAGGATAAACTAATTCCAAACTTGTCTCTAGAAAGGAACACGCTTTATTAGATTGATCAAAATGTGCACATATTTTCAAAAACATTGTCTGCCTTCCCCCAAAGATTAAAACATGGTAGCAGCACACAAATCTTAGTACCTGGCAAAGGCTTTATTATTTGGAGAATCAAGCATGCCTTTTCCCTTCCTGTGAAGGCTGAATTAAACTGTTGTTGTTCTGCTTTCTATGCCTCTCCACCCTCTGGTTGCATAATGCCCAGCCCTACCAGGCTAGGAACATCACTTGTCTTTGTGCCTTGCTGGCCTTTTATATACGAAGAGGAATGTTTATTATTAGTGTTGTAGCAACCAGGCAGTTGAGTGTACACATAAAGACCGCTGGATCAGTGATTCATTGCCTAGGAATGTGGACTTGGATGGAAGACACAGGGAGGGAGAAGGAGAAAAGCTGTACTGTGGAATTGACAAGTTGGGAAGGAGAGTTGTGCATCTGAGCTCTTCTGTATTGCCTCCTGCAGTTCTCATAAAGGTATAGCTGCCTTTTCTCAGCAGAAGGCCACAAAGCAGAAGGCCACAAAATAGAAATATACAAATATGTAGAAAAAACAAACAAATGAAATATCTTTCAATTTTTATATCTTTCAATTTAGGTTTCTGTCAGTACAACCTGTTCCTTTTTTTGATCTTTTAAGTGGGCTCATGCACAATTGTAAAGTTAAAATGCATTTTATTTGGTTCAGCATGATGTACGATTCTACTATTGTGCTTTCTAGGCCCAAACAATCTGTACTTTTGCTATAGTATATGGATCTTGTTATGAATTAAAAATGATTTAGATTTGCCCACAACTGTACGTAGGCATTGACACATATCTACACTACAAAGGGGTTGATGGATAAGCATAGGTTGTAGATGGTTGCAGATAGGCCGATGCACACATCTCCCAAATCTGAACTACGCGTTGCGTGGAGAAGCACATCCTGCATGCTGATTGGTGGATCCAGCTTTCTTTTGGAAGACAATTGGAAGGCAGGCACATTCAAATGACAAAATGGAGTAGCTAGAGGTTTTAAATATAAATGCAGCAGGTATACAACTGTCTCTGAACAAGTTCAATTCAATGAAGACTTTATTGTACTCCAAGGGCCCCTAGAAATAAAAGTAAAATTCTGTCCCTCCCATAGTAACCCACAGCATTTCTCTGCTGGTTATAGAAGCCTCTCTGGCAGTCATTTATTTATTGTGTTAACTGCAGAGGATAGATGGAGCTTTTCGTTTCATTCCTCTGTTGCAATTTCTTGTTGCTTAAATACAAATCCAATGTATTACTAAATGATTTCCATTGTATTTTAGCTGGGGAGATCTGCAGCTCCTTAGTAAGAAAATCAGTAATGGCAAAAATCATCTTGTCCAGTAACTACTTGGTGTTTTACCTTTGGTTCACAGCTATCTGGAAATATTAGATACGATGCAGATCTTCCTGTCAGGTCACCCAAGGTAACAAAGAGGCCTGATTCAAACCCTATAAGGATCAGATATAAGTCTGCATATAATCCCTATTCCCCTTACAGTGCCCCTAGCCTTTACTGACAGATATGCAGAGCAGAGGCTCATTTGCAAAGCACTCTAATAGTGATAGATGTTTCAAGCAGCAGATTGTTGTGCACAGACTTGCTCTGCTTAAATTCTGACCTCACCCTTTGCTATACAGGCCAGAATGATACTGAACAATCCAACTAGGACTTGAAACAGCAGCAAAAATTATTTAGTAAATAACATTCACAACTGATACTAAAATCTGATCATCATAAAAAGGTCTTCCTTTACAGTATAATGAATTTATTCATTATTTCAGACTTTTGAAAGATTAGTTTACATTTCCTTGGTATGCTTTATCCTCCACCTGCTTTAAGCTTTTTGTAACTTTCAGCAAAAGTTTGTGTTTCTTATTGTTCCTATAAACTTCTTAAAAACATAGTCTTCTGTGATTTTCAGCCCAAATACGCTTTTTCATGAGGCAACTGGACTTTCTTGTTTTTCTTTAAAGAAGTTTCACTTCTCATTCAAGAAGCTGCTTCAGCTCTGACTGGATAGTGGGGAATGGAAAAATTTATACTCCTGCAGACAGTTGTTCACTTGCACCCTTTTAGCAAGTTGTTAAAGCTACCTGGAGGCTACCTGTGATTTTCAGGTTTCCTTCTCTCAACACAACTCCTTTACTAGCACATTTAGCACTTTACTCTTGCCTATTTTTTTATTCATCCACCACTTTTGTTCTAAAACGCTTACAGGTGTTTAAGTTGCATTAGATGTAATAAATTAATATCATTGATAATATGTGATTTCAGAAATTAGAATAAACCAAATGGGTACATAGTTATTAATAAGTGTTCTATGGCTGATTCATAAAATGTATTGGCTTATACAAAATAGAAAGACTTTCACATGAGTTGTTTACAGACAGTCCTTGATTTACAATGGAATTATCATCAATCCAATCATAATGGATAATGTCATTGACTGAATAGCTTAACAAGAGCAGTCAAGGTTGCTGTTGTTAAATGAGGAATGTATGGGACCTTGTGTAACCGCAGTCCTGACAACTTCCCCATTGACTTTACTTGTGGGAAGCTGGAAGGGGATATTGGACATTGTGGACATGTAACTGTGGACATACTATGACAGCCAGAGCTACAAAACCCATTGCAAATACCATTCGTTTAGCTTATTTAATTTTGAGCAGTTGTTGAATATAACTCAAGGGCTACCTGTATATTCCTGTGACATTAATCTTTCATTTTTGCCCCCCTTTACCTATGTTTTAAGTTAATTTTACCTAATGTCTTCTTGTTTTAATTATAGTTCCCTTGTTTGCAGCAGCATAGCCACTACACTGTTTCCTAACTTGATGCTTCCAGTTGTGTTGAATTCTAAAGAGCTGGCTTGGTGTAGTGTTTAAGGTACTGGCTTAGAAAACAGGAGACTGAGTTGTAGGCCTCCTTTAGGTATGAAAACTGGCTTGGTGACGTGGGGTCAGTCATTCACTCTTAACCCAATTCACCTCATAGGGTTGTTGTATTAGGGGGGGGAATAGGATGAAAAAGGAGTATTGATATATTTGCATCTTTAAGTTGCAGGTAAAAAAAAGTCAGGATAAGTTCTAAAAAAATAGCTGGGATTCTCTTCTGATATTGATTGGGTTCCATAATTTGTGGTGTTACAGTTCCCTGTTGAAATGTGGGCCACCTGGAAGCAGAAGATCAACAAGTAAGACATGACCTACGTGCACCAATGGGGAGGGTTGGAATTCATCTCTCCTTGTACAAATGTTATGAAGCCAAGAAGAGATTGATAAGAATCAGAGCTATGCTGTCCGGATATGGCTAGCTTCCAGATATAGCTATGCAACTCTGAAGCAAGGGAAACTTTTGTTCAGGCATTAATTGTGCAGTTTCCCAGGGAAGGAAATGATTCCTGATGTTTCTGGCCAATGATGACTGGAGTCTCTAGGAGATGAAGAATTGCCCTTCCAGGTGTTGTTGTGAACAAACTGATAGACCTGCACCATGAAAGGGGTGGGGGATATCCTGATTCCAAATAGCAACTCTTTCCCACCCAACAGAGCCTAATTGTGAAGTCTGGCCTACAGTTGCAACTTTATTACTTTTACAGAAGTTTGGCCTAAGACTCAAATAGGCTCTGAAGGTCGAGACAAGAATTTCCACCCCCAAATGCAAATCTAACATATTAGCCAGAGTTGTACTATTTTAATGCCTCACCCTTGAATATTTATCTATGTTTTTGTATTACCACTTAAAAACATCTCTTGAATTGCTTGTACCTGTAGCCTTAATACAAAATTTTGAATGCAATAAGTGCTTATTAGGAATTGCTAGCAGGGAAAAAGTGAAGATACAGCAGAGCCCCATTGATGGAAGACAGCAAGCATAGTGTAGTGATTGTTGAATAAGGAATGGGAAAGGACTGAATAAGGGTTGTCTAGATTTTAGACAATCTTCAGCCACTGGAAAAATTCACTGGGTGGTTTTGGGCAAGTCACTGGTATTACAAACCTGGTACTAGATCTATAGAGTCTACAGAGCTTTGAGCCAGGAAAGCATTGGCTAACAAAAAAAGTGATGAATAAAGAAGTGGAAGCTGAAGCACTGCATAAAATCAAAAAAGGAAGGAGAATCTAAGGATAAAAGTAGGAAAAAATAATGAAATTATAGAACCAGAAAATTTGGAATTATTTATAAGTCTGAGTTTCCTGATGTTGTGTGTAAATAGTGAATATTTTTCTTTTAGTGTCATTGTAAGCACTCTGTTAGATACGCATTTCTTCCAACATAACAGCATTCTGCTTCTCCTCCACATCTCCTCCTATGAGATAGGTTAGACTGAAAGAGATTGATTACCCCAAGAAGCTTCAATGGATGTTGAACTTGGATCTCCCCAGTCCTATTCGCCCATCTCTAAGGAACCAAAGACTCAGCTTCAATTGAGACTCAGCTTCATTATAGCAGAGTTAGGATGATGGTAGGAAGTAGCTATTTGGAACAATGTAGAAAATAATCTAAATAGAATATTTTTGTGAAAATGGAATCTGGAAAAGCTTCTTTTAGGGAAAATTTGGAAGTTAGCTTTCTGTTCCTCCTCCCATTCACTGATTCTCCTCTTTCCATATTCAGTTAGTAATTCTTACAGAGAAAGGACTGGCAATAAAAGAGTATCAGTAGAAATAGGAAGGATTAAATTTCCCCCCCAGTCACATCATTCCCCCCCCCGCCCCCTCCAAATATTTCCACAGTACCATTTACTATCACTTATAAGTTTGGGCAGCTCTTGCTAGCCAGCAAAAAATGTGGTAAAAAATATGAGCATTTGCCTGGAAGACAAAATTCATTTGGACAGGAAAGATTCGTTATTATCTCATTCTCTGTTTCATATGTGACTCTTGATATTCTTTGGTTGATTGGATTGTATTATCAGACAATAACACAGACCCTTAAAAAGCAGTGTTCTAATTGAAGCTACTGGCATTTCACTAATCAGTTTTAACTCTTGGTAGCTTAAGGAGTGAAATGAAAAAATTACCAACATCCCATTAGGAAGAATGTGAAAACTCACTCCACCGAACAACTGTTATAGCAAAAGGGAAAGAAGGAAAGCCACACTGACGATTATTGCTTGGCAAAATTGAGATACTTAAAATGTTCCCAGAAGTCTTAATTCTTGTGATCCGTTTTTGACTTCTCTTTCCCTTCCTTCTGTCTCTCAGTCCTGTTCCCCTTAGCCTATGGGAAAGAATTTCCCCAGTAATTCCACAGCTTTCCCCATTCCCTTTCTTCAAATAGTACAGCTCCTGGGTTATAAATCTTCCTATCTTTAAGCTTCTGCCCCAATGCTCTGTATGGTAGTGGCTATTTCCAGCATGGCTTGAAAATGCCAGGCAGGATGCACTGCTATGTGCTGCTTGGGTGAAAACCAATCTCATTTCAAATATGCTCCCTTCTCATCCTCATGTCTTTTTGCACACTTTATATTTGCCTGCAGTGACAATGCTAGGCAGATCTCTGTGATTTGTGAAAAATGATTAAAGGGTTGGGTGACAGATAAAGAGTTGGGAATTTTAAAAAAATATGTAGTGGTCTACCTATATCTCAGATGCACCACTTACATTGCAGATTGAGTGCTCACATAATTAAAAGTTTCTCCATTACAAAAACCCTTGATACAAAGAAAACCTAATTAAAATCTTTTCCCCTAACTTAGCTGGTGTAAGGAGTGCTTTAGTGCAGAAATAATAATGTGAGTCCCCACACTAGAGAAGGCTGCGTTCTACTAACAGCAAGTTATTGGGGCAGAGAGGGAACATACTTGCAGTGGGTGGGAACAAAACTTAAGGGATTGCATGAGGTCACGTCTCAAACAAAGCCATGGTTCTTTTAATCAGGATTCACTGAATTAGCCAAAACTAGGTAGTTAAACCCAAACCAACCAATGTACAGTTTTTGTTGTTGCAATAACTGGGCCCAAATACTTTCAGAAAGCATGGCCATCCCAGACACCACCTCAGGGGCACCTGAAGCTACAACAAAAAAAAAAAATCAAAACACTGCAGAGATGTAACTCTAATAGTTGTTTAATTTTGAGGTAAAATTTTTGGGTATTCCTTATTTCTTGCTGATGACATTAATTACCTCTTATGAGGAAGTATAGCTTTTTAGTCTAAAATAGGGATTGGCAAACTACAATTCACAGGCCGAATTAGCCTCACTGCCTGCTTTTATATGGCCAACAAGCTAAAAATTGAGTGGGCAATTGACAGATTGCCAGGCCCTGGGCCTCAGATAGGCAGGACCTGACCCTATAGAAAACTTTTGCTGACCCCGATCAAAAACACTGTTGAAACCTGGAGCTTCTAATTACAACTAGCTAACACAAATAATAATAAAAAAGAGGAATGAGCCATCCTATAAGGATAAATTTTACTCCATTAATTTCTCTTTAGAAATTCTGATCTGTCAGATACTGTATAACTAGAAAGTGTCACACAAGAAAAACCCAATCTACTAATTTTCTCTGGTTTGCCATGCTTAGATAGCCTTCAGCAAGATTGCTTATGTCTCATTTGCAAAGAAAAAGCTGGGTTTTGTAGTAGGATATTCTGAGTGCTTAGAATTACTCTTTCAAGAATAGCTGCACTATCATCAAAGGTTCTAACTGAGGCAGCTACATTTTTAACATGGATATATATTTCACTTGCTTTTTATGCTGTATTATTATTACTTCACTTTCCTGAGACTTTTTTCAGTTTCTTACAACTTGTGTGACACCAGTAGTTAACTAAATTTATTTGAGGGGAAAAGGTACTGGTCTTTTGTATCCAAGAGGTATAATTTTCCCATTTGCAACAAATTAATCAGGGAAACTTATCCTCACTCTTTCATTGTGATTTTCACTGATGTTCTATCATTTGCCTTTTTTTCAGAATTTCCATATCTAACTATGCTGTAGCTATCTATTGCAGTTCAGTGGAAAAAAATTACACAGCTATAATACTAATTTAAATTTTTAAACATCCATTGCTTTCTAATGATGTTTAGCATTATGTTTTATTTAAATTTTCTGATTACATTTCCAGATCAACAAGTATAATTGTCCATAAAACATTAGTTTTTAAACGCTATCTTGCAGCCATATTGGAGTACTTAAAATAACTTGCATATATAGTGAATTCGTTATTGTCCCCAAAACAAATTTACTGATGTTGATGTAAGTTTTACAAGTAACAAAAAGCACAAATCCTCCAATAATATAAAATGTCAGATGGGATTCTGCTACTGGTTTGCAGAGAAAGATCTATGACAAATGCTTCTGAGAGGTGCCTACTACTTCCAGTTTTAGGGCTCTGCCATGCACTAAGCTAAGTCAAAAGATGGTTGTTTTGCCTCTGGTTGGCATGCTATATAAAATCTATCATAGTGATTTATAAACTATAGTTTAAGGCTTGGATCTCCAGTATGATGGCAATATATCTCACTGTGCCTATGGATTGATTTATTGACACTGCCATGCTTCATATCCAGCTGTACTTTATTTCATTTTAAAATTATTTTTATAATGTGTGTCGGGTGGTGATGGTGGGAGTTGGAGTGGGATGAGTGAGCATTTGAATATTTGTTGACTTCTGGTGACTGCTTGGTCAAGCCCCTTCAGTTTTCTTGACAAGTTTTTTTGGAAGTAGTTTGCTATTATCTGGTTTCAGAGAACAAGTGGTCTAAGGTCACACAGCTAGATTTTTGCCCACTGAAGGACTAAAACTCACAGTCTCCCAGTTTCTAGCCCAATGTCTTAACCATTACATCAAACTAATCACTACACCAACCATTTTACAATATTATACTGGAAGTTGAAAACATATTTTTTAAAAATCGGTATTCCAGTTTCCAAAATATTATTCCCATTTTTGTGTATTATGTGATCCCAGTCAATGTTATGTTAGCCTAGTTACCAGTATAACATATGAACACAGCCTTCTCTATCACTTTCGTCATTGTTTTAACAATAGTTTCTGGCCGGGCTACACAACATCTTTCAGGCAGTCTGCAAGTACATGAAGAAATCAAAACAGTCATAATATTCCAGAGCTATGTATTAAATCCCATGTCTTTTTTAATCTTACCCACTATTTTGATTTGTTTAAATAATGCTTGTCATTAGCTAAAAGGATCCCCATACAGCTTACAAATACCAACATTTTATATCTCTAAAAAAAGATAGGGGGGAAAAAGCATAGGTTATATACCATAAGTTATAGCTTAATGCTGCATTCTTATATGCAGCATTATATGCCAGCATGGGAACGATTTCAGTAGCATGATGGTATATGTGCCCTCAGGAGAGACAAAGTGAGCTGGTATCATGCAGAGGTAACAGAACCATATTTTCTCCTGCTGTTCTGCTACTTCTTCTAGCTGTTGCTAGTTAGATAATAATTGAATCTACTAAACTTTTAGTTAGTAATCCAGTCTTTTAAAAAGAAACTTTCAGAACAGTTCTGATAACTAGTAGGTTAATTATTTCACTTTCCCCAAACAAAATTATGTCTGATCTTAAAATAGCTTTTTAAAAAATGAATTTCAAATATAGAATCCATGATGAAACTACTGAAAAAAGACTAGACAAGTTTGAGTTCTGATTATATGCTTTTTAAACCATTTTACACAATGTTAACTGACTTAACAGTGTAAGGGCATTTCATCAAATAACAGAAAGAGAGTACTGAAAAATTTGTTACATCTGGTTTGCTACCATTGCTCCAGGTGTATTAAATCTGCTGTTATTTTTAACTGCCTACTTTTCTTTCCATTACTTAAGGTTTTCAAATCAGACTATGTGCATTGGGTCAGGGCAGGGAGGAGGATCATTTGACAATCAGTACTTGAGCATGCTGGTATCAAAAAAGAGTGTTAGAGCAACATATTGCACCAAGTGAAGATCACGGCATGCGTGAGAGTGCCTGTGAATATTTTTGATGATTTATCTAGCATACTTTTGAAAGTTAATTACTTATTGAAGTCATTCTTATACCATCTTTCTCAAAGTTAGCTACCATTTATAATTTAATAAGTATTGAACTGCCCAATGTGACATACCAACCATAAGACAGAACATCAACCATGAATTGCTGCATGGTAACAACTTATTAGATTTTTCTCCTGCCTTTATAATTTTATAAGTAACTCAGGGCAAGTTACTTATTCAAAGTATATGCTGTTGTTGTATACCTGGGAAATCCCAAAGCAAAGAATAACTACTGAAAAGAACAAGATATCTGTTCTAAAGAACATTTGCAAAAAGAGGTCAACAAAATTAGACTATGACAAAGCTGGGAATAGTTCCATTTCCACCACTGACACAGTAGCTATCATTCAAGATTTGCTAAGTGGTGCTTTGTGCAGTCCATCATATTATTTATTTTTATTTTTATTTTAATTCCATTTATATCCCGCCCTTGTCCTAAGACTCAGGGCGGCTTACAAGCTTAGCAGTAGCCTTCATTCTATGTATATGCCTGCTTATTAGGGCTTTCACACACACCCCAAGCGGCATTATTACAAAGTCAGCTTAATTGCCCCCAACAATCTGGGTCCTCATTTTACCTACCTCGGAAGGATGGAAGGCTGAGTCAACCTTGAGCCTGGTGGGATGCGAACCTGCACTAATTGCAGGCAGCTGGTGTTACTTAAGGAGGCATTAGCCCACTGCTCCACCAAGGCTCATACATATTCTATGTAGCACTGGAAAGCAGAAATAAGGGAGAATAGGAGAATAATATTTTTGCCATGATAAAATCCAAATAACTTTAATGCAGTCATTAACCAGCAGAAAAAAAGAAGAAAAAGGATGTTTTCGAACATCCAGAACATCCAACAATAAATAAGGGGCAACACACAGAAAAATATGCTAAAAAGCTTCATTCTTATTAGTTAAAACTAATCTAAAATATAAAATTATAGAGCCCTGATAAATCTGAGGAAGACACAATAGAGCAGCGGACATTTAAAAAATGACCAATTAGTAATGCTGAGGCAAAGCCATTCCCTTCTTAAACAAGTTCAATAGCTCTTGATTATTCTTTGTCTAGTTTGGTATATCACTACACCAAAACTGGCAATCTTATGTTATTTCAAGAATAATTTTTTTATTATCTCATCTTGATCTTTTCACTAAGATCAAGCATATAAGTATATGGGAAGGTAACAGCATTCTGTGTTTCACCATACACACTGTGTTGTGGTGCAATGTCATGCTGGACATATGACTGCGGAAGCATCTCAAAACATCATTGGCTCTTTGCCTTAAGAAATGGAGAGTTAACAAAGAAAAAACTAAAATGTTAGTTAAGAACATGACCAAATCACAAGAAAACAAGCTTGCAGAAAAAATTAATATCCAAATAACTAAAAAAGTAAGGTACCTGGGGATTCAACTGATGGCAAGATGCATCACACTTAAAAGAGAAAACTACGATAAACTAATAGACCAAATTACAGTGGATTTAGATAGATGGAAAAACCTGTAGCTCTCTTTTATAGGGAGAATAGTGACAATTAAGATGAATGTACTCCCTAAATTAATTTTTCTATTTCAATGCATACCGATTAAATTAGGCGAAGACTTCTTTGAAAATTTAAATAAAATTACATCCAAATTTATTTGGCAAGGGAGGAAACTGAGAATTAAATTCAAATTATTACAAGACGCAAAGGAAAGAGGAGGATTCGGCCTCCCAAATTGGGAAAGATACTATCAGGTGGCAACATCTGATTGGATAAAGGAATGGATACACCTAAGGAATAGGAGACTGTTAGCATTAGAAGGCCACGACAGGCAGATAGGGTGGCATGCGATACTGTGGGATGGAAAACATAAGGCACACCAGTATTTTCAGAAGCATTATGTAAAGATGGGCACTATTAGATGTGTGGACTAAAATTTAAAAAAATTAATTACATAAAAATTTCCAATTGGATATCGACATTGGAGATATTTATGCACCCAAAATTTATGAATTTAGGAAAGGTAATTACATATAAAGACATTTTAGATGAAAGTGAAGAGTTGAAAACAAGGGAAAAATTATTAGAACATGGCATAGAGCTAGAATGGTGGGCATATCTGCAAATTCAGTTACGATACAGAAAAGATAAAAAAGAACCCGGGATAAAATTAGAACGCACAGAATTATGTAAAATTCTATTAGGAACAGAAGATAGAACAATAAAAAGATATATCAATATTTATTAGAGCAAGATATGCTAGAAGAACAAGTAAAAGGCACAATGCTAATTTGGAGCAAAATTTTTGGCTATAGTATCAATCTAGATAATTGGCAATTATTATGAGATAGGAACAGGAGGCTAACGTTAGCCACCACCTATAAAGAAAATCCATATAAGATGTTTTACAGATGGCATCCCCTCACCACAAGATTAGCAAAAATGGATAAAAAAACTTCTTCGATATGTTGGAAATGTAGATAACTGCCAGGGACCTACTATCACTTGTGGTGGGAGTGCCCAAAAGCTCAAGAATTTGGCATCAGATAAAAAAATTGGCTGGAAGAGATATTATCACAAAAAATTGAATTAAAACCAGAAACTTTTTCATTAGGGATTACTAAGGATAAATTCAGTAAAGGATCTTTATATTTAGTACTGCACATTCCAACTGCAGCAAGAGTAACCTATGCTCAGAAATGGAAGGGTAAAGAAACCCCCACTGAAGAAGAAGTAATAAAAAAATCCTATCCTGCGCCGAAATGGATAGGTTAACATTAGAGCTTAAGAACAAAACTGAAACAGACTATTACAAAAATTGGAATGAAGTGTATAAAAGGCTAGAGTTAAGGAGGAAGGCTGGGACAAATGTTGATTGATAAGTCAAGAGCTTAGAAATTTTACACCAGTATTCTCTATAAGATAGAATTGAAAGTTATTTAACTATAATATACACGATTGAAAGAATATTTACTAGGGAGTTCACAGATTCTATACATATATTTTGTTATTTTGTAAAGAGACCTTTTTCTTTTTACAAGGTGATACTAATAGTATTGTTTAAGCCAAGAAAGCTGTATCATGTCCACCGTGTTTTCTGTGTTTTTAACTGTATATTCAATAAAAGATTGTTATATATATATATATAAAGAAATGGAGATGTGCACTGCCCCCTAAAGTTGATCATGACTAATG
Organism: Vipera berus; assembly: GCF_964194415.1. NCBI lineage: Eukaryota > Metazoa > Chordata > Lepidosauria > Squamata > Viperidae > Vipera > Vipera berus. The sequence continues at coordinate 37,636,207 of NC_138205.1, read as the reverse complement.
TATTATAAAAACTGCAGGGATACCCTTTTTATAGAAAAAGGGGACATCCCCATAAAAAATAAAATGAAATATATATAGTAAGTATTGTAAAGATCTGCCAAAATATTTATAAATCATATTCTAGACTTCCAGTATGAATATGATGCTTAGATATGGATTTTTAGTTCAAAGTGTAGGATATCAAAATAACAGAAAGGTTTAAACCAGGGGTCCCCAACCTCCGGTCCGTGGACCAGTACTGGGCCGTGGCATGCCAGCAACCATTCCGCACAAGCAAGGAAAGCCCCATCCACAGGATGCAGGCAGCACACAAAACTACGCCCCCTCCTGTCCGCGGAAAAATCTCTATCCACATAACCGGTCCCTGGTGCCCAAAAGGTTGGGGACCTCTGGTTTAAACAATTAGATTTCCAAGTAAAATTCTAGTCTGGTCTACAAATGGATTAATTTTTAAGTTGATTGGTATTAATGATTGTTATCAGTATTTAACACACTAAATTATCAGGAATAGGAAAGCCATTTTAACTAAAACAAAAAAGAATTAATAAGATTATAATAGGATTGCTTTCTTGCCATAGCATAGGCCAAAGTTTAACTGCCTGTTAATTTCTATAAGATCTAAAAATTATGCACACAGTAGTTTTTCTTTATGTTTTGCAGGATGAGGTAAAACTGCCAACCAAGCTGAGCATAAGTAAGTCTGTAAAAGAAATGGAAAAAGAGGAAGAAGGGGAAGAGATCCCAGCTGGTGAGGAGCACCCCGGAGAGGATCATATTGAGCTCTCCTCAGATGAAGAGGTTGAAGTTGAAGAGATTATTGAGGAATCACGAGCAGAACGTATTAAGAGAAGCAGCATGAGGAGGGTTGATGACTTCAAGAAGGCATTCTCTAAGGAGAAAATGGAGAAGACCAAGTTGAAAACTAGAGAGAACCTAGAGAAGACCAAGCTGAAGACCAGAGAGAACCTGGAGAAAACCAAGCAAAATCTGGAGAAGACTCGACATAATCTGGAGAAGAGAATGAACAAGTTAGGCACTAAGATAGTCACCACTGAACGCAGGGAGAAGATGAAGACTTCCCGAGATAAGCTGAAGAAGTCCTTTACCCCAGATCATGTAGTCTATGCACGTTCCAAGACAGCTGTCTATAAAGTTCCACCTTTCACCTTTCATGTTAAGAAGATCCGTGAGGGAGAGGTTGAAGTGAAGGCCACAGAGATGGTGGAAGTTGGTGGAGATGAGACAGAGAACACGGATCTGCTGAGAAGCGAAAGCCCTGAGATGAGCACACTTTTGCAGATCACCGAGGAGTCAGATGCAGTGCTTCAAGAAAAGAGCGATAGTGAGTGAGGCAGGTGGCAGTATAAAAGCATCAAGTGCTGAATATGTAATCTTCCACATTTCCTCTTTTTGGCCTCACATGGGCATGCGCACGCACACATACACATGCACACATATACATACACAATATATACAGAAATTTTACAGCTCACTCCCAGCTTCAAGGTGCATTTTTGTATATTTCTGATTCATCATATAGAACATGTGACATACTTATAATCCAGAAAAATACCATTCCTGCTACTAAAAGCTTGCTTTGCCAGCCTGTCATGGCAATACTGCAACTTCCCAAAGGTGCTACCCAAGAAGTAATCTATTTCTATGCCCAAGAAGCATGCTGTCTTTAGCTATCCTCTTTGATGTCAAGAATGCTTCCTGGAACCTGAAAGCAAATTGTCAGACAGAAGACAAAGCACAGGCATGGAAACAAAGAAGGAATTAGCTCAGTATATCATAGAACTAGGGGATAATGAAGGAAACATGGAAATTACTGCTTGAATTCAAGGATATTGTGATGCCGTGTAATGCCTGATTCAGGCATACAGTCTGTGCAACTCCAATTTCCAAGAGATTATATGGGAAAAGTGGCACTTAGTAGGCCTTATTTCACCAGTAAAAGTCGTGATTGCCAATAAATATATCAACAGGAAGTAATATAAACAGGGTGTCCATTTGCACTATTAGCTACACAGATCTGTGAAGCTACTTTGTAACTTGGTTGAAATAGGGGTACTGATCTAGGGCTGAGAAGTGGATGAAAGGAATATTGGACAAGTAAGGAAAGTCAAGGGGGAAAAAGAGGGCTCAAGGACAGAGAGTGGACATGGCCTTATGACAGCTTTAGCTACAAGTAGTAAAGTGTTACCAGCATCAAGAAAACAAGAGGCAACTATCACCTACTCTGTTAGCAATCTTGACTTCCATTCCTGGGCTGGATCCAGAGAGCACTGCAGGGCTGTTTTCTGCTTATGCCAGGGCTCCAGCAGTAGGGCAGCTTTAACTACTTGTGTAATACTTGAGTACATGCAGTTTTTACTAAACTTGCCACACAGAAAGGGTGTCAAAGTGCAAGAATTCCCTAATACAAGATAATTTGTTATGGGGAAAGGGATTCTCAGGTACCTTGCCTGAACAATACACCACACAAAATCACACACATACTGACTTCCATACAGCTACCTCTTCGGCTTTCAGGGGACAGTTTTCAAGCGAACCTGAAGCCTCGCTTTCTAGTCACCAGACAATGGCCTCCTTCCCCATTTTCTGACACATGTAACTATCCTTCCTTTGCATGATTTTGTGATTTACCCCAGCCCCCGCCTGCCTGCCTGCCTTCCTCACATTCTACTGAGATCTTCCCCCAGTGTCCTTTATGGTCAAGGAGAAAATATTTGCAGCCATGAATCCATCATATGTCTTGTGATTCTACATCCAACATATCTACTGCATCTGTACCAGAACTGCCTATTCTAACATCCCCATAAATGGCTTGGCTATTCACACCTTAGCAAGAAGAAATGGTATGTGTGCAACGGGTGTTCTTATTGGACTGAGAAGTGTGTAAGAGAGTAAGGATTGTTCCCTTTGCACTGCACTTTCCTTCAAGCCTTTCAGTTCTTGTCATGGATCTAGAAGAGAGAGCCCAGGATGTAAGATATGTTTGGCCTTCCAAACTATCAAAGATGGGATGGGGATCTTGCCTCATTCTGGGGTAAATAAATATGTGGGGAAGAGGGTGCTGTGCCAAGCAGCCGCATTGCTCTTTTTTCTAAGACTGCATCCTGGTGAGCAGCATGACTAATAAACTTTCTTTTCTACATGGACAAGTGTAAAGTGTTTTGGGGAACAACATGACGCAGATTAATGAACTAGAAGCAGGAACATTTTCACAATCAAATAACATTTTTTAAAAAGTACATCAACACCTCCCTTCTGTTTTTGAGGAAAGGTTTCTGAGAGCAAGAAATTAATTCAAATAAGAAATGAGACAGATCCCATTTTGACCTATAGAAATTGGAAATGAGTGAAAGACCACTTCTGAGCCCTATGTGCATGTGTGTACTTTAAAGGCTAGACAGTATGCTGCTGCTAATCTTTAATTCTCTCTAAAGTAGTGGGCCACCTATTTGGTTTCTCATTTTTTCTTCTGAGGACCATATAACAGAAATTGATCTGTGAAAGAGCAGCCACACCTTCTCATTAAGCCAAAGCTAGCCTGATGTTCTACATTGGGAAGTGGGGGAAGGAAGGGAGATAGCAGCTGCCTCAGCAGTAGCAGAAGGATTGGCCAAATGACTGTCCTCCCTCTAAATCAGCCTGCCCCAACTTGTCATCCTTCAAAGAGACAAAAGTTTCCAGTTGGCCTAACTAAAAGATACTGGTCAGGAATGGTGAGAGCAGCAATGCCAATACAACCAAAACACTCTAGTTTGGAGAAGACTCTTTATTGCAGCATCCCATGGTCACATGATCAAAATTCAGCCGCTTAGCAACTGACTCATATTTATGACAGTTGCAGTGTCCTGGAATTATGTGATCAATCAACTTTTGCAACTTTCTGACAAGTTAAGTCAACAAGGAAACCAGATTCACTTAACAACCATTTTACTAACTTAAAAACTTCAGTGATTCGCTAAAGGTTTAAAATGGGGCAAAACTTGCTTAACAAATGTCTCTTAGCGACAGAAATTTTGGGTTCAATTGTGCTTGTAAGTTGAGGACTACCTGTTGTTCACCTTGGCTTGCACAATTTTACCTTGCAGTTAATTGATGGCTCGGCATTTTATTTTTTCTCTAATTGCTAAAGCAGCATTCTCAAGTTCTGGTGCCAGACACTTTTTCACACCCCTTTCTTCTGTACATTGGCAGTTCAAGGGAGGGAAAGTGGAGATTACCTAGACTTGATCCAAAAAAACCTGTTTTAGTAGCCACAGAACACTGGAATGCCAGCTAGAAAAGAAAAAAAATGTGATGAAATGATGGAAGGAGATACAGACTACCCTATTTAATAGTGTGCTATATTAAATTTTTATGCCACCTGAGTGACTCTGGGCAGTTCACAACAATCAAATACAATAAAACCAATAAAACAAAAGAGATAATAATAGCAAGGGCAACAGACCAAATCAAATGTGTTGAAGGGGGGGTCTTGCTCTCCATTGCCAACGTTTTAATTAAAGTGTTCATATCCCATCCTTTGAATCCAAATGAATATCATTAAGTATTCATTTATTATATTTATATGTTACCCACTTTACAGAAATATGACTAGGCAGCATAGTATAAAACTATAAAACAGAATTCATATTAAATGCAATCACTGTCATTACTCTTTTCTGGGAAGTAACAGAAACCGCTGATACCACTAATGTCTGAGGCAAGAGAAAAAAATCAGTCTTAGTTTTTTTAGTATATTATAGGTGTACTACATCTTGTGCAAAACAGTTTATAATTTGAACATTTGAAAATAGTAATATTTCAGTTCTTGCATTTTTTTAACAATTGCAACTATTTTATGCATGTGAAGAGGCTTTTGCTTTCTTAAAAGTGTTATAGAGATATGTATAACTCTGACTGGATAATATTTAGCTTTCTCAAATTTTAAATAAAAACACATCCTTCCCAATGAAAACTTTTTAAAGAGTCCCCGAAAGAATTATATATTTCCATTACAGCCATGTTAAAGAAATCAACACCTTGATAGTGAAGTTTAAAAAAAAAAGCGGTATTGTAGAGATTCATCATAGGTACATACAGTGTAAGATTCTAAGGGTAGAATTAAAAAACACTTCCTCCTCAAGGCATTTGCTCTACCTCTTCAAATCCAGCGGCAGATGCACATGAACATAAGAAATATGGAATCAAACTACTGATTCATCTTCTTCCAACCATTTAGGGCAAACTCACACATTTTGCTTGGCCTATTGCTAGTAGTAGCCTGCAGAAATGGATGACTCCAACTGCCACTGTCAACCCATTACAAATCTACTCTGCTCCAATGGTTTCCACTTTTGATTTCAGACTGCTATTTCCCAACCATTTAAAGCCTTTCAGAGTGGTCCCCTCTGTTTTGTTCAATCTAAGCAGAAGGCCCAGTCAATTGCCAACTTTCCCGCTTCCCAGCTATGGCTGGTCACTAACCCGGACAACCATTCTATCCTGGACTGCCATACTGCTACCGAATGTTCTCCACCATTTGTCAACTTTCATGTTTAATACTCTTACAGATGACCAACAATATCAAGAAGCTAGCCTCAGCCTCAGAAGTTCATGCACCCTCCCTTTCATTTTTAAAGTCACAATGTTGCTGCTTTATTTCCATTAAGCTGAACTATTGATACATCCTTATTACAAAGTGTTCATAAACATACAGAAAATCTACCAGTGGAGATCAACCTGTTCCCCTGCTGCATTGCTTATTGTAACATCAGAGTAATGATGACACCGTAATGTGAAAAAATAATCTACATCAATGTTGAAAGAGAAAATGTGGGAAGGAGATTGAATGTGTTTGTTTATTCAAATCTGGGAAAGCAAATGTATGTGAACCAATGAAGAGGAAGCAATCCTTAAAATGGAAGAGCAAGGCACTGGAAGACTGTCCTCGTGACTGCCAGACAGCAAGATGAGGTAGACAGAGGGAATGATCAACCAGATCCTACTAAGACCATAGTCCGGAGTTGAGCACCAGCCTAGTCCCTCTGCAATCTGGACAAGAATGTCTGAAGTTGGCTTAATAAACTGGACCAGCAGAGGAGAAATCAGTTTAGACAGCAGGGCAGAATCATTGTTTAACTGAAATTGTCTTCTCTGGTTTCAGGAATCTTTCCCTGCCTTCAAAGGAGATAAACAAAAATTGAATCTGGGACTGTTTGAAAAGGATATACCCCTATCATTCTTATCCAAGTACGTGTCTACTACTCTGCCCTTGCAAAGTCAATTCCATTTGAATGTATAGAGTTTCACATATGGAAAATGGTATTGGATGGGAGAAAATTAAATCTTTGAATATAATCCAAAAAAATGCAAAATGTAAATGCAAAATCCAAAAATGTAATTTTAAAAAATTACAAGCATATAATCATGGTATCCATCATTTTGTCTAGCTATACCACAAATTGGACTTCAGACTTTTAAACTAAATCACATGTTGAAAGTCCTATCGCCCCTCAATACAGAAAAAAATATCCAGCAGCTACTTTGCTTAGATATTTAAGGAAGGAACCAGTGATTAATTTCAGATTAGATTCTGAAAAATTATTCAGATTCTTGAGAAAAGAATGGTTTTAGTCAAAGTGCTTAAAGTGAGATTTGGCTTTTGGCATCTTTTCCCTCTCTCAGTAATTCATCCCTTTTTCTAAAAAGTAGTTGTGATGTGAGGAGTTCTTTTATTTCGATGGGTCTTCCCACAATGTCATCAGACGGACTGGAATAGCTTCCACTTTATACTGAGGTCAGCTCAGTCAGCTGCACAACACACTCCTTGACCTTTGTATTTCAGAACAGCAACTTCTTTTTGGAGCAGAGCTAGGGGAAGAATGAACTTTCTCTGTCGCAGTACAACTATTTGTGGTAACATAATTTATAAAGAAAAAGCAGGCGGACCACAATGGATAGCAGATAGTTTTATGCAGTCAGAAAATAGGAATGAAAAATAAAACACAATGTTACTTATCTACCTAAAGCTTGCAGTGTGCTTTCACAATTGTGAGAGAGCTAAAGTCAGGCAAGTACCTTTTTTATTTTTTAATTCCATTTATATCCCGCCCTTCTCTGAAGACTCAGGGCGGCTTACAAGCTTAGCAGTAGCCTTCATTCTATGTATATGCCTGCTTAATAGGGCTTTCACACACACCCCAAGCGGCATTATTACAAAGTCAGCTTAATTGCCCCCAAGAATCTGGGTCCTCATTTTACCTACCTCGGAAGGATGGAAGGCTGAGTCAACCTTGAGCCTGGTGGGATGCGAACCTGCACTAATTGCAGGCAGCTGGTGTTACTTAAGGAGGCATTAGCCCACTGCTCCACCAAGGCTGAACTCCACAGCTCAGAGTTAGAAAAGAATAAGAACTGAGTGAGAAAAGAGTGACGAAGGTCCCAAGAATAATAGCCTAACGAATAAGAGGCGTATATTACAGACGTGCAAAATAAGTCTTTTAGACAATGATAGAAAATAAAAACGCATAGCTCTCTGCTAACTTTCTCACCTTTTATTGCTCCTAATGGTTAATAGGCTTGAAAAGGCAGAATGTCACCATGCAAAGTTAAATTTCAACAGATCGGTAGTATCCTACACTACAAAAAGGAATTAGAATCCTAATGAATCCTAGAGCTGGCTAAAAACTAGTAATCCAAAAATGGCCAATACCTTAGCATGAAAGTACTCTTCCATTTATATTCTCTAGTAATAGGCATTCCAAAATATGTATTGGTATCAAAAGAAGAAATATATAGTCATAACTATGAGCAGTAAATAGCCTTAATGCTCCATAGAGCTGCGCATTGTGAAGAATTCCTTCAATTATCTCAAAACTTCCATGATTTAGTTTATTGTTGCCTTTACTTTTAAAAATGAAAATTTATTTGGCAAACCGATAGCAGAGCTTACACGATCAATTTCCCCAAACTGTACTATAAAAGATACATCAAATTAAATGGAGGGAATAAGGGAGAAAAGAATACAAAACTGAAAGTAGATAGTCATCTTTCTGGATAATTTGCAGTAAATTTAAATAAGTTTGAGATCCAAGCAAGTGCAGCATCACCTACAAAGCCTCATTTCCTGAAGAGGAAGCCAACAATAGATTTGGCATTAAAAGACCTAAGAACTTTATTCTGCTACTAATTTGAAACTATTAGACTGATGTGCTCAAGCACTTATTCCTTAATACACAGTGGCGTAGCGTGGGGGGTGCAGGGGGGGCTGGCCGCACCGGGTGCAACATCTGGGGGGGCGCGCTCGCACTCGCAGCTCTCTGCCCCTGCCTGGCTCACTCACTCTCACTGCAGTGCTGGCTGTGCGAATCCGATCCGAGCCGCCGGGTCGCCGCCCACTGTGGAAGGGGGGTGCCAGGCGTGCGGTGCGGTGCGGAGAGAGAGCGAGGGACTATCTGGGGGAGGGACAGTGCAGACTCGAGTGCTAAAATCCACGGGTTAGGGGGCGCAAATTACTTGCCTTGCCCCGGGTGCTGACAACCCACGCTACGCCACTGTTAATACATATGAGAAGTATACATTGGCCATATGATATTTAAAGCTAATACCCCTCTATTAAATGTATAATAATCTACAAGGAATACAATAGTATGAAGAATTAAACTCCATTTCAGAAACAGGAAACGTAAATGCATTTCTGGAAATAGCAGCCAAGAAGCATGTGCATTTGTGTTACATATGAAAACTTGCTGTACTGAGTACAATACTGTGAACAGGGAATGCTGACACCAGCTCATAAAGGACTTGCTGACTGAGCTTTCAAATCTCTGACTGCAGTCACAGTACAATAAATCACATGTAATTGCATTCATAGAACACACTAAGACTTTACCTATTGTTTAGCATATGTATAAAGCAGACTTGGGCCTGGGCCATATTATGTTGCAGGTGGAACACGACAGATTGTGTATGTTTCTCCACATTTTTGCCAAGATATTAAAACAATCTAACCTTCTCTATTTGTTTTTTTTTTCTAATTTTCAATCTGTATAGTATTTTCCCTTTATATGGAAGGTTTCTCACTGTTTGACAGAGTTCTTCCCAGATCTAGTCTGCCACCTCATGGACTGAATAAAATGTTGGTTAAAAGGTTGTGAATCATTTGCCTTTTAGTTAAAACATCTATAGGAAAGAGCCAAACTGTACCCATTGAGTAATGTTAGAGGGATATTGGAAGAAAAAAAAAATCCAACCTCTTTTATTACATTGTTTTTCTCATCTACACAGTACTCTATGAGCCAAAGACAAAATATGTGAATTGAGAAAAATCGAAAGCAAACCCCACTCTTGAGTAGCCCTGGTGATGTTACTTATTTTGGGTAATAAAACATCTGCAAGAAAACTCAGAGAACAAAGGTCAGAGAACACCAAGGACCCCTCATTTCAACCTTGAGCTGCAAATATTCTCCTTTATCGGCACAAATTTTATAATATGAAAAACTCACCCAGAACGTTTTTGAGACAACTATGACCTGGGTGACTGAAAACCTCAGCAGATCCTCACCCAGAATCAGTCCACTAGTTTTATCAATGTGACTGAAAGATGACATAAAGAGAAACATATTTTTCCTACGTTTATGCAGTTAAATATCTGCTGTATCACCAAGGAGATAATATGGCTAATCTTAAAGAAGGCTGTAAGTCCACACTGCTAAGTCTATACATTTTGTATACCTTCATCTGACGATAGGCTCCCAAGATAGAACTGACATTCTGCTGCCGAGATTATCCATTCCACAGTCTCTCTGCTCATAGAATGAGCCAGCAATAATGGTGGATAATATCCATGAGATCACAAGAAGTGAAAGGCCCTTCTGGCTGCTTTCTATCTCCCAGTTCCTTTGAGGGACATGATAGTTGGACTAAACCTTCCAGGGTGGCTTAAAGAAGCTGCTAGAGGTAGCAGTAGCTACACAGAAACATCCCTTACCCTTGCTTTTTTTGTCTTTGGAAGCATGTTAAAGACTGGATTGGGTCTTGCTAGCTATCCTGGAAAGAGAAGAAAGCTGTATTGATAATTCTATATAGTGTTAGAGCTACAAAGCACATCAGCTTTAAGATTCACTACCTGCTTTGCACCATGTATGAACACAAATATGGCATCTGTTCATTTTCATTTATTTATTTATTTGTTAGGGACGTGGTGGCTCAGTGGGTTAGGATGCTGAGCTTGTCGATCAGAAGGTCGGCAGTTTGGTGGGTCAAATCCCGAGTGCCGCGTAACAGAGTGAGCGCCTGTTACTCGTCCCAGCTTCTGCCAACCTAGCAGTTCGAAAGCACGTAAAAATGCAAGTAGAAAAATAGGGACCACTACGGTGGGAAGGTAACAGCGTTCTGTGCGCCTTTGGCATCTAGTCATGCCGGCCACATGGCCACAGAGGTCCTCAGACAAATGCTGGCTCTTCGGCATTGAAATGGAGATGAGCACTAGCCCTAGAGTTGGAAACGACTAGCATGCATGTGCGGGGGAACCTTTACCTTTACTATTTATTTGTTAAATTTATTTGCTGCCTATCTCACTGTGGGGCTGCTCTGGGTGGCTTACAATAACAAAAAGGAAGAAAAATTAAAGTAAAGGTAAAGGTAAAGGTTCCCCCGCACATGTGTGCTAGTCGTTTCCGACTCTAGGGGCCGGTGCTCATCTCCGTTTCAAAGCCGAAGAGCCAGCGCTTGTCCAAGGACATCTCCGTGGTCATGTGGCCAGCATGACTAGACGCCAGAGGCGCACAGAACGCTGTTACCTTCCCACCGTAGTGGTCCCTATTTTTCTACTTGCATTTTTACGTGCTTTCGAACTGCTAGGTTGGCAGAAGCTGGGACGAGTAACAGCGCTCATTCTGTTACGCAGCACTCGGGATTCGACCCGCCAAACTGCCGACCTTCTGATCGACAAGCTCAGCATCCTAACCCACTGAGCCACCGCGTCCCTTCTGAAGAAAAATTAAAAGGGGCATAAATAGAACAAAAATAATAAAATAAACAATGGCAAAGGAACATAATGAGAATACATCAACACGATAACCAAAAAGATGGATGGGTGGAGAGCAGATAGCAAGGGGAGTGGAATTCTGCCATCAATCTAGCCGCTACCTCCAGTGTGCAACTTTCTCAGCCAAGTCTTCAGGCTCTTGCAGAAGAATAGGAGGGTGGTGATGGATCCTACCTTAGAGGATACGTTGTTCCAAACGGCAGGTGCTGCAGCAGAAAAGGCTCTTCTTCTTGATCCCAATTAGCCAGATTTGTTGACCAATGGGATCTCTCCCAGTACAAGTAGGCTTGTCCTAGAGGGATGAGGAGGTTCATTAGGTAGCCTGGATTTATGCCATTAAGGGCTTTAAAGATCATAACCAACACCATAAAGTACATTTGGAAGCAGACCAGTAGCCACTGAAGTTCATGGAGCAGAGGTGTAATATGGGGCCATCCTAGGGGAAAAAACAAAGACTCCTCTTGCTGTTGTACTTGCATGAGCTGAAGCTTCCAAATTGACTTCAAAGATAGCCCCATATACATTGTAATAGTCTAGGCAAGAGATAAACAGAGCTTGAGTAACTGAGTGCAGGTAGTCATGATCCAGGAAAGGTCACAACTGGTGAACAACTGGAGCTGTGCAAAAGCTCCCATCACATCTGCCACCTGCTCTTTGAGAAGGAGACATGAGCCCAGAACGCCTAGGTTGCATTCTGGGTCTGAACAAGGTAGTGTAATCTCATCCAGAACTAAGGATGAAAAACACTGGGATCCTGAGGCTTTATGCACTCAAAGCCACTCAGTCTTGTCAGCGGTCAGTCTAAGCCTCTTGTCCCTCATCCAGATCCCTACAGCCTCCAGGCATTGCAACAGGGCAGAGACAGAAAACATTTGGAGATGTAGAACTGAGTATCACTAGCAAATATAATTTCTCAACCAAGGTGATGGATAATCTCACCCAACAGTGTCATGTAGATGTTAAACAAGGGAGGAGAGAGTACCAAGCCCTGTGAGATACCATGAGTGATTGGGGCTGGATCACTCACTCCCTATCAGCATTGATTGGGACCAACCTTGGAGGAAGGAGCTGAACCAGTGAAAAACTGTGCCACCTAGCTGCAATTCACATGAACCATCCAAAAGGATACCATGGTTGATGGTATAGAACAGACATGTCTAACACAAGGCCCAGGGGCCAGGGCCGGCCCGATATGTGGTTCAGTCTGGCCTAGGGACTTGCTCTGGAAACAGCGAAGGACCGGCTCGCCACACCTTGGCCCGGCCCAGGCCAACCGGGCACTGATCTACAACCTGCCTGCATCCATCAAAGCCAGAATGCGCTCAGCCTTAGATCCATGGGGCAGCCCTGCCCTGCCTCCTGGGTGTGTGCGCAAGAGAGGGAGGGAGGGAGGGAGGGAGGGGAAAAAAGGGAGGAAGAAACAGAGGAAGGAAGGAATGGAGGGTAGGAGAGAGGGGGAAAAGGAAGGAAGGAAGGAGAGGCAACTTGGTTGGAGATGCCCCAGTTCACGCAGTTCTGCTTCAATCCTGGATCCATTGAGACTTGGGCTCAAAGGAGAAAGCAATTGGCAATCCAAGTTAACATTTATATTCTTGAATTGTGAACTCTTAGGAAAGTATCCCTTCCTTTTGTGTTGCAAACAGCCATTTCCAGTGGAGAAAACAGGACAAAGCAGCGTAGGGAAAAATATTTTCCTTTGCTATATTTCCAGCCTGAATTAGACCATGGCAGGGTTCCTGCAGGAAAGCTCTTTTAAGGATTATGTATTAATAGAAAAGCAACTAACTTACCTCTGTTCCTAAATGCTAAAGCTGTTGCACATAAAAAACAGAGAAGCTCCGATCAACTATCATAGCCACCATTTTGACAGTTCTGCTGTACTGTTGTCTGTGGACGCCCCCACTAAATGCAAGCATGGAATAAACTGAGCCTGGTTTGTTCTCGGTCTTTTAAGTCGCCACAGACTACTAGCAAAAGTGGCATTTAATCACAAGGCAAGGAGGCATTGAGAAATGTTTCCCCTTTTCCATTTGAGCATCCAAGAAGGGACAGGAAAGGAGAAAGGGAAAGAGGAAAGGCAAACAAAAAGAAGAAAAGAGGGAAGGAAGAAGAAGGAAAGGAGAATGAGGAAGGAAGGAAGGAAGGAAGGAAGGAAGGAAGGAAGGAAGGAAGGAAGGAAGGAAGGAAGGAAGGAAGGAAGGAAGGAAGGAAGGTTATAATGAAGAGGGAGGAAAGGTCTGAGGGAAGTCGTGCCTTAGCACTTGGCCCTGAGCAGCCCTGCTGCCCTTTTGCCATTCCCTTATCCCTTCTGCAGTGTATGCCACTCAGCATACACAATGAACAGCACAGCAGGAGGCTGAAGAGCAGCACAGAAGGAGGCTATAACCGTTTACGCGGGAAAAGCCTGAATGAGCTGTTGACAGCCCCAGGCATGGTCAGCCCTGGCGGGAAGCCAGGGTTTAAACCTATTGGCCACCTGCACTGGCGGGAAGCCCAGGTTTGAGTTGATTGGATGTGATTCACCTGGGCAGGTACAAATAGACACCAGGTATCCCCTTTTGCCAGATTCGTTCTGTTCCTGAATAAACGCATCGTTACCCAGCTCTGTGTCCGTCTCTCTGTGAAGCACGCGACTTTACACCTTCCTCATGACATCTCCTGGTGGTCTCCTATCCTATCACTGAGGATGCTTTGGTTACATAGCTGGGTCTGCTCGCATGGAGAAGGAATGGGCTTCCCTCTGAGCCACAGATTTTGCCCTCCCACAACACCATGAGCAACATGGCCAAGGAGAGCGAGCACAGCAGCAGCAGCCTCAAAGAGGAGGTAAGTGCAGCTGGGCGCCCCCTTGGGGAAGTGGGGCTAGGCTAGGCTGGCCTGTAGGGTCCCTGTACTCAATGTTTGGGTGCTTGACCTCTGCTGCCCAGGGCTCTGGGCAGCCTGCACCACCTTCCGTGGACACCTCCACACGTCCTGAGAGGGATGGTGAGGCTCCTCCAGTGGACCATGCCCCAGCGCTCGCCCTGGTCCCACCCTCCTTCACCAAAGACCCTCGGATCCACCCCAGGCTTGCACAGGTGCCCCTGATGCAAGTGATGCCGAGCTGGCCATGCCCCTCCCAGCCACACACACACACTGAGGGCAATGCTGATGTGGCCCTGAATGAAATTGAGTTTGACACCCCTGGTATAGAAGGTCGCTGAGAGGTCAAGGAGGGTGAGAATAGTTGCATTACTCTCATCCTGCTTGTGCCACAGATCATCCATGAGCATGACCAAAGCTATCTCTGCCCCATAGGCAGGCCTGGATCCTAATTGAAATCAGAATCCCCTGGAACTGTTGAGCAACCACCTTTTCTACCACCTTCTCCAAACCGGGAAGATAAAAAATTGGATGAAAGTGGACCAGGCAGGTAGGGTCAAATGATGATTTTCTTAAGGAGAGGATAAACCAGGACCTCATTAAAACCTCCCAGGAAAGTCCACTCATGCAGTGAGGAATTTATCATTCCATAAATCCACCTGGTGGTCAACATCTTGGAGGCTTTCACCAATCAAGAGGCACAAAGGTCTAACTGACAAGTGATTGTGCTGACAGTGCAAAAGACACTGTCCACTTCCTTAGGTTCAACAGGGTCAAACTGCTCCCAAATTGTTGGGTAAGACATCTCCCTGGGCATTTCATAAATACTAGCACCACACAAAGGTTCTAACTGGGAACGAATCCAAGTGACAGATATTGAAGAAATTCTTCTGCCTAGCCCTGAAGATGATCACCCAAACTTCCCCAGGCTAGGAAAAATCAGGTGATCTGGAACAGGGTGAATGTGCAACACTCCGAGGATGAAAAAAGAGTGGGGAAATATTTTGTTTTGCCACTCCTATCACAAGAACCATCTTAATAGTGGCTCTAAGTCATGTCTAGTCAGTCATCCATTTGGATTCCCAGTCTCTGGGGGTGGACCATTATAATGGGTCCAGTCTCCCTGTAGAAGGGAGTGATGTAAGAGAATCTCAGGGATATCAGGCTGTGATCTGACCATAACAGGGAGATAAATTAAATTTCCCACTAGATCACGTGGACATTGCTCTGATATGAATATTAGATTTGGTATGTGACCACTGTTCTGAGTTGAACCTGTGACAATCTGGGATAGGCCCACAGTCATCATAGAGGAAATGAACTCCCAGCTGCTTCTGAAGCTGAATCCAGGAAAGGCAGATTGAGGTCACTCAGAACCGTAAGCTTGGGGAACTCCACTGACAGTCCTAAGACAGCTTCTAGCAATTCAGGCAGAAAGTCTTTATAATAGCAACAATGAGGGTCAAAGTTCTTTCTCTGAGCTTGTGGCTTAATTTCTGAATGTTTCATTAATAGGCTACATAGCATCTTCAGGGGAGTTTAGAGCAGACATGTCAAATTCATGACATCACGTGACGTCACGCAACGTATCGGAGCTTTTTCTCCATTGACAGCAGTGGGGTGGGCACGGTTTTGGGATGACGTGTCTGGCTCATGGGCTGGCAGTTTGACACCCCTGGTTTAGAGGATGTCATTGTCAGTGTTCCTCTGTTTATAAGGGCTTCGTGTAATCAGTAGATCTTGTGATGAGGAGGTCACATCAGATGAAGGTCTTGTGATGGGTCAGATGTGGGTCACATCAGGTGAGGATCTTGTGGTGGGTCTTGTGATGGGGAGGTCACATCAGGTGAGGGTTATTGGGAGGTGAAGTGCTGGTTGGGATGGGGCAGTGGGGTTGTGTGGGTTGATTAAGGGTGGGTGCCATCACTGGTTGGCTGACCAGTTAATCTGTGGTCCCCATCACAAGACCTTTACTTGATGCAACCCACACCTGACCCATCACAAGTTCCATCACGAGACCCTCATCTGATGTGACCTCCCCATCACAAGACCTACTGATCACACAAAGCCATCATAAATAGAGAAACACTGACATCGCCTAAACTCTGCTGGAGATTACCACTGGTCTGGTAATGAAACATTCAGAAACCAACCCACAAGCTCGGAGAATGAACTTCCACCCTCATCGTAACCGAGCTACAAGATATTTGCCACCAGTAGCAACAATTCCAGATGATTCCATGAGCCCATCTCAGGGTCTCATAGCCAGAGACTTGGACAGCAAGGCCCTTGAAGGCTGAGACTCTCTGATAACCATAGCCACCCCATTTACCCTGGTCCTGAGGTCTCAGCTGGTGCCAACCCCCAAACCACTGACTGCCAAGTTTCATGATCATGTCATGTTGGCATACGCCTCAATATGGTTTTGAATGAGGGGAGCCTTGTTGACCGACCTGGCATTCAACAGCAGCAGTCAAAGCTCTGGGCCTCTGAGGAAATGCTGTCCAGGGACTAAGCATGAATTCAAGGGGCTGAAATACGCCACCAATATTAACACTTGGGCATCTTCCCCTGTAACAGCTTGCTCCCTGGTTTCTGTAGCAACCCATGTCCATCACTATTCTGATGTGATGTCCTGCTCTATAATCCCCAGGGCAATCTATACCCCCCTCTCTTGGCCCACCTCCCTTTAGAGCCACCCCACCCCAGTCACTCACATGCCTCCAATCACTCAGTCATTCTAGACAGGTTAGGATAGGTAGGATAAGATAGCTCAAACTCTCTGCACCAAGGGCTTCCCCCACACTCCATTCACCCTTCAACTATCACACTTTTCTCCAGCCTAGGCTGGTCTCTCACCAACCAGTGAAGAGGAGGCTTACTCATGCAGCGTCCACCACCTGACTCTCACTCCGGGTGGTGGGTCACTAACATTCACTCAAACATACTTGCTGCTCCTAGGGTCTCATCCTAGGACCAAGCTCACAGGCACTTTGGCTCCCCAAATCTTTCTCCACAGCCCTTAAAACCCCTCAACTCTTATTGTGATGGCTCAAATATGATCAGACATTGTCAAAGATATTACTGACTGAGCAATAAGCATGGCTCAGTTATGATTTTTGAGTGTGGCTAAGGCCATTTCCTTGGATTGGCTGCAGGGTTTGCGGCTGACAAATACCTCGCCACTGCTGTTTGACTGCCTGTTGCAACATGGCTTGACAGTGCTCAGCCCCCTGTCACCACTGGCCTGCTACCACTACTGCCCAGCATTTTCCAGTATGCTACAAAATATATTTGAAGATGAAAGTGCTGCACAGCTCATTCCAGACACTCAGTGAACCAATTGCAGCTTGTTCTGGTTTGATCTGGTCAGTTCCATATTAACTATTTTGGGGATATAGTTCTTCCATTATATCAAAAGCCAATTTTCCATTGACCAGAGAGGCAAAGTTTGCTACTGCAGACAATCAATGTTTGTTTGGGAGGTTTGTTTTGTGACTATTGGATTTTTGCAGTGAATTTCATAGTGCAGCTTTTTGCATTTTCATTCTACTCACCCCATCGGAGGAATGAAAGTATAAAACTATGAGCTCCAAAACAGGGTTTCTGGGTTTGCATAATACAGTTGATCAAGATAATTGCTTTGACTAAATCTGCCCAATTCATACTTTCCCACAGCATACTGAAACTAAAAGGGCTTAGTTACTCATATGAACTTCTGCTGTCAACTCTGCCTACAGCACAGGAGAGGGAGACTATTATACCATGTCTTTTTTCTTTAAATCCTCCCAACCATGGGCTTCTGGAGGAAAAAATCATGGATTGAAGATGGTTCTGTGAAAAATGGAGCTACAACCATGCAAAGAATGAAAACTTGGCAAGTAAATTGCTCTCCAGATAAAGAAGATCAGAGATCACCCACAAGTGCACCATACAGTTGCTCTTCATAAGATTGCAAGATAGTGGTTTTTGAAAAGTATGAGGAAAGAGAATAGCCATCTTGTTCAAACTGTTTGCTACCTTTAAAAAGGCACTAAATTCATGTACTTCTCTTTATAATCGCATTTGGCAATTGCATATGAGCTTATATTCAGCTATTAGAAACTTCTGAAGTGACAAATCTAAAAACATCTGGGGAACCTGTCTTCAATCAATAAAAGACAAATTTAGCTACAAGCTTAAAAATAAACATTTTTCTTTAATCAGTAAAAGTTGATTAAAAGTTTGATTTTTTAAAAGCTACAAATGGACTAAGTGCTCTTATATATTTGAAGTGGTATTAGAATCCTTCCCATGGGAAAATATTTTCATTTTGAATTAAAAAAAAATAAATTTTAAAAAATTGGGACAGGAACTAAAGGTTTCTATTAAAGGAGAATAACATATATACTCAACTAACAATTACAGAAGAGAAGAAATTGCTCCAAGACTGGAAATATTGGAAATATTTTCAAAAAATGGAGTCAGAAATTAATATTAATAATGTTAACGGTGATATCTGACTATGTCAGACTATGTCCTTATGAAGAAGGAAAAAGTTTTATTTGGTAAGACAGAGACTGAATTGAACGTGGATTTACAAATTATAGGCTGTAAGAATGACAGGAAAAAGGCATTACACAGGACAAAAAACTGGCTGTTGTAATAATTAAAAGGGACATACAACTATAAGAGTGACCTGAATTATTTTCTATATTGAATTTATTAGTCTTCTCAAAGTTTTGAAGAATCTCAAAGAATAAATGAAATCAAGCTCTAGAATTCCTTTAGATGTAAAAGGAAGGAATATAAAGTTGGTTTATTTGATCAAGGTTAAAATAGTTATTTCTGGTAACCTTTAATGGACTTCTGCTGACACCAAGAGTGAAATGAAGAAGCTTTATGGATTTGTTTATAAATTTTTATTTTATTTTTATTTTAATTCCATTTATATTCCGCCCTTCTCCGAAGACTCAGGGCGGCTTACAAGCTTAGCAGTAGCCTTCATTCTATGTATATGCCTGCTTATTAGGGCTTTCACACACACCCCAAGCAGCATTATTACAAAGTCAGCTTAATTGCCCCCAACAATCTGGGTCCTCATTTTACCTGCCTCGGAAGGATGGAAGGCTGAGTCAACCTTGAGCCTGGTGGGATGCGAACCTGCACTAAATAACAAATGGGATGCAGGAAGAGATCATTTGTTACAATATGAAAAGTTACTAAAATTGTTTATAGTTGCGACTGAAGTCGGGAGCCACTTGTTTATATACAGGTAGTGCTTGGCTTGTAACCATTTGTTTAGTGAACTTCAAACAGCGCTGAAAAAAATGACATAGTACCATTTTTCAGAGTTACGACTTCAATAGCATCCTCATGGCAATGTGATCAAAATGACCCTGGCACTTACCAACTGGCATGTATTTATGACAGTTGTAGTTTCCCAGGGTCATGTGATCATTATCTGTAACTTTCCCAACCAGCTTCCTACAAGTAGTCAGTGGAAGCTGGATTCACTTAACTGCAATGATTCGCTTAACAACTGTGGCAAAAAATGTCATAAAATGGGGAAAACCCACTTAGTAACTGCCTTAACAGAAATTTTGGGCTCAATTATGGCCAAAAGTCAAGGACTATCTGTATTTCTTTTCCTTCACTATATTCATTTTTTTCTTTTTTCTTCTACTCTTTATGTCTTTTTTATTTCCCTTTGCACCTTTTACTTCTATTTTTCTTTTAGTTTGTAGTAATTTTCACTAATATGACTTTTAATAAAAATTATAATTTTTAATTAAAATCCTCCCAACCAGCACAAATTTGTCATTTCCCTTTATTTCCCCTCAAAGAATAAACCAGGGTGGGGTGGGGAAAGAGAGAGACAGAGAGACACCCCCTTCCCAGCCGGAGCGCGTTCAACACTGTGAATAGGCCTAATCAGCAACGTTTCTTGCTTACTCCCTTTTGCACGCTTTCGCTGAACTCGCTCAATGCACCGCCAGAGATCAGGTTCCTTCGGCTGAGCCGCAGGTAACAAACGCTGCGCCTTCATTTTTTGGAGAAAATGGAGATCCAACCCTCTCGCCCACACCCATCCCGGCCCCGCCCCCTAAGATCTTCACGTACATCCATTAAAAGCCTCCGAGCAATTTAACCCTCCTCCCTCTCCTCCCCCTTCTTTAAACAAGTCAACAGCGGAGGCGTCTACGTCACACACACTGCCCGGAACTCAGCTGGGTTTCCAGCAAAGCGGCGGGAGGGGGAAGTAGAACCCGGAACAGCCCAATGAATAATAAAAGTAGCGGCGCATGCTGATTGGCTGCCTGGTGCGCCTCCGGCGAAAGATCTTCTGGAAATGCAAGCGATTGGTCGCTAACGAAGGGTAGTATTGATGCTGCGGGTGAGGGAGGCAGGATCAAGCTCACGACGGGAAGCTGTGGGAACAAGACGTCGAGACGCGGACGACCCCGGTAGTGGCTAAGTTATATTGGGGAGGTCGAAGGTAGGCTAAAGATGAGATGATACTAGAAGGAATACGGGCGAGGTAGGACGGGACGGGGCCACTAAGAATAGAACTGAACTTTGAGACTGTCAAATCTCAACTGCTAAAAGAGATCTGTCCTCTAAACATGTGCAGAGTGCTCCCCTCCCCCATTAGAGCATATCTCTGATGCATGAAAAGGATGATTTTATCCCAAACTCTTACTTTCGAATCGACGACTTCCGTTGTACAAATTAGAGATAACGTTAATTGGAAGTGTCTTTCAACTCACTTCTGGAGCTTAAATAGGAAGAAAAGATAAGTAGGTAGTTGGAAAAGAGCAGTGAAAGGTGGGAATTAAAAGGAAAGGAAATTAACAAAGTCTTCATTTAGTCATCTGTGCCTGGTTTTGGAGGGTATCTGGGGTATCTGATAGTTTCTTGACTAATTTGGTTTTGCCAAGCAGGAATAGCTCTGGTAATTGGTGAAGCAATTTAGAGGATCCTGGCAACCATTGCCTTCTTAGGGAGCCAGTGAATATATACATGCTGTGCAAGAATGGATAGGTTTTCTATTGTTTGCTGTTTTGGCCTACAATTCCCATAGTTCCTGGGGAATAGTTATACTGCATAAGAATGATGGGAGTTGTGCTCCAAAAATCTGGCTGAATAGGAATTGAGTGTTGTTAGTCTAAAAAACTACATGTAACAGTATATAGAAACTCCATATCCTACAGAGCTAATGAGGAAACAGGAAAAGAAGACATAATATACAGTTTTGCAAACTGCCAATATAGAGAAGTTGAAGTCTGTTCTTCCCCAACACTGGGAAGAAATTGAGTAGAAGACTAGGTAACACAGGCCTAGAGTATGGAATGGATGTTTTCATTTTTATTCTGACAGAGCTGGTTTAGCTAATTATTCAAATGTAATATCACTCCCTGTCAGCATGATGCCTAGGCAGAAATTAGATTTTTCACTAATTGTGGCTTACCTATTCGTGAGTTTTGAAGATTTCACCCTTATCTCATAGTAACCTCACAAAAAAGACACGCCATTCATTGTGGCTTGTGACACTGCTGGCTAAATTGAGTTTTGGTATACCACCAGTGAGATGATAGGAAGTTTCTGTTTTCACAAGTCCTACAGTAGGTTAAGTCTGGGAAGAAGGTTACTTTATGTACAAAAAACTCCAATGCAATACTGGGTAATCTAGTGAGATTTACACATTTTAAGAAATGTTTACTTTCTGTTTCCAAAATAGGCCTTTGTTTGCTGGTATAGTTCTTAGTATTCCAGTGATATATTCACAGCCTTCACTGGATTAGTATACCTGGGTTTTCTTATGCTTTAACATAACTCCAGATATATTAAAACTGCAACTCCCTGAATTCCTGGCTGAAAGCAATGCAGCTAAAGCACTTGAATTTGAATTTCAGAAGAAGTCCAGGTTCATTTCTTTACTTATTGATTACTTCAATTTCTTTGCTGCTCAGTTATAAAGTTCAGGGAGAGAGCTTTCCTTGGGGAAGGCTGTTCTAAAGTCTGCAGGTACTGGTGAGCTGAGTTCTGTGCAGGGTAGATCTGATAAGGATTATATTCTACCACCATTTTGTAGGATTACCATTCCTTACCCCAGCTATATGCATTGGAGTATTTAGGCTTCCATACTCTTGGCCAGTTTCAGGGGGAAAAAACTGAGGACAAGAAAGATGGGGAGAAAGCTTTCAAAGAAATAGAAATGTTTGTTAATTTGATACTTCTAAGGGGAAGTAATATTGTCCCTAGCATAACTTCTATAATAAGTATTGCTTAGCCTGAAATGTTCAGCAGTATAGACTTCCTAGGCTGCTTGATGAGAATAAAGGCCCTGTTCCACTGTGTACAGTATACAAGTAACTCAGTTTAATCATATTTGTTTGGCTATTCTATCACATTACATCTACAATTTTTAATATCTGAACATTGTCTTAGGACAAAATTTAAAGCCAAGATAAGACAACAATATATTTGTTTATAAAGAATAGTAATATATTTTCTAGGCATAATCCGTCATAATCTGACATGAAAGCCTGACTAATTTAAGCTTGTTAAAGGTCATGAATGCAGAACAAATTTGTTTCCATCGTTTACCCAGAATAAAGAGGTAGCAGATTATTTGACTGAGATAAAGAATATTAGATATATTATATTTGGCTCTGCTATGAATAGATTTTGAAATTTCAGAAGGCCTACCAACTGTTAAAATCTGAAGCCATCTTCAACTCAAGTCTTTTGACAAGAAACTTATTATCAAAATGACATTTTTAATACAAGAGTGGAGAGATGAAGGTCTACCAATGGTTACTAGACTAGTTTCCATGTGCTTTCAAATGGGCCCTTTGGTTCCTGAGGATTATATTTCAACAATATGGGATATGAGACACAAAAGTATCTCTAATGCAAAATACTGATTGGCTAAATGATATGAAATCACTGAATTAAATTAAAGCGTTATCTGCTTGCCTATCTAATATAGTTCTGCTGAACAATGAAATAGTTGAATTGTGTTCAAAACATTCTACATTTCAGTTTCTGTACTCATCAGTTTGAAAAGCATCAGATATAAAAGCATTGTTTGAAAATAATTTCTATATGACAGTCAACTTGCTTGAAGGACAATTGCTTGTAAAACATGCACTTGCTTTGAATGTCCCATCAGTTTCTAATAAATTTTTGATTGGGACTTGACAGAGGATAATTTTAATTGCTGTTCTTTAGAGCTTCCCAGGGAGACATTGTGCTAATTCTTAGCTGGGTTTTTCCCACTTTTCTCTTTTTAAGAGACATCTGTGTGATAGCATGATTTTTCCTTTGTGGAATTTAAGTCTTTATGGCTATGATCCTACTTTCCAAGAGGCTGTCCCTAGAGTACAGGTAGTCCTCAACTTAAGACCACTGTTAGGACTAGAATTTCTGATTCACAAACTACCTTGCTTATATCTGCTGACTGGACTGCTCAGAGACTGCTTGTATATTGACATTTTTCAACTCCATATCTAAAAATGTGGTGAGATCTCGTGCTTATAGGTCCTAATATCACACACTTATCAACAAGGAAGCCCCATTGGCCTTATCTTTTACTTAGGTACAGTACATGTAATTGGCTAAAGGTGGATGAGACTCTTGTGTGAATACTGGTTTGGTTGCCAATATTTCCACAAACATTCCCATGACAAAACACAAGTATTACATTTTTACATGGCAGGCTCTACTTTTGTGCCCCCTTTGTCTTACTATTTTCTCTTGACAGATCCAGCATATCTTTCCTAACATAATTTCTGCCTATTGGATCATTCTGTAGACATATTTGATGACAACAGCTGACTTAAAAAAAAAATTTTGATGTCTCCAGTGATGCACTGCTTTCTATGGGTTTATGTGTGGGTTTGTTTGTTTTTAAAAAAAAACCTATACTATAATTTACAATTGTTTAATTCTAAGAAGGAAGATGTATTTTTCTATAGGAAATGACAGAATAGTGAATGATGGGATAAATGTATAGAAATAAAACCAAAATGATAGAAGAAGTTCAGAAAGTGCTGATTGTGTCAAATTTTGACCGTTGTCCAAATAAAGTAATAATAACTTACATTGTATATTTAATTAGAATAATTCCCATTGAATTAGGATAATTCCTGAGAGGTCATCAGGATGCTTGTCTATTTAATGTTCCCATTTTTGCATATAACTGAAGCAGTAACATTGAAGGAAGAAAACATATGAAGGTAAGCATCATCCTGAAAATAGTATTTCATCCTCTCAAAAATGTAATGTCATTATTCTCTGATTGAGCTAGTCGCCTCCATTATTGGGAATCAAATATTAATAATAATTAAAATTTAATTTGGGAGAGAAAAGAAATATGACAGTCTGAATTCTATAATTTAATGTAAACTTTTATAATTGGAACTATTTTTCTTGTTAATTTGATCTGAAGAAAAAAATGAATTTTTAGAATTAGTTTTGTTTTAAAAATATTACTATATGAAAGTAAGAGAGTTGCAGATGTCACATAAAATTTTTATCTTAAAGAAAAACTGCATCTCTAGGGTAAATTAATTTCTCATTGTCAGAAAGATCAAGTTCTTCAGACTCTTGCCTTACATAACTTGTAAGAATAAATGTGAACTTGAGGTTGGTGAGGAATGCCCTTTGAAAACTGGGTGTCTCGTAAAGCTGTGAAATAGTTTTTCAAATGCTTATATAATTATATTTCTTACCCCTTGCATCTTTCATTATCTTAAATAACACAGCATCTCTGTAATTATTAAAAGCATAGTAAATAATGCAAAATGGGCACCTTCCTCCTCCTATTTCCCTCCACAAAAACAATCCTGTGAGGTGGATTGGGCTAAAAAAGAATGAGTGGCCCAAGGTCACCCAGCTGGCTTTTGTGGCTAAGGCAGATTTATGATCTCCCAGTTTCTAGCGGGTGTCTTAACCACTAGATCAATCTTTGTTGTTGTTATGAAAGTTGATTAGAAAGAGGCATTCCATTGGCATTTACAAAAATCTCTTTGCCTGATTTGTAAACGGATGTTCTGAGAGTGAATAAATCTGCTATAGCTTTGCATTGAGAGGAATGGAATCAAATAATCCAATTAATGTGACCGATTTTTCCCCCACCCAGATCATGATATACAGGTGAAACTCGAAAAATTAGAATATTGTGCAAAAGTTCATTTATTTCAGTAATGCAACTTAAAAGGGGAAACTAATATATGAGATAGACTCATTACATGCAAAGCAAGACAGTTCAAGCCGTGATTTGTCATAATTGTGATGATTATGGCTTATAGCTCATGAAAACCCCAAATCCACAATCTCAGAAAATTAGAATATTGTGAAAAGGTGCAATATTCTAGGCTCAAAGTGTCCCACTCTAATCAGCTAATTAAGCCATAACACCTGCAAAGGGTTCCTGAGCCTTTAAATGGTCTGTCAGTCTGGTTCAGTAGGAATCACAATGGTCTGTCAGTCTGGTTCAGTAGGAATCACAATCATGGGGAAGACTGCTGACCTGACAGTTGTGCAGAAAACCATCATTGACACCCTCCATAAGGAGGGAAAGCCTCAAAAGGTAATTGCAAAAGAAGTTGGATGTCAAAGCACATTAATAGAAAGTTATGTGGAAGGGAAAAGTGTGGAAGAAAAAGGTGCACAAGCAGCAAGGATGACCACAGCCTGGAGAGGATTGTCAGGAAAAGGCCATTCAAAAGTGTTGGGGACTTTCACAAGGAGTGGACTGAGGCTGGAGTTAGTGCATCAAGAGCTACCACACACAGACGGATCCTGGACATGGGCTTCAAATGTCGTATTCCTCTTGTCAAGCTGCTCCTGAACAACAAACAACGTCAGAAGCATCTTACCTGGGCTAAAGAAAAACAGACCTGCTCATTGGTCCAAAGTCCTCTTTTCTGATGAGAGCAACTTTTGCATCTCATTTGGAAACCAAGGACCCAGAGTCTGAAGGAAGAATGGAGAGGCACACACTGCAAGATGCTTGAAGTCCAGTGTGAACTTTCCACAGTCTGTGTTGATTTGGGGAGCCATGTCATCTGCTGGTGTTGGTCCACTGCTTCATTAAGTCCAGGGTCAATGCAGCCGTCTACCAGGAGATTTTGGAGCACTTCATGCTTCCTTCCGCAGACGAGCTTTATGGGGATGCTGACTTCATTTTCCAGCAGGACTTGGCACCTACCCACACTGCCAAAAGCACCAAAACCTGGTTCAATGACCGTGGGATTACTGTGCTTGATTGGCCAGCAAACTCGCCTGACCTGAACCCCATAGATAATCTATGGGGCATTGCCAAGAGAAAGATGAGATATGAGACTGAACAATGCAGAAGAGCTGAAGGCTGCTATTGAAGCATCCTGGTCTTCCATAACACCTCAGCAGTGCCACAGGCTGATAGCTTCCATGCCAGGCTGCATTGAGGCAGTAATTGCTGCAAAAGGGGCCCAAACCAAGTACTGAGTACATATGCATGCTTATACTTTTCAGAGGTCCGATATTGTTCTATGTACACTCCTTGTTTTATTGATTGCATGTAATATTCTAATTTTATGAGATTGTGGATTTGGGGTTTTCATGAGCTGTACGCCATAATCATCACAATTATGACAAATCACGACTTGAACTATCTTGCTTTGCATGTAATGAGTCTATCTCATATATTAGTTTCCCCTTTTAAGTTGCATTACTGAAATAAATGAACTTTTGCACGATATTCTAATTTTTCGAGTTTTACCTGTACAGTAAGTAACCCCCCTGATGCATGGATAATGTATTATTTTGCAAACATTTGCATTTGTTTTAAGACATTTTGATCTGATGGTTCAACAAACCATTGTTGGCCAAGCTAATCAAACTGAATTAGTGACAGGTGTGATATGTGAATTGCCCTGTGAGAGTGTTGCTGCGATGTTCAGGCAACACCATTTAAAACCCAAAAGTTCATAAATGGCTTGGGATTTGACCGTATGTCTCCTGTGCGTCTTGCTTGACATCTGCTGTTTTAGGCATCCTTGGTGAATAAAGTTTTGCCAGAATCCTCCAAGAAGAAGGCCTTTTTTCAAAGGGGGTCAATTTTATAGACTTTTCTTTTTTAGAGGTCCTCCCTGTTTAAATGCCAGGTGACTTTCCAGTATTTTCTCTGGCAGCTGGTTTTCTGTTAATCTATTTCTGATGTCGTAAAATTTATTACTTTGTTGCTGCTGTGTAATGTTGTTTTAAGACTGTAATTGGCTGGTTGTTTTTTGTTACCAATTAACCAGGTTTTGTATTAAAATTTTATCAGAACGATGCTGTGTGAATTCAGTTTTGTTAAGGAAAATAGGACATTATTTTAACAATAAAAGAGATTCAGCCCCAGGTGAACTTATACTTCTGCCTGAAAAGGGGCAAGAACTACAAGATTGGAGATAGTAGCAACTAGGTTAGAAAAGATTGATCACAGAGATGTCTGTTTTTGCCATTCTGGTTTTCAACCTCTCCTTACAGGTCTACTAGACATGTTTGCAGCAGACTCTATCAAGTGGGGCAGGTTCCCCCCTCACCTGCCCATTCAGCTACACCTTTGGTGGCTCTCTAGGCAGAGCTGTGAAGTTCTCTTTTCTGACAAAGCAGCAGGTGGATCGCCGGAGGCTAAGGGAGGGAGGGTGCTGAAGTGGGCGGTTGGGCCATCGGCAAGAGCAACACGGTTGAGCGGAAAGCAGCCTCAGAACAAGTGGGGCAGGTAAGGAAAGAAATCCTCACTCCCCCCAGAAATAGCCTTTCTTTCCTTACCTGACTCACAGCCCTGTGCCATTTCTTCTTTGCGATCCGCTGCCACCCCTTGCAAGGACAAAGGAAGGTTGTTTTGGTGGGGAAAATGGTCAATCAATCAATTCCAGCTTCTCGTGAAAGATTGTAAAGTTGGAATTGATTGATTGAGCTTTCCCCCCCCAAAAAAACTTCCTTTGTTTCCTTGCATGCTTCAGCACCCTCCGTCCCCGAGCCTCTGGCACTCCACCTGTTGCTTTGGTCGGCCTGCTGGCCCCCACCTCAACGCCCTGCCCACTGCCGCCCAGCACTGCTGCTCCAAGGCTGCAGGGGCTGGCCTGGCATGGGAAGAGCACGTGCCCCACCCTCCTGCCACCATACAGGGTAAGGTTGCCACGCCTGCCCCCGCCCAGATGCCCTTATCTCCCCTAAGTGGTTTTTTACTAACCTGTGTTTCAGTTACATTCCATTTCTCCGTTCGCTTCTCAGCCTTCGCCACGTGTTTGTGGGACTATCGGTAAAAAAAAAAAGTTCCATCAGACTTTCTAACTTCTCGCAAGATCTCATGAGAAGTTAGAAAGTCTGATGAAACTTTTTTTTTTTACAGATAGTCCCACAAACACGCGACGAAGACTGAGAAGCGAACGAAGAAACAGAATGCAACTGAAAGGCAGGTTAGTAAAAAAACGCTTGGGGGAGGCAAGGGTGGGCACGGTAACCTTACCCTGCGCAGCTTCGGCAGGTGTCTGGCAGGGGGAGGGAAGCAACTGGTCTACCACCATGCTAGTGCTGCCATGTTTCTCTACCCCATGTAAGGGCCTTACCCCATCCCTCGCATGGAGCGCCCTGCTCCCGCCACTCCCCCCACCCCCATGCGGCACCTTCTTTCCAGCTCCGCCCGTCACTTCCTCCGCCACAGTGTGGGACTAAAAATAAAGTTCTATCAATCAATTCCAACTTTGCGAGATTTTTTTTTCCCACGAGAAGTTGAAATTGATTGATTGAACTTTTTTTTTTTTGCACATGGCAGTGGAGGCCTAAAGCAAAAAAGTTTTATAAAACCCAACTTAAAAAGCCACTTGCCCAGGGAGATTTTGAGGCAGATTGGTTATGGACGGGACTTAAGGCCTTGGACTGGGGTGACAGCAGGCGTGCCCACAGACAGGGCTCTGGGTGCCACCTGTGGCACACGTGCCATAGGTTCGCACCATGGTCCTAGGGCAATTGTATGCAGACCCTTGGCAGCTGGTTATATTTGGCTCTACTTAATTGGCTTTATATTTCATTTTCAAATGACATACAGTATGCATGGAACAAATCCAAAAGCAGCTATTTCCTTGTCTCCCAAATAGTTCCCAGCAAGCGCTACCTCCTGCATTTACTGTAAAACCCTTTCCTGCTTTTCAAGGGGAATGCAAGAGAATGGGCTTTTGAGGAGAATGACAGCTGAGGTGAAAATTTCTTCCATGCTTCACTTGGATGCAGTTCACAAAGCTTAGGGATTAAGATACCTCAAGATTCTTTTTTGTTTTTGTTATGGGGGTATTATTAGGGTGCTTTTAATTTTTCATTTTGTGAGGGAACACAGCCACAGCATATGTTACCTTTACATGCTATGTCACTAGAATTTTACATATTCCTTTAAATAGGTTTTTATTATGCTATGCTATTATAATATAATTTTGCCATCCAACTCTTTCATTGTTCTATAATTGATCATATATATTTATCAGAATCTGATAGTGGCATTGGAATAGTAAATGCAGTTTAATGATAGTCTTTGTTAATCTTCTAAATTTTCAGTGGAGTAATTAATAGGATGAAGAACAAGTGGGGAAATCACAGTTTTTAAAGGTTTCCATATATTGAAATAATTTTCTGTTATTGCATCATAACAGTAAAAGCACTGTTTGAAAACTCTTCCTAATTTCTAAATGAATTCTTCAATAAACTTATATCTCTATGAAAATATATCTATACAAATCCTAAAATAATTCAGAAGTTCTTATCTGGGTAAAACAAGGACTAGTTCATTTATAAAAGTTCTGTATAATTTTCTTGGTGGTATTTTGTAACTGAACTAGTCCTTGTTTTACTCAGATAAGAACTGAATTATTTTAGGATTTGGATAGATACATTTACATAAGGATATGAGTTTATTAGAGAAGATTCACATATTTTGTATGTTTATAATTGAGCTAGCTGTACAATAGAATCACATGCATGTTTACTTAGAAATTATAAATACAACTATTAGAGAATTTGTTGCTTGGCAAAATAGAAATACAATCAAAGTAATTTATTTAAAAAATCCTTTTCCCAGTGTCCAGTTATCAACAATCCAAGATTTAAAATCTGACTATAGCATATTAAAATCGCTAAAGTAAATAAAACCAGTAATTTTATAATCCCATCTTTCACTTGGCTGTACTCTGATAGAATTACCAATAGATGATAATCAGTTAGAAGCCAAGTTCCCAAAAGATATCCTCTGGTTATGGATGTACTTTCCAACTACTACTATCATTACTGTATTTTGCTTGTACGTAGAATTTGGAATAATTTGTACTACTTACATCTCTAATATCTCTGTGAACATTTTATGTAGTAAACCATTATTTTAGTAATCATTTTCATTTTGCAAGTGGGAGGCTGAGACTAGGGTCATTTGATGAAGATGAAACTTGAACCAGGGATTTCCCAGCTATGCCTTTGGATGTTGTCCTGTAGCAACACACATACCTTTGTATAACCTTTTTTATATATATAGCTCCTTTAAAAAATAATTTGTGGCATGAACGTAATTTCAAAAGCCCATAACTGACAGCACTATGATGTGTTTTTAATAGTAAATGAAAGTTCTTGTATATATGCATATTTAATGTATTTTTGGCAATAATCCCCAGGTTCTTTTTTAAAGAGCAAAAGGCCATAGTCATACACAGACTGCATTTATCAGGTTGTTTTTTTAAAAAAAATAAATTATTGTGGTAAGTAAAGGCCATGACTTTAAATTCTTCTTTTAAATAAAAATATAAAGATGTTGTCTAACTTACATTGTATGTCTGGTAACAAATTTAAGTAAAGGTCTTTTTCAGAATATCATGGCAAATTAATCCAAATAGCAAGCTCCTAAAGGTGAAGAGATAAAGCGGCACCACATTTAATTTTCTCCAATTTCTGATATTAATTATTGCATGAAACTTCTACTTTAATGAAATAAGATTAAGTATTGAAATGTATGATTTATTTCTAAAGCACAATGTAGTTTTCACATTATCTTATTTAGTGATATAGTAATAAAAAAATGATCCACAATATAAAACTTTGGGAAAACCCAAAATGAGTCAAGAATTATTTCAAAAACCTGCATGTCAAAATCTTTGTCAGATCTGAAGAAATAACTGCTAGATTCTGTCAATTTTTGGTTAAAGCAGTTACATTAATCAACAACCTGAACTGTGTTGTGTCATATGTATTGGAATACTGTAACTAGCTGTGATCTGTAAACCAAAGAGTCTTGTAATCTTAGCATGTACATAACCAGTGAAATAGATTTATGATTAGAACACTTCTAAGATTCTTGGGAAGAACAGTAATTTGAGCGTAGTTGAAACTTGGGAGGTTAGAATATATTTGAAAAGACTTCAAAATTAGTCAGCTGGAAAGCCATCAAGCAGGAGACCTCCCTAACTGTATATAATTAATTTGTACTTGACATTTCTTAAAGAGAGTAGAAGAGGTTTTCTATAGAGGGAAGAGGAAATGGCCTTAGAGGACAGGAGGACGAGCCACTATAAAGGCAACAGTCCAATAAATGTGCCCCCAGGGCCAATTTGAGAAAGTAAACATCTCAGGCCAACACGAAGATAAAGGGAAGAAGGGATAAATGCATTCAGACTTAACAAGATTCTGTGACTATAGTTATTACAGTAAAAGTAGTACTGACTTACATGGCATCAGTTTCTTAGCCCCCACTTTGAAGGGCTGATATTTTAATAGAACATACGGATTTTCTCAAATGTATTCTAAATAGAGGCTATGTTGCTTAATTTGTGTAAGAGCCAGTGCCCCATGCCCAAGTCAGTGATGAAATCAAATACTTGTTAATTAAACAGTGTCTCATCTCCTGTTCCATCTACTTAAAAATCTTTGCCATTCAATAAAGGGATGTCTAGAGACCATTTGTAATAAACATTTACATTATCGACAGAAAAGAACTATGAGTTTTACAGGAACATGATCTGAAGTAAAAATAGCATTGTCAGTATCTTGCTTTAACTGAAGTTACTAAGAAATGAGATTTCAGAAAATAATCCAAAATACCTGCTGACTGGATTGCTCTGAAGAAGAGGAGGTAAATTCATGTTAGGTAAAGGTAAAGGTTCCCCCGCACATGCATGCTAGTCGTTTCCGACTCTAGGGGCCGGTGCTCATCTCCGTTTCATAGCCGAAGAGCCAGCGTTTGTCCGAGGACGTCTCCGTGGTCATGTGGCCGGCATGACTAGACGCCAAAGGCGCACGGAACGCTGTTACCTTCCCACCGGAGTGGTCCCTATTTTTCTACTTGCATTTTTACGTGCTTTCGAACTGCTAGGTGGGCAGAAGCTGGGACGAGTAACAGGAGCTCACTCTGTTACGCGGCACTCGGGATTCGACCCGCCAAACTGCCGACCTTCTGATCGACAAGCTCAGCGTCCTAACCCACTGAGCCACCGCGTCCCTTTTAAATTCATGTTAGGAAAGTTTAAAAGAGCCAAATTGTTGCAGGTTGAGGTGTTAGTATTTAAAAAGGTATTCACAGTTTAAGAGAGCAACATAACATTTTTTTCCAAGTTTAGCAAATCTTACTGTTTCCCAATTGCTTGGATCATTTTGTCCTAATTCGGGAGAGAAGGTACCACCAAAACATGTGAGCTGTCTGTCTGAGAAATACTCAGCCCAAATCTCATTGTCACTGGGCAAATTACTATGAGTTTAACTTTTCAAACATATTACTTATCCTAAAGACACAACTTCCTGAGCTATCAGGCAGACTGTTACACTTTCACAGAAACTTCAGCTGTGAGCAAGAGTTTGCTTAGCATACTAGGTGCACTAATCAGATATTTGGAATTTTTCAAATATCACTTAACAAAACTGAATTTCTGTCATCTAGTTTTGCTAAATGTCCATTAGAAAATGAATTTACCTCACAGTCATACATTTATTTACTTAAGTTCTGCTTTTGAAGATTTTATGATTATTCATTGTAGCCACAAATCCCATTTCTTCCTCATCCTGTTCCTCTTCATTGTCTCCTGTTTTGAAGAAGAAGAAGAAAAAAACAGGATTTCCTTTCCTTAGCTTGCTTCTTTTCACAGAGGAAAGTGAAATATTTGCAAAAATCCCACATGCCTTCAGTGAAGGAAACTCATCATTGAGAGTATAGAGCATGATCAAAGAGATTACTAGATTAATGCCCTGATTTCCAGTTGGCTTTTGGTTCAAGATTCTGGTTACCACCCTACATGGCATAGAACCAAGCTATTTGCAGGATTGTGTCTGCTTGTCCCACAAGATCTAGCAGGGCAGGTATCTCTAGGTGTTTCCCATTAAACAGCATCTTTTTGGATTCTGGAGTCAAGCCTTCTTTGTGACTCCACCTGTCCTGTGGAACAGCAGTTCCTCAGAGACCCAGATGGCCCTGCCCTGCTAATTTTTGGCCCTCTCTGAAGATTAGGTGGTTTCCTCAGTAAAGCTAGTAGATATAGAACCATATAGCTTTAGTCATCCTGCATACTGTATAGGAAAGAAGAGAAATCAAGACCTCTTGGTATATTCAACTATGTAATTTGCTGCTATCATTTTCAGCTGCTTTATATAAAAATGCTTTATTCATTGGTCTATAAAGAAAACCAAACAAGACATTCAAAAATCTACACTCAAGTGATTTAGCTGTCTCATCACGTTATCTTGTAAAAAGCAGTTCCAAGCATGTTGGCCATGAGAAAAAAAAGTTCACAGAGGCAATCCCTTTACTCAGATGACTAAAGTTTTATAACAGTTGGAAACATATTAATTTTCTATAACTTTTCACAGCCATTTAACATGAACAACAGTTCTAAGAAGTTTGAACCTTTATAAACACGGTGAATTGATCTAATAAAGATAGTGGCTTTGTAAATTTTGGACATTATTCTGCCTTGAGAAAGGTGTTTCATGGGGCCATCTCTCTCTTGCACTTGTAGAAACATAAAGCCTTGCAGAAGGAGAACTGAAGAAGAATGCCTTTGAGCTTGGTGTCCTGCCTTCAGATTTCTCAGGGATATTTCGCTGAACAGTTGGTCCCTAACTTGCAACCACAATTGAGACCAGAATTTCCAGGTCTCAAGGCGGTTGCTATGTGACTCGTGCCCAATTTTAGGATCTTTTTTTTGCCACTGTTGTTAAGCTGTTCACTGCAGTTGTTAAGTGAATCATGTTGTTAAGCTGATCCAGCTTCCTTTATTGACTTTGCTTGTTGGAAGCCAGCTGGGAAAGGAGGCAGATGGCAATCATATCAACCCAGAATGCTACAGCCATTGTAAATACATGGCAGTTGCCAAGCGCCAAAATTTTGATCATGTGTCTATGGGTCGTAAATGTGAGGCTCAATTATAAATTGTTTTTTTCAGTGCTGCTGTAGCTGAATCCTTGTAAGTTGAGGACTACATGTACAAGATGAGCCTTCTTAGATGAGTAGATTAGATTAAGACTTATCTAGTACAATGAAATATCCCTGGAGAAGCCTGGGGATAGGACACCAAGCCTGAAAGTATTCTTCAGTTCTTACTGCTTCTGCTATAAAAATAAATTGATAGCCATCCTCTTCTGCACACTCTACCACAAGTGTCTTCCTTGAATGAATTATACTGTGAACTAGTTTTATGGTTAAAATTTCCTCTGAAATCCAATCCAAAAGTTTCCAAAGCTGCATTGTATTGTAAATGAAGAAAACCCAACATTGTCAACATAATAGATAAAGCTGCACATTTGAAGATGGAGACAGTATTCTGTCATTTCTTGAAAGGGGATAAACCTTCTATGAATGGAGGATCTGTTTGTACGTAAGGTGGTGACATTGGAGATGGTTGAATTATTTTAACTATTATACAAATTTTGGTAAATGGGGTAGTAGAAGCTGTGATAATGTGCACTCAATAGAACATAAAGTAAAACTCTGGCATATTTATATATAAATTACTATTGCATAAATGCAACCCCCCCCCAATTCTACTTTTGTCTAAAAATTAAGAGAGCCAGTTTGTTGTAATGATTAAGACACTAGGCTCAGAACTGGGAGATTGTGAATTCTGGAAATCTGGGAGTGTTCGGCAAAAGGATGCTTACTCACCACCTGCCTTCCAGGTGATTTACCTCCACTGGAGAATGGTGAGGAGGGGGGAATGGATTTGGTATATTGCAAAGTTATAGAATAATTTATTAAGAGTTGGAATTGCCTATTAGTGGTTTTCAGTCAATGTATTCAGGAAGAGACATTAAGACAGCAGAAACATTCTGGTAGGATTAAAAATTGAAACATTAAAGCAGACATGTCAAACTCGCAACATCACTTGACGTTGTGCGACATATCGGAACTTTTTCCCCATTGCCGGAGAAACCCATGGGCTTTCATCGTGATGCATCTGGCTCACGGTCCGGCAGTTTGACACCCCTGCATTAAAAGATTTTTGTACCCACTTCTGCTAGGAATATGTACAGAGACTGCCAAAAATGTAGCATAGTTAGGGTCAGATGTAGCAGACAAATAAGACAACAATCTTACCAAATTGCTTACTTAACAGGTTCATATCTGATGATATCCCAGAGTTTCCCTTTGACTGAAAGAAGCTTTTTGGGGAATTAAGCAACAACACACACACACACACACACACACACACACACACACCGGGCTTGAATAGTGCTAGTGGAAATCCAAGCACAAGCACAAAATACTCAAAACAAACAGGTAGTCACAGGATAGCTGAATCAGATTGCTACAGGTCTGAATTTGGTGACTACATCAACTTAGTTTCCAGTACAATTTGTTTGACCAAGAGATTGAGTAGGTTGTATTAACATATTTTGAAGTCTCCACTAAATGGAAAATCTGTCAGTGACATCTTAATCACCCCAATCTCAGTAACCAGCTCAGTGTCTTAGAAGGGCTACAAAACATGGTCCAGGTCTTAATGACTGGTGCCCAATTACAGATTAAAGCCATTGGGGATTAGAAGAAAGAGAATCCTTTAGAATTTTGCCATAGCTATTGACAGTGTCAATTGTTACTAATAATAGGGAGGAGGGACAAACTAAAAGTAACATCACACAATGCTTTACAGCAGTCAGTTTTTAAAATGAATACTGGATGGGCTGCAACATCCCAATGTACTGAACTTGGGCTAGACAGGTGGATATAGCTTACCCATTAAACTTAAATTACTTAAGAAGTAGATCTGCAAAACAGATCTGTTGGAAGCATTGAGGAAAGTAAAATGAGGAATGTGGGTGGTGCAAGTAATAAAGTATACATAGGAAGAAAGGGGGAGACAACAGGAATATGAATTGTTGGAGCAACCATCAGCAAAGAGTGCAGAACGGTGAAGAACATGCATAAATGTAGTGACAGCTGACAGATTTAGGAGAGGCAGAATGGGCTTTTACTGGGAGATTGAGTGAGTGAGTGGCGTAGTTACAGAGAAATCATCAAGAAAAGCGATGAGTCAGAAGAGGAAAGTGGAGAGAAAATTAAGGATAAAGAGCTGCTCTGATGGGAACTGAAATAATCAATAGAAGCTTTAAAGAAAATTTCAGCCCTCTCTATAAAAGAGGAAGGGGAAACAGCAATCTCAGACCACTCCCCAGTTAATTTCTAGGTCCCCTGCTACTATGATAGGTAAACCAATGGGCTTTGACTAGCCAAATTAGGGGAAAATATTTGAAAGAAGCTAAATGGGGGAGGAATTGCCTTTCTGTTTTAGTGCATTAATGGTCCTAAAGGTTCTATTGCACCTAGAGCTGATTTTTTTTTTAATTAAAGATTTTCCCTTAGGTAGAATTCACCTTGGCTAGTGACCTATTAAGGAAAGTAGAATTTAACATATTATGAATTGTGAATCAAAATAGCTGGGATTGAAGTGCCATTTAAAGCTATTTAGGTTTCTTCTTATATTCTAGAGCAAGATTAGCTACTAGAAAACAGATTTTGGTTTGATGTTTACTCTTAAGATGCCATGTAACATTACTCTCATTATTCTCATAAAGAGGTCGTGTTAAAATGCCCTGTATGTTTTCTTCTTTCCAGAAGCAGGCAATGGCAAACCACTTCTTAAATCTTGACAAGAAAAGAGCAGGGACTTTCCAGGCAATAACAAGGAATCAACACTAACTCTGTACTCCAGAGGCTATGCAAGATTTAATTGTTTAGGATATGATTTTATACAGACATTGAATAAATATTTTGTGACTAGATTGGTTGGTTGGTTGATTGCCTGCTATCAAGTTGCTGTTGGCTCCTAGTTATATAGATATTCTCCCTAACAAACTGCCCCTAACCTAAACTTTCAGCTTTTCCACTGTAATTGAGTCTACCCATCTTGCTGCTTGTCATCCTCTTCTCCTTTCTTCCACATTTCCTACCATTAGAACTTTTTCTAGAGAGCTAAATCTTCATATAATGTGTACAAAGCAGAATATTTTTTTTGCCTCTTTTGAGTACTCTGGGTTGATATTTTTAAATGATCCATTAGGGTTTTTTTTTGGCTGTCCATGGTATGTATGGTCAGAGGTTTTCTCCAACACCAAAGTTCAAGGGCATTAGTACTCTTTCTCTTCTGCTTCTTCAAAGCCCATCTTTCATTTCCAGAGAATATTGCAGGGAATACCATGACTTGCATGTCCCAAAGGCACTTTTTCAAGAGACAACTGGACTTTCTTGTTTTTCTTTGAAGACATTTCGCTTCTCATCTAAGAAGCTTCTTTAGCTTTGACTGGATGGTGGGGAAAGGAAGGATTTTATATTCCTTACAAATAGTTGTCATTTGCATTCTTTTAGAGAGTCATTGAGGCCACTTGGAAGTTTATCTGTGTCCTCAGGGTCACCTTAATGGTGCAAAAGTTGAAAGGACTCAATGAAGCACACAGTTTGGTATTTTGGTATGCTTCGGCTTTCTCAGTTATCTAGAATGCATCACCAATAATTATAACTAAAAATCAGAAGCAAAATAATGGGATATAAATCACTTAAAATGAACTGAAATACATATAAATTGCCAGTAGGAATGCTTCTTTCTTGATCTTTATTTTCCTTTTTGTTACAGATTTATACTGTTAGGTTTTACTTATGATTGTGAATCAGGAATGGTTGTTATTGATTATTAGATATTTTTGGACAGTATCATCCTGACTCATCAATAGAGAGCTCACATTAAAATGTCCTGTATGTTTTCTTCTTTCCAGAGTCAGCTGCCAAGATGGCACAGTGGAATCAATTGCAGCAATTGGACACACGATACTTGGAGCAGCTCCACCAGCTTTACAGTGACAGCTTTCCAATGGAACTTCGGCAGTTCCTTGCACCTTGGATAGAGAGCCAGGATTGGTGAGGAATTCTGTTTTTCAGCTTCCTGGCTACATTTGAGCAAAAACCTTGCTATTCCAGAGCAGGGGTCCCCAACCCCCAGTCCGTGGGCCAGCACTGGTCCACAGCATGCCAGAGACTGATCCGTGCAAACAAATGAAACCCTGTCCATGGGATTCAGGCAGCACACAGAACCATACCCCCTCTGGTCTGCAGAGAAACTTCTCTGCACAGAACCCGTCCCTGGTGCCCAAAAAGTTGGGGGACCACAGTTCTAGAGCTCTTCAAATCAGTAAGTAAAATAGAGACACTCAACTGACTTATACTATTGTTTCAAATAAGTAAGTATACTTGGTGAGGAAGCATCTTTGGGGAAGCAGTGAGGAAGCACACACGCACACACACACACACACACGCACACACACACATATACACACATGCATATGTATTTCTGTGTGTGTGTGTGTGTGTGTTTGTGTGTATCTTGTCTCTATTATTTTTACAAATACCTCAAGACAGTGAACATACAGACATTCCTCCTCCTGTTTTCCCCATGACAACAACCCTATGAGATGAGTTTGGATGAGAGAGAGTGAGTAGCCCAAGTTCACCCAGCTAGCTTTCATGGCTAAGGCAGGACTAGAACTCACAGTCTTCCACTTTATTGCCTGGTGCCTTGACCATTAAACCAAATTGTTTCTATTATGTCAGTGCATATAGAAACAATGGGAATTGTAGACTACACAAACTAATTTGCTTCCCCTTTATACTTTTGTTCAAAAGTTGATTATCTTTTAAGGTAATCTTGCAGGAAGCCAGATGCTGATTTCCTTTGTCAGTTTTACCCATCTATACATGCAGTTCCTTTCTTATTTTCCTATTCCTCCCATCTATTTCTGGAAAAGAAACAGGTCATTTTTTGCCAAAAGTCTGAACTGATTGATTGCCCTTTGAAATTAGGGCAAGAAGTGCAGGCTTCTGCCTGAGAAATGGTTTAGAACAGGGGCGTCAAACTCAATTTCATTGAGGGCCGCATCAGCATTGCGGTTGCCCTCAAGGGGCCGGGTGGGCGTGGCATACTGGGTGGATGTGGCTGGAGTTGGTGTGGCCTACTGGGTGGGCACGGCCAGCTCTACATCATTCATGTCAAGGGTGCTTGTGGGCCTGGGCAGGAGTGGGACAGATCTGAGAGTCTCTGGCAGAAGGGGGTGGGACTGGGGCAAGTGCCAAGGCATGGTCCACTGGAGGAGCTTCACTGTTCCTCTCAGGCCATTCAGGGAGGGGGGGCTGGATGGTGGCACGGGCTGCCCGGAGCCCTGGGCAGCAGAGGTCAAATGCTCAGCCCAGCCCTCAAGCACCTGCGGCACTAAGCCCAGCCCCACTTCCCCAAGGGGGTGCCCAGCTGCACTTACCTCCTCAAGGCTGCTGCTACTGTGCTTGCTCTCCTTAGCCAGGTTGCTCTTGATGGGTACGAGGGCAAAGACAAGAGGGAGGCCCACTCCCTCTCCATGGGAGGAGACCGGGCTTTGTATCCAAAGCTTCCTTAGCAATAGGATGGGAATCTCCCCAGGATAGGCCAGGAGGAGGGGACAAGGGGATGGTGAAAGGGCAGCAGGGAAGGTCTAAGGCAGGACTTCCCTCAGACCCTTCCCTCCCTCCCTCCCTCCCTCCCTCCCTTCCTTCCTTCCTTCCTTCCTTCCTTCCTTCCTTCCTTCCTTCCTTCCTTCCTTCCTTCCTTCGAGTGGTGGGAAAATATTTGAGATGAGTGAGGGAGAAAAAGAGGCAAGAAACGCAGCTGGGGAAGTGTCACCCTTCATGGGGAATAAAGAAATGCACCATCACCTGCAAGTGGCCAGCACATGACCCTCGCCTATTTCACATATCTGGCTTGATGGGCTCTGGAGGAGGAGATGCCATGAGCAGTGGGAGAGTCAACATTACCTGCACAATGCCGCCCAGCCGCCAGCCTCCCCAGTTTCGGCAGGCAGCGGGGTGCTCTCCTCACAGCGCCAAGAGGCTGTGCCAGGCGGCGCAAAGCTCGCCAGCTTTGCACCTTGCTGCCTGCTGAAACTGGGCAGGCTGGGGGCTGGGCAGCACTGCACTTCTTTTTGGATTCACATGGTCCGACTCAGCCTCTCGGCGCTGTGAGGATAGTGCCCCGCTGCCTGCCGAAACCCCTTCCCCAGAGCCCATCAAGCCAGATATGTGAACTAGGCGAGTGCCATTTGCTGGCCACTTCCAAGCGATGGTGCATTTCTTCATTCCTCACAAAGGGTGACACCTCCCCAGCACACACCCAGGGGGTGAGGTCGACACGGCAGGGGCTGGTCCCTGGCTGTTTCCAGATGGCCTTGTGGAGCTGAGACTGAATGCGTTTCAGCATAGATGGCCACCACAAAATTGT
Source organism: Vipera berus (assembly GCF_964194415.1). Taxonomy (NCBI): domain Eukaryota; kingdom Metazoa; phylum Chordata; class Lepidosauria; order Squamata; family Viperidae; genus Vipera; species Vipera berus. The sequence goes on along the minus strand of NC_138205.1, from coordinate 37,595,533 downwards.
AGATTGGCTCCTGGCCGGCCAGGGCCAAGGCAGCGGGGGCCGTTCCCTCACTGTTTCCAGGATGGCTTCGCAGGTCGCATGAAATGAGTTCGCGGGCTGGATCCGGCCCCCGGGCTTTGTGTTTGACATGTCTGGTTTAGAAGCTTTGCAATTGTGAATCATGTAGCTATTAGACACAGAGATTTTGGTGATGTAGAAGATTAATTTGTGAGATTATTTCTTTTTTACCTTGAAAAATTATGTTCTTTTTCTGCTGAAATTGTTAGAGCTGTCAGGAATATAATTGGGGGCACATCTGGCACACAGACTACTAGATAATACTGTAGATCAGCTTTATTTAATCTCATGCATTCCAGACGTCCTGACCTATGTTTTTTTTATTTATTAATCAAATACGTATCCTGCCACCATCACAAATGAAATCTCAGTAGCTATTGAAAAGGCGAAAACAACCATGTGCATACTATACAATCCAACATTGTACCCGATAACAACCTACAAATGCCCACTGGAAAATCTCTGCCTTCCTGTGTTTGTGGGACACAGATAAGATTGGAATCAGTCAAACTTCCCACAGGAGGCTATTTCAGTGGGCCAGCCATCTTAGAAAGCAGCATCTTCAAGTTCCTACCTCCACCTCCCAAAATGAAGGAAAACTGTTTTGCCCACCACAGTTTTCCATACACTGCCATCTAGTTCTTTTAATTGGCATGCTGGCAGTTGGAACCTTGAAATTCCTTTGTGGGTGTTATGATCTGAAATTTCCTGAATTATGCTTACAAAATTCACTGGAAATTCACCTTAACCTTTTGCATTTTACAAGCTTCAGAAACTTTTTGGCATTAATTATAGGTCCTGCTTTTACTAGATAGGAACTTTCACAGAATTAGACTAAGAGATCTTATAAACTATAGTGGTAAATTGGATTTCCTTTCCTATCCTCTTCAGGGCTTATGCTGCCAGCAAAGAGTCCCATGCTACATTGGTATTTCACAATCTTCTGGGTGAAATTGACCAGCAGTACAGTCGCTTCCTACAAGAATCCAATGTTCTCTATCAGCATAATCTACGCCGGATCAAACAGTTCCTACAGGTAGAAATAACTGGCAGTTTTTAATTTGGGAAATCATGTATTATGTGAACTCCTGAATACCTATCTATAAGATGACAAAGCCCCTCTCCAATTACCTTTCAAAGATTTAACTGTCTGAGGTGCAAGAAATGTGCTGTCTAGTAGTCACAGCACTGATATTTTGAAATGCAAAAGAAAAAAGTGATTCCCTTATATTATCATTATTTACTGTTGTCATTATCATTGTTACATAATCGTGAGGGCAAGAGTTAAAAAAGTCAGAAGCAAAGGACCTGAGACCAGATTGTTCCATAGCAATAGCAATACATAGGTGCTAATTACTAGTCAGTTTGAACAGTAACTTCAGTCTTTCAATCCATTCTGACATAAGAGTGGAAGGAAAAGTCTTAAGCTTGCCATCAATCTGATGCGAATCCTAGAGTCTGCAGTAGTTGTTCTCTCATGAGGGCTTTTCTGGTATCTGCAATAAAAAGTACTTTATTAGTGTCTTTGAATCTCAAGCTACAAGCCTGCTAGTTCAATCAGGGAAACCTTGCAAAAAATATTACTTATTATATTATCTGAGGGAGCACCTGCTGCTAGTGTCAATTTCCCATGGTCCTGTGCGCTCCCACCGGGAGGGCCTCCTCAGGGTACCGCCAGTCAAGGATTGCCGACGGGCGATCCCCAGGGGGAGGGCATTCTCTGTGGGCGCACCTGCCCTATGGAATCAACTGCCAACGGAACTCCGGACTGCCCCCGACCTTCGTTCATTTCGCCGGGACCTAAAAACCTGTCTCTTTGAGCTATCTGGTCTGGACTGAGGGGTTTTAATGTTTTTAAATTGTGATTTTAATTTTTTGGGGCTAGACTTAATTTAATTTAATTTTAATTTTTTATTGTATTGTTTTTAAATTTTGCCTTGTAAACCGCCCTGAGTCCTTTGGGAGTAGGGCGGTATATAAACCGAATTAATAAATAATAATAATAAATATTAGCATCCCACTTAAACTAGAAAATAAGAACAGTTGTATCAGTAACACAAAAGCAGACCAGTAAACTAATAAGATTGAACCGTCTAATGGAGTCATCAGCAAGGTCATTGGGGGAATATAAAAGTCTAAGTGAACATCTTAAATAGCTTATGAAACCAAACCATAGAACAGGGGTGTCAAACTGCCGGCCCGCGGGACGGATGCATCACATGGAAGCCATGCCCACCCCAGCTCCGGCAAGGGGAAAAAAAGGTTGCATGTGACGTGTCGCGGCGAGTTTTAACACACCTGCCATAGAAGAAACTTGATATACCCCAAGTGGAAAGTTCTTTAGAAAGGATGTCCACAACAGAAAGGCAACACTTTTTGCATCAGGATATCTAAGATACCTTACATGAAGGTAGACCAGTACATACCACAAGAACTATTCTAGCCAATTTGTATCTCTTGAATTGTTTGAAGACTTTACAAATCAGCAGAAGTATATTGAAACAGGCAGCCAGCCTAAATTATCAAAGGTGAGTATAAAATGACTTTAATCAGGTACATCATACAATAGCAGGCTAAAGAATTTTTGTACTAGCAGAAAGTGCTGATACCTTTTCAAGGGCAGTCCCATCTAAGACATAGAATGATAATCTCAATATGGTATTATTAAAGCATAAGTCATTCTGGCCAGTCTATCCCAAGCCAAGAAAGTCTGTAGTTAGCAAAATACCTCAGGTTGATAATATGCACTACATTATATGTAGTTGGCCCTAACTTTGTTGGTATTTTGAACAGCAGTTAAGATCTGACTGGTTATTTCCTACCAACAAAATAGTCCTTATACTCCCCATATTGTAGATGTGAGGATGACTAAAATGGACATAGGATGGAAAGAGAAGGTGATACAGAACAGAGTAGTAGTTTGAATGAGGTCCATCACTTCATATTGGCTCCTTATTGGGCAAAAATTATCTGGTCCTTATATAATGTTCTTCTGAATCAGAAGCCAGCTCAACTCTTTTTTTAAATTGCATTCTTTTACCTATCATTGAAGATAAACCCACAGCCCAAATATTGCATCATTTCTCATTTCAAGGACAGCCTTCTCCAATAAATTTCTGCATCAACATATGCTTGAATGTAGAGATACCGTATATACTTGAGTATAAGCCGAATTTTTCAGCCCACTTTTTGGGCTGAAAAATTCCACTTCGGCTTATACTCCAGTCAACAAAAAAACTTACCGAGGACTTGTGCGCGGCCGAGGCTTTGGTGCTTCCGGGATCGCGCGCACCTCTCCCAAGCCACCGCCTGTTCTGAACCAGCCAACTACCGGCCTTGTAATAAGGCAAACCCCTATTCAAACAGTAGAGACTGGAGAGCGTCCAAGGCTGAAAAGCGTCTGCCAAGATTTAATAGTCAATTAACAGAACAAGAAACAAAAACACTGGAACTTGAATCCTCAAGCAGAAGGGTTGCTTTCAGCAACCAGCCCCTCCCCAAACACTCCTTTTATTTAGAGTTCAGGGCATGGTCTCCCTGTGCCTCCTCCCGAGGAGTCCCACAGCCTTTATTTGTTTGTTCCTGCTCGACTGCCTCCTGCGTCGGGCGTCCTTGAACAGGGCCAGCTGTGGGTCATCATCCTCCGCACTATCGGGCTCACGCAGCTGAGAAGAGGGCCCCGGCTGGGAGCTCTGCCAAGCCTGCAAGCCATCATCAGCCGGTTCGTCACCCACACACACCTCCTCCCCCTCATCTGAGTCATCCGATACATCTGAGCCGGGTGCCGAACCCACAGGCTGACCCTGAGTCACAACACCGCCGTCCGAGACCTGCCGAAGTTTGGGGAGGTTTGGGGAGGTGCGCGCGCACCTCCCCAAACCTCCCCAAACGTCGGCAGGTCTCCGTTCCGACTGCCGACGTTTGGGGAGGTTTGGGCACCTCCCCAAACCTCCCCAGGTCTCCGTTCCTCCGCGCAGACCTGCCGACGTTTGGGGAGGTTTGGGCGCCTCCCCAAACCTCCCCAGGTCTCCGTTCCTCCGCGCAGACCTGCCGACGTTTGGGGAGGTTTGGGCGCCTCCCCAAACCTCCCCAAACGTCGCGCAGACCTGCCGACGTTTGGGGAGGCGCCCAAATCTCCCCAAACGTCGGCAGGTCTGTGCGGAGGAACGGAGACCTGGGGAGGTTTGGGGAGGCGCCCAAACCTCCCCAAACGTCGGCAGGAGGAACGGAGACCTGGGGAGGTTTGGGGAGGCGCCCAAACCTCCCCAAACGTCGGCAGGTCTGCGCGGAGGAACGGAGACCTGGGGAGGTTTGGGGAGGCGCCCAAACCTCCCCAAACGTCGGCAGGAGGAACGGAGACCTGCCGACGTTTGGGGAGGTTTGGGGAGGCGCCCAAACCTCCCCAAACGTCGGCAGGTCTGCGCGGAGGAACGGAGACCTGGGGAGGTTTGGGGAGGCGCCCAAACCTCCCCAAACGTCGGCAGGAGGAACGGAGACCTGCCGACGTTTGGGGAGGTTTGGGGAGGCGCCCAAACCTCCCCAAACGTCGGCAGGTCTGCGCGGAGGAACGGAGACCTGGGGAGGTTTGGGGAGGCGCCCAAACCTCCCCAAACGTCGGCAGGAGGAACGGAGACCTGCCGACGTTTGGGGAGGTTTGGGGAGGCGCCCAAACCTCCCCAAACGTCGGCAGGTCTGCGCGGAGGAACGGAGACCTGCCGACGTTTGGGGAGGTTTGGGGAGGTGCGCGCGCACCTCCCCAAACCTCCCCAAACTTCGGCAGGTCTCCGGACGGCGGCGGCTTGGGAGAGGTGCGCGCGATCCTGGAAGCACCGAAGCCTCGGCCGCGCGCAAGTCCTCGGTAAGCTCCGGGTGGTCACTTGCTTCGCGTCTCCTGAGGGAAGGGGGGGCGACTGGAACGGGCGTGTTTCCTTGCCTGCTGGGCGCCGCGATTTGCCCGGGGAACGCGCGGGCCCCGAATGGCAGCGTGGAGCGAGGAAGCGGACAGCCAGGGCTTCCCCGAGAGCCGCGGCCACACAGGGTATTCCTGTGTATTCAGGCTTGCAAAATGGCGGATCGAGCCTCTGCTGGCGGCAGAGGCTTGCAGAGCGCGGATCCAGCCTCCGCCGGCGGCGGAGGCTTGCAGAACGGCGGATCGGCTTATACTCGAGTCAACAACTTTTCCCAGTTTTGGGGGGTGAAATTGGGGGTCTCGGCTTATACTCGAGTCGGCTTATACTCAAGTATATACATTCCATTTTTATCCTGAAAAATAGATTCACAGAATAACATTTCACCTTAAGCTTGATTTAGACTTGTAGACATTGACGCATACCTACAGTATGCTGCAAAGAGATTGATGGGTAAGTGTAGGTTGCAAACAAGCGATGTGCACATCTCCTAAATCTCAACTACATGTTGTGTGGACATGTGCATGCTAATTATTTGATCTAACTTCCTGTTGGGAGGCAGGCAGAATACAAAGGCACATTGTTGTTTAAGCATCCCTTAGCTAGAATTTGCAGAAGTTACAACAGCTATGCATTGATACCATCTCCAAATGACAGATGCATTCCCTGTTGTGTAGTGATGCAGAAGTCTAAATCAAGCTTTACAATTTGCAGGAAGAACAGTATTCAGTAAAAGTGGGCATGATAACCGAAGATAATGCAAATTGTGATCCAAGATATCTGAAGGATACTTGACATCCTTCAAAACATTACTTGAACTTGAAGGCTAGTAGATTGAAGCACAGCAGGTAGAGATTGAAGGTTTTTGATGAGCTACCTTTATTATAAATGGCAGGAAAAAAATAACTGGGGTAGAAAACAAACAACTTCAAGCTCTGACTATCTGTCATCTCAGTCTTCAGGTTCAAATCTTCTATATTATTTCCTGCCTGAGTTGCTCATTTCTCAGTAGAAAGGATGATGGCTAGTTGTATATTGTTACTATAAAAGAGTTGTCTGATCTGAGGCTGTTTCTCCCTCAGCTTCTTCTAGTCTTCACAACCAGGTTGGGGAAGGCTGATTGAGGAATTTTCATATGTAATGGGAACATATCAGTGAAATTCAGGTATTGGGGGAAAGACAAGTAGCATGTGTGATTTTTTTTGTGATCTTCCCAGAACATTTGGCAAGTAGGCTTGTGCCAAGGATTCATAAGGAGCAGTTCACAAAGCAATAACAGTATTCCTTAAAACACTGATGGCGAACCTTTTACAGACCGAGTGTCCAAATTGCAACCCAAAACCCACTTATGTATCGTCGGGTGCCGGGGGGGGCATGGCCCATTGGGTGGGTGTGGCCCATTGGATGGGCATGGCTGTGGTGGTAACGGCAGACTGGGTAGGACTAAGATTCAATCAATCAATTCCAAATTTGCAAATCTTTTTTTTCCCCCACTAGAAGTTGAAATTGATTGAACCTTTTTTCCCCCCACACGGCAGCGGAGGCCTAAAGCAAAAAGGTTTTATAAAACCCAGCTGAAGGCCTAGGACTGGGGCAACAGTGCATGTGCCCACAGAGAGGGCTCTGCGTGCCACCCGTTTGCTACCACAGCCTTAAAGCATTAAAGCAGCCACAATCCAGAAGGCTTGGTGCAGTTACCTTGAAGTGTTTCCCCAGTTGTATGCATGTATACACACCGTATTTCTGTTAGGACTGCTATGAAGTGTAATGGCTGTTCATTTACATCTTGGATATCCAGGACAGCCTTTGAAGCACTATAAGCCTTATGATAAACACAGGTGCTCTGATATTTTGAAGAAGGGTACTTTGAGCAGCATGCTTTGCAAAGCATATCTTTTGAAAGCCTTGTACAACCTTGTTAGCTGGCCATTTCTGAAAGTAGAATTTTCAATGGAAACTGGACAGGATTCAGCAATTCAGTTCTACTGGCTCTCTCAAAATATCCAGTTCCTGGGCATTAATTTGGTTCTCTGTCTCTTTTACAGAGCAGGTATCTGGAGAAACCCATGGAGATTGCCCGCATTGTGGCCCGTTGTCTCTGGGAGGAGAATCGACTGCTACAGACAGCAGCAACAGCAGCACAGGTGACTTATTCTGGCTATCATTGTTGGTTTCCATGGCTATTTAATTCAGTTTTAAGGATACCCAATTCCTTGATAAGTCTGGGATAACTTTCAGAAAGAGAACATATGCAGAACAAATCATAGTTAGCTATAGGAACTCCACAGCCATCATATCTTAAGGCATTTTTTTAATGATTCTGAAATTGTTTGACCCAATTATCCCTTTTCTAAGTCTTAAATAATATGATTGCTACTAACACCAAAACAAAGCACCAGGCTGTTGTCTTACATAAGTATCTCATCAACAGCGATCCCAAGTTGAATCTTCAAGTACAAGCACACAATTAAAATTACAATTACCTGCAAGATAATTAATTAGTATTCTTATTTCTTTTTTTGTATCTTTCCACTTTACTATAGCAAGGTGGGCAGGCAAACCACCCTACAGCTGCTGTAGTGACAGAGAAACAGCAGATGCTGGAACAACACTTGCAAGATGTTAGAAAGCGTGTCCAGGTAGGTAACTCAGAATGTCTGGATCAATAATAGTTCAAAATTCTTGGTTGAATATTTCTAGTCCTTCCAATATGATGATCCTATGCAATTTTCATGGCTTTTGTAGGATCTGGAGCAGAAAATGAAAGTGGTGGAGAATCTGCAGGATGATTTTGATTTTAATTATAAGACTTTGAAGAGTCAAGGTGGTATGTAATAAATTTATGTATCACAATGAATTTCCTGGTTAATATATATATATCATCTAATTTCATACTTGATACAAGTGAATCACACTAAATTTGTGGATAGCCAGAGTTCTATTAATGGCAAGAAATCTATGATCAGCAGCTTCTAGCTATACAGCCGTTTGTATGAGATTTCTACTTAAAAGAATAGGTTCAATTTTGCAACTTGAATAAATTATGCATAGCGTCCTAACTATTACTAAAAAAAAAGCAGTGAAAACTACAGAAAGATCAACTTTTAAACCATTCCTGAAACATTTAAAAAAGAGAGATGCTCTACAAAATATATGAAAAGATTGCCTCTATTAATGGGTTTGGGAAAGCCTTCAGAGTGGGAGCATATTCCCATCAAATCTGGAAGTGACTATAAAGAATGTAAAGGTGAAAGGTTCCCTTATCTGTTGTGTTTAGGTTACTGTTGTATAATAACTAACCATTATCTCTAACCAATATGGTCTTCAAGGTGGGAGTGTATTCCCATCATATCTATATGGTACCAATAGTAGCATTTGCTGGAATGGGGTTAACACTGGCAAGATGAACAGCAGAGCGTGGCAGAGAAGCCCCAACTACCGGTCAGAAGTCCCCAACCTTTTTGGCACAAGGGACCGGTTTCATGGAAGATAATTTTTCCATGGACCTGGGGTGTGGGTGGGTGGGATTCAGGATGATTCAAGCGCATTACATTTATTGTGAATTTTCTAAATAACAAAACAAATAAATAATGCACTTTATTTCTGTTATTATTACATTGTATTAGATTAGACCAGTGACTTTCTGCTTCTAAGAAAGTGGGAAGGAAAAGAGACAATCCTAAACTCGGCCTTCCAGCAAAACAAACCAAAAACCCAGCATGTTGAGGAAGTGCTGAGAAAACCATTAGAGAGAGAGAGAGAGAGAGAGAGAGAGAGAGAGAGAGAGAGAGAGAGAGAGAGAGAGAGAGAGAGAGAAGAGAGAGAGAGAGAGAAAGAAAGAAAGAAAGAAAGAAACCAAACAAACTCGGTACTGCACAAGTCCAGCAATCTTGGAAAAGGTGCAAATGAGAGAGGGATTCCTTTGGAGACATGGTGCTTAAGGGAACTATAGCTTTCCCTTCCCCTCTCCCTTACTGCAAGCCACGTAGGAGCGCACTTGGCTTGCAGACTTGGAGAGCTGCACAAAAAAAGAAGGAACAAACACACAACAAATTAAACCACGAAAAGCAGGCAGGATGTTGCCAAAACACGCATCAAAACAAAAGTTAAAAAATCTAGTTGGAAGTGCAGTGGAGCTCAGCAGTCTTAGAAAAGGTGCAGACGAGAGAGGGATTCCCTTGGAGACACAGCACTTAAGGTGAAAATAGCTTCTCCTGCCTCTTATTTGCACCCCAAGAAAAAAAACATCCTCACACAAACATACTTGGTGTGTGTGTGTGTCCCTCTCCACCGAGGCTTTGGGGAAGCCTCAGGTTGCAAGCTGGGCTGGTGTGCACATGTCTTGCAAACTCGGAGAGCTGCACGAAGGGAGCGTGAGCCCAGCTGGGGTGCTGGGAGGGGGAGAGGAGGAAAGTGAGGAAGAAGAAATAGCAGGAGGAAGAGGAAGCAGGACCGAGAAGAGGAGAGAGAAGGAGGCAGAGGAGGAGATAGCAGAAGAAGCAGGAGGAGGATGGACGCAGAGCTCAGATGTTGCAAGCCAGTTGCAACTTGCATTGAGCAAGACGGCTTCTGCCCACCACTCTCCCATCCCTGCCCAGACCCTTGCAGACTTGCCGCATGCCTGGAGGTAGAAGCATGCCTTTATCACACCTCCAGCTGCATGGCCCAGGTCTTAACGCCGTAGACCAGGGGTCTTCAAACTTGGCCCTTTTATGACTTGTGGACTTCAACTCCCAGAATTCCTCAGCCAGTATGCCTGAAGACCCCTGCCGTAGACCATATCTGTCTGCAGACCAGGGGTTGGGGATCCCTGGTTTAGGTGCAGGTACAAAATAGGCAGGGCTTGCATCAAGATGCTCTTTATGCCGTTTTGTTCATTTTCTCTTCTCCACTGATGCCACTCATGCTGGGCTGGACTAGGGGATGTGTTTATTTGAAGTACATTGTGATCTAAATAAAAAGGGAGCTAATTAAAAAAAAATTAAGGTTGAGAAAGAGGAAGAAGTCACTTCTATGTACCAAATTACAAAAGTAGTAAGGAAATGTAAAATAGGAGCAAGCTGCTTATTTATTAGGAAGATGTGAGCTGAGAATCACAGATGTGCAAGAGAAGGAATTGAACATTCCTCTGATACTTTGAATAATATTCACCCTCTCTTGCGTTCCCTCTTAGATATGCAGGATTTGAATGGAAACAACCAGTCAGTGACACGCCAGAAGATGCAACAGCTGGAGCAAATGCTAACTGCACTGGATCAAATGCGAAGGGTGAGGCTATTGTGAGAAAGTTCTCTTGCCGTCCACATATTTTATTCACTTCCCAAAACCAAAAATCCTTACCCACAAGGCACGTTGTGCAGGTTGTGCAGCAGATGCCAGGCTTTGTGAAAAAACTTGTTCTTTGTTCACCATGGATAACAGCAGGAAGCAGAATGAGAGATCCACCTTAAATACTTGCTAGATTTATATATTAACTCAAAAGTAAACAAACTACACAAGTGAGTCCAACTCTTATACTTTCTGGACTATCATTTTGGCTTCATGCAGTCTTCCCCTTTATTGGGGTCCCCAATAAATGGACTTCAAAGACTCAAGTTCTTAGGAATAGCTGTATTGGCTGGGAAATTCTGAAAATTGAAGTCCACAAATCTGAATGCCTAGCTGGAGAAGGTGATTTGGTGTAGTATGTGATTCCTATTATTTATTAAAGTAGGAAACTGTATCCCAGAGATACCCCTTTCCAATTAGCACTCCCTTAAAAGTCACAAAAAGCAATCTCTCATGTTGATGACATCACAATGTCACAAAATAGCTCCTGTAGAGTCTCTGGACAATTGTGTGGCTGACAGTTGTACACCACAACCCTTCAAATGTCTGCAATAAAGAATTTTTAAGTAAGCCTAGAGCTCTGTGTGTGTGTGTGTGTGTGTGTGTGTGTGTGTGTGTGTGTATAAAGGTAAAGGTTTGTGGCAAATGTGCTGGTAGGAGAGACTAAACAAATGGGACGTTCTGTTTGTGGGTTTGTCTACTAACAAGCTAGAAATCTAAATTAGAATTGTTTCTTCAAATCATAGATCCTGGTTATTTTACACTAAGCAATTCATAAAGATTTAATTCATCATAATATTGAAGTAGAATTCTAAATGTTAGTTTATTATAAGCAAATTTGTCCAATGTTTCATTTCAAATGGCTCAAACATGGTTCCATTTATAATTGTTATGATAAATCTGAATTTAGTCATATTTATACTCATTGAAATCAAACACATCATTTGTGACTAACCAGTTTTTCTTTCTGTTCTGAGCATGATAAGTCTGGATATAACTCATATTTAAATATATTTAATTGATAAAAATACACAGATAGTCCTTGAGTTACAGTGGCACATGGAACTGGAATTTCCATCGCTAAGCAATATAACATGACCACATTACTTTGCAATGGCAATTCTGGTGGTCATGGTTGCTGTCAGTAACCAAATTCCATTGGTTGTTAGCTGAGAACCCACCCCAGTCCAAACAGCTCCTGATTTAGTCCCTCCCAGCTCCGAGCTTTGATAAGATAAGGGACTGCCTTCACTTTATTTCCTTCTACCCAACTATTTCTTCCCCAACCCTGCTCTTTTGGCTGCCACCCACTACTTGCTGTCCTTGCTGCCCCTTACTGCCCTTGGATGTCTTCTTCCTGCCTCTGCTGATGAACACCTAGCCTAGCACTTTCAAGACAGCTGGTAGCTGCACCTGCCCTTGTCCAAATTTCATAAGGCCTTATCCAAATCACGTGTGGCCTTCCTGCAAAGTTTTAAAAGGCAGGCGCATGAAAGAGTGCCATAGCTATATCAGTGCAAAAGAAGTCCTTCTAGCAGAGTCCTTCTTTTGCAAAAGAAGGCCCTGGCCAAGGTATGAATGGAGATCCTGGAAGAAGTGCAAAAGATGCTTTGGTGGCACTAGCATGAAAGAAGGTGGCACAAAGAAAGCTCTGATGGTAAAGTAGAGGTGGGCAATATGATGGGCACAGTAGCGACAGGCAGGGCTGGGCAGTTTAAGTTTAAGTTTATTGAATTTATATACCGCCCTTTTCCCGTAGGACTCAGGGCGGTTTACAAAGTATTTAAAAACGTCAATACAATACAAAAGTTAAAAACAGTTAAAAATAATTAAAATTGATCCCTGAAAAATATAAAAAACTCTCAGCCTGGGCTGGAAAGCTCAAAGAGCTTTCTTTAGTCTTTAGGTCCTGGCGGAATGTCTTTAGGTCCTGGCGGAATGACCGAAGGTCGGGGGCAGTCCTAAGCTCCACGGGCAGCTGGTTCCAAAGGGCAGGCACACCCACTGAAAAGGCCCTCCCCCTGGGTGTTATCCGCCGGCAGTCTTTTACCAGCGGCACCCTGAAAAGGGCCTCCATGTGGGAGCGCACAGGATGAAGGGAACTTGATGCCGGCAGCAGGTGTTCCCTCAAATGTCCCAGACCCAAGCCATTTAGGGCTTTATAGGTCATCACCAGCACCTTGAATCTCACCCGGAGGGTAACCAGAAGCTAATGCAGCTCGCGGAGTAGAGGTGTTACATGGGAGTATCGGGAAACCCCCATCACAACTTGCGCAGCAGCATTCTGCACCAGCTGAAGCCTCCGAGTGGTACTCAAGGGCAGCCCCATATAGAGAGCATTGCAGTAGTCTAACTGGGAGGTCACGAGCGCATGGGTGACTGTGCGTAGGGCATCTCGGTCCAGATAGGGTCGCAACTGGCGCACCAGGCAAACCTGGGCAAAAGCCCCTCTGGTCACGGATCCTATGTGATCTTCAAAATTGAGCCGTGAATCCAGGAGGATGCCCAAGTTGCGAGCCCTATCAACGGGGGGTAACACCTCACCCCCCATCGTTAAAGATGGAATAGTCTGGTTAACCCGAGATGCCGGTATGCACAGCCACTCAGTCTTGGCAGGATTGCGACGAAGCCTGTTTCTCCCCATCCAGACCTGGACTGCCTCCAGACAACGGGACATCACGGCGAGGGCATCACTGGATTGGTTCAGGGTGGAGAAAAAAAGTTGGGTATCATCAGCATACTGATGATACCCCACCCTGAAACCACGAATGATCTCACCCAGCGGCTTCATATTTTTTTTTAATTTTTGTTTTTATTACATTTATATCCCGCCCTTTTCCGAAGACTCAGAGCGGCTTACAAGCTTAGCAATAGCCTTCATTCTATGTATATGCCTGCTTGTTAGGGCTTTCACACCCCCCCCAAGCGGCATTATTACAAAGTCAGCTTAATTGCCCCCAACAATCTGGGTCCTCATTTTACCTACCTCAGAAGGATGGAAGACTGAGTCAACCTTGAGCCTGGTGGGACGCGAACCTGCACTAATTGCAGGCAGCTGGTGTTACTTAAGGAGGCATCAGCCCACTGCTCCACCAAGGCTCTTAATATAGATGTTGAACAGGAGGGGAGGGAGAACTGACCCCTGAGGAACTCCATAAACAAGATGCCTCGGGGCGGATCTCTGCCCTCCCGTCAACACTGAATGCGAGCGGCCCAGGAGATAGGAGGAGAACCACCGTAAAACGGTGCCTCCCTCTCCCAAGCCCCTGAGACGCCGCAGTAGGATACCATGGTTGATGGTATCAAAAGCCGCTGAGAGGTCTAATAGGACTAGGACAGAGAAACAACCCCTGTCCCGAGCCCGCCAGAGATCATTCACCAGCGCGACCAATGCCGTCTCCGTGCTGTGACCAGGCCCGAAACCCGATTGGTACGGATCCAGATAATCAGTTTCCTCCAGGAACAGAGGAAGCTGATGCGCCACCACACTCTCAACAACCTTCGCCAGAAAGCGAAGGTTGGAGACCGGACGATAGTTATTTAAAACAGCCGGGTCCAGGGCAGGCTTCTTGAGGAGGGGTCTCACCACCGCCTCCTTCAAGGCGGTGGGGAAGATACCCTCCTTCAAGGAAGCAGTTATTACTGCCTGGAACCAGCCTCGTGTCTCCTCCCGAGCTGCATAAACCAGCCAGGAGGGGCACGGGTCCAACAAACAGTTGGCAACAGCAGCAGGTGGAAAGGCAGCCAAAAAGTAGTTGAACATGCAGGTGGGCCTGAGCAGACCTGAATTTTGTTCACGGATCATTGCAGTGTTCGGAACTTTGAGGATCAGTCATTAGTCCATTCAGTGGTGGTGTGATTTCAAAATGGAGATTCTCAGTTATCGCAAAGATGCTTTCTCATGAGGCAACTGGGCTTTCTTGTTTTTGTTTGAAGATGTTTCGCTTCTCATCCAAGAAGCTTCTTTGGCTCTGACTGGATGGTGGGGAATGGTAGGATTTATACTCCCTCAGACAGCTGTTCGTTTGCATTCTTTTAGCTACCTGGAGCTTATCTGTGTCTTCAGGGCCACCTGAGTAGTGCAAATTGGAGGCGTGGAGGTTTCTTGGAACTGTTGAAAGGACTGTGTTGTAGACTGGAGATAGATGAGGTTGTATCCCTCCCCCCTCTGTTGAGAGAGGGCTGTTCAGTTTTGACATAGGTGGCCTCTTTGACCCCTCTTTCAAACTAGCGGTCCTCTCTGTCCCAATTTTTTTTTTTATTATTTTAATTCCATTTATATCCCGCCCTTCTCCGAAGACTCAGGGCGGCTTACAAGCTTAGCAGTAGCCTTCATTCTATGTATATGCCTGCTTATTAGGGCTTTCGTCCCCCCCAAGCGGCATTATTACAAAGTCAACTTAATTGCCCCCAACAATCTGGGTCCTCATTTTACCTACCTCGGAAGGATGGAAGGCTGAGTCAACCTTGAGCCTGGTGGGACTCGAACCTGCACTAATTGCAGGCAGCTGGTGTTACTTAAGGAGGCATTAGCCCACTGCTCCACCAAGGCTCCAACCAATTCCATTCCCCACCATCCAGTCAAAACTGAAGAAGTTTCTTGGATGAGAAGCAAAACGTCTTCAAAGAAAAACAAGAAAGTCCAGTTGCCTTGTGAAAAAGCATCTTTGAATCTAATTTCAAAAGGTCACTGAACAAACATACGTTAAACAAGGATTACTGTACTTGAACTTGAGATGCTAAATAAGAACAGAAAAGAATTGTCAACTTTCCTGATCCTTCCTTTCAAAGGGGATTGTGAGTGAACTGGCTGGGCTCTTATCTGCCATGGAATATGTGCAGAAGACATTGGTGGATGAGGAACTGGCTGATTGGAAGAGGAGACAGCAGATTGCATGTATTGGTGGGCCACCAAACATCTGCCTAGATCGTCTGGAGAACTGGTAAGAATGGATTCTGGCTGCATTTTTTTTTGCATAGCTTGTCAGTTATCTTTCAGTAAATTTATAAAATGAGAATATATTGTCAGTACAGGCTCTTTCTAATCCACCTTTCAAATGAAAAGCGTCATTGAAGTACATAGAAAATATTCATGAATAGAAAATGTGCAGGATGGTCTCTCCACTAAAGTTATTATAGAGTTGACATTACCAGTACATTTAGATCAGGAATTTCTGCTCATTCAGGTTCCTTGTATGGCCCAGATACTATTAAACTATACCCCTGTCTTACCTGACAAATGGATATGCTAGAGCTGCAGGTTATCCATTCCTAGCTTAGCTGGGTGATTGTATAAATTGTATAAACATCCAGAAACCAGGAGAAAATAGTTAATGATGGCTGCCTTAGGTACAAAGTATATTTTCTCAGCTGTGATGTTGTCATAAGCTGTAGCAGTTTTTCTTGTTATTGTTCCGTATTCTATTCAGGATAACATCCTTGGCTGAATCACAACTTCAAACTCGTCAGCAGATTAAGAAACTTGAGGAGCTGCAGCAGAAGGTTTCCTACAAGGGGGATCCAATTGTTCAACACCGGCCTTTGCTGGAAGAGCGCATTGTGGAATTATTCAGGAATCTCATGAAGAGGTACTGCCTGTTTGTCTCTTGGGTATGTGGGAAAGGTCCAAGTTCTCTGAAATTGGACTGCTGAAATATCGCACATTGACTATTTACAATCAGTCACAAGTTTGTCTATTTATTTAAATAGCAAAGAAACAGCACATAACTCATTCCTGGCAATTTACTAGAGCCCAAAAATTAAAACCAAGTAAACAATTAAATACAATATACATTTCAGCCAAAAATTAACTTCAAATGAAAGCTTGGACAAGACGGCCTTGACCAACATGGAAAATCAGAAGAGAAAGAGCCAGGCAGACCTCTGAGAGAAACAGACTGTTTTTACATTTCCTTATTCATAATTGTTCTGTACTATTACTGCATTAACCTGCGATTTAAAATATATATTAAAAAATTGCACATGTTAGGCATATGGTGTTAGCCTACAATGTTGGGTTGAAAATATATTAACCATAATGCTATGGCTTTAAGAAGTTAATTGGCCAATGGGTGTGTAAGTGTTCTCATGGCCATAAGAGGAAGCTAGGAACGTAGCTTCTTTCTCTCTCTGAATTCACTGCTTTCTACTGTTACTGTTTTTGCTCTGCTGTTGGTTTACTACTGTTGTAAACCTGAACTGTGTATTGACCTCTGGACCGGTAAGAAGACTTTGTAGTTTGGATTACTCCTTGGACTGTTGCTATTGTGTATGACTTGGACTGTTTATTTTTGACTGTGCATTTTTGTTTTTACACCACCTCAAAGTAAAATACTTTTTGCTTTTAGAACTCAGTGTATTTCTGTGTGTGATTTTTACTGCTCTCAGTGCCCTTCCTTGTCTGTGCAACTCTTTGGTAGCACAAGGAGACCTCTGCACAATAAATTCCTTAACACTGGTTATGGGCCCAGGCCTGTACTGAGAGTAAGTACACACAGTATTCCTAGCTGAGTTTGTATTTGGTGTAAAATGGCACAGGAACTGTTGTCAGGCATCTCCTGGATAACCCGGTTGGATGGGACAAACTATGTTTCCTGGTCCACAAAATGCTGCTTGCTTTTGCGCAAGGAAGGACTATGGGCTGTTGTAAATAACCCACCAGATACTACTGCTTGGGATCCAGATGACGAAGAGGATGCAAAGAAGTTAGACAACTTTAAACGAAGCAATGAGAAAGCTCTTTGCATTATTGGACTAACACTGAATGACCAGCAGCTTGTCCATATTCGTGGTGAGGAGTCTGCTGCTAGGTGTTGGGATATTTTGCGAAGGCTTTATGTTCGAGACAGTGTGGGTGCACATATACACCTTACACGTAAGCTGTTTAGGGCTCGTCTGCAGAAGAATGGAGATATGCTGACCCATTTAAATTACATGAAAGCAATTTTTCAAGAGCTTCATGAAAAGGAGCTGATTTTTTCAGAGTTGCATCAGGTCTACATTATTCTGTCATCTTTGGATGAGAGTTATGATGGATATGTTTCTTCTTTGGAAGTCCTGACCAGAGAGGAACTGACATTGACTAACATTACTGGGAGACTGCTGGAAGAGTCCAGAAGGAGGCGTGACAGAGACCAGCTGAGAGAGACACAACCACGAGAGGAGCAGCAATTTACCACTGCTTACAATGTCAAGAAATGTTTTTCTTGTGGGGCTAAAGGGCATATTGCTAAATACTGTAGAAAGGGTAAAAAACTGAATGTGAATAGCAGTGGGAAGGCTAAGAAGGGCATTGGTTTGGCTATTTCTGGTGAATCAACATCCAGAAATAATGAATTGTGGGTTGTTGATAGTGGGGCTTCACAATGCATTACTAAAGTGAAAGAGAGGTTTGTTAATATGAAAAACAGCAACCAATATGTTTCACTGGCCAATGGTTGGAGGATGAAGGCCTCTGGTGAAGGTAATTCCTATTGTCCATGCATTGATGAACAGTTACCTATGTTATATATACCTAAACTAAGATTCAACTTGTTATCTGTAAGGGAATTGGTTAAGGTTGGGTTTGTGGTAACATTCAGAGGGGAGCAATGCACTATTGAGAGGAATGGAACCTGTGTAACTGCTAATTTGAAAGATGGTTTATTCATTCTCACAAGTAACCAGGTTAGTACAGTTAAAGCTAACTCAATATGTGAGAACAAGAAGCCACATGATGAATGTATACATTTATTGCATAGGCGGTTAGGGCATGTAAACTTTGGAATTAGTAGAAGGAGTTAAACTGAAGCCATGTAGTAAGTATTTGAATTGCAATGCCTGTAATCAGGAAAAGAGCAAGGCAACTCCTGCAAACAGGATAAACAGCTTCAAAACAACTGTACCTTTGGAAGTTGTGTTTGCTGATTTAATTGGACCCATGAAACCAAGTTTAGGAGGGTCATGTTATATTTTAAGTATATTGGACCACTACTCTAGATATGGTTTTTGTTATCTGCTTAAGTCAAAGGCAGATACTTTCCAACAATTTGCAAACTGGCTGAAGTTCGTGGAGAGAAAAACAAAGAGAAAGGTTCAGTGCATAATTACTGATAATGGTACTGAATTTACAAACAAGCGCTTTGTTGATATGCTAGAATCTGCTGGTATTGAGCATAAACGTTCAGCCCCTTATAGGCCTCAACATAATGCTTTTGTTGAGAGACGTGGGCAAACGTTACAAGCCATGATGAGAACTATGTTAAGAGATTCTGGCTTAACAGATAGACTGTGGGGGGAGGCAGCAAAATGTGCAAACCATGTTCTGAATATAGTTGTTAATACTTCTACTGGTAAAATACCATATACTATATGGCATGGTAAAAAACCAAACCTTGATTACCTGCACACGTTTGGCACCCCAGCTTGGGTCCACATTCCTGCACAACTCAGGAGTAAAGGCCAACATAGGGCTAGGCAATTATACTTTGTAGGTTATGAAGCTAACCATAGATCCTATCGTTTCTGGGAACGAGGCACAACTAATGTATATAACAGTGCTAGTGCAAAATTCCTTGAGCACGTTGGTTGGGATAGGTTAGAGCAAGTAACTGTTAATACTGATCCTCTAGTGTTTGAGGACTCCTCTGATAACGTAACTAGTAATGATAATACATCTCCTGTAAATATAAAAGATGAAGAGGAGATAGGGGAGATAATAGATGAATCAGAGGAAGGAAAGGAGACAGAAATTCAAAGCCCTGTAATTCCTTGGCGTTCAATGCGTATCAGACATCCACCTGATCGCTATGAAGCTAGTATAGTATGTCAAGTTAGTGTAGAGCCTTCTAACTATGATGAGATCAGGATGTATCCTGAAAAGGAACAGGCATCATGGAAAGCTGCAATGAACAGGGAGTTGAAGTCTTTGCAGGATCTTAACGTTTATGAGAAAGCAAAACTGCCACCTGGTGAGCAAGCTATAGGTTGTAAATGGATATATAAGTTAAAGAAAGGTGTAGACGGGACTGTAACCCATAAGGCACGTTTGGTTGCACAAGGTTTTGCCCAAACTACTGAGGATTATGACGAAGTGTTTGCACCCAGTCTAAGGGCAACTACTTTAAGAGCAGCTTTAGTATGGGCGGCTAAAAACCAATATATAGTTAACCATGTAGATGTTGAAACTGCATATTTACATGCTCCATTGCAACATACTATTTATTTAAGAATACCACCAGGATTGACCAGTGATAGAGACCATGATTGTTGGGAATTAAAGAAAAGCCTCTATGGATTGAAACAATCAGGCTATGAGTGGAACAAATGTATAGTAAATGAGTTAAGTGCATTAGGTTTTGTAGCCAGTAATGCTGATCCTTGTTTGTTTAGAAGGGAACACAACGGAGCATTATCTTTTCTCTTATTATTCACAGATGATATTGCAATAATAACAAAAACTGAGTTAGAAGCACAAACTATCATTTCAAGATTGCAAAATAAATTCACAATTAGAAATCTTGGAGAAATTAGCCACTATTTGGGGTTAGATATTGTGAAAACAAATAGGGGTTTTAAGGTGTCACAAGCCAGTAAAATATCTCAGTTATTAAAGAGATACAACATGGAAATGTGTAAACCAGCAAAAACTCCGATGGCTATGGATTTTAAGGACACTAATGTTGAGAGTCCTGTATTTGATAAGACTATGTACCAATCTTTGATAGGAAGTCTTATGTATCTGAGTAATTGGACTAGACCTGATATTTCTTACTGTGTAAATCAATTAGCTAGGTACAACAATAATCCTACTGTTAGACACTGGCAATCAGCTAAACGAGTATTAAGGTATTTGAAGCAAACTATTCACTACTCGTTATATTTAGAGCCAAATCGTGAGTTAATCCTTACTGCATATGCAGATGCGAGTTTTGCCTCTGATTCAAACAGTCGTAAATCTACCTCAGGGTTGGCTGTAATGTTGGGTGATTCTTTAATTGGATGGAAGTCTATTAGACAAAAACACATAAGCTTATCTACAATGGAGGCTGAATTTTCATGTCTATCAGTGTTATGTACAGAACTGCTAGTGTACAAACAATTATTGTTAGATATGGGTTTAAATGTAAATGATCCATTTATTGTGTATGAGGACAATCAAGCTGCGATAAAGATGGCTAATAGTGCTGCAGTAAGAACAAGATCTAAACATACTGATCTTCGTTATTTAAATGTCAGACAATGTGTCAAAGATAAATTAATACAGCTAGAGTATTGTTCATCTGATGTAAATATTGCAGATCATTTTACGAAGGTACAAAGTGCTGTGAAACACAATGCTAATTGTGAAAGAATGTGCATAAGATTGTAAGAGTTATATATTATTCTACCCAAAGGGGAGAATGTTAGGCATATGGTGTTAGCCTACAATGTTGGGTTGAAAATATATTAACCATAATGCTATGGCTTTAAGAAGTTAATTGGCCAATGGGTGTGTAAGTGTTCTCATGGCCATAAGAGGAAGCTAGGAACGTAGCTTCTTTCTCTCTCTGAATTCACTGCTTTCTACTGTTACTGTTTTTGCTCTGCTGTTGGTTTACTACTGTTGTAAACCTGAACTGTGTATTGACCTCTGGACCGGTAAGAAGACTTTGTAGTTTGGATTACTCCTTGGACTGTTGCTATTGTGTATGACTTGGACTGTTTATTTTTGACTGTGCATTTTTGTTTTTACACCACCTCAAAGTAAAATACTTTTTGCTTTTAGAACTCAGTGTATTTCTGTGTGTGATTTTTACTGCTCTCAGTGCCCTTCCTTGTCTGTGCAACTCTTTGGTAGCACAAGGAGACCTCTGCACAATAAATTCCTTAACAGGTTTTATCTTGAAAATGCATGTATTTTTGGTACTGATGATGCATTTTGTTTTTCATTTGAGAAGTATACCATATATTTTGGAGAAGTATGAATCCCAAAAATGTCTGACTGTTTTGCTTAAAAATGCAGTCAAGTATAATTGTCAAGCATTCTTGTTACAACTTTTTAATGAACTTGTAAATTTGAACTAACAGTTTTCTCCACTAATCACCACTAATTTTCCTCTTTGCTCTTGCAGTGCTTTTGTGGTGGAGCGGCAGCCCTGTATGCCAATGCATCCAGACCGTCCACTTGTTATCAAAACTGGAGTACAATTTACAACAAAAGTGCGGTGAGTTTTCTGCTCACAGACATTTGAAATAGAAAGGAGGATTCCACAAGCAAGCATCTAAATTAAGATACTTACTTAAAATCACCTAAATTCTTCATCAGAAAAAGTTCTAATTCTGCAACCTTTTATAAATTATTTTATGATTTGTAAAATGTATTGCAAAGAGGGGCTAAGTGGGCGTTTCCATGTTGCAAGAACTGGGCATGGCTAGTCTAGAGAAGGGCCAGAGGTGACATAAAACCAGTGTTCCAATATTTGAGGGGCTGTCACAGAGAGAAGAGTGACAACCTATTTTCCAAAATACCCAAAGATCACACAAACAATGGATGGAAACTGATCAAGGAGAGATTCAACCCAGAAATAAGGATAAATTTTCTGACAGTGAGAACAATCAACTGGTAGAACAGCTTGCCTTCAGAGGTTGTGAAGTGCCTCATCCCTGGAGGCTTTCAAAAAGAGACTGGACAGCCACTTGTCAGAAATGGTATATAGTCACCTTCTTAAGCAGGGGGCTAGATTAGATGACCTAAAACAGGTCCCCAGCCTTTTGGGTACCAGGGACTGGTTCCGTGGAGAAAGATTTTTCCATGGACCTGAGAGTGTGTGATTTTGTGTGCTGACTGCATCCCACGGATGGGGCTTTGCTTGTTTGTGCGGACCGGTTGTTGGCATGCTGTGGCCTCGTACCGGTCCATGGACCAGGGGTTGGGGACCCCTGACCTACAGGGTTCCTTCCAGCTCTGTTACTGCTGCGCATAATTGAAGAAGTCACTGAAGCAGTCTTGAAAACTTTTAACATTGTTTTAGAGAATGAAAGATAAGGCATCTACATTGTTACCTATTTCCATACTTGCACATTGCAATTGAGAAACTGTCAAATTAACAGTGGAGGTATAATGGATCCTTTCTGCCTTAAATTAGGATAAGTATCATTTTCTTACTGGGCTTTATGTTAATGTCAATGAGCAGCTGCTGGTCCATCCACCATCAGTTTAGCCTTGTATGGATCAGATAAATTATAGATTCATTGTGTGTGTTTGTGTTACTGATGAGCAGGAGTAGGGAGAGACATGTTTTCAGAAATTAATGTATATTTTCTCATCTGTAGGTTACTGGTTAAGTTTCCTGAGCTGAATTATCAGCTGAAAATCAAAGTTTGCATTGACAAGTACGTTCAAATGCTCATTTTATATTAAATTGAAAACTTCAGCTTTTTTTTTTACTTTTATGTAGTTTTATCAGTATATCCAGTCCATTTTTCCAGATTTTATGATGCACATTTATTCCCCTCTTGCAGGGATTCTGGTGAAGTGGCTGCCCTCCGGGGGTAAGTTTAAGATGTCACACTTTAAATATTGCATTTGAGAAGTTACTGGTGGATCTCAGATATGTTATTCCCAAAGCATCTTGGGAGGGCCTAGCTTCTTTTTTGTTGTTAGGATGTTGTTATTTTAATAATTGCTTAGACACTCTAAAGGTATACCTATCTTTGGCTTATCAAGATCTCGGAAGTTTAATATCTTGGGAACAAATACTAAGGTGATGAACATGGAGGAATCCAACAATGGAAGCCTTTCTGCAGAGTTCAAGCATTTGGTGAGCGTTTTTTTTTATAAATGTGGGCCCAGCATGTGGGTAACAAGAATGAATAAAGCAACCACACTCTCTTCCTATATTCTTTTATTTGAAATGAAATAATCCACTTTCCATTTTAGTGAGACTGCTATTTGAAGTTACGTCCTTAACCCGTAAGTGTGATTAATATCACAATACATAATAGAAACAAACCACTTGTATAAAGTATAAAATCATTACATTCTTATTGCTCATAATATGCCACATTTTTCATGAGCGGGCACTATGACAAGCTTCATAAAATGGAAACATAAGCTTTGAACATTTTTGGGAAATTGTAGCAAAGAAGAGAAATAAATATGAAAGATATTCTTTTAGGTTTGTTTTCTTATGCTAAATGATTTGCTTATGGAGGAAAGGTTTTAGGTAGGTCCAAACCAACCTACCCAATGTCATCCCTTTTCTCTGTCATTCACAGACACTGAGAGAGCAGAGATGTGGCAATGGTGGAAGAGCCAATTGCGATGTGAGTATCCCATCAGGTGGCTGGTTTTAAATTAATTGTTTTAAGTTGAAATAGGAAGTGCTAGAGTTCCCTGATGAGTTAAATAACAGCAGTTCTGTTCATTCTCTTTGTTTTGCTCTTGCTTAGCCTCCTCCCTTTCATAATCGAGTTTCCAGAACATTTCAGTCTTTGAATTACATCCAAAGTATCTTTCATGAACAAAAGTAGAGTAATACTGAGAAAGAGAAATTGTCAGTCTTAGATATAACTTGAACAGGGTATTTTTAGTCCTGATCCCCATTCTTTTGCCATTTCCTTGTTTAACCTGAAGACATCTTAAACAAAATAGGAATTGCCATGTTTTTGAGAGGACAAAGAATTCAACTGTAATTTTTAATTGGTTTGTTTTGAGTGTATTTCTAAGTAGGAATCCATAAGTTGGTGTCTGTAGCATGTTATGGTCCAGTGAATGGTGTTAAATGAAGAACCAGATATGAAAATAGGAAAAACTGTATAATGTTCTAAATGAATGTAGTCCAGGAGAAAAAAATTTTTTGTCAGGTAATATGGGTAAGAACAAGATAAAGAGAATATAGAAAAAACAATGGTGCCTTTTGAAGACTCAAGAATGAGTTACACTGGTGACTATTTGATAAGTATTTGCTTGGAAAACGGTCTGTTGGTTTCAAATACATTATTAAAACATGACTTCATTCATATGTATACATGGCAAAGGAATGAATATAAAACCTAAAAGTATTATTGATTTGATCAGTTATAATGTAAAATTATGAGAATTAGTAAAAAGTACAAGGATTAGGGACGCGGTGGCTCAGTGGGTTAGGACACTGAGCTTGTCGATCAGAAGGTTGGCAGTTTGGCAGGTTGAATCCCGAGTGCCGCGTAACAGAGTGAGCGCCTGTTACTCGTCCCAGCTTCTGCCAACCTAGCAGTTCGAAAGCACGTAAAAATGCAAGTAGAAAAATAGGGACCACTATGGTGGGAAGGTAACAGTGTTCCGTGCGCCTTTGGCGTCTAGTCATGCCGGCCACATGACCATGGAGACGTCCTCGGACAAGCGCTGGCTCTTCGGCTTTGAAACAGAGATGAGCACCGGCCCCTAGAGTTGGAAACGACTAGCACGCATGTGCGGGGGAACCTTTACCTTTACCTTTACAAGGATTAGAGAAAAGTACAAGTTCTGTATGAAAAAGTATTAGAAGATAGAGTAATTTCCCAATAGGATGAGTGGTAAATGAACATAAGGAATTAGAATGAAAAATCTACTTGGAAAAGAGCAAAAAATATTTTTACAGAGTGTCACTAACATGGACTTTACATTAATGAGAGATATGAAAAAGGATAGTTGATGGAATGATTTAGACGAGAACAAATTGTATACAACCACAATTAATGTAGAAAATAGGATGAGAGGAAGAGATTATATAATGTGCATAGAGAGAAAAATAATTTCATAGAAAGTAGTCAAAGAAAGAAAGAAATGGTTGATATTAGAAGAGAAAAAATACAGAGCAGTTTTGACGAAAATAAAAATTTGTTTGAGAAAGGGATAAAGTGCTTAAAACAGAATGCCAGTAGAGTACCTGGAATTAAAAATAAAACTAATGAAACAATTTGGGATAAAAATGAAGCGATGAAGGAATGTTTCAGAGATTTGTATGGGAATGATACATTAAAGAATAGAATGGAAATGAATTCTACAAATGTTAGTGTCAAAGAAAAGGAAAAATAAAAGCTCAGAATACAGTATAGATGATTAGCTATAGATACGTGACTTGAATTGTTTATGGAGCAAGAGATCTTTTTTATCATGTGTATGAGGATTGCTTTGGAGTTGGGGAACACTGTTACTGTTAAAGACTGAATGGAAAAATAAGATTTGATTGTTGTGTGCTTAGAAAACTGCTAGAATTCCGATTGAAAAAATACAAGATCTGAGAATGAGCAAAAATTGCAAAATGCAGTGCAGCTTTATGCCAGACAAAAGATAAGCAGATATCTGCTCTTCAGCTGGTCATTGAGCAGTATATAAATGTAAAAAAAAAAAGCTCATTTTATTGATTTAGAGCAGGGACCGCCAACCTCCAGGCCACGGCCCATTACCAGGCCTTGAGCTGTTTGGAACCAAGCCATGTAAGTGATGGATGAACGTGCGCACATCCCCACTTGTGTGAGCAATGGGCGAGCACATGCATGCATACTCCACTTGCATTTGCATGAGGGGTGTGCGTGCCCACCACTTGTGCAGAACCATCCCCTCTCCAACCCCCCTGCCAGGCTGCAAAGGCGGGAAGGTGTGCTGCAGCTGCCAAAAAAGCCAACACAGTGCTAGGCTGCATTAACAGGGATAGAATCAAGATCAGGTGAAGTGTTAATACCACTTTACAATGCCTTGGTAAGGCCACACTTGGAATACTGCATCCAGTTTTGGTCACCACGATGATGTTGAGATTCTAGAACAACATCTTGCAACATCACGTGACGTGTTGTGACGTATCGCAACTTTTTTGCCATTGCCGGCAATGGGGTGGGTGTGGTTTCGCTACGATGCATCCAGACTGCGGGCCAGCAGTTTGACACCCCTGCTCTAGAAAGAGCACAGAGAAAAGAGCAACAGATATATAAGGAAAGGTTGCTGGAATTGGGTATGTCTAGTTTAATGTAGAGAAGGATGAGGGGGGACATGATAGCAGTGTTCCAATATCTCAGGGGCTGCCACAGAGAAGAGGGAGTCAAGCTATTCTCCAAAGCACCTGAAGGCAGGACAAGAAGCAACGGATGGAAAATAGTCAAGGAGAGAAGCAACTGAGAACTAAGGAGAAATTTCGTGATAGAACAATTAACCAGTGGAACAACCTGTTTCCAGAAGTTGTGAGTGCTCCAACACTGGAAGTTTTTAAGAAGAGACTGGACAGCCTTTTGTCTGAAATGGTATAGGGTTTCCTGACTGAGCCAGGGGTTGGACTAGATGACCTCCAAGGTCCCTTCCAACTCGATAATGCTGCTGATGTTGTTGTTGGGGAACTCTGATTTAGAGAATGGTGTGATAAAATGTAGGCTATTTTGGATTGTTTTGTGTGACTGTGAAACAAGGTTGCTTCCTGAATGTATCCGCATGACAGAATTAAATATGAATGGAAGAAAAGGTTTAGCAAATAGTTCAACTTTATGCAGAAAGTTAGAGAAATGTATAACATCCCGCGTTTAATATATTTATGGATAAATGTATAAGACATTAGGGGTGTATTGGTTGTAGTTATGAATGGTGTATGTACTTTTCCATGCAGATAATAGTATGGGCTATAGTAGAAAGTATGGTGTTTTTTTTGGCAAGGTATGAATATCAAAATAAGTTAAAATGTTGCATATAAAAGTATGTTTCCTCTCTTTTCGGTTCATACCAGTAAGAATTGATTATATAACATGAAATAAAAAAGTTGAATAGAGAGGGAGGTGGATACTACAGTCTATGTATTAAAATCAGAAGAAATATGGCCGACAATGAATGAATACTGAATGCTTGGCATACATAAGACAGATTGTTTCTAACCTCAAAAATTAAAATCTCCCTCTTTCAGCCTCAGTGGCCAAATTGGAGAAACTGGAAGCTGAGAATATGCAATTGAGGGCACAGCTGTTTCAACTGACGGCTTGGCTTGATGCCTAGCAATTTCAACAAAACTAGCCAGCTCCTTTTTACTACATCAGATATGTCCAGTGGCTACTCCTGAAAAATGTGATGGATCCTTTCGCCAGTTTTCTGCACTCCTGACATACTGTAATCTTTATATGTTCCTTTATCCTGAAGATTTTGGTCTGCTTATCTGGGCCAACTGCAAAATGGCTTGCTCCATTGCTGCTGCAAGAAAGCATTATGTTAATCAATTTTGACAAGTTCATAAGTTAAAAGTAATATTGGAAGATTCCAGCAACAGCTGACATATGAGAAAGTTATTCAAAGGGCACTGTCAAATGCAGAACACTGTATGTGAATGACTTTCAGCATCTGATCCAAGACTTGAATAGGAATTGGTGGACCCATTGGTGGACCCATTCAAGGACAGCCACAACGATTCGTTTTTGTCTATACTGATGGATAATTGAAACAATAACCATCAAGGTCCCAGTTATACCACCATCACTAAAATCAGGACCAACTCAAATCAAAAATAAGAACCAGCATCATTTTGGTTTCAGATATTCAGCCAAAATAACTCTGTCCCATTGCTTCAAGATAAGAACTTTGCATGATTTAGATGGGCTTTTGGATCAGGGAAAGATTGATGTCCAGTTAGCCCAAATAGCACTCGTAATGCCTATATACTGTATATTGCATGTAATCTGGCTTATAGATTGATTGGCTGTCAACCAACTAGCAACTTCATAGATCTGAAGTTTGACAGTGAACATAATATTCCTTGACACTCGATAAAGCCCCCCCCAATTGTTGAAACCATCAATAGAAGACTACTGTTGATCAGTGCAATTATATGGACTACTGACCCTGTGAGAATGAAGCTGGCTGAACACTCTGAATAATTGGAATTCTTTAGTTTCCTACTTCCTTTCACTGTTGGATTTAGCATGGCTTCAGGTTTATGAGTTCAAATTGTTTGGTCAGATAGAAGGGTAAGTTTCAAGCCACCATGATGTAAAGAGCAGTTTCCATTCCAGGGCCCTAACAGGAGACAAGAGAGAAAATTATTTACATGGCTTCTGCCAAAAGTGACTCATTTGTTCAGGAAGCAGGAGGCTAACTATTTGCCATCCCTGTGATTACCTTATTGTTACATCCCATCTCACTGGCTGGCCAAGTAAGCAAGAAGATAATGGATTTCAGTAGTGTTTCTTTAATGCTATCCTAGAATGTGTGCTCTTGAAAGTTGTAACAGGAATTCTCCATTCCTTGGTTATAGTAAATTAATTATTTTTTTAAACAAATGCTTCTCTCCCCCCTCCCATTTCTCAGCAGAAATCAGAATCTGATAAACATTCAAGCTTTCACACAATCCCTCCCAACAATTGACTCATCAAATTTCCTTTATCCAGATTTATTGACTCTTGGAATCTATATTGGCAACACTGAGGGATGTCATTTCAAAAAAATTGAAAAGAACAACCATCCATTCTTTCCTTACCATCAGTTGCAGTTTTATATATATATATTTTTTCATTTAAAAAAGTCATCCAGATCATTCCCTGGAACAGATATTCTTTCCAACTGAGTTTGGAACTGTGCCTGCAAAAATCCACAAATGATTTCTCAGAAGGGCAAATCTGAAAGTGATTAGTAACAAAACTATGTTTCCTATCCCTTGTGACAATTTTGACAATACAGTTACTCTGCTAAGTTTCTATAGAGCTTTTACAGTTTTCCCAGCACTTGATGAGCAACATTTTTGGGATTTCATGGACCAATTTCGTATTACTTATCTGGATGTCATTTTGTTGTAATTTATTCTTTCCCTTACCCAGAACCACGTACAGTGTGTCTAGGTGAAGTTGTTGAGCCTTCAGGAGAAGTGCCTGTGTACCAAATTTAAGAAGTATGAATTTGAAGCAATCACCATTGATTTCCTGCATCATCAGATTTAATCTGAAGGAGTTCAGATAGACTTGGCAAAGATGGAAGCCACTTTCTTTTGGTAACCTCATCAAGAAAGCAAAGACATCCAGAGGTGACTGGCCTTTGCCAACCAGTATTACATAGCCATTTCTGCTTCTACATAATTCATAGCTGCCTTGATCAAGATATTATGTAAAGATCATTTGACTGGGACACTTAGGACATATAGCTTTTGAAAAAATAAAAGAGGGCTTTCGCCACCCAATCAATTGTGCAATATACTCACCCCATGTAGCACTTTGTGATAGAGGCAGGTATATCAGAAGTAGTAGAGGAGCCATATAATTACAAGTTCCTTGGAAATCCCAGCCTTGATTTCCTTCCATGTACTGTTTCAGAAAATTCAATCTCTGTGATTGATATATTCTATCGCAAAGAGTTGTGTGCTATTAGAGTGGCATTTAAAACCCAGAGGCATTCATAGGAAGGGGCCTAGCAGACCACAGTTTATGACAGATCTCTGTAAATTTGAGTATCTCCAGAATGTGCCTAAGCTGAATCAAAGGTTGATTTGATGATCACTATTCTTCTTGCAGTTTAATTTCAACATAAACTCCAGTGCCCATAATATAAAATCTGATACCTTTCTTGAAATTGGAATACTGCATATGATGATTTGCCTCCTTCTTCATCTGTGATAACTCCAGAAACTTTGCATCTGTGATATTCCCTGGCTTTTTGATAAAGCAAATCAAGCAACTGCTGCAGAACAATTCCTGGGCGGAATCATGACTCAAGGAATCAAAATACAACCAGCTTTCATCCCACATCATGCCCCCCATATCATGCAGCCCTAAGGCTACTGTTACATTCTTTCTAGTCTGTTATGGGTGAAATTCTTGAAATGTAGTGGTAACAGTTCCCTATAAGACATGTTAGGTTTTTCAAGATCTTCCTTCTGGTTGTTAGATTTTTCGTGATCACATATTAGATTTGTTATATGAAAGCATATGACCTGGAGCAAGGACTCTAGTTCACTGGACATTTCTGGCAAGCATTACTCTGCATATTTCTGACAAACATCTAAATATCTCTATCAACCTGCCATACCCAAGCCAATGTCTACCAG
This sequence comes from Vipera berus, assembly GCF_964194415.1. NCBI lineage: Eukaryota > Metazoa > Chordata > Lepidosauria > Squamata > Viperidae > Vipera > Vipera berus. The sequence goes on along the minus strand of NC_138205.1, from coordinate 37,565,262 downwards.
ACAAGAAATCCATTTCCAATAAGACAGCCTGATAGAATTCTTATAAAGAATTTGTGTTTATTCAAAGACTATAAATACCCAAAAAACACTGCTCTTTGGAAACTTTGGATAACATTCTTAGTTTTTTTCTTGTATGCATTTTGAATCTGTGGGCCATAGCAAAATCAAACGTAAGAACTGCAAGCATTTCATCAGATTCTATTGGGCCAATTCAAGCAAGTCAAAGAGACGTACAAACACTTCACTGACCCTCACTGGCAACCTGGTCTGTCAGTTGGCATATCATTGTATAAGTTTCAGTGTAGTGGACTTAAGTAAGCTAAAGAATGTCGACAATTAGTTTATTGGTTTTTAATTGTGTCCATCAGCAAGCTAGTGATTGCTTGTCCCTCTGTCACTAAACTCTACCTTATTTTCCATAGATACTTATTAATACTGGGTTCAATGAATCCATGCTGCCAATTTGCACCTCTTCCTTATCCAATTACCATTATCCAATTATTAGGCGGAATTTGAAGTCACCAGCATTTTGGACCTGTGGATACTTTATGGAAGAAACCAGTATCTTACTGACTTAGCAGATTCTCAATATGTAATCTTGATGACTGCAAGCTCTCAGATATTTCGGTATGAGGAGTCAGACTCAGTCCAAGAGACTGCTGAGTAGGTTAGCAAACAACCAGACTGGTTTTATGAGGTAACAAGCTTTAAATTATACTTCCATCTATGACCAATAGAGATCAGCAGGACTTCAGAGAAGGAACTATCAACTGCTATAATTACAGAAATTCTTGCTATATAGTGCAAACCTGCGGATTCTCTGCCCTTGTTGGGGGAAAAAAATCTCATACTTCTTGAGTGTTGTTCCTATGAATTCCCATCATTTGGCTTGATTTTTGGATCAGTTTTCTTTTTGAAATTCTCTGGGTCTTGATTCATAACTCTTCTTGGAAGATTCAGCTTTCCTGTCTGTAGTTTCTTCACATAAATAGATTTACACCACTGACATGTTTACCCAGAAAGAACTCATATCTTCTATTTTTTCAAGCCTTTGCTCTTTGTTTAATAGCATCTCTGTTTCTACCTAAATTTTTGTTGAATGATTCTTGACAGGTCAATAAAAGTTAAAAATTTGTAACTGCCTTGCTTTTTCTTTGCCATCAATCTAAGGCTTTCATAGAACATTAAGGGGAAGATTGGGAAAATTATGGTTGAACTGAGTCAATGAGATCTTGAGATGAGAAAAACAAACAGCAATATATGAAGTATTATACGTTTGTGGTGGAATCAGGGATGGATGGCCAGGACAGAAGGAGAAATGGACCTCTATTGGTGTAAATTACTGTTAGCTGTGTCTTTTTCTTATTCAGTGCCTTTAATTTCTTTGGCTTACTATTTTTAACTTCTTTTTTACACTCTAAGCTTATCTCAAAAGGTGAGTGATAGCTATGTATGTATGTATGTAATTCGTGCAAATTTTAACTTTTTTCTCTCATCATTTGCTCCTCAGGCCTCTCTCATTGTCACAGAAGAACTCCATCTTATTACATTTGAGACAGAAGTTTACCACCAAGGTTTGAAAATTGACTTAGAGGTAAGAACCGGTCATATCACCAGTTTTACTAACTTAACTTTAGCCTGACATCTTTAGGGGGGAAGACTTATTTATGACTGGAATGGAAGCTTCTGTATTCTATTATACTAATAGTTGGGATAACATCTTGGAATTTTGCCAGGAACAAAATCAGATATAACATAGGAAGCAGAAAGCTTTATTTGAATTAAGGCAATATTTAGGTAACAGTTTCCAAGAAGATACATAAAGGAGATAATGATGCCCATATGACAATTTCACTTTAACAATGTATAATGGCTGTATTTTCTTGGAAAAAATAAAGGACAAACCTGAAAAAGGAACAAATCTGAAAGAGGTTCTTATGGATAAAAATTGTTTATATTTATAACTTTGCTTTACAAAGGAAGGTTCAAGAACAAAACCAAGAAAATGGATAGTGAGATAGGTGGTTCTAAATTTGATAAATTAAATCAATTGATACATAAATAAATAAATCTAAAGGACAGCTTTCTCAGGTAAAGGACTGTCCTTTATAATAAAGGACGTATGATCATTGTATGTGGTATTTAATTTGCCTTTATGTAGGGAATTGTTCCTCTGAAATGCATCAAGTATCCACTTCCTTAAATAAGTATACTTCCAATAGTTAGTTTATGCTAAACCTTTCTCTGAAATATGAGCCCCTAATCTTGAAAACCCAGACTAAGGATGTTTATGAAAACGAGTTTAGAAAATCAAAGTGGATCATCTTTCACTCTTAGGATTTGCTGCGGTCCATTAAAGCAAAAACAATTGTTACTGTTCTTAGCATATTACTCTTTTTAAATTAATACTAAAGGGTGACAGCTTGTTTCATTGCAGAGCTGCAAAGTGGTTTTGTGAATGTCCTGCCTAGTGAGATAGGAGAACTAAAAAAAAATTAATTATTTAATTTGCTTGTGTAGAATAAGAGCCTAAGACTCCGAAAAAGATAGATTTGTGCTCAGGTAACTTGTATTTTGTTCCCATAGACCCATTCGCTTCCAGTAGTGGTGATCTCCAACATTTGCCAGATGCCAAATGCATGGGCATCAATTTTGTGGTACAACATGCTGACAAACAATCCCAAGGTATGCTGTGCTGTAAATACATCAGTGCAGAGGAATGGGGAGGGAAGAGGCTGTTTCTCTTTATTTCAACTCATGAATAATTCCTCTCTTGGCAGAACGTGAACTTTTTCACAAAGCCACCCATTGGCACATGGGATCAAGTTGCTGAGGTGCTCAGCTGGCAGTTTTCCTCAACCACCAAACGGGGACTCAGCATAGAACAGTTGACAACCCTTGCTGAAAAGCTACTTGGTAACAATCTCCCCCCCCCCCTTTAACTTTATTGTCCCTAAGGGATTGCCATCTTTCCAGCTTGACTAGGGGTTTGTTAAGCCCAAGGATCTCAGTTTTGGACTCATAGCAGAGTTTTCAAATATACACTTGAGAATCATTGGCTGAGGAGTGAAACCCAGGCCAAGAGTATGTACAGAACGCTACAGTGCTGGCTGCCAGAAGCTTTTTAGTAACCGTCAATGGCAAGCCAGGGGATTAGAATCAGGTTCTCCTTTGTCATTGCCTGAAAGTTTAATACTATATCATAATGGTTCTCTTTCATTTCAATTTAATTTAATTTAATTTTAATATTTTTGGCCTAATGGTTAAGACATCAGGATAAAAAGTGGAAGCCCATGAGTTCAAGTACTTCCTTAGCCATGAAAGCTGGCTGGATGCCTCTCCAGTCACTCTCAGGCCAACCCACCTCATAGGATTTTTGTTGTGGGGAAAACAAGAGGAGGAAGGTGCGTTGGATATGTTTGCCACCTTGAGTAATTGTAAAAATAATAAGGGTGGGATACAAATAAATAAATAAATACTTTTTTTTCATCCGTTCCCATTATTTTTTCTAGGGCCTGGTGTCAATTACTCTGGATGCCAAATAACGTGGGCCAAATTCTGCAAGGTAAGGGTTTGGAAAATGAGATGTATGATTATGAGTCAAACTGTGAGCCAGTTGGCTTAACAGTCTTCTTGATTTACCCTCTGCAGGAGAACATGGCAGGAAAAGGGTTTTCATTCTGGGTCTGGCTGGACAATATAATTGACCTGGTGAAGAAATACATCTTGGCACTTTGGAATGAGGGGTAAGCATGACCAGAGAAATCATAATTGTTGACAGCATCTCTGTCTAGAAAAAGCTATTCTTGTCACTTGTGGGTCCTCAAAAGTAAGAAAGTTCTAAACCAGCCTTCCCCAATTTGGTGCTCTCTGGATATGGGGGGATATTCTAAACCCCCCTCCCCAAATTTGGGGATACTGGCATATAGGATCTTGGTCAATTTTAAAAGCATTCTCACTGCTTTAACAATAAAATAAATGGATCCATAAAATAAACTGGCCATATTAACTACAGCAGACAGTCATTTTGTGATAGTCCTTGAGATGCATTCAGAATTTCAAATAAGCAAAACGCTTGGGGACTCACTATCCTACACAATTACATCCAACTCCATGATTTTGTGACACTTTATTTTAAAAATAAGTAAAATATACCACATTGAAACGATATTTTTTTCGTTTCCTCCTCCTCCTTCTCCTCCAGATATATCATGGGCTTCATCAGCAAAGAGAGGGAAAGAGCCATCCTGAGCACAAAACCACCAGGAACCTTTTTGTTGCGTTTCAGCGAAAGCAGTAAGGAAGGTGGAATCACTTTCACATGGGTGGAGAAGGATATTAGTGGTAAGGAATGCAGTCCTGAATGATAAAAGTGCCCTGCACTGGATTATGTGCCATTAAGTCACAGTCAACTCTTAGTGACCACATAGATTTTATCTATGATGATCTGTTTCTAGACCGGTCCTTCAGGTCTTCCAGTGGTGCATCCATCACCACTGACATTGAATCCATCCAGCTTGCTGCTGGTCACCCTCCTCTTTTCTTCCATGTTTCTCAGGTCTTCCCCAGAAGGCAATGAAATATAAAAATAAACATTTAATATCAATTCGAGAATTTCAGTTGACACGCTGATTTAATCTATTAAATGGGAACAAGGCCAGAATATATTTATTTCAGAACCAATAAATATATTTTATTTTTCAATACACTTATGTCCTAGCAAGCATCATCTAAGAAGAGGCATTTCCTGTTATTTGTGAGAAAGAAGAGAAAATGCTTCTTTGAAGTGAATGTTCAAAATCTGTAATTTTTATAGGTTATGAGTCCTTGTCAGTTTTCTATGTGTTTGAACATAAAATGTGTAAAAATATATATTTTGCACGCACGTTTCTGTAATACATGCAGTTGTATGCAGTTGTCCCGTGTGTGTGTGTGTAGACACACATTTTACAAAAGCTGAGCTTGTCGATCAGAAGGTCAGCAGTTTGGAGGGTCGAATCCCGAGTGCCGTGTAGCAGAGTGAGCGCCTGTTACTCGTCCCAGCTTCTGCCAACCTAGCAGTTCGAAAGCACGTAAAAATGCAAGTAGAAAAATAGGGACCACTACGGTGGGAAGGTAACAGTGTTCCGTGCGCCTTTGGCGTCTAGTCATGCCGGCTACATGACCACAGAGACGTCCTCGGACAAACGCTGGCTCTTCGGCTTTGAAACAGAGATGAGCACCGGCCCCTAGAGTCGGAAACGACTAGCATGCATGTGCGGGGGAACCTTTACCTAAAAGTGAAATAATTTTTTTTTTATTCCAATCTGCCTATTGCTTAAAAATAGGTAAATTCTCTATTATCTTTTAATGTTTACATTATTACATCAAATTGAAAAACAAAAAAAGGACACATAATAATATTAACAGCATAATGTAATCACAAAATTCATACTTATAATACAAAAGGAAAAGAAAAAAATATTATTAGAACACAAAATTCCTCAATTTATTTGTTCAATTTCTATAGCAACCCAATTCAACCAAGTAACTCCAGATGATATTATATTACTTAAAAGTTACACCCAGTTGTTTTTTGGAACTCCTACATCAAATCTTGAGAAACAGTACATACTGACAATCCATTACTGAAAATCAATTATATATTTCCCTTTTCAATGTTGTGTACTTGATTTTTAGCCATTTTCATATGCCTAAAAAATCCACAGATCTTGTCATAATTTCAGGTAGTAGGAATATGATCAGGAATAAGATATGCATATTTAACACTTAACAATTGATCCACAAATTAACAATCCTGTTATTTTCAATCCAAAATATAGCAATAATAGGACAAGTGTAAACAATTTGAACTAATACTCTTACGTCTCCAGCAGCAAGGTTACTACTACACAACATTATTTAAGAAGTCCACTATGGACATAGCATTTTTGGTTATATTAATCAATTTTAATTTAATATTTGTATTAAATCATTAGGAAATTGTACATTATTTAAAGCAACCTTTCATTGATTTATCAGGATAAGACATTCAATTATTCTTAGGTTTTGTAAATAACTGTTATAAATTTGATCAACTTCCTTCAACTTTTATTTGTTTAAGCTTTATAGGATTCTGTGGAAAGTCTGTACCCATCCTTGCTAAGATACTTTAAATGGAAGTGGCAAGGATTGAACCAACAAATTTCTTACTGTACTAATATACTTTACTTGTAAATCAAGGCATGCTGATATTTTATTTCTTACAGAAGTTACCATGTGTAATATTTTAATGAATGTTCTATAACATCAGAAGTATTTGTTCATTTACTAAGGGCATAATCAGTGATAATCAATTTCTAATCAGTGTACAAGATTTATTTTCAATTTTGTGATATTTTTTAGATTACTTTTTCATGGCTATGAGTTTGACACTCCCTCTTTTCTCCCCATCTTGGGCAAGGCATTATATCTATTGGTCCTTTTTGATCCTGTTTCTACAGGAAAAACACAAATTCAGTCAGTGGAGCCGTACACCAAGCAACAACTCAATAATATGTCATTTGCTGAGATTATTATGGGTTACAAGATCATGGATGCCACCAACATCCTGGTTTCCCCACTTGTTTATTTGTACCCTGATATTCCTAAGGAAGAGGCCTTTGGAAAATACTGCCGTCCTGAGAGCCAGGAGCATCCTGAAGCTACTGACCCAGGTAGTTGTTGACTTTCTGTGCTGTTGCGCCCCCCCCCCTCCCCCCAGATTACTACATGCATGTGCAGTCCTAAATTCCCTTTGCAGGCTCTCGGTTCCTCTTCAGTCATAGCTACAGAACACTAGAGATGTAGTTGCCAGCTTCCTGACATACATAAATATTGTTAGTGTACACCATAAATAGTGTATAAATTATATCTAAAGGGAGAGAGAGAAAGAATGCCTCCCAACGGGAAAAGAAAAACTTTTGACCTTCCTTTTTGACCTTACCTACTTTGTATTATCATTCCATCAGGTGACTAAAAATATTAAATATGGACCTTGGCTGCTGAAAGGATGCTTACATTGCAAAAAGGCACTGTGGAAATTGAGCCTTTTGGACTTTGGAGAAGGATTCTTAAAAGTTGCTGGCATTTTTTGTTTTTGTGTGGAGGGATACAGTATCTTCATGGGGAACTCTATGCAATCCTACATGCAGTATGGTTAATGCAAACTTGAAACCTAGTATGATTTACTTTTGAATAAATATATATACAATAACTGAAAATGGAGTCTTTAACCTATGAAGCAAGTCACACTCTACTCACTCTGTAAATCTCCTTCAAGTTGAACTTAACTCCTGATTTCTTTATGGATACATCTATGCCATTTTCTTGGGATAGAGTGGTTGGTTTATTCTCATATGGTCTCTCATACAAGTATTAAACAGGCCTGACTTTCTTTGGCTTCCATTTCAAACAAATCAGCCCTGCATATTTCCGTGAAGCCACCTAGGAGACTTTTTACTCACTACATTTGTTTTTCTCTGAAAAAAAAAGCTGATTTAATTTAGGATTTCTCTATAAAATCTTCATGTTAAATGTAGAAGTGAATGCTCTGTCAGCCACTTATACAAACCAGTAAATTTTCCTAGAGAGTCTTTTCTGATTTATTCTGGTGCTGTAGGAAAGACTCTTGGTGTTGATTGGTTAAAAACAAGCACTGGGGGGAAATGAAAAAAGCAATTTAAAAATAAGCCTTTAGAAATCTTGTCTGTTTTTGTTACAACCAAAGTTTACTTTGCAAGTCCAATCAAATGCGAAGGCAAGAAGCCTTCCATTAAACAAAATGGACCTACAGGTAAATTAAATATGCCTACAGGTAAATCAAGGTTTGTCAATTCACACCACCTAAATTCTGAGATAATTCTCTATTTGCTTTCTCCTCATCTACCTATTTCCAAATCTTTTTATTGGAAAAAAAAACGCAGTTTGAATAGGAGACCCTTTTTGCATTTTAAAATACACAAACTAATAGATATTTTTCTCTTGTTCACAAACAGGCGCTGCTCCATATCTGAAGACGAAGTTTATCTGTGTAACGCCGTAAGTATGCTTTCTTCACTAAAGCTAGGACCCATGGATTCTATCCTGCAATTACATAGTATTTGTTTATATCATTCTCCCCAGTTATCTGTGCTTCAATTATCCATGGTTTTTATCCCAAAGTAGATAATCTATAAATGAAAAGTATAGATAGCCCTCAGATTATGATCGCAATTAAACCCAAAATTTCCATTCCTAAGCGAGTTGTTAAGTGAGTTTTGCGTCATTCTACAGCCTTTCTTACTACAGTTGTTAAATTGATCGCTGCAATTGTTAAGTTAGTAGTATGGTTGTTAAGTGAATCTGACTTCCCCATTGACTTTGCTTGTCAGAAGGTCGCAAAAGGTGACCATATGACCCCAGGACATTGCAACCGTCATAAATATGAGTCAGTTGCCAATTGTCTGAATTTTCCTATGTGACCATGGAGATGCTGCAACAGTTATAAGTGTGAAAAATAGTCATAAATCACTTTTTTCAGTCCCACTGTAACTTCCAGTTGCCACTAAACAAATGGTTATAAGTTGAGGACTACTTGTAGCAAAATGAAGGGTTGGTGTTAATTTCAGAGCCTTTCCTTCTAGCAACATTCCTTGCTTCTGCTGAACAGATTAGAGATATAATTGCACAGAAACTTCTTAATTAAGCTGTAATGCAACTTGACACTATATAAAGACATTTTTATATACCATTCCCCTGATTGTGCTACCAAAATCCAATGGCACACTGATGGATTATAGCAATCCATTTTAAAACTAGATAAACACAAAATAGAGCAGACATGTCAAACACAAGGCCCGGGGGCCGGATCCGGCCCGCAAAGTGGTTTCATGTGGCCCACAAAGCCATCCTGGAAACAGTGAGGGAACGGCCCCCACTGCCTTGGCCCTGGCCCAGAGACCCTCCACCTGCCAGAGACCCTCGGATCTGTCCCACTCCTGCCCAGGCACCCATAGGCACCCTTCATGCGTACATTGTAGAGCTGGCCACGCCCACCCAGTAGGCCATACGCACTCTAGCCATGCCTACCCAGTAGGCCACGCCCACCCAGGCCATACCCACCCGGCCCCCCGAGGGCAACCGCAATGCTGATGCCCTCAATGAAATTGAGTTTGACACCCCTGAAATAGAGGGATGCGGTGGCTCAGTGGGTTAGGACGCTGAGCTTGTCGATCAGAAGGTTGGCAGTTTGGCGGGTCGAATCACGAGTGCCGCATAACAGAGTGAGTGCCTGTTACTCGTCCCAGCTTCTGCCAACCTAGCAGTTCGAAAGCACGTAAAAATGCAAGTAGAAAAATAGGGACCACTACGGTGGGAAGTAACAGCGTTCTGTACGCCTTTGGCATCTAGTCATGCCAGCCACATGACCACAGAGACATCCTCGGACAAGCACTGGCTCTTCAGCTTTGAAATGGAGATGAGCACCGGCCCCTAGAGTCGGAAACGATTAGCATGCATGTGCGGGGGAACCTTTACCTTTACCTTTTAAACACAAAATAAAACCTTCAATAATTGTCCCAAAGAAGGAAAAAACATTTTTTGTGTGTGATGCAATTAGTGGTGATTCTAAAATTCTCTTCCTGTCTCTGTTGTAATGAATGAAAAGCCATAAGCCTCCTTTGAGTCCAGTTTGATTCCTGGGGAATTCATAGACACATCTGGAATATAATATGCAAATAGATTACTGTTGCCTTCTTCCAGGATATTTTTAGCTGCCCAAAGCCTTGGGAGGTCTCCCAACAAGTGCTTAAAAGACTGATCCCTGCTTACCTTCTAAGCCCAAACGGCCATTTGCTGAGAGCACATTATAGCATCATCACCTTTCTACTAATGTCTTTACCAGTCTCTCTCAGAGGTATCGAGTAAGTGCATGAAACTCTGGAAGAGTCATTTCTGACCAGATCTTATACAGCTTCTAACTTTTGTGCCTTCTTGCTAACTCCTCTTCTTCCCCTCCCCTCCCCCGCCACATCCCACCTTTTCAGAACAACTTGCAGTAGCACTATTGAACTACCCATGTCTCCCCGCACACTTGAATCCCTGATCCATTTTGGAAGTAATGGTGAAGGAGCTGATGGAAATGCCAGCGGGCAATTTGGTGAGTGCATGCCTTATGGTTCAACTGTCTGTGATGATAGGGGATCACTTTGGTCCCTGCTGCTTTTGTAGTTAGGCAGTCATGCAAAGCAGGTTGGTGCGTTCTTAATTATCCAACTATCATTTAAACCTGAAGGAGGCAGCATTGTGTCTCCAGATTTTTGACACATCAGCTTAAATACTGCACACTCCTTTATTATGTACTTAGTTGCTACTGTATTTCACTCTGCAAACCATGATTGTTGACAGGATGTTCCAACCAGTTTTGCAAATCAGAATTTCATCTTTGTTTAATCTCAAAGGACAGTTTAAATGTAGTTTGTCCATTCACACAAAATGAGTAAATAAACTTACAAAACAAAACGTTTCCACTTGCCCAGAGGAGAGGGAGTACTTAAACATAACACTTGTTTATCATTTCCCAAAACATAGGAAAGAAATAATGCTTGAGGTGGGGTTAAATGGAAGTCCCCTCAATCGTTTAAAAGGATTATTGCTTAATTTTGATCAAATATTTGTTTGTGTGACAAAGTGAAATGTCCTGTTAATGAAGAGTTGGAATTGGTAGGAAGGGCAGACCAGGGGCAAAGCAAGAACAAAAATTAGCTATATTACACGAGGAATGACAGGAATAGCTGTGTTACAGAGTCTTAAGTTTCCATATTCTAGAATTAATGAGCAAGACAGAGGGTAAAATAAAATTTGTGGGACAGAAGTCAATGAAATTTAATGAAATAATTAAAGAACAATAGCCCATACCCCTCACAAATGTTTAATATTGAGAGATGAGAAACTCCAAAGAGAGAAAAAAGTGCTAGCAGAATAGTTCACAAGGATAAAAAATAGTGGCAAGTTGGCTAGAATAAAACTAATAAAATGTGAAGAGTAGCTTCATTTAACAAGGCAGTGGAAACAGCTCTTGAATGGAACATCTGGTAGACCACATTTCATCTGGCTTTTCAAAACCAAATCTGCCGAGCATATATATAGTTGCAGTGTGAAATTGGGTTGCATTCCTCTCCTTCTGTATCTCTTGCAGAGTCCTTGCAGGTATTCGACATGGAGATGACTGCTGAATGTGCCAATTCACCCATGTGATCACCATTTATAAACAGCTGACCATTTTTGGCTTCCCGGCATCAAACACTTACTCCCCTTAAAGCATCATGAAACTCAGACATCTCAGCTCTGCCTCAACAGGAGACATTTGATTGAGGGTCCTCCTTTAAATACACCACTGCTGGAGCTTCTTGCCTGATCTCAAGACAGATGGAGGGAAGAAATTCTGTTTAACTTTAGCTGTTATTTCCCAATGCCATATTTTTCATTATGTATACTGGTTATTAATGTAAGGAGTGAAAATTTTGTTCTAATGTTCAACTAGATCAAGAGTTCCTCCTCAACAGTGCTTTTTGGTCTTCTGCGCATTTTTATTGCATGGCACAAAAAGCTGTTTCTGTAATGCTACCTTCTTTAGTGCTCTATCCAGAAATAAAGCAGTTGAAATTGACAGGCAGGAGTCTGTTCAAGTAGCCCAGGGAGAGGAAAGTATATAGGAAGGGACACTTCTTAGAGATGAGTGTGCTTTTGTTTCTTTTCCGAAAGAATGTATTTTCTTTTGAACCCTTTTGTGATGATCAATATGCCTCAATAGAAAAATCCTGCAAGGGAAGGGCTAATAAAATCGCCAATAGTATGGTTACTTGGGCATCTTGAGCTTTGATGCTCCTACTGAAGACTTTAGAACATTCCATCTACACAGACTGCTAATACTCAAGTTTGCAGCACAAACCCTACTGGAAACAGTATTTGAAACTTAGTCATTCAACTGAAAAGTTAGTTCTCCCTCCACTTCCTTTCACCAAAAGATTTTGATCATAGGAAAACTTTTTACTGACTACAGTTTAAGGCATTGGATTGAGATAATGGGACAAAGGTGAAGTGATAGTTCAATGTTAGGTCCCATCACAAATTTGTTGTCAGCATGTAGTTCATAACTTTTATTATTATTTATTGCACTTTTATTTACTCTGCCCTAAAGGGACCTAGAACATTCACCCTTTAAAAGAAAGGGTGAGTTTCCCTCAAACAAAATTAAGAGGTGAATCCTGCCGATGAATAGTGACTGACCCATAGTCATCCAAATTTTATGGCTGAGTGGAATTTAAATTTGGCCTACAGGATAGATGTCCAATGTTTTAGCCTCTATGCCCTATTTCAAGTACTATATTAGTAACCAACAACAGGTGTTCAAAATTAGTTAAAAGAGATAGCTATCAGTATTTTTTCTTTCCCTCAGTAAGCTATATTGTTTAAAACTATTACTTTAAAAATCAATATTAGTAACATTCAAACAGTTTGTTGCCTTTCATTTCTATCAGCATTATTGGTCCTCTCCTTGTGTCCCCCTTCTCGTGTGGCTTTTTTAATTTAGCCCCAGCTGGAGCCAATGTTATTCAGTTGCTGCTTGGCTATTATAGTTTCTCAATTGTAGGAATTAGAGGCTTCTAATTCTGAAGATCCCACTCTAATCTCACTGTGGTTCAGTGGACTTGAAAAGTGTGATACAAGAAGATGATGAAAGAGGTTTGTTTCCAGTCATTAGAACAAGCGTTTGAAAACTGATGCTTTCCACATGTGCTGGACTTCAACTTTCTGGTTCAAGATGATGAAGTTCAACTGATCTGGAAAGCATTAATTTAAGGAAGACTGATTCAGAGGCATTGATTTGCAACATTCATACAGAAAATTGAATCATTGTTTGCTTTGCTTGTGGTTTGATGAATAAGCTACTGTAACTGTGGAAGCCAAATCCAAACATAGTTAGTGTAGTGTTTGAACCCAGGCATTTGCTGGACAAAGAGACAGAAAATTTTCTAGTCCAAACTGTTCTTTTCCCCTGCAGCTGGTTTTAGGGAACCTGCAGGTATGTTATAACCACAGTCTGTGGATAATGAGAGTTGTAATCCTACCTAGGCTTCTTCTCCACTTCACTGCCACAGTAGTCTTTTAGGAAGAGAATAATAATGTCTAGCCATGCTAAACTAGAATTGTTCCAGTGCTAAGCTGCCATCGTCTTTCCTAATTAGTAATTTTTGTGCCATTATTTCCCTGCTCAAATTGTTCAGTGTTTTCTTTTTGCTGTAGCAAGTTGCTCTTGAAGAACATAGCCATTTTAATTTCTTAGTATATTTTATTGCTGATTCTACAAGCTTCAGCTTTCTCATAAATAAATTCTGCTACTTTATTTCTCTGTTGGAGTCAATATTTTGTCTGTCAATAAATGGCTTATGACCCAAAGAAAATCAAATGATTGGTATGCACAGTAATGAAATTGCCCTAGAGAAGAGAAGAAACATTATATAGTCAATGACAGCCAGGAATAATTTTTTTTTCTATTGGAACCAAACTTATAATCACTTTTGGATGTTATGCTATGTACAGTTACCAGGATGAAGCAAAGCCACATTTAAATATGTCTGACTTGAAGTGCCACTTTTTAAGGGTCACATACTGACAAACTGGAATATGTGTAGACTTGGTAACTAGAATAAGAGGAGCTGGGAAATTAAATCCTATCCAGAAATATTGAAGGAACAAATTATGTCTAGTTTGGGGAAGGGAATGTTAGATTTAGAATGATAGTATTTTTTAAATAGATGATTAGACTACCTTGTTCTCTTCAGAGGATGGGATCAGGAAAGAAAAGATATGAAATTACATATTGTGCTGAGCCATGTTTAATTTAACCGTATTTTTTTAACAAGCCACAATGGCTGGTTCACAAATAGTGTCACAAAAATGAAGACTTTTCCATAAGCATTTCTGAAGTTTTTCAGGAATAAAGGTAGGTGTGAAATTTGAGCCAACAAAAGAATGAAAACAGAAAAGGTGATTGTCTTCCTCCCCCCACCCCTTTTTTTTAATGGCAAGCAGGCAGGCATGTAAACGGCTCTTCCATCATTTATTTATGGATGGTCTCAGAATATCACTGATCACCTGTAGTAGAAATGACAGGAGGAAATGCTGCCTGAGTTGAGATTTCCACTAGAAGTTGAAGAGCCAACTTATGATTCTGATTTAAATTCGGAATCTGATTTAATCTCAACTTTAGTGGCTCCGCAAGGTCAGTGGCTGAACTGGAAGCATCAACCTGTGTTGGCTATGGATGCTGAAACCTATAGTCCAATTAACCGAGAAAATCTTGGGAGATGTTTCTTCTATGGATCATGCTCTAAAAGTCTAAAGTAGCAACTGAGTTTTAATTTAAAAGATCCTTCATCTATCTTGACAGAGGATGCTGGGCTCTGTGAACTTTGTGAAGGACTGTGAGGTGTCAGGATAATTAAATTCTCCTGGGCTGCTTTCAGTTAGACATATGTTTAAATGGCATAGACACCAACCATAATTTCTAAAAATGCCATGAAACAAATATCTTCTGAAGTTTTCTATCCATTGAGGACACATCTACTATAACCACATATCATCTGCTGAAGAAAGTTCTACAATAAGGGAGATGGTGGCAAATGTTCTGGAATGAGGACAGGCAACTTTAAGGATGGGACAGAGAAACCAAGCAAGAATATTCTGTACTTAAAGCCAAAAAATAACCCTGATGCTTTTAATTTTTTTCTGGCAGAGATTCTTTAACTTTAAACAGCTGGACATCCAGAAATAGCATATATTGTGATCCTTGGTGTAGCAATGTAGTTATGGAATGCTTTATCTAAGTTGACTATATTAAAAGCCCAACATGCTTACTTTACTTATATATGAGTAAAGTGGACAGTTGTAAACGGTATAACTGCAAATGGAAGTTTATAATTTGAATGCCAGAGGCATGAGAAAAAATGAATGGTTAAAGTGAGAGTTCCCTGAAGTGGAATACAATTAATGATTTCACAGATACATCCATGTCATTTTCTTGGCCACCATATGATGTAATTAGTGCTTTATCTTGGGTGTTTTTTTAAACTTCATTCTAATATACGATGCTAAAATTCTTTACTAGCCTCCCATCCAGATAATAATCAGATCTAACCCCACATAATTTTTAACATGAGTCAAGATTGGTAGCTTGGTTATTTCTTGCTTAAAAAGGATAAAATTTGAGGCCAAGTACCTATTCCTAGTTTTGGGAAATACCAGCATTTTAACAGGTCTTTCTGCCCTCAAATGGAATTGCTAACATTGCAACATTTAAAACTGAGTCAATATAACTTTTTAAAAAAACCAAACACACCAATATTTGGCAATTGATTCTGATAAAGTATGATTCTATGGGAGAGAAAAAAAAATAAATTTAAAAATTAAATTTAAATTTAAAACAGTTTCAAGTAGGCCATGGCTCTCAATAAAATATAGTTGAGAGATGCACTAAGAAATGGAGAACTCCGTCCATCTTTACTCCATGCCGGGTCAAGTTAGAAGAATCAGAGTTAGCAAATATGCAAGCATAAAAGTGCAATCTGGCTGGAACAGGCTTTCCTCCTTGCTATAATCATAATCCACATAAGGGTGACTTGGTAACCTACCACTTGCATTAAAATAAACTAAAACAAACTCTTGTTCCAAAGAAGAGAGTGCCTGATTTGGGTCAGTACAAGGACAAAAGATTTAAAACTTGTCTAATCCGCTCAGGTATTTTATTTTTAAAAGCCTGTAAGATAAGCAATATAGTAATTGGAAAAGGAGTGAGACTGCATTTTGATAGGTCCTGTTTCTGAAAAGACCAAGGCTAGAAAAGGGTTTCCTTTCCTTTTTGACCTCAACAAATGAGATAGATATGTGCAGGAGAAATTGGTCATTTACACAATACCATCCAGAGCAACTGAACTTTGCTTAGTTACAGTGAAATCTGGAATAGCAGTGTATTTTTAATTAAAAATTAAAAAGTGCTGATCTACACATTTACAATGAACAAGTCTATGAATCAGATGAAATTTCACTTACAAATTGAGGCCTGTGTGAATGCAGCCACATATGCCTGTTCTAGATGTAGGCACACAAATCCACCACCCCAAACTAGCCATTGCCAAACTGACCATTGCCTCTACAAGACTTCAGAACTTGGCCAAATTCTGGGCTAAATTCAGAAGTACTTCCAAATTCCATGCCTGTTTACTTCTGAAGAATATTGCTGGAAAGGAGCTAAATCCTTAGTGTTGTTGTCTTTTCATCAAAGAAAATTTGATCAATTTGAATTAAGTTAAAGGTTTGTTGGCTCTTTGTGGCTCCAATACAAATATTTATTCTGATGGTGACATTTATTAATCTTTCACTTTGGTCTCCATCCAGTTGAGCCTTAAAAATTTCATTAACCAAAAGGACACATAGAGAAGCACTTGGTCATTTTTCTCTCCATATTATTCATTATCTTTAAAGAAAAGTATCAACTGTATAACAGTAACAATGTCTGCTAAGGTAGGAATTACCGTAGGCATCCGTATTCCCTCTCCTCAATGTATCTATATAATTTATTTACTCAATCATTGGTCTTGCATTATAAAATATTGTGTTTTATATACAATTAAATAACATTGAACATTAAAACTTCAGTCTATAAATAGCACACAGGAATTACCAAAAATAAAAGCTCCCAACAAAGCAAACATGAATATAATCTTGCTCATTGACTGTCCTGTAACACAAAGTGGATTTTTAAAAATACCCCTCCTCTAGGTGAGATGGGCAGCACACAAATCTGATAAATATTTAACAGGTCTTTCTGCCCTCAAATGGAATTGCTAACATTACAACATTTAAAACGGAGTCAATATAACTTAAAAAAAAGCAAACTAAGGTTTAGCAACTAATTCTAAAAATTAGTTCAGAGATAGAAAAAAAATTAATTTTTTTAAAAATAGATTTAAATAAGCCAGGGCTTTTAATAAAATGTACTGGAGAAATCAGAAGAAAATCCTTTCATATTTATCTTATAAGTAAATAAATAATCTGAAAATGACAGCACAGAGAAGAAGACTTCCTGTGCAGAAAAGCTTCTCTCAGAGTGAAAGAATTGGCAGATTGATTCAGCCCTGTGTAAGATGGAGTCCCTCCATCAAGCAGCTCTTTCTTTCCAAGTAGAAATCCAGACTTGATTTCAAGACAGATTTGTTTTTGCTAGCCCTCAGGAACCAGCTTGGTTTACAACCTCCTAGCCAGTTTCCCCCACTGACTTTCTGGGGAAGTTAGGAGGAAAGATTGCAAAGGGTGATCACATGTCTGCAGGACAATGCAACAGCCGTAGTTTTGGGCACAGCTTCTAAGTCCCTTTTTTCAGCATTGTCATAATTTCGAATGGTTACAAAACAAATGGTAAATTCGCAAAGATTACCTGTATTACTTAAACTCTCATTAAAAGCAAGAGCAACTGCCATGAAGCTGGGGTACCCAAACCCTTCCCCTAACTTTTTGCAGGACTTTCTCTCTACAATACATCAGAAATCAGAATTAGGCTCAGGTTAACCGTATTGTTGAAGACTGTAGGAACTTCCAGGAAGCAAACAGAATCATAATTCAGAGGCCATGTTCAAATGGAGGCTAGAGTTATCATATATACACTATAATGATAGAGCACCTAGATTTTCCTGAAATGTGAATATCCACCTTTCAAATGGTCACCAGCATAAATTGTATCATGTCAATCAATCAATCAATCAATTAGAATAGAGCTGGAAGGGATCTTGGAAATCTTCTAGTCTACCCCCTGCTGAAGCAGAAGACCCTATACTATCTCAAACAAATGATTGTCCAATCTCTTCTTTAAACCTCCAGTGATTAAGCACCCACAACTTCTGAAGGCAAGCTGTTCCACTGGTTAATTGTCCTCACTGTTAGGAAGTTTCTCCTAAATTCCAGGTTGCTACTCTCCTTCAATAGTTTCCACCCATTGTTTCTTGTCCTGTCTCTGATGCTTTAGAAAATAAGTTGACCCCCTCCTCTTTGTGGCAACCTCTCAAGTATTGGAATACTGCTATCATGTCACTCTAGTCCTTTTTTTTTAGACTAGCCAAATCCAAATTCTGCAATCATTCTTTAGGCTCCAGACGTTTAATAATCTTAGTTGCTCTTCTTTGCACTTTTTCCAAAGTCTCAACATCTTTTTTGTAATATGTGACCAAAACTGGATTCAGTCTTCCAGATGTGGCCTGACTAAGGCTTTACTACTAATACTTCACATGATTGTGATTCTATGCCTCTATTGCAACAGTTCCTGTGCTGTGGACATAACATAACTTGAGGCATGTATATTTCTGCAGAAGATATTTTATACTGTTGCGAAAAAATTGTGATGATATATATGTATATGTATAATATCTCCATATATTACTTCACACATTCTGTTTTTGCCTTTGAATCAGTATGGATTCCTGAGCACTTATCTGGACTAATTTTTGCAGTTTTCTTAGCAAACGTTTTTGAAGTGGTTTGCCATTGCCTTCTCCATAGGAGTGAAAGAGTGACTTGCCCAAAGTCATCCAATTGGCTTCATGTCTAACGTGGGACTAGAATTCATAGTTTCCTGGTTCTAGCTTTAGGACTACTCAAAACTGGCTAATACTTTACATATATAAACCTATTAAGAGCACACAATTATATTTTGCATATATTGGATTAAGCTTCCGTTTGAAAATTTGGGGACATCTGGCCTCCTTTTTTCTGGAAGCGTTAAATGCTAAGATGGATTCACGAGGCCTTAAGAGTTTCTTTCACTAACTCTCATGATTGAGGAAGGGCTGAGTCTCTGGATCTCACCATTTTACACAATTCTCTTTATTGAGCAGGGATTGGAGAAGAGTTTGGCAAGGACAATGTGACAAAAATGTATTTCCAACTATTTACCAACCACTCTTTCTGACCTCACATACGACCAGAACATGTTGTAGGATAACAATTTCACAAGTACAGAAAGCCCAAAAGGTATAAGCTTATTCAGCAGTGACTATTGAATCTTGTCCACGAGAACAGACACACCAGTTGGATGATTGTTGTTGTTGTTAGTTGCGAAGTCGTGTCCGACCCATCGCGACCCTATGGACAATGTTCCTCCAGGCTTTTCTGTCCTCTACCATCTTCTGGAGTCCATTTAAGCTCACGCCTACTGCTTCAGTGACTCCATCCAGCCACCTCATTCTCTGTCGTCCCCTTCTTCTATTGCCCTCAATCTTTCCCAGCATTAGGCTCTTCTCCAGTGAGTCCTTCCTCCTCATTAGGTGGCCAAAGTATTTGAGTTTTAGCTTCAGGATCTGGCCTTCTAAAGAGCAGTCAGGGTTGATCTTCTCTAGGACTGACCGGTTTGATCGCCTTGCAGTCCAAGGGACTCGCAGGAGTCTTCTCCAGCACCAGAGTTCAAAGGCCTCAATTCTTTTGCGCTCAGCCTTTCTTATGATCCAACTTTCACTGCCATACATTGCAACTGGGAAGACCATAGCCTTGACTATACGCACTTTTGTTGACAGGGTGATGTCTCTGCTTTTTAGTGTGCTATCTAGATTTGCCATGGCTTTCCTCCCGAGGAGCAAGCGTCTTTTAATTTCTTGACTACAGTCCCCATCTGCAGTGATCTTGGAGCCCAGGAAAATAAAATCTGTCACTACCTCCATTTCTTCCCCATCTATTTGCCAGGAATTGAGAGGGCCGGATGCCATGATCTTGGTTTTCTTAATGTTTAGTTTCAACCCAACTTTTGCACTCTCCTTCTTCACTCGCAACAAGAGACTCTTCAGTTCCTCTTCACTTTCTTCACTTCACTTTGGATGATTATAATGCTTAAAAATAAGAATGTTCTGTATCAATTTCTTGTCAGCTTAATGTATGGTTTTATCTTACAAGATTAAGCTTTGCATTTGTTGCATATGCATTTTGTTTACTATATAGTCTTTTGCAATGCTATCTCCTTTCCCCATCCTAGAATATTCCAACAGGTGTACAGTATTAATTTATTTCAAGGAGGGGTGTTTGTACATGTTTTGTCCATTTGGGGATAATGGAAAGGGGCCTTTATTTGTCCCTGTGAGAAGGAAAGCTGCCTAGAAAATGGCCAACACCTCTGCTATTCTTTGGCCATCTCATTCCTTAATGGAACTGATTCAGAATACTGGATTGCATAATCGCCAGCAACTAGACTATTGCCATTGCTTTTACTAAATTGTAGCAAAGGCCTACAATGTCCATAGCTAAGGCCATGGTGAAATTCATAAAGTTTTGAGAGAGAGAAAGAGAGAGAGAGAGAGAGAGAGAGACAGAGAGAGAGAGAGACAGAGAGAGAGAGAGAGAGAGAGAGAGAGAGAGAGAGAGAGAGAGAGAGAGAGAGAGAGAGAGAGAGAGAGAGAGAGAGAGAGAGAGAGAGCTTTGTACTGAAGAACTAGAACTCTCAGCCTTTGGTTTCTAGCCTGGTGATTTAACTATAAATCAATCTGACTTTCTCCAAGTGAATTAGTCTAATATATCTCATTATGCTTGTACATCTATAGGTAAATCTCAGTTTTACATATGCAATTCCCAATTAGCCAGAGTCAGAGTAGTGCCTGAATTGTGGCACTGTGTTTATAGAGGTGGTATCAATCATTCATGAAACTTAGATCTTCCTTCCGTCTGTCTCCCTGCTTTAGTATTTCATATTATGCCATGATTTCTAAAGAAACATAGCTGGGGAGTCATCAAACAATAAGAGGACCTAATGACTAACTTTGTAGATGGCCCCCGGATCACATATTTGAACCTCTCCATCAGGAGCCTTGCAAAGCTTTTATGCCATAATGTGTTGAAGGTTGTCTTTTCTATTTCTGCTGAATCTTGGGTGACTCATGGCTAATGACCACCATTCTCCTTCTTTCTTCCTGTTGGGATAGTATTTACTGGTATATGGTTAGGAAAATGAGCATAATTTTGCGTCGTGTGAGAAAAGGATAGCAAAGGTTACCTTGGAAACCATAGAAGCTAACTGAGGGAGGAACAAACAGAATGAATGTCTATTAGGCAGCCAGAAGTGAAAAGCAGAATGGAAAACACACTTATGTGATACAGCTTTTTTTTGTCTTGATATTGTGCTGGCTGGGGATGATAGGAGTTCTTACTGTACTAAGGGAAAAAGGTAGACTTAGGGATCATTTGCATATCTGCTTCCCCACTAACTCCCTGGCCCACTGCGAAACCAGCTTCTGGTCATCTTTTCTTACTTTGTTTCAATAATGGTGCTTTTCAGCTTCTGCCAGAACAAGCCATGCCAAGTAAATAGTTCCAAAACAGGTTTAAGGCATTGACCATCAAAGTCATTTACTTTTTGGCAGTAGGAAACTCAGGGGCTCTCTCACTGAGACAAAAGTGGTATCTCTAACTTCTCTTGCCAACCATGGATAACAGGACAAATGGGGTGAGTGAGTAGGAGGAAGTGAGTCTTTTGACTGCTAGTTCTCTTGCCAGCCTCCAATAGCCCTTTCACCCCACAAAATGGTTGAAAAGCCATCATCCTATTTCCTTTCCACAAGGAAAGTTGACCTCTTCAGTCAGTATCCTTATAAGAAAATCATAGAGGTTTACCACAGGAATGCCAGCCATAAGGCCCTGGGGTAAGTTACCACCTTCCTCAGCTTTGCTGCTGCAGTATTTAAATACTTAGAGGAGTATTTAAAACATGTGCCCCAGTGCTCTTTCAGAGATAGGTTGCCTCTTGACCTATTCTACACCATGAGGAAAGTTTATGACCATAGCGACAAGAATTCGTTCATTTCCCCTGCTTGAACATTGCTTGTCCTGTGGGCAACAAAGTGATATCATCAGAATTTAACTAGCTCGATCCTCACTTCTTACTTTCAGACTAGATATTAGAAGTGGCTTATATGGAGGCCAGCATTGATTCAAGAGCCAAATTGCCAGTTTCTGATACTTTATAATCTTATTTTTGACAAAGCTTGGCTGTGTTGCTTAATAGTGAAAACAGCCAGAAGATTTCTGGTTGAAGAAATAAATCCCACCCCATTGCAAATCTTGAGGTCTTACTGTACCTGGAAACTTTTGGGGGTGGTTGTTTCTAGTTACATAAAGATATATACTCAGAAAATGAATCTGCAGGACAATCTTCTCTAACTTGGGGTATCCTGAAAGCATTGACTAATACTGGAGAAGCTTCTGATAAGTTTAGAAAGAATACTGGAGGATATAATTTCCAGTAACAGAAATGTACATCTTCTTCAAGGAAATTATTATATAGCATTTAGTCCCAATAAAAATTAAGATCTCCAATCATGACAACAAAAAGAGGCATCTTTCTTTTTTTCTTTTTTTTTTGGGGTGTGTGTGTGTCCTCTACAGTTATCATCCAGTACCTTTGCAGGGCTATGAAAAGGGCTACAGATCATAGAAGTGCAGTGTTTGGCATCTCAGTATTAGTTAACCAAATAGCCAATGAATCTTTCCTGAATCCATCTATGGATTCCTAGCTCCTATCTAAGAATTTGTCATATTACAAGTTGCCTGAATCCATTGCATGGCTGATTTGTATGTATTACTACACAGATTGCAAAGAAGGAATTGTAAGCTTTTCCTGATATTGTAAACAGCTTGCCTTTTCCAAACTCGATTTATGTCTGATTTTTTTGTGAAATGAAATTCTCAAGTGAGAATCCAGAACTTTTTTTTAGAACTGCCAAATTACAATCAAATATGGCACCAAAACAAGTCCTAAACGTGACAAGGAAGGGAGGGTAAGAATAGGGGTATATGACTGCATTAGCAAAATCTGGGGTAACTGCTTCAATTCTTTACTGCATTTTCTCAGGATTAACTACAGTTTCACAGTAGAACTCAATTCCATCTCTCAGTTATTTTAAGTTGAAATATGGCTATGCAACTTGCTCATTGTAGCAACAATGGGAATCTGCAATTAAGTCTGTCTGCAATCAAAATTGCAACTCTAGCTTCAGTATTTGTATCATTAAGGAAATATTGCAAATATCTTGGGAGGTTTTGATCAGAATATCAACACAGGTGAAATTTTAAACACCTTATCAATGCATGCATGTACATATTCACAAGATTCGTTTTTCTCGCCATGCACATATATGCATAACCCGAATTAGACTGTTGTTTCTCTGTGTCATATAATATATGTGGGTGTATGCATAATTCTGTATTTATTTATTTTTGTCATATTTATGTAGTGTACATCGTAGGTGGTGGCCCTTTGACAGCTGTATGCAATGAAATTTCATTTTAATGTATGCAGATTAATGTACATTCAAAGTGACAATAAAATTATTATTCTATTCTATATTCAAAAACATGACATAAAACGACAGCATGTACATTTCTTTACACAAGTCCATTGTATTAAAAATGAAATAAAATTAGGAAATCTCTCTAGCCAAAAATGCTGAATGCAAGGTGCCACATGGTCTTTGTTTTTTTTTTTTGCTTCTGTGGAGTTTTAGTAGCATATTTTGGAAACTTTAGGATTAATAATTATGGGGCTAAGACTGAAAATGACCCAGGGATTGCTTACCTTTAGGATATCACTAGCCAATATTTTCAAAGCTGTTTCAGGAGTGGCATAATACAGGCAAAAACATAATCCAAATAGATTATCCATATAGATCACTGCAGATCTCCTGTCCCCAATGACATTTAGTTCTTTCACTGTAAGTCATATGGAATTTAGCTGCTATGAGGACACATCTGAAGAAAGAATAAAACACCATTGATTTTCATGCTGCTTCCCCTCAAAGATTCCCCATAGCATTGAGAAAGATTTGGGGAAACCAGTTGTTGGATCTTATATATTCAGCTGCTGTATAGTTGGCTTGGTATATTCCCAAGCACATTTGGCAACACAAGTAGGTGGAACTATTCAAGGATCTTCCCTTCCCCAATGTTTCATTTCTTGTCAAACATACCCAAATTTTTAGAGGGTAATTGAAGGTGTTGTTCAAAAGGAAAATGTTTCCATGAAAACACACTGCTTTTACTTCCCACATTGGACAAAGAGGAACAATTTTCTTGGAAATCAATTAGAGATCATCATATATATAGTGGTTGTCATATATATAGTTCTGCATTTCAAGAAGCTTGAAATATTTAACTTGTCATGGCTGAATTTTGGAGTGATGTTTGAATATGCATTTTGAAATAGTAGTTTTAAGCTCAAAGCACCTTATGTTGACAGGAAGAAACATGAGAAAAAAGTAGTTCAATAGTAAACATCTATTTGAGCGATCTGATATAGAGAACTATATTCATAGGCTCTGAAATAGCACATCATGGGAAAGACTATCTGGGACACTACACATCCTCTTCACGACCTGTTTTCCTTGTTACCTTCTGGGAGGAGGCTTCGTGGTATCCACAGCAGAACATCCAGATTCAGCCATTGATTCATTCCATATAGCATTAACCTTGTGAACTTTCAAGCTTCCTTCTTCCATTACATATTCAAGATGGTCAGTATTTAATATTTATTTGTTATGTACGGTATATGTATGGGGTGTGGGTGTATACATATGTTGTATATAGTATGTTTAAGTGTGTGTCATATATGTGTTTCACTTTGAGACCAGGCAACTAAATTTCATTTTTGATGTGTGTTGTTGTGCCCACAGTAAAAAAAAATGACAATAAAGGTTATCTCATCTCATCTCATCTTATCTTATCTTACCTAACCCATCTAATACTGATTTCTGGTCTGGCATCGCACAAAACTTCAGAAGTGCTGAGCACCTGTCTTTGAAGTTTGGGAAGCTATACCCCAATAAATATATGTAGTCCTGACTTACAACAGTTCATTTAGTGACTGTTCAAAGTTATGACATGAAAAATGTGACTTTTGACCATTTTTCACTCTTACGACTGCTGCAGCATCCCCATGATTCAGATGATTGACAACTGGTTATATTTATGACAGTTGCAGTGTCCTGGGGTCATGTGATCATCTTTTGTGACCTTCTGACAAGCAAAGTCAATGGAGAAGCTAGATTCACTTAACAATCATGTTACTAACTTAACAACTGTAGTTATTCACTAAACAAATATGGTAAAAAAAAGTCATAAAATGGGGCAAAACCCACTTAGCAAATTTCTCACTTGGCAACATAAATTCTAGGCTCCATTGTGGTCGTAATAATGTACAGATGTCTTATAGCTTCTATTTGCAGTTTGTGAATTCCAACTTCTTATAAGACTCAGGTCCCCTCCATTCTTCAAACCCTCAGAAACCCTTTATACTAATCCTATGGATGTTTTTCTGCTGTTAACCTCAAAAGACAGATAATACACTACATGAGGAAATCAATGCTTACCACAACTGACCAAAGAAGCAGGAAACTATACCCAGCTATCCACAAATATGTGAATTGTTGTTACTGTTGTTATTGTTTGGCATTTAAGTAATCTAAGCATAAATAATGGAGGGGAAGACTTTAGTCCCTTATTCATTTGATTAAAATAATGTAAAATTACTCTGCAAAATGGTAAAGGTTTAACCTCTGTTGATGAGTTACTGGAAGATACAAGTTCCTGCAAATGGAAGATGGCTCAGCTCGGAGTGACTGGAGAATTCTTGAAGTCCACACATCTTAAACTTGCTGGGGTTGAGAAACACAGATATAAAGATATCCTGAAAGTATTATGCAAAGCTGGAGTTAAGCATATGGAGTTAAGCATATATAAGTGACCTTTTAACTGTCAGGTGCTGTAAAAGCTGAAGCTGGCAAAAGAGGAATAGCAATTCTCAAGCAAGACAGCATTGGAATAGATGACACCTATTTTCAAGGTCATGAAAGAATATCGAAAATTATGTTCACTGGAAAATGTAGTAAAGAAAGCACATTGAAAAACACAGGAGAAAAGTCCTTTAAATCCTGGGGCTTGATTTCTGTATCAGGCAGATATTCTGCAGAGATGTGTGTCTCTTCTGGTTGGCCATAAACCAACTTGTCCAGGCATGGTGAATTTGATAAACTTTTACTATTAGTTAGTTCCTGAAGGCAACGGCTGAGTTGCTGGAGAGTAGAAATGTATTGCTACGACCAATATAACAGGTGTATGGGATTGCAGTGCTACCTTGGCTTATAAAGCCTTCAGAAGAGTAAATTCTTTGAATCACTAATTATTTATCGCTGAAGCACTTCATTGCTGAAGCACATTTTCTTCACTGGGTATATTTTATGTATCTAATTTCAAAGGAGAGTGTTTTCCATAATAAAATTCACTCTGGAATACTATTCCTAAAAAGATATGTTTGAAATCTACTTTACGCACTTAAGAATTAAGTCTCCTTGTTGTTGTTAGTTGCAAAGTCATGTCCGACTCATCGCGACCCTATGGACAACATTCCTCCAGGCTTTCCTGTCCTCTACCATCTTCTGGAGTCCATTAAGCTCACGCCTACTGCTTCAGTGACTCCATCCAGCCACCTCATTCTCTGTCGTCCCCTTCTTCTATTGCCCTCAATCTTTCCCAGCATTAGGCTCTTCTCCAGTGAGTCCTTCCTTCTCATTAGGTGGCCAAAGTATTTGAGTTTTAGCTTCAGGATCTGGCCTTCAAAAGAGCAGTCAGGGTTGATCTCCTCTAGGACTGAGCGGTTTGATAGCCTTGCAGTCCAAGGAACTCGCAGGAGTCTTCTCCAGCACCAGAGTTCAAAGGCCTCAATTCTTTGGCACTCAGCCTTTTTTATGGTCCAACTTTCACAGCCATACATTGCAACTGGGAAGACCATAGCCTTGACTATACGCACTTTTGTTGACAGGGTGATGTCTCTGCTTTTTAGTGTGCTGTCTAGATTTGCCATGGCTTTCCTCCCGAGGAGCAAGCGTCTTTTAATTTCTTGGCTACAGTCCCCATCTGCAGTAATCTTGGAGCCCAGGAAAATAAAATCTGTCACTACCTCCATTTCTT
The DNA here is from genome assembly GCF_964194415.1 of Vipera berus. Classification (NCBI taxonomy): domain Eukaryota; kingdom Metazoa; phylum Chordata; class Lepidosauria; order Squamata; family Viperidae; genus Vipera; species Vipera berus. The sequence goes on along the minus strand of NC_138205.1, from coordinate 37,538,220 downwards.
CCCCATCTATTTGCCAGGAATTGAGAGGGCCGGATGCCATGATCTTGGTTTTCTTAATGTTTAGTTTCAACCCAACTTTTGCACTCTCCTTCTTCACCCGCAACAAGAGGCTCTTTAGTTCTTCTTCACTTTCTGCCATTAGAGTGGTATCATCTGCATATCTTAGGTTGTTGATATTTCTTCCAGCAATCTTAATTCCAACTTTTGATTCATCTAGCCCTGCCTTTCTCATGATGTGCTCTGCATATAAGTTAAATAGGCAAGGCGACAGTATACAGCCTTGCCGGACTCCTTTCCCAATTTTGAACCAATCAGTGGTTCCGTGTCCAGTTTTCACTGTTGCTTCTTGGCCCGCATATAGGTTTCTCAAGAGACAAATAAGATGGTCTGGTATGCCCATCTCTTTAAGGACTTGCCACAGTTTGTTATGATCCACACAATCAAAGGCTTTAGCATAGTCAATGAAGCAGAAGTAGATGTTTTTCTGGAACTCTCTAGCTTTCTCCATGATCCAGCGTATGTTGGCAATTTGATCTCTAGTTCCTCTGCCTCTTCGAAATCCTGCCTGTACTTCTGGTAGTTCTCAATCCACATACTGCTGAAGTCTAGCTTGTAGGATTTTAAGCATAACTTTACTAGCATGAGAAATGAGTGCAATGGTGCGATAGTTTGAACATTCTTTGGCACTGCCTTTCTTTGGAATTGGAATGTAAACTGATCTTTTCCAATCCTTGGCCACTGTTGAGTTTTCCAAATTTGCTGGCAAATTGAGTGTAGCACTTTTACTGCATCGTCTTTTAAGATTTTGAATAGCTCAGCTGGAATACTGTCACCTCCACTAGCTTTGTTGTTGCTCAGCTTTTCTAAGGCCCACTTTACTTCACATTCTAGGATGTCTGGCTTGAGGTCAGTGACCACCTCATTGTGATTATCAGGGACATTAAGCTCATTCTTGTATAGTTCCTCTATGTAATTTTGCCACCTCTTCTTAATTTCTTCTGCCTCTGTTAGGTCCCTGCCATTTTGATCCTTTATCATGCCCATTTTTGCATTAAACGTTCCCTTCATCTCTCCAATTTTCTTGAAAAGATCTCTGGTCCTCCCTATTCTATTGTTTTCTTTTATTTCTTTGCACTGTTCATTTAAGAAGGCATTCTTATCCCTTCTAGCTATTCTCTGGAATTCTGCATTCAATTGGGCATATCTTTCTTTTTCTCTTTCGCTTCCCTCCTTTCCTCAGCTATTTGCAAAGCTTCCTCAGACAGCCATTTTGCTTTCTTGCATTTCTTTTTCTTGGGATGCTACCTCTTGTACAATGTTGCGAACCTCTGTCCATAGTTCTTCAGGCACCCTGTCTATCAGATCTAATTCCTTAAATCTATTTGTCACCTCTACTGTATATTCAACAGGGATATGATTTAATTCATACCTGACTGGCCTAGCGCTTTTCCCTACTTTCTTTAGTTTAACCCTAAACTTTGCAACGAGAAGCTCATGGTCTGAGCCACAGTCAGCTCCTGGTCTTGTTTTTACTGACTGTATAGAGCTTCTCCATCTTTGGCTGCAGAGCATATAGTCAATCTGATTTCTGTGTTGACCATCTGGTGATGTCTATGTGTAGAGCCGTCTCTTGGGTTGTTGGAAAAGAGTGTTTGCTATGACCATTGTATTCTCTTGACAAAATTCTATCAGCCTGTGCCCTGCTTCATTTTGTACTCCAAGGCCAAACTTGCCTGTTATTCCGCTTATCTTTTGGCTTCCTACTTTAGCATTCCAGTCCCCCATGATGATAAGGACATCATTTTTTGGTGTTAGTTCTATAAGGTGCTGTAGGGCTTCATAGAACCGGTCAATTTCATCCTCTTCAGCACCGGTGGTTGGGGCATAGACTTGGACTACTGTGATATTGAATGGTTTGCCTTGGATTCGAACTGAGATCATTCTGTCATTTTGAGGATTGTATCCCAGTATTGCTTTTCCTACTCTTTTATTGACTATGAAGGCTACTCCATTTCTTCTGAGGGATTCTTGCCCACAGTAGTATACCTGATGGTCATCTGAATTAAATTCACCCATTCCTGTCCATTTTAGTTCGCTGATACCTAAGATGTCGATGTTCAGTCTTGTCATCTCTTGTTTGACCACGTCCAGCTTTCCTTGATTCATGGATCTTACATTCCAGGTTCCTATGGAGAAAAAATCTTTACAGCATCGGACTTTCCTTTCACCACCAGACATATCCACAGCTGAGTGTCCTTTCGGCTTTGGCCCAGTCGCTTCATTCTTTCTGGCGCTACTAGTACTAGCCCTCTGCTCTTCCCCAGGAGCATATTGGACGCCTTCCGACCTGAGGGGCTCATCTTCCAGCGTCATATCGTTTTGCCTTTTGGTACTGTCCATAGGGTTTTCATGGCAAAGATACTGGAGTGGGTTGCCATTTCCTTCTCCAGTGGATCACGTTTTGTCAGAACTCTCTGCTATGACCTGTCCGTCTTGGGTGGCCCTGCACGGCATAGCTCATAGTTTCACTGAATTACACAAGCCCCTTCGCCATGACAAGGCAGTAATCCATGAAGGGGTAAGTCTCCTTAGAGTTACACTATTATTCATCCAAACATATTGTGCTATATTATTATTTTACAGAATCATAATAGAACTAAGGAGAAATTTCCTGACAGAACAATTAATCAGTGGAACAACCTGCCTCCAGAAGTTGTGAATGCTCCAATATTGGGAAATTTTTAAGAAGAGACAGGACAGCCATTTGTCTGAAATGGTATAGGGTTTCCTGCCTGGGGGTTGGACTAGAAGACCTCCAAGGATTCTTCCAACTCTATTATTGTTACTGTTATTGTAATTTACATATCTTGAGCACTATCCAAAATCTTATTTGACAAAGGCAGCAATTAATCTTTATAGTAATGCATAAAGGTGAAATACAGTGGAAAACTGCAAATTTGTAATAAAATAACATCATAAGCCACCTTAGTTGGCTAACAAGTAAACTAAATAGATATATGGTGTGACTATGGCTAAATAAGAAGGGACGCGGTGGCTCAGTGGGTTAGGACGCTGAGCTTGTCGATCAGAAGGTCGGCAGTTTGGCGGGTCGAATCCCGAGTGCCGCATAGCAGAGTGAGCGCCTGTTACTCGTCCCAGCTTCTGCCAACCTAGCAGTTCGAAAGCACGTAAAAATGCAAGTAGAAAAATAGGGACCACTACGGTGGGAAGGTAACAGCGTTCCGTGCGCCTTTGGCGTCTAGTCATGCCGGCCACATGACCACGGAGACGTCCTCGGACAAGCGCTGGCTCTTCGGCTTTGAAACGGAGATGAGCACCGGCCCCTAGAGTCGGAAACGACTAGCACGCATGTGCGGGGGAACCTTTACCTTTACCTTTTATGGCTAAATAAATGATAATAGTATTACTAAATTATAGTATTGGCTATACAGTTTACCATGAGTAATAGGATCATTGTTTTTCAAACAGTTTGTAAACATAGAATATAATTCATAAAAATAATAGATCTAGGATAGTTAACTTTTTCTGAGGAGGAGAATTTTTCCTCTAAAATATATAAATGTTTTGAAAGATTATGATTGTACAAAATACAATGAATTATACAATAAAATATCCTTATGTGCCTTAACTGAATAATTTGATTTGATAGATTTATTTGGTAATATTAAAAATATAAACATACTTTATGTCACATTTAAGATTCTGTTAAAATCAAAGTAGGGATTTCAGTTTCTTTGACAAAATTCCTATGAATTGTTAATTACAGTTTTCTTGTTTTCAGCTATTAATGATTTTTTTCTTATCCACAATACATTACTGAACATATTAACTTGGCCTCATAAGATTTCTGTTCTGTCATACGCTGGCAGAATAGCTCTTCAATTACATTATAATAACGTACTGTAATATGTTTTTAGGTTTTCAAAAAGGCAAATCTCCAAATCTTGCAAATATTAGGAATGTTGCTTGCCCCTCTCACTTTTGCAGATGGTAATTCTGAAACAGGTGTTTTGAATTGATTGAACTGTCAGAAAGAGCAATCATGAATAATTGCCAGATGACTTAGACTCCTCATCAAAACAATTTGAAAAATCTTCTATCTGGACAATTTGTTGTTAGATTAGGCTCATCTTTACAATTATTCATATACATACTATGTCATCATTCTTTTTTGGTCCATGCAAATTTCTTTATGAAGTTTTGATGAATCTTCCTTACTAAATTTATCCTGATTTTTGAGAACGATTTTGTTTTGATTTTTTTTTAGGTTCAAAATTGGGGGTACATTTTTTGGTACCACAAAGGGAATGGGATGGCATTCAAAATTAGACGTCATGTTTCTGATCTACAGGTATAAAAATTAAATTATTATTATTATTATTTGCACTGCTGGCCACATAGATCAATGAAAAAATTGTAGCAAATGTCCTGATCTGATAGTGTTTTTATAACATTTCTTTAATAACTTATATTATTTATTAACTCTGCTTTCTAATTATTCTGTACATTCTATAATTTTAAAACTTGATTATTTCCTCTCATATTTTAGTGCAATTTGTAATAGCTTGTATTTCTGAATTTAACTGAATTTTTGCAAAAGCATGTCAGTGAATAATTGTTTCTAAAAATGAAATGTTTAAAAGTCGCACTCATTTTGCTTTTACATTTAAGTGCAAACAAATTTTTAAATTAAATTATGGTTCTGGCCATTCTGAGCAGTGAACATGGTTCATCTATGTTGATCAAGAAGTATATAACATACATGAATTAGGGAAAAATGGCAGTTTTAAAATTTAGTGCAATATGTTCTTTGAAAAATCTGTCAAAAAATTATTGATAATCCATTTCTTCTAAGTATTATGTTGCTAAGCATAGATGTTAAGCAGTTATTTCTATTATTTCCATATCTTCCTTTGTTTTTTTTTTCTTGTTTGTATGGTTTATTACATGCAAAAAAAGCTCCAAGATTAACATATAGTAGTAAAAGTAGCAAACCATATTCTTGCAGAATTAGAGCACGTAATATAATCAGAGTTTGTTGTGGAAAGAATGGCCTATCTGGTATTTTTCTTTAGTTATGCTTTTTTTAGTATTCACATTTATTATGAAAGAAACTTGCCTTCTGCAAGAAATGCAACATTGCTAAATACATAAGCAATTGGAAAGGATATATTAAGACAGTATTTTTTTTCCCAGGAATCAGGCCAGGCAAACCCAAGCTGTCAATCCAATAAGAAAGAGGATGTGTTTTTTGATATGACCCCAATGTACCAAGAGTCTGATAATTAGAGCTTCCCATTTATTCTGCTTAAACTGCAGAATACTGCAGTTAACAAACAAAGTTTGTGTGTGTGTGTGTGTGTGGTTCATCTATGTTGATCAAGAAGTATATAACATACATGAATTAGGGAAAAAATGGCAGTTTTAAAATTTAGTGCAATATTGCCTGTAGATGGCCTTGGGTTAGGCTGAAACAGGAAATAAGATTTGTCCCGTGTTTGGGACTTAAGAAAGTGCATTCTAAATACTTAACAAACATTTCACACACACACACACACACACACACACACACACCCTCCATCTTCTTAATTGCTTGCCAAGGAGCCAGCCAAGTCTCATACTACGTCATTCATTTGTCTATCCACTCATTCATTTTGAATGAACTTTTTCAGAATTTTATTGACATATTCTACTTCTGCACATAAAAGCATCTTGTGTCCTGGATTTTTCTACATTCTGGGAGATGGTGGGGAAAAGAGATATACCACTTGAGATACCACAATGCCACCTAAGGATTGCTTTGCTTTCTTTGTTTAATTTTAGCAGGATTTCAAGGAATGCTGCAGAGGTAAGCAGGTAAGAGCTAGAGAAAAAGAAGAGAGACTGTAGTGTGTCACAATCTTAAAAACTATAGAGACTGTGGGAGGAAGGACGAAATCTGCTCAAGGAGAAGTGTTTTTTTGTTAGACACCTATGTTACAAAAATCTCGCCTGTCTGTGTTAGGAACAGTCAGATATTCTGGGATTCTGTGGAAGGTCAGGCCTACTTCCTTCTGTGGAAGGTCAGGCCTCCTTCCTTCTACAATGCAAGGACTCAAAACTCGACCCTTCTTAACAATCCCTATTCCTTGAATTTCTGGGTTCAGATAATGATTGCTTATTTCTCAACCATAGATTATTTACTGGTCTAAGTGACTTCTGGCATTCATTTAGAAGATAAGATTAAATGATGTTGAAGTCATCAAATTTTGAAGGCTATACTGCAGAAGATACTGTATAACATTTCTACTTTTGCATCCAAAGTACTGAGGGGTACAATTTGTAGTATTGAACTGGAATACTGATTTCAGTTCAGATTTTGGTTTATATGAACAATGTCCACGTTAAACACTCTTTCATCAAAATGGAGAGAAAGGAAAGGTGTTTCTTTTTTTCTTTTAGTCCCAGGCATGTTTTTCCCCTTTCCCCCAATATTCCAATTCTCATTTCAAGTTTCTTTTAAGAGAAATCCAGTAGTTTCCTGCTCTTGGCCCTCTATACTTCCATTCGATAAAGGTAGGAATAGAAAGTATGGCACATTTATCCTACTGCTCTGCTATTTGACTTTCATTAGTTGTAAGAAATATGCCTGTGAGAAATGGACTCCCTAATCTTTTAAAACTATACTTCTATCTCTTTCAGATAAAGAATTGAACCCATGTTCTTTCCTTTCTTGCTTAATATTAAGAAAATTACACATAATCTCTAGCTTTGCTCTTTTATATTGTTTGTTTTACATTTTCATAACAAAATCAGAATTGATTCCTTGCCATTTCAGTATGAACCCTGGCATAAATTAAAGCCTGGTTCCTTGCTTCTCTCAAAGTGGGAGGTCTTATCCTCTGTAACCTCCAAAACAAAGTTCACTGTCCATCTTGGCAGTGCTTTTGTTGACATTAGGTTAGCAGGACTTGCAACTGAGACCTTTGGCAGGGTCTAGCCACGTTTGCACAAAATGGTAAGAGAAATTGTTATGGGCCATGGTGACTGAGAATAAGTGAGCTATCTTTACTGCATACAGCTTGTTCACTCTATAAATGATAGCATCACATTTCATCTGAATTGTAGAACCTGACTGTAAGCTGTTTTTATATGCCAAAACCACAACTGATTATTTGTACTTTATTAATCATAGCTTCATGACCCATAAAATAATGACTGTTCAGGAACTTTATAACATTGTTTATAAATCTTTCAGGAAATGAGAATGAACAGATTATGTTTTCTAACTTGGTCACAGTAATCCAATAATGTCTCTGGATGAGGGACCTGATCTGGTGTGTGCAACTGACATCTGGGTGGGCTTAGAGAGAAAAGTGTTTCCCTCTTGGAAATAAGCCCACTTAGGTTTTGGGTTTTGCATCACCTGAAACATCATTGGAGGGAGTATAATTGGTATCCCCAAATAGTTGAAGCTCTTATAGAGGCTCTGATCAGCAGATGTAAGATTCTCTGGCTGAAGCTGGGCCTTTGAGAACTGTTGGGGTTGCTTCTGCCATACTGACTACTATGCTGCACAGCATCATCCCCGCTTAAGCTGCTAGACTTGATTGCTGGGTTGGTGGTGGAAACCATGAAGTTGATGGTTCTTGGGGGGCCTGTTTTGTGGGAATGTTGAGTATGGAGTGGCTCAGGAATTCATGGCCTTCATGACAATCATAGACCTTTCCCGAATAATGAAGGACTCAGTGCACACTGGAGATTGCACATTAAATCTAGGTTTTCCTCGGGGTAATTGTAACATGATCTGGAATTGGAGGATATTGCTATCAGTCCACTGTCATAGGCAAATCAGTCTTTGATCACCCTCTGGTTCAAAGGTGCACCCATCCCTGAAAAGAGATAAAGCCAGTTCAATTGGCCTGTCTCAAACAATGTTTGAGACTATCATATTTCTAGACCAGTTGCAAGTTTTGAAGTGAGGGAGGGGCAATATGCTTTGTCATCTTCCTCTCCGGTCAGTAGGGGGAGATTATACCCATGATCCTCATTTGTGGAGTGCCTCAAGGTTTACACTTTCCCCCTTCCTGTTTAATATCTACATGAAACTGCTGAGTGAGGTCATCTATTAATTTAGAGTTTGGTTTCATCAGTGTCTGGATAATACCCAACCATAAATCTCAATCCTGGGCTGTGTAGGTGAAACTTTCAATTTTCTGGCTCAGTGTCTGGAGGAGGTTTGAGTCTGGAAGGGGAAAAACAGATTTTGGCTCAATACTGATAATCCTGTTGGAGACCTCCAGCTTTGGGATGTTTTCACTATTGGTTTTGGATGGTACAAGACCACTGCACTTCCCTACTCAAGATTGGTGTACAACTTGGGGGTCTTCTTGGGCGTGCAGCAAGCGATCACAAAGAAGGTGGTAATTGTGGCCAGAAGAGTCTTTGCATTGATTTGTCTCATGTACCAGTTGCATCTGTTCCTCAACCTAGAGGCCATTCATGGTTTTGTCACCTCACAGTTTGGACTATTTCAATGAGCTCTAGACGGCTTCTTAAACACTATTAAGTGGAACGTTTATGTTGATCAACTGATGATTGCTTTCTAGTGTAGGATTCAAAGGAACGTGTTCATGAAAGCATTACTTCCTTCTGCCATTTCTCTTATATTATTGCCAAATTAATTAGATCACAAGCTTATATATAAAACAATAGGAAAAATACAATTTAAAAAACCAGAGTTGCAATCTCTATTCCTTCTGTTATTAACTGTAGTTGCATGAACTAATTAATATGTTTTAGTCCAAGTATCAAATACTTAAATAAATTTGTCTTGAATAAATTAGTATGGTCGGCAGAAATAAATACTACATAACTTCAGTTCCAACAAGAGCATGCTATATTTTTGAAAATGGCTGTGTGGAATCTGTCATCTACGACTGAAAGTGAAAGTGCAGGAAACTCCCAAGTGGCCACCTAAAGCACTGAAATATTGACAACCGCTGTCTATGTTGCTTCCTGCATCTGTCTGGTTAGAACACACAAGATTCATGGGAACTGCTTTCCGGAAGATGACTCCCTTGATATACTCTCTCTTTTCAGAGGTAGAAATGCCCGTAATTGTTTTCTTCTGCTTCTGGAACAGCTTTCTCTGAAAACTGCATTCTCTGGGTATTCCAAAAGTTTATCATTTCTCTAGAACTTACCATTTGCTAATCATTTCCATAGAAGATTTTCATTTTGCAAAATGATTTCAGTAATTTTTTTTAAGGATCAAGATTCCTTAGCAAAGGAAGGGCATGCTCCAAAATCCAGCACTAAATTTCTTTATAGCCCTGTTCCCATACAAGCTTAAGTGAGACAATGTGTTTTAAGTGTCGTGGAAACACCAAAAAGGGGATGTTTGACCTAGTAAATTAACCTCTACTGCACGGGTGTTAAACTCGCTGTGTCATGTGATGTGACACGACGAATTGCAACTTTTTTGGCATTGCTGGAGCTGGGGTGGGTATGGCCTCCACATGATGCAACCGGCCAGCAGTTTGACCCAGACTTGCATAGAATTAAAGTAACTCCACCAAGTCAAGCATATTATGGGAACACCTAAAAACTAATTAATTAACCTGTCTTCTTGGTCCACCAAGAAAAAAGACTGCAGAGAAAAAAGACTGAAAAAGCAAGTCTCCTCCTTACAGAAATCATTGCAAAGTTTTGTCAGCACAATATAAATCTTCTAAACCAATGTTATTCACCCCTGGTAACTTTAAAATGCATGTACTTCAACTCCCAGAATTCCCCAGCCAGCCATGGCCAGTGGGGATGGGCTAATTCTGTCAATAAACCTTACAACACTTTGCTAGCACAAGGGTTCAAGATACTAAGAATTGAGAAAGAGGGTGGCGATGTATTCTCAAAAGGCATATTATCTTTTCTGAAACATTATTTTTACTGTCTTTGATTATGCCACTTATTTTTTTGAAAAAGAGAACTGACCATCTTCTTTTGTTGGTAGCTAGGAAAAAAGTGAAGGCCAGTGTCATACTTTCATTTTAGAAGGAACCTGAGTGTAAACAATTGTGTTCTTTGAAAGATTAATTCATATGTTAAAGATAATTAAGACAACTTTATTTCTTTAATATAAAATCAAAGCATTTTATCAATTTTTTTCAGTTTATCAAGCAACACACTGGAGTTTTTCAGTGAGAAATAAATGAGTTACAAGATTTAAAAAGTACTTGAACTATAGAACATTGTTTAATTAACTTTATGTAATCTCAGAAGCTGTAGGGTCAAGCATTGCTAAACCACCTGGACATTTCTGAAGTTAACATCAGCCTTTGAGGAAAAGAAGCAGGGAAACTATTCACATTTGAGGGGAAAGTATCTGCTTCTCCTTCCTGCAATGGCATCTGGACAATTTAATTTATATCTTACCGCTTACTACCAATATTAATTTCCTTATAATATTACACAAAGCAACCATTCTGCCTGGAGTCCCATAAGAATCTGCCTGAATAAGTGAAGACTCCCAGTTATGGTTCCCATAATCATTCTTAAATAGACATGTTGGAGGTACAATGTTTTATAAAAACTGGAACCAAAGTCCTGATGCACAGTTATCTGCAAGTAGTTGAATCCAGGTGTAAAATCTTTCCTTTCCTTTCCCAATAGAGATGATGGAAGCTGCCTATAAATGATGAGAGAATGGGACCCATCCTGATGGCTTTAGGAGAACAGATAAGACAGACTTATATAGTTCTAAGAATGTAGGTACCAGGGTGAAGTGATAGTTGTATAGCACAATAGTTTTATGCATTTGGATTTTTTTAAAAAAATATATATCTTGATTTAATTGACTTCAATTGATTTAATTGTCAAAAGTTTTAAAGTAGCAATACAAATATTGTCAATATAACTAAAAAAACAAATCCTGCAAATATTGAGAGATATTCCCAGAGATACATATTTATTTATTTATTTATTTATCTATTTATTTATTTATTTTTACTGTAAATAAGCACTGAAATTGGAAAATGACACCTCAGGAACCTTGGCTTAGATTAAATTCTGCAGTTATTATCACAGAGAGGTAAAGCAGACAACTGATGTCACGGAGACACTCTAGGTGCAATTTTCATAATCCAGAACCAATTGCATTTAGGAAGCATTAAGCATTAGTTTCCATTTCTAATTATTATACTGCTTGCCACTAGACTAGTTTCTTATTATATTACTAATTTGATTTGCATACTGGGGAACAGTTATGTTTTGGTGAGTCTTCAGTGAAGAGTTTTGCAGATGATTTATCTGTTAGTTGCTCATATGGTGAGCACTGTCTCTCTTGGAAGGACTCCTTGTTCTTGTAACAAACAAATAAATAAAAGAATGGGTAATTAATCACAGAACACGTAAACAATGGGGAACACATAATATGATAACACATTATGAAAAAGTAGCAAAACCAGTATAACTGTTTTGTGAAGATAGGGATACGCGAAGACAGCAGGTTCAGCTTAGTGATTTATTGTTGTACACCAAGGCAAAAACAGTGGGGTCACAGCCCCCTTATATAGTCCGCTGAATGTTGGTTCTGCCAATCCCTGGACCCGCTGCTTTCCCGCTCGAAGGCTCGGCCAATCGTCTGCGTTAGTTTCTGACAGCTAGGGTCCGCGTGTGGAGCTGTCAACGTTGCGCCTGCGTGTTGGCGGCCGGCAATTTGACAGCTGTCAAATTGCCGCGTGCTGAACTGTCAAGGGAGATTTACCTCACGAACCTTTCCCAACTTGCTGTAACATAACTAATTAATATGTCATTAACATGTGAACACAATAACAATAAACTGATGAATACATATCACCCCTTACCCCTCCCCTGAACTGGTACCATTCCTCCCTCTCCGTTGTTGTGTATTGCCCCCCCATTCGAAGTCTTGTAAATATGCTGGCGGTTGTCTTCTTCGGCTGGAGCGTCTTGGGGTTCCGACGTTCTCTTGTTCCCCTTCCCCTGGTGCTGGTTGGTAGAATGTGGGAAGTTGTCGGTTTTCAGTTTGCATTTGTGGTGATGTGCGGGGCGGGGTGGGCGGTGGAATGTTTTGGGGTTGTCGCTTCCGCAATTGATCTAAATGTCTGTGGATGTGTTCGTTGAATTGTGTTTGTATAATGTAAGAAAGTGGCCCTGTTTGGTCGATTATGGTGCCTTGCAGCCATTTTGGTCCCGATGCATAGTTACAGGCCCATACGGTTTGTCCAATGGAAAAAGTTCTTGATGGAAGGGGATGTTCGTTTTCGATGTTGCCTCTGTCTGGGTGCATTCTATCTAAACGGGTGATCAGTCTTCGTCCCCATCGTAGTTCTGCTGGAGATTTTCCGGTGGTGGTGCAAGGTGTGGTATGCTGGGCAAGAAGGTATTGGGAGAGTCTGCGATGCCAGTTGCCTTGAACAATTTTTCTGAGGGCGTCCTTGGTGGTTCTTACCATAACTTCAGCCATCCCGTTGGAGGAGGGGTGGAAGGGAGCTGATGTTACGTGTTTAATAGAGTTGCCCCTCGTGAATATCTGAAATTCGCGGGATGTAAATTGGGGTCCATTGTCAGTGACAAGGGTGTCAGGGAGGCCGTGTGTAGCAAAAAACCCCCGTAAAGCCTGAATTGTGTTAATAGAGGTAGTGCTGTGGATTGGGGCAATTTCAAGCCATTTTGAGAAACTATCTACAGCTATAAGGAATGTTTGCCCCTGGAACGGTCCGGCAAAGTCCAGGTGGACCCTGGACCATGGGTTCTTTGTTGCCTCCCATCTGTGTGGTGTGTTTTGCGGTGGGGCTGATCTTGTTAGCTGGCAAGGGTAACAGCCTGCGACATAATTTTCTATGTTGGTATCTATGTCCGGCCACCAAACATAGCTTCTAGCTAGGGCTTTCATTTTTACAATCCCTGGGTGGCCCTCATGCAGTGTTATTAATGTCCTTCCTCTGTGTTTTTGGGGAACTACTACCCTGTTTCCCCATAGGAGGCACCCTAAGTGTGCTGAAAGTTCATGTCGTCTGGCATAGTATGGTTTAAATTCCTCCCCTGGGCATGAGGTTGGCCATCCTGCGGAGACCCATTGGTATATTCTGCTGCATATCCTGTCGGTGGCTGTGGCTGTGGAGATGTCCTTAGCTGTCAGGGGGGTGTCTGGCAGTTCTGCGATCGCCAGGATCCGTCCTGCCGGAGCTGGGTCTGGGTCAGATTCCGGCAGGGGCAGTCTGCTGAGCCCGTCAGCGTGCCCTAATTCTTTCCCCGGTTTATGGACTAATTGGAATGAATAAGCTGACAAGAAGGTTGACCAACGTAATGTTCTGGGTGAAAGTATTTGCAGGGTTAGTTTGTTCCACGTGAATATGCCCAGAAGGGGTTTGTGATCGGTGAATATGGTAAACGTTCTACCGTATAGGTAGTCGTGGAACTTTTTTACCCCCGCAACAATGGCTAGCGCCTCTCTATCAATTTGGGCATAATTTCTTTCTGCCTTCGTTAGGGTTCTTGAATAGAATGCTATGGGTTTTTGTTCTCCTGAGTCCGAAAGATGACTTAATACTGACCCAATACCGTATGGAGATGCATCGCAGGCGATGCAGAGGGGAAGGTCCTCCCTGAATAGTGTTACTGTAGAACTATGGCACAGGGCGTTTTTGAGTTTTATGAAACTGGCATCGTGTTCCGATGTCCATAGCCAGGGGCGTCCCTTATCTAAGAGGCGGTGCAATGGTTCGGCTAGGGTAGCTTTATGTGGTAGAAATGCGTGATAAAAGTTCAAGAGTCCTAAGAACGCTTGCAACTCTTGCTTATTCTTTGGTGTTGGGGCTGCTTTGATAGCTTTAATTTTTGCATCAGTGGGGTGTACCCCTTGGGCATCAATTTTATAACCTAAAAATTCTGTTGAGGGGACTCCTATCTGGCATTTTTGTTTGTGAAGTTTGAGACCTGCTAAATTTTCTTCGTTTTCGCCTGCGATTAGGACATCATCAAAATAGGGGCATACCCCAGGAATTCCTTTTAAAGTTTTTTCCATTATTTCTTGGAAGATTCCTGGGGCTGCCGAAATGCCAAATTGTAAGCGCTTGACTTTAAAAGCCCCGCGGTGAGTTACAATCGTTTGCGCATCTGCGGTTTCAGGAGTTACTGGAAGCTGCAAATACGCTTGCGCCAAATCAAGTTTGGCAAAGATGGCGCCGGACCTGATCGAAGAGAGGACGTCTTTCACCGCGGGGACCGGGTAAGCATGTGCGTTAAGTGCCCGGTTTAGAGTAGCTTTATAATCGGCACATAAGCGAATTTGGCCATTAGGTTTTATAGGTGTAACTATAGGGGTTTCCCAGGACCCTCCGTCGGTGGGTTCTAGGACTCCTATTTTGACGAGGCGGTCCAGCTCGTCATCAATTTTTTGTTTGAGGGCGAACGGGACCCTATGGGCTCGTATTCTAATGGGAGGTATGTCCGGCTTTAGCTTAAGGTTGATGGGGGGCCCTGTGTAAGTTCCAAGGGAACCGTCAAAAACGTCTGCGAATTGTTTGCAGACGTCTTCGAGGTTTGCGGCCTGTACCCTGTTGATGCCCGTTAGTTGTATGCCTAGTGCCCTGAACCAGTCTAGGCCGATTAGGTTCGACCTGTTTTCTTGTGTCACTAGGACCTTGAGGGGGCCTCGGAATTTTTTAAATTCCACTAAAATTTCTGCTTGGCCCTTCAGGGGTATTGGGGACTTCTGGTAATCTGCTAGGTTCACCTGGGGAGGTTTTAAGGGAATTTGTCTCCTGTTTTTCTGGCAAATTTCCTTGAAGGTCTGCCCTGATATGAGGGTGACGGCTGAGCCGGAGTCCACCTCTAGTTCACAAGGTACCCCTTGTAGTTTGGCTTTAATTTTTACTTTAGGGGTTAACTTGTGGCTGCTCCCCCCTCCTTCCGTTTTGTTAATAGCCTGTACTAGGTGGCTTGGGCCCCTGATTTTTTCCCAGCTCCGGGGTGTCATACCTGGGGACGTTGTTTCAACTTCGTGAAGCTCCCCACGGTTGCGGCTTCTACATGCGGGTTTGATGTGCCCCAATTTTCCGCAGTTGTGGCACCGGGCGTTTCTAAATTTGCAGGAGGACCTGATGTGGTTCCCTCCGCAGCTGGCGCAAGTGACTCGGGGCTCTCGGCTGATGTTCTTGGGTCTTGCCCCTTCCTTGTTGTCGGGTGTCCGGCTTTGGACCTTTTCGAGTCGACGGTGGATGGCGTCCACGTCGGTGAAATCTTCTATTTCGCCTTGGTCTCTGGGGGCTGTTTCCCCTTGATTCGCGGCCCTGGTTTGGTTTTGTTGAGCCTTGGCGAAGTCTTCAGAGTGGGTGTCTTCGTATGCCTGAATCTCTCTAGTGACTTCAGCTAGATTCAGGGCCGGTTTCACCATTATTTTCCTTTGGAGGTGCTCGTCTCGGAGGCCGATGACCAGTTGGTCCCTTATCCGGTCCTCCAGGTCCGGAAAGTGACACCATCTGGCGGCCTGTCTCACTCCCGATACGAAGTCTGCTGCCGTTTCCCCGGGTCTTTGGCGACGCCTCGCGAACTGGACCCTCCAGTAGATTTCGGAATGGGTCGGCATGTAGTGCTTACTGAGCTTCTCTGTTAGCTCCGCGTAGGTCACCTGCACGACCGGCTCTGGGCTGCATAGGCCGACGGCCACGTCGTATACCGCGGTTCCGCTGAGGTACAAGAGTGCGGCCGCCTTAGCCCGGTCGTCGGTTATCTTGCTGACCAACAGGTAGCCTTCAATTTGGCCAAGGTGCGATTCCCAGCGCTCGGGGAATCGAGTATCGAACTCGCGTATCTGGCCGAAAGCTGCCATGCTGTCTCGGTTCTCCTTCGGCTTGCTTGAGGTGGAAGTTACAACTTCCCGTGACTTAGCTCAGAGCCTCCAGAAGGAACCCTTCCTAAGCTCAGTGACTTCAGCTCAGCAAGCCGATCCCACCTTCGTCGCCAGTGTTTTGTGAAGATAGGGATACGCGAAGACAGCAGGTTCAGCTTAGTGATTTATTGTTGTACACCAAGGCAAAAACAGTGGGGTCACAGCCCCCTTATATAGTCCGCTGAATGTTGGTTCTGCCAATCCCTGGACCCGCTGCTTTCCCGCTCGAAGGCTCGGCCAATCGTCTGCGTTAGTTTCTGACAGCTAGGGTCCGCGTGTGGAGCTGTCAACGTTGCGCCTGTGTGTTGGCGGCCGGCAATTTGACAGCTGTCAAATTGCCGCGTGCTGAACTGTCAAGGGAGATTTACCTCACGAACCTTTCCCAACTTGCTGTAACATAACTAATTAATATGTCATTAACATGTGAACACAATAACAATAAACTGATGAATACATATCAATAACGGTCTGCCTCATTGTTCTGTATTCACAACTGGAAAAAGGAGAACACATGGGTTATCTAGAGATAGTTGATAATAACTCTTAAAGTTGTCAGAATAATGGTTGAAGTGTGATTCACCAAAATATAGAAAATAAAAAGATTTTCCCTTTTATTATTCATTTAGAATACAGATCTTCATAAAAAGGGACATAATTTATTATCACATCACATCTCATAAATTCCATTAAAGTGATTTAATTTGCTATCATTATTTTAATGTATTAAACACAGATGTTACTTGGATCGACAAGATTATACAACTCCAGGTTCCCTGCATTTCCATTTCCATTTCTTTTCAAACTAACATCTAAAATGCAGCTTTTCTCCACGTTTCAGGGCTTGAGCCAAAAACTATAGCCCAATTTTTATATAACAGAGATATTAGAGCAAAACAGTCTTTTTATTTTTTATATTGGAGATGAAAATAATTATGCTACTGCTTATCATGAATAATATCTAAGAAGGCCATGCTAAATATTCAAAAGTGTTGCTTTACAACAAGCATTCAACCATCACTTTTTTTCTGTTAAAACAGCCACATCCTTTGGAAAACTGAAAATATTCTCCAGTTGTCTATTCATTCGCATATGCACAAAAAACACTTCTGCTGGACCCATCAGTGAAGCACAAAGCTATGCAAGGGCATGTATATGGGGACAACTTTTTAAACAGCCATGAAAGTTTTGTGAAAAAACTAACTCTACAGAGTTCTGTTATTCTAACATCTTTTATGAATCATCATTGTTCTTACTAACATTAATCACCCCCATTTATTAAATGAAATGTTAAGTGATTGCAACTTTCAACTTACTGCTGGCTTCCCCACTGATTTTGCTTCTTGGAAGCTGACAATGAAGGTTGTACATGATTCACATGACCATGAGACACTGCAACTTTCATAATTATACAGTTACCAAATGCCCAATTTGTGATTACAGGTCTGCTGGCATACTGTGACGGGCACAACTTTGAGGACTGGTTATAAATCACTCTTTTCAGCATGGTTATGATTCCTAATGGTAACTGAAAAATGGTCAGTAAGTGAGGACTACCTATATATGATGCTGTTGGGGGCCTTTTTATTGAACAATAAATATAAGTAAATATATTTTGAGAAAATGGAGGAGGAAACATGCTAATAAAAACAACAGGAACTCGAAACAAGAACTTTGTATGCGGTCAGGACAAATGCTTCCCTTGATTCCTTTTGTAATAGAAGCAGGAACAGCCATGCTGATAGTTATTTATTATTTATTTATTTATTATTTACTATTTGGATTTATATACCTCCCCTCTCCCGAAGGACTCGGGGCAGTTACAGGGCAATTAAAACACTATATACAACACATAATATACAAAAATTAAAATAAATTAAACCAAGTAGCCCTAAACAATAAAACATGTTCTAAAATTTAAAATCTAAAATCCCAATCCCTCAGTCCAGGCCGGCAAGTTCAAATAGCCAAGTCTTCAGGTTGCGGTGAAAAGAGTGAAGGCCGGGAGCCATCCGGAGCTCAACAGGGAGCTGATTCCAGAGGGTAGGTGCGCCCACAGAGAATGCTCTCCCCCTGGGGGCCGCCAGTCGACATTCCCTGACCGACGGCACTCTGAGGAGGCCCTCTCTGTGGGAACGCACAGGACGATGGGAAGTTAACGCCGGCAAAAGGTACTCCCGTAAATAATCCGGGCCCATGAGGTGAGCTGGACAGGTGGAGGCTATGAAACTGGTTGTACCAGTCTGAAAGCCCAGGTTATGCATCCTCTCATGTCATCATAATGCAGCTTGTAGTTTTGCGCCATATTAGCCTAAATACTGCGACATTACTTCCACTCATTATAGAGACATCAGCAAGCGGCATCAACTGGTAAAGAGCTCAATATTGTTTGCCATAATGCAGTGAAGATAAAAAAAATGCTGTTACCTACTGCTATTATTTAACATAAAATTTAGGCAATGCTCTGCTTTCACCTCAGTACACATTGTGTGGAGTTAAAGTAGCTGGAACTATATGAGTTTATTTTTATCAGCCTTTTAATGTAAGGATGATTGACCAATTCAAAGTAATTAGAGACCAAAAACTGCAATAACAAGAGGAAGAAACAAAATTAATAAAAAGAGAAGCTACTGGCAGAAGCAATTAAGATTGTATAAAATCTTGATCTAAGTGGCTTTCAATATCATTATATACATCATTATATCCAGTGCTTTTTTTGTAAAAGAAAAAGGTGCCGGAACTCACACATGTCATACAACCCGCCTTGCCTACTCTACAAGGTTCCATCCAAAAAAGGTGCCAGAACTCCGTTCTGAGCGTTCTATGAGAAAAAAAAATGTAATTTTTTTTTTTAAATTTTAATCCCATTTATATCCCGCCCTTCTCCGGAGACTCAGGGCGGCTTACAATGTAAAGCACAAATCAATGTGCTTAGCAATAGCCTTCATTCTATGTATATGCCTGCTTATTATTAGGGCTTTTGGGGGGCCCCAAGCGGCATTATTACAAAGTCAGCTTATTGCCCGCAACAATCTGGGTCCTCATTTTACCTACCTCGGAAGGATGGAAGGCTGAGTCAACCTTGAGCCTGGTGGGATGCGAACCTGCACTAATTGCAGGCAGCTGGTGTTACTGAAGGAGGCATTAGCCCACTGCTCCACCAAGGCTCTTAAAAAGCCCTGATTATATCCCTCTGGCCCAAATACTGTAATTAGAAATGGGAGGCATGGGACTGAGGTGATTCTCCTCCTTCCTCTGTGATCAGAAGCAGAGTGATTGAGCCTGAAGTCCCTGTATGCGGAGTGCTACAGAGAGTAAGGAAGATGATCTTGACAGAAATTAGGCCACATCGGTTCCCAAAGTGACAAGAGGGAAGAGATGAATCAAGTCCAAAACAAGAAGAAGGTATAACAAGTGGCTCAAGCAGACACCTGTCATGGTATATGGGGAAGATCTGGCTTCCGACAGGTGGAGAAGCCATAACCTATGGATCAGTCAAGCAGCAACTGAATCTGCCTATGGAATGTGAACAGGGCAAATGACCCAGAAGGGATTTCCAGACTTGCAAGATTCACGTCAGAAGCAGCACACCCAGAAATATTAGCTTTAACTTTATTGTACGGTTTCATTAACAAAATCTTGAAAGTCTGAAAATACATTTCCTCGCCTTTCACTTTTTCATCCAAGAGGCTGGGGGGGGTGTCTTTTTCTGAGATGTTTGGCATGTCAAAATTCCTTCTGCAGACTCAGTTGCTGCTTGTCTGACAGTTGTCTAGTCTGCAGCTTTCAACCTGTCTCCCAAGTTCATTCCCACATACCATTACAGTACACTATCTCTATAATTCAAATCACTATGTGAACTTCATTAATTTAAATTAATTAAAACTTTAAGTTTTATTCCAAGATTCTTTTATTCTATTTTAACTCAGTGGAAATCTAGGAACCTGGAGACTTGGAAAAACAGGTTTCCAAGCAGATTATCTATTTCTGGAAGCTACTTTGGACTCTCTGTTCATGTTCTCAAAACGTGCATTTACAAGCTTCCTCCTCTGTAGTTATTGGTTACTTTAGCTTATTAGAACTGTTTCTTAAATTCATAAATTGTTTGATCAAATAATGTTCTGTATTGACTGCTACAGTGTAATTGCTTCGTAGGTTTGTATAGGCACATAACATGAAAAGATAGAAAATGGCTGAAAACCTGACACATGTTTCTGTTTACTAGTACTGTACTACAGTTTACTAATATTATTGTTATTACTGAGTAACTTCAAGAACTGTTTTGGGCTTCAGAGACTTGCAAATTTGCTACAGGAGAGACCAACATTATTTCTCACAGGATTTTTATTGTCCAATTTTCCTGTTTCACACAAAGAATTCTAATGTAGCTAGGGGACACAAATCTTCCTCATTAGTTTGCTCATATTTTCAATACATTATTGTATTTTAATAGAAACAACATTACAAACACAATGAAAAACTGTTAAGAGAGAAGATTGAGTAGTACCCCAAATCTGTTATCTGTTATTATCTGCCTAAAAGCACCTTTGCATACAAAAGGCATTTTCTTGTCATTACATGTTTCACTATAAGATACAGGATGTCTATGCATGGCAGGGTTTTTGTGCCAAAGATTTCCATGAACCAGTAAGTTTTGGGAAGGTCTTTCAAGGGAAAAATATAGGAGAAAAGTAGAGATTAAAAAAATTAGATCTTTGTTCTTCCCTCCCCCCCTCTGTGTGTGTGTGTGTGTGTGTGTGTGTGTACGCGCGTGCCTTAGCATGTGGTGGCAAGAACTCAGCCTTATAGGATGAGATTCAGTACCTGCTCAGTAGGTTACAGCATGTGAACTCAGAAAACTGGGTTGTGTTTAGCAATGGCAATGCTATTTGTGTATTGTGAGCAAACCAGAACCAAAATGAGGCCATGTTTCTGCCCCCACCCTATAACTTACATACCCCATGAAAGCTGTGTGTGTTGGATGAGAAGGGCTATTCCAAACAGCAGCAGCATAAAGGGGAAAAAAATAATTAAAAGTGTGAAGGCTGTAAGATTGGGGTGATACAGTACTGTATAATTCTGACTTGTTTATTGAACTGACCCATTTAATGAATTCGATCCAAACAGGCTGAGCTCCTGCAACAATCTAACCAGAAACAAAACGAAACAAAACAACTTTAAAGTATTCAAGGATTCGAATGCAGCATCCAGCCCTTCAAAAACCCCACCGGGCTAAGCGTACCGTACTACTACGCCAATTCTGAAGACCAAACAATTTGTGGCAGAATCGCGGGCTGTAGTCAAAGTCTCCTGAGGCTGAAAGAAAGTACATTCATTGGGTTGGAGGTGGGGCCCTCTCTGCTACATAAGTGAATGTGAGAGTGTACGGTTCCGGACGGGGAAGTGCGTGTGTGCGCGGTCGAGGCACTCTTTGTGGGCCGAAGGTATAGTGTGCGAGCTGGGTTGGCGCGCTTTGGAGAGGGGCTGATGGGGAAGTTGTGCCTCTCGTCCGGGGTATGGTTGGCGCACGCGGCGCTCCCAAAGAAGGGAAAGGGGGCGGCGGGCTCGCAGCCTGCTAGAGTTCTCCCACCACTTCTCTATCTCTACGAAGCACAGCAGAGGCTGTGACTAGGGGAGCTTCGGCTAGCCACATCGGCCCCCACTTTCGGGCGGCAACGGAGGCGGGTCTGGTCGTGGGAGAGAGAAGGAGGGAGGCGGGTCGCGAAGGCAGGAAGGGCTGTGGCTGGAACCAAGGCTGTGACGGGGGCAGGGCTGTGGGACCGAGCGAGGCCCGGAAAGAAAGGAGGATCCTGACTGCGGGACCGGGCTGGGCCGTGCCGGCCCAGGTAAGAGACCGGAGTTGTGGGTGCAGGAAGTGAAAAGGGCGACGAAAAACATACCCGCGCCGCGGCCGGGACACCATGCCGCTTCCCTATAGTGGAAATCAAATATCCTGCGAAGGAGACGGGTGTATATTTTCTCCCCTCAATAAATTAAAAGATGTGCATGACCCTTTATGAGCCGAAGCCGAAAAGGCCGTTTAGCCCAATAGTAATATTTTAGTTCAGGCACGTGCAAAGCGCTTTATGTTTACCTGGGAACAGTTAACCCCCGCGCGCGCGCGGCGAACCCGTGTTTCCTTGTATGTGTGTGTCACTTAGATACGTATGGCTGTAATCTTAACGTGATTGGCTCCCTGTGTGTATACGCAAATGGTGGTAAATACTTGCCACTGAGTGACACGTGCAGGGGTTGAATATTATGTGTGTTATGAACGAGATAAGGGTTGCCCTGTTTTCTTGTGAAAGTTATTTGAGACGACAGAATTAACGGGGTGCAGTTTTCGCAAAACACCTGTATATCTCCGACTCTGCACGTAAAGATCTAACACGCCACCAATGCGACAGGAAAAATGTTGTTTATCAAATCGACGAATCACTTTGTAAAGAAGTGACGGTAGCCTAGGGCGATCTGGGGGAAGTGCTTTCAGGGTTCCACTTACAAACAGACACAGGGCGCCCCCTTTCCAAAGAGAAAAGGAAAAAGCTATTCAGCCCCCAACTCCAGGCAGAGACAAATTTCCATGGCGTTTTTAAAATATAACATGGGCATAATGCTGGATCTGGTGGCACAAATTGGCTGGATTGCTGTGTATCTTCTAGCTCGTCCGTAGAGGCAACCCCATCTATAAGAGCTAAATTGCATAAGCTCAAAACTATTATTTTGTTTTTGCATTGAAAATAGGTTGCTATGTAACCCTTGGCTCAAGATAAATTCTTGGGCTGATGAACTTTTTAAATCTTAGGTTGGGTGAAGATTAGAGCTTTTGTTAGTTTAGTTTAATTTTTGTTGTTGTCTGTTTTTCCTGTTGAGCTGTAAACAGAATATGTATGCTAGAGAAAGGGAATGTTTACCTTTCGGTTCCAGAAGCAATAAATCTGCATGCAGACTCCCTTCTCTCCCTCTTCCCCAAGTTGGTATGGTCAGTTTCAATTTCAAAGCAGTGTCATTTGGGCAAGTGTTAAGGAATGGGCCTTCTCTCCTGCCTGTCTAAGGATTTGGTGTCTGTCTTTTCCTGTGGCATTTGATAGTTAAGGTGCTAGCTAATTCAAGAAACAAGAATTATTTCTCCAATTCTCAAATTCAGCCACTGAATTTTTTTTTGCTGCTTGTTAAGTTAAAATAGTTGCACTTAGGTGTTGACATCACTGTATTTCTTTTCACTGTGGCTATGAAATGATGTGGCCTCTACTGAACAACGTACAACTTTCTTAATTATTTTTATTTATTTATCAAATTTATATGTCACCTATCTCACGGTGTGAGGTAACACTAAGCACATTATACATCTCTCTTTTTTAAAGTCTGCTTTTAAAACCTGAACTGAAACAATAATGAAATATATAACTTTCCCAGTGCTCTTACAAGATTTATTTTTACAGGACCAAATGTGAACATGATTTAATTTGCAGTGTTTGTCTATTTTTTTCTCATATAGTTTATTTAAATGTATTCACTGCTTTCAAAACAGTATTTACAGATAGTTTATTGTGGTCCATCCTTAGAGGCAAAGTTATCAGTAAAAGTAATAGTTAGATAATTAACTATTTTGAAAGCCTAAACAAATAAAATGTATTGTCTGATTCAAAAAGTCCACGTGACAGAAGTTCACTTTCATAAATAGTGCTACATTCATCTCACCTGCCAAGAAGGTCTTTTGCATGGAAGAAACCACTTAGATATGATCTATGGATTTGGCAAAATGGAGGAATCCCAATTCTTTGGGTATGTAGGTCCAAGAACACATAAGGGCTTATGGGAAGTCCTTACATTTTGAACAGAAGGATAAAAACCAGGGAAGGATAATCTCATAACCTATTTTATACAATTTTGCTAATATAAGCTTTAGATAAAATTTATTGCTGCTTTTATCTGGTATTATTTTCATACTGTAAGGTCTATCTGTATTTTAATTTCTGTAATTTCATATGGTTACTTTGTTGTTGTTTTATTTTATCTCCACTTAGGAAATTTTTAACAATAAGTAGCATTTTTGTTAAAAAAAATTGCTCCCATTTAGTAAATTTGTTGCTATATCCTATAGCTATATTTGTAGCTATAACCTAAATCAGACATATGTATGTCTACAGCTATATCTATCTCCATTTCTATATCTATATAGCTATAGAGTATTCATCTTTAAAGGCCACTAAAATACTGTGGGAAGTCATCCAGTGCTAATTTCCTTGACTAATTCAGGTCTTATTTATTATTTATTTTTAGCAAGTTTTCATATTATTTTGCAATGCCCTAGTTTTAGGTGAGAAAAAGGTTATTTGGGCAGTCTCTGGCAGGGAAATGCAAACTTTGGGGTCTGGGACATATTTGCAATTATAACTGGTTATGTTATATAAAATGGCCACAATGGAATACTTGCCTATTAACAAAATGGAGTCTGAACATAGTCAGTCACAAATGCCAATTTAGTGGAAGTTCAACTAGCCCTCTAGGATGATTTCTATCAACCCATTGGCACCTTTGTGAGGTACCAAATACTTTGTGGCAAATAAATAAAATGCTAGAGGCTGATGGTTTCCTTTGTAGTATGCCAGCTTCCTGTTTATGTTTTTTAAAATTATTTTAATGCAATTGGACATTCTGAAAGAAATAAAAATGGGCAACCTTTCAAATTCTCTACAACTCTTTCTGAGACCAATTATAAGGAAAAAAGGAAATCTAAAAATTATACTAGAAGTTCAAGTTATCAGGTATGAAATTTAAAGTCATTCCTAACATAAAGACTATGGACTGAATAAAAGTATAGATTTAGTATTAAATTACACTCAGCATCAGGCTAAAAAAATGGATATACCTATCTACGCTGAAAATACAAATACGTTCATGCCCAGTCCATCACCTGAAATTGCTGATGTAGACAAACATCTGCCTCACGTTCCAGCTAGTGGAATATCTAAAATAATATGGTTGATATGCTTCTTCCTTCCTTTCTTCTGCCTATCACAATAGTGGGCATTTTGGTATTATGTCAGTGCTTTATGGCTGAAGATTTTGTATGCAAGTATTGAATGAAAAATAGATTTCTTTTCCCTTATATTGGCAATTCTTGAGGAATGTTTCAGTCTACAGCACACTTTGAGCAGCTGTTCTTAGATAAAACAGATATTTCCATTAGTTGGTAAGTTGATTCCTCTGCTATTAAGTGAATAATTTACAAATATGTGCACGTTTTGTTTCTTGTTTCTTTGGCAAAGTGTCCTTTAGATTTCTAACTGCATTATTTTTATAAGCATAGGTAGTGCACTTTTAGCCACATAACTAATTCAATATCAGTCAGTGCAGCATGTGTTATTGAGATATCTTTATACTGTATCGTCCTGTAATCAATGTAAATTCCTTTTTAAAAAGCAAGAAAGTAGAACCATAAAATTATTGATTTTTTTTAATATTGGATATTTTGTGTTGTGGGATTATATTGTTTTCCCCCTAGAGAATAAATCAAAGAGGATTAGAAAAATAATCAAATTTACCCTATGTTTGATTATGCATATGGGGTAGTTTCATGTCAGTTACCTTATGTCTTATGTAAAGTAAAAGTACTTTTGATCACTTTTATAATTATATTTATTTCTAGAAAGAGGGAAATGATTCAGCCTTGAGGAGGAGTTCATCAGTGCTGCCTTGTCTTGCCCCAAGTGTAAACTCATAGTAGGACACTTTTGTTCATATTTAGGCACATGTGAAGACCTAACGCTCTTGAGAACTCTATAATATTGGGAAATACAGTAAAAAGATTATCAGCAGCAAGTGGATAGACTCAATTACAGTAGCAATTGATGCATTGTTTGTACCAAATTGGGGACTGGAGAAAGTTTGTATGACTTAAGAATTGACACTGACTTGATAGTACATAATTAATCAATCAATCAAGAAAACTTCAGAAGGCCAGATCTCATTGTAGGAGGTCTAGAAAAAAACCAACCCCATTCTGCAGTGGAAAAATGAAATCAGAGAACTTCCCTTTTCTGTTCTATCCTCCAGGCTCTACATATTCAGTTCCTCCAATCTCTCCTAATATATTTTGTCTCATATCTTGCATCATTTTTGTTGCCCATCTCTGGACTCTCAATCTTATCAATATCTTTTTTTTTAAAGTGAAGTCTCCAGAACAGGACACAGGATTCAAATGAGGTCTATAAAAGCCCTGTATAGCAGGATTAGGACCTCTTTTTTTCCTGCTGGTGATCCTTCTAGGGATCTATCCCATAATTTTGTTTGCCTTCACAGATGCCTGGCCACACTGTTTGCTTTTTTTTTGCAGCCATCTGCTGTGAGCACAGCTAAATCCTTTTCTTCTGTTGTTCTGTCCAACACTGTACCCCCCATACTGTGCTCAGCCAGAGGATTCATTTCCCCTAAGTTACAATTAGAAACATTGAACTGCAGTTTCCACATTTTGACCAATTTTCCAGCAATGCCATGATATGAATACCTCCAGGAACATCACACACACCTTTATTATTACACACCTTTGTGTCATCAGCAAAACACTTACCTAGAAATCCTTCTGTTACCGTATTTTCCGGCGTATAAGACGACTGGGCGTATAAGACGACCCCCAACTTTTGAGATGATTTTCATGGGTTAAAAAGTCGTCTTATACGCCGGAAAATATGGTATATTACTTACAAACACATTAAACAGGACAGGACCTAGGCCTGCGCCTTGTGGTACACCTCTTGTGACTGGTTTCTGTTCAGATAGTGCCCCATTAACAATCAACTTCCTATCCACTAAAGCACCCAGTGGGTAAGTCCCTAGCCTGTACAATGAACTCATCATGTGGAACTGTATCAAATGCTTTGCTAAAATCCAAATTTCGACATAATTAAAAAAAAATCAGGTTGAGGTGACAGGATCTTCCCTCAGTAAGAACATGCTGTTTGGGGTTTTTTTGGTGGGTGGGTGGGTTTTAGACTTCTCCATCACTTATCCTTCAACACAGTTTCTAATTTTCAGCTGTTCTGAAAAATAATGTCCTTACCCTTTCGATTATCTGCTAGTTGAACTCTGTTTTCATATAGCTTTCCAGCACTGTTTCCTTAACCCCAGATTTTTCTTTGATGTCCCTTCGAAGACCACAGCAAGGATGTAGAGATTGGTATAAATATTGTTCTTCAAAGATTTTTAATGGATTCACAACCCCCCCCCCCATGCAGACTGCATTTGGTTCTGTTCCTGAGATTCTTTTACAATACAGAATGTTTACAGTCACCTTACATTGCGATACATATCTGAAAAAGCCTTTGCTTCATGCACATTTCTTTCTCTTTTTTTCTTATGTATATTTTCCAGTGCAGCCCTTTAAAGGATAAAATTAAATGTCTAACGGTTACACAGCCTTTTGAGGATGCTCTCTGGTCATCTTCATCAACTTATGTCTCTCCTAAAGAGAAACACAGAATGTGCAAAACATCAGTACAGATAGTCCTCCGTTTACCACCAGTCGCTAAATAACAGTTCAAAGTTATCTCAGACTTTAAAAAATTACCTCTTACCTGCCCTTGAAATTATGACTCCCCCACCTCCCAGTTATGTGATTGCATTATTTATTTATTTTAATTCCATTTATATCCCGCCCTTCTCCGAAGACTCAGGACGGCTTAAGGGCTCTTGGCAACCAATTCACATTTAAAAACAGTTGTAGTGTCCCGGATTTGTTCAATGACCATGTGATTCACTTAATGGCCATGTGGTTCACTTAACTATGCTGACTTGCTTTACAACCATTTTTTACAACAATCATAAAGTTAGCTCTTCTTACATGGTGCTTTGGCATA
Organism: Vipera berus; assembly: GCF_964194415.1. Lineage (NCBI taxonomy): Eukaryota > Metazoa > Chordata > Lepidosauria > Squamata > Viperidae > Vipera > Vipera berus. The sequence goes on along the minus strand of NC_138205.1, from coordinate 37,510,452 downwards.
TGACTGCATTAACATACAATGTATAATTCCAGGCTTCATTGTGGTCATAAATCAATAATTAATTGTAATTACTACTTGGAGATACTCTCAGCCACCTTGCCCATAAAAATATAAATAAATTCCTTTTTTAAAAAAAAAATGTAGCTAATCCATTTGGTGAGAACTTTAAAAAACGTACACTTATTTTTTTAAGCAGATTTTTGACAAGAGATATAAACATGTTGGTGGGTTGTTCTATGTTCCTGTTTTGCTCTGGAGAAGCTCATTTTAGTGTATGAGACAAATCCGATTGCATGAAAATTTGTGTCAGATTAAGTTTCAGTTTTAGCCACATTTCTTGGCCACACCTTCACACATTTGTTGATCCTGAGTTAATAGAATGGATGAATAGAGGAACTAATTTAGTGAGTGACAACTGGAGAAATCCAACAATATCAGCAGGAGTTGCTGGTTTTGCATTATTTTATTATTACTACTGCTGTGCCTCTTGTTTGTTGAGTAATACACATTGGAGTAAGTCATAATGTAGTTTATTTTGGTTGAGCGTGATCTGTGAAACTAGCTGCAGATTAACTCTGTTATGATAGATAATTTTTTTAAAAAAAACCTTTTTTCTATGGCTTACTTTCTACTTTTGTTCTTGTCTGATATATTCATTACAATGATAATTTCTTTATCATTAAATTATTAGCATGTAATACAAATGCTATATGCATTTCATGAATATATATGACATTTACATTATATACTAATGTAATTCCTAAAACATACAAAGTGTTCTGGATTGTGTCCAGATGCAAATACAGCATCTGCCTGCAGCACCTTAAAGCAGCTGTGCCTTTTCTTGGAAACATCTGGCTGTTTTAAAAGGATTGCAGAAAGGTACTGTAGTAGGGACGCGGTGACTCAGTGGGTTAGGACGCTGAGCTTGTCAATCAGATGGTCGGCAGTTTGGCGGGTCAAATCCCGAGTGCCGCATAACAGAGTGAGCGCCTGTTACTCGCCCCAGCTTCTGACAACCTAGTAGTTTGAAAGCATGTAAAAATGCAAGTAGAAAAATAGGGACCACTACAGTGGGAAGGTAACAGCGTTCTGTGCGCCTTTGGCGTCTAGTCATGCCGGCCACATGACCACAGAGATGTCCTCGGACAAGCACTGGCTCTTTGGCTTTGAAACGGAGATGAGCACTGGCCCCTAGAGTCGGAAACGACTAGCACACATGTGCGGGGGAACCTTTACCTTTACCTTGCCTTACTGTAGTAGTGGTCCTACACAATCCAAAACATCTGTTTGAACCTGGACCTGAAGCTCTGTGCAGCCCTGATAGCTAATGCTGCAGTTGATGAAGGCAAACATATATTATAGAATCAAATATGAAAAGTGGGGGTAGAAGAAGATAAAATGTAATATATGTAAATTATAAACATATAAGAATAGTTTTAACAACTATTAGGCTGTTCAATCTGCACTTACTGAAAATAAATTCCCCTTTTCCTATTCTGTCTAGTTTGTGTTAAATATATTCCCAGTACATAATCCAATCATTAAACAATAAATTGTTTATGGCATGTTAGCACGCAGTATTGGGTAAGGTATCAGACTGCATTTCATTTATGCCAGCAAATATGACAAATGGTTGTCTTTCTGTATTGGGTAAATATTTGTGACTATTACTTCATTATGCAATAACTCAAGAAATTGTGTAATATGTGGGTTTGCAAACTGGAAAGCGTACATTTTTATTTTATTTTTTCCTTTTTCTTTGAAGGAATGAAATATTAAACCAGCAGGCAAGCCAAACATGCATATTAAAAAAACAAGAAACCATAAAAATACATGCATAAGCGTAATTGGAGATACAGTGTCCTCTTTTAAAAGGCATTTATTATTTTTCAGCAAGAAGTGCTGTGAAGAATTACACATTATTACTACTCTTGTGCAGTTATTCTTTTTAAACAATTTCTGCCAATTATGAGATGAAGTTATTATAAGCCAATGTATCAATTAAGAATGATTGAAAGAATGTGCAAAATAGGCTGCTCTTTGGATGGTGATAAAAAGTAAAGCACTAAAAAAAATTCTTTGTTGGAAAAAATAACAGCTTTGCTTTGCTAAGTTCTCCAGCTCCTTTTATTTAAAAATGTTATGTTAGTTGTTCTCATGTTTCATGTGCCCAGCCAGCTGCTAGATCATTACATGTGAGGGGTTTTGTTGGCTAAGTACATTATTGTGCAGGAAGAGGCATTGGGAAATGGAGTGCCAAAGCTTCGTGATATAGCAAAGTAGCAAGGCAGCTTGTTTTCCTTGTTCAAGACAACGGGTGGAAATACAGCATGAGTATATGTAGAACATACTGCCGTAATATGAAAGACATAGAGGCAAGTCTTGCTGGAAGCAAATCTCCTCCTGTGGAATTTTGGATGCTTTCTGAGCCTGGTTGCTTGCCTGTAGACATTTGTTTCCAGACTAGGTAACATCTTCAGTGCTGGAAAGAAGTGAGTTTGTTCTCTGTTTATATGGAGTAGCTTGACCTGTCTGGGTTGATGGGTAGTTGTTTACTCCTTGGTAGTTCCTTAATAAAAGTATTGTTTACTGTTGGTCTGGTGTTAATCCTGGTATTCATGATGTTGTTTCCCTTTTAGCTTTTTTATTGTTTCTTTTGTATGGTGTGTACATGTTGTTTATCTCTATGCGCCTGTTGATTGCTGATTTGTCTGAGTGCCAAGCTTACAGGAATTTCCCTGCATTTTGAATTTAGCTTGGTCTAGGATTCTCATGGTTTCCCAGTTGAAACTATGGTTACGACTGTCCAGGTTTTGTGAAATTAAGCTGTTTTTTATTGTGTCTTCTGACCACTGGTTAGTGTTTGCAAATGCACTCTGCTAGTCTTCAGCCAATCTGTCTTTTATAGTGGCTCTTACAATCATTACACTATTGTACATGACTCCTGTTTTTTCTTCTTGGGCTATTAAGTCTTTTGGTGTATTCAAGATAACTTTGGAGGGATTTAGTTGGCTTATGCACTACAAAGATACAATGGTTGTAATAGTTTGTTAATTGTTTCTGAGATGTTTTTGATGTGTAGCAGTATTATTCTTTTCATAGTTTGCATTGGTTGTGCTGTAGTAAGTTGAGAAAAACTAAAGAAGTTTTTGCTAAAGTTGTATGGGTATCCATGGCTCATTTTTTATGTCTTTTGACATTGTGTTGAAAGAAGTATTTAGAGCCAGGTGTCCCAAAATCTTATTTTTTTTTCATTGATTTCGGCATAAAGTTTCATTTTTATCTTTAGGACACTTTAACATAATTTTTCAGGTTTCAATCAGCTTCCTTACCTTTCAATCTGTGTTTGTGTATGCATTTGTGTGTGCATGTGTATGTGTATCTGTATATCTCACTAGCATCTTAATGGTATGTAACTTCCTTCCTTTGTTTTTAGCCCCCCCCTTTCATTTTTTCCTCTTTCCTCCTTGCCAGTTCTTCTTTTTTTCTCTTCTCAGCTGATCTATATTCCCCATCATTCATATAAATATATTTTAGGGATTCTTCCTCCCTTTTTTCCATCTATCTCCAGTTCTTTTTAAAAGATTTTTGTTCTAATCTTAGCACATCTCAAAGGCTGCTGATGCATTTTCTGGTGCTATATATTGCTATTTTCACTCTCTTCTGACATTTGAAAATAAAGTATCATGTCACAGATTTGATATATTTTCACCCCTTTTCCTTGCTCCTCATAATACCTAAAGTGGAGCTGTTGCACATTTCTAAAAATTAAAATTTGTTTGATAATTATAGGTGACTTCTGTCTTTCCTGAAAATAAGAGCTGTTTTTATCCCATGAACTATGTAGTTATATTAATGAGGCAGCTAATTCATTGAGGCCAAACAGTAGTTCATTTTTTACAAAAGGCAAAAGTTTTGTACAATTTCTGGGTTAATACATGATTAATATTTTTTAAAGAATGATAACACATTCATATATGCACGTATACATGTACTGCTGTCTAAGCACACTATAACATATACAAAATCATAATGAGAATTATACTTCTTCCTGGGCAATCATCCAGTCATTTGATGAGACAGATAAGGCACTGGTTATCATAAAAGGGAGTACCTGATATGCTACCGCAGTATGATTGTCATGATTTTCTTCATAAAACCATGAAGGAGCCAAGATTTGCTAAATTATTGCATGTATAGAATACAATCATTACCAGCTAATCATAGATATTTATGATACTGGTGAGTTATTGTGTTCCTATTGCTGCTGAACTGTGATTGCCTTTAGATAACAGAAAAATAGATCTGTAGCCTGTCCATTCATGAAATTCATTCTGGCCTTATGTATGAAGTTTCATATGTGCTCTTCCAACTTTCCATGCATTTTTAGGATGTGATATTACATCCTTAATCCTGGTTATAGAGAGAAAACTGGTCCTGAGGAATTCTTTGACAGAAAGAATTGATGCTGTACCAAGGTAGGGACGTGCCTCATTTAACATTCCAGGATTATTATTTATCTAGTCATCATATTAAATAAATAAAATAAATAAATAAACCTTTATTGTCAAAGTACAACATGTGTACATTGAGATTAGCTGAGCCTACCCCCGTGCTCTCTCCCCCCAACACACAGTGACAACAAACCCTCCATCCTACCACACCATGTGAACCAACTACACACACACCGGCCTCCCAAGTCAATTCTGCATAAGTTCACAGAGATTATATCCCATTTAAAAGCCTAACAGCCCACAGATAAAAGCTATTTTCCAGCCTGTTGGTACGGCTGGCTATACTCCTATATCTCCTACCGGATGTTAGGAGAGTAAAGAGATACCATCCAGGGTGTGAGTCATCCCTGAGAATCTTCCTCACTCTTCCAAGGCAACGAGCCCTGGCGATGTCATCCAGTGGTGTCAGGGGACAGCCCACAATGTCTTGTGCTGTGCTCACTAGCCTCTGTAATACTTTCCTGTCCGCGGCTGTCAGACCAGCATACCAAAAACCACAATACCATACGAGAGGACGCTCTCTATAGCAGACTGGTAAAAGAGGGTCATTAGCCGTTGTTCTATCCTGTTCTTCCGCAAGACCCTAAGAAAGTGAAGCCTCTGTTGGGCCTTTCTAGCCACCTGGGTTGTATTAACTTTCCAGGTCAGATCTTCACAGAGGTAGACTCCCAGAAATTTAAAGGAGGAAACTCTCTCCACACAGTCCTCCTCGATGTAAAGTGGGGCAGGTTCCTCCTTTTTTCTCCGGAAGTCTAACACCATCTCTTTCGTCTTGCCAATGTTTAGGTGCAAATTGTTACTACACCATATGGATATTATTGTATAATGTATTATGATTACCACTAGAAAGAAATTGATGACAAATTATATTCTACTGCAATGATTATAGTAGGGTCTGTTCCCAAGTCTTTTTGTTTCTAAGAAGTTGAGGTTTGACTCAGAGGGATGATATAAGCTCTTTTGGATGATATGCCATTTAGCTTTTCAGACAAGGTATGTTCTGCATCTTATGGCCAAGCAGAAGGAATGCAAATGTGAAAGGACTATACAAATTGTCCTCGAGTTAGGATTGGTCACTTAGCAACTATCCAAAATTACAACTTCCCTCCCCAAGGTACTTATGACTTGGTTCCAAAGTTCTGATGCCTCCCCATCCGTGATCACAAAACTGCAGTTTGGGTGCTCAGCAACTGGCCCAAATTAATGTAACATCCCACAGTCACATGACTGTAGATTTGCTTAATGACTATGGTATTTTCTTAATGAGTTCTGCAGTAAAGGTCATAAAATCTGCTCAGTCTTTTTTATGACAGTCACAACTTAGAATCATAATGGGCTGGTTCTGTTATGGTCATAAGTCGAGGGGTATTTGTATTGCACTTTTTCCTGAGGGAGAGAATTGTTCCAGCATGTACCTGAATCTATCTAAATTAGCTGTGATATCTGTTTAGTTTTAAAAAAATAACATAATGTATAATAACGTGTGTCTTAATTTCTAGTTGGTATCTGGGAATGTATAGTATTATACTTAGCTAAATGTCAGGCACAAAGGATCAGGATTATACATTAAATTGCAGTTCAGAAGATTTATTGCTCAAGTCTACACATAATAATATAGTCAACTAAAGTTCCGTACTAAATTGATGCCAAATCAAGGTCAATGGAATTCAAGATGTTTGGACTTTTCTGGTAATGTAACGATTCTAACCAATGACATACTTAACCCCATTCCTCAGTTCTGCCTGCTCTTCTCCTTCATGAACAGGCATTTTGTCTGAAATGTTTATAAACATACATATGTGCAATTTGTAACTTTTTTGGTATAGTGTATATGCACTGCTGTGAGAAAGTAATGAAGATGAGTTATTTGATTTAGTCAGTAATTCCAAACACACACACACACAAAGGTGCAAATCTTAGTTCTCCAACATTGGAAAATTATTTATTTATTTATTTAGATTAATTAGTTAATTAGTTAATTCTTTGTAGATTCCCGAGTGCTACTATTATTTCAAATTATTGCAGGAAACAACTACTGTACTCTGAATCTTGAATATTTCATATGAGAGAATAATTTTGGCCTATTAAAATCTACGATTGTCAGTAGAACAACTTTATACATAATTATGAGATCCAATTTATTTGATAGTTGTCAGACTAATTTGACTTGGCAGCCAAAATACATTTTCATTTATAATTGCATATTCCTTTAAATAATGTTAATTTTCTCTTAGAATATGGATGTGCTGCAAAGATAGCAACTTTTTTTAATGGCTTTGTAGTTTCCTTCCAGATTTATTGTAATAAAAGTAACTGGTTTTTAAGGATTTCAAAGGTTTGGCTGGCTTGTTCAACTTATCATTTGACATTCAGTACTAATTTTTTTTAATGTATTCCACTATTCCCTAGTCTAAAACCTGTTTTGCTGATATATTTTAAAGTCTCTCTTTAGTTAAGCTCACCTTCTTGCAACTTCAGTGACTTGGCCATGTGATAGCCTTAGCAACAGTGTGGAAGTACTTTATATTACCTTCTTCTAGGTATTTTTTTTGTCTGAATTGCTTTCAGCCTAGAACTGACTAACCCAACTCTGATTAGCTTCTGAGTCAAGATAGGTGCCGCAACCTACTTATTACTGCATTCTGCTTCAAAATATTAATACTCCTTTCTACACAGGTTTTTTGAAATGATGGTGATGATGATGATGATGATGATGATGATGATAAATGTGCACACCCACAAAATCTTCAAATTGGATTTATCCCAAATATGAATTTTTCATATGATTTCTATCCCCAATCTTCCAGCCTTTAAAACTGGAAAAGAACAACTTCTAAATAAAATGAGGAATCAAGTCCTTGCCAAAGATATGAAAAGGGCCAAATAATAACTTTCCATTGTATCATAATGTTTTTAACAAGCATATCTTGAAGTCTTAAAAGAAACTGACTTCAAAATATTGGCCTATTAATAAAATTGAAAATCTGGAAATTAAACCGCAAAGAAAATTGGAAGATTTGCCAGTCCCTTAAAAAACTTAATATTTTACCTCTTGCTTAAAATAATAATTAACAGGGAGTCCTTCCCCCTTTCTCTCCCACTCTGTCAGTCTTAATGTTATATTTGTCTTCTCCATGAGGCTATTACAATTTTCAGGCATCTATTTATATCAGTATGACTCTGAGTTAAACAATTTATATTGTTTAAGCAAAGAAGGTTATAAAATAAACCAAATCCCCTTAGAAATTTTTCAGGTAGTCTAGATCCAGTTGAAAGCACATTAGACTTATCAGGAAGAACCTGATAAATGACTGAGCAATATCCACAAATTTATCAATAAGATCCAAAATATCAATAGCACATAATAACACATCATGTTCCACTTCAGCCATTTTTGCACTACAAATTTCCTTTGATTGTTTAGTAACTCAGGCAAATGATTCTAATAACAAATCAAACATGATATAAAGGATATTCTTGCCAAGGCATGAAATTTGTAAATAAGAGCATAGGCAAAATGTCATATATATATCTGACTCATAGATGCAGAGATCGATGGAGGCAACTAATGTTGGGTGCCAAAGGGATGGTTTGAGAAGACCAAATATTGAAAGAAATGGGGAACTCAAAAGGAAGGGAAGCTAGTTACTAGTTACTAGAACAAGCATAGGTAGATTTTTAATGTTGTGCGCCACTTGGAGTCACCATGCGTGAGTTGGATAATCATATAAAATGATAGATAGATAGATAGATAGATAGATAGATAGATAGATAGATAGATAGATAGATAGCCAGCAGAAGAAAATGGAAGAGATGGAATTATAGTTCCTGCACTTCAGATGGAAATGATTAATACTTGACATTCAGTAGTATGACAATGGATGGGGGGGGGAGGAAGGTATCTCAGTAAGCGACAGAAGGGGCTGAATTGAGTCATTGCAAAATTCAGAATAAAGTACGGTACTAGGTAGGACTTAAAGGTCTTCAATTGCCTGCCATCTTTGCTAAAGTTTCTTTAATATGTAATATACACATACTTTTAGAATTGTTATGGAATTTCCATAGTTTTTCAATTAGGTATTCATGCCATATGAATTTTTTTCATTTTTGAATAATATTTAACTAATATGTTATATTTAGACTTCAGCATTATATTTGTATTCTCAATGCTATCCCTTTTACTCTTCTAGAGTAAAGCTGGTAATCATCCAGGTTTAACAAAATCCGTATTTTAGATACGTTTTGTTTTCCTTTAACATACCATCAAGAATATGATTCCATGCCCAAAGTATAATTCTTCACTATTAGATGGATATTAATAGCATGTTTTCCCCCCTTCCCCTGGAACAGAATCTACACTAACAGATATTTTGTAAATAATTGTGGTGGCAGGACTTGTTCTTATTGTACTTGCTGCTCAGTAGGGTTTGACAGTGAGTAGATTACAGTATATTTGTTACAATGCTAATATGAGGAACATGCTAGTGTGTAGTATTCTAAATTGGGAGAAGTAAGCGGCGTGTTAAAGGTCATGTGTATTTTGCAACCTATGTCAATCTGGACTCCAATTACTAACCTGTCACTTTTCTGTATCTGTTAGTGGGCTATGTACTTCGGCAGACAAATATTCACCCCAGTCACTTATGTATTATCTTCACAAGATCATTTGTACATGTTAAGTAACAGCAAATTTCTAGAACAAAAACATCCCATCTTCATCATTTTTATACATATAAGCCCTTTCCTGCTGGACAATTCACAGTCCATTGACTTCCTAATAAGTGTGCATAGCAGTCTGAATTCAGAGGAGAAAAATTGCTTTGGAGCAAATAGGGGTGCTAATGTGCCATCTGTTAGCAACTCCTAAAAGCACTTGTGAACATTTTCCCTTCAAATCTGAAGTACAGCACAGAGTTATTTCCTAATGTGCGTTCCCACAGAGAGGGCCTCCTCAGGGTGCCTCCGGTCAGAGAATGTCGGCTGGTGGCCCCCAGGGGGAGGGCCTTCTCTGTGGGCGCTCCGGCTTTATGGAACCAACTGCCGGTTGAGCTCCGGACGGCACCAGACCTTCGCTCCTTCCGGCGCGGTCTGAAGACCCATTTATTTGAACAAGCTGGCCTGGCCTGACGGGGGACGTTAAGGTTTTTAATGGGTTTTTATACTGTTACTGTTTTTATCTGGGCAATTGTTTAATTCTCTTTTAATTTTTGTATTTTCTATTTATATATGCCCTGTTCACCGCCCTGAGTCCTTCGGGAGAAGGGCGGTATACAAATTTAATGAAATGAAATGAAATAATATCTAAATTTCTAAGAAAGTACCATAATATTGTGTCCAGTAACACTTTTAACATTCCTTGGCATCTGCCCTTTTCTGCTCTATTTAATATTTAAGATTCTCTTTTTTAAAAAGTGTTGGGAGGTATTGGGAAGCATAACCCTGGCCTCAAATATAGTATGCACTTTAATTATGTTTCTGGGTATCACATAGATTCTAAAAGCATTCTTAGAAAATAACATTGTGGTTAACTGCAGCCCAGCAGTTGGCTTGCCTTCTGGCACAGGGATGTTTTGTGAATGACAATACTGATCATAGCAGTGATGTTGCAATAGTATCTTTACACTGTAATTGCTCTCAGATTTTCAGATATGTCTACTGATGACAAATAGTTTTGAAATCCTATTTTGACTTTCCTTCAAAAAATTTCTTCTTATCAAACCCTAACTCTGCTGAATCAAGAAGTTATTTTTATTTTTCACTCTCTCTCTCATTGCACCCCATCCATCTCTGATAGGTGAATGAAGTGTGGCTAATTTAACTGTTAGATACTGGGTTCGTTGCTTCAATGACAAGATGAGGTGAGTGAGTTCAGCAAAGACCATTGTTTATTGCTTGCAGGAACTGAACTGAGAAACGGGGCTGCGAATGCAGCTATTTATACCCTGGCCTCTAGGCGGCAGCCAATAGGTTTAAAGCAACCTATTGCTGCCCTAGAGGCAGTCAATGGCGGTGCTGGACATGGGTTGTCTGAGGAGGTGGGAGCCGTTAGCCAGCTTCCCTGCTTAAACAACCTACCAGCAATTAACCCATGTGATGTTCCCTTAACAAGACAAAGCCCAATACATTACATTAACCTTGCTTGCAAACACATCTGCAATCTGAAATTGCTTATACATTGGTATCTTGCTACTCAAGTGCTTTGAAACGCATTGAATTTGGTATTGAACATATTGAAAATTTTGTCCTGTTTGTTTGGTACTTGACTCACAAGCTAGAACTTGTCAATATCTGCTGCCTTGTGACTCACTGTTTTATTCCATATGGGAAAAATACATTTGGTACTTGTTTTTGGTACTAATTGCGCCTCCCAGAGACAATTAACAATGAGTACCAAGGTACCACTGAACAAGAACTGTACAGTTATACAGTTTAGAAACTTCTTTAAAAAATAAAATAAAATATAGAATCTGTGAATAAAATTAGTGGGGAAAAAATGACATTTTAACATAGAAAAGCATTGAGAGAATATGGTGTGTGTTTTAGGAGCCAATGTATGTTGCAGTGATTGTGCAAACTGCCCTTATAGATTTGCCCAAGCATGATATATTTAAGAGCCTTGGTGGAGCAGTGGGCTAATGCCTCCTTAAGTAACACCAGCTGCCTGCAATTAGTGCAGGTTCGAGTCCCACCAGGCTCAAGGTTGACTCAGCCTTCCATCCTTCCGAGGTAGGTAAAATGAGGACCCAGATTGTTGGGGGCAATAAGCTGACTTTGTAATAATGCCGCTGGGGGTGTGTGAAAGCCCTAATAAGCAGGCATATACATAGAATGAAGGCTACTGCTAAGCTTGTAAGCCTCCCTGAGTCTTCGGAGAAGGGCGGGATATAAATGGAATTAAAATAAATAAAATAAAATTTGTATGTGGAAATATACTGAGAAAATATACTAGAAGTATTGAGATCTCTCTGATTTCTTTACATATATTGTGGGTATCAGTGCATTGAACTTCAGTCTTGAGTGTTCTAAATGAACAACACAGAGGCATTTAGGATTTGGAAGAGAAGTAGCTAAGAGGATGTTTCTTTTCTATTGTTGCACTAGTAGAATCTAGATTATTAATTTTCAAATTTCAAAACACTGGTGTGTTATGAATATGCACTTATACTAGATATTGCACAGCTTTTTTAAAAAAAAAGTTGCTAGTTTAGGCCTTTCTCTTGGAGTTCTCAGATAAATTTCTGTGGAGTACAGGGCAAGCCCCTTTATTCTAAATTATTTGGCTTCTTACTTTTGCTAGTGTTGCTTTCAATTTTAAGTTCTGATGCTTCAAGGAAAATGACACATGTTCCAGATACACCAAAGATTCATTCACAGGCACTTGGTCTTGTTGGGAGTTTCTAGTTCAATGCCTTGTATAACAATTCCCTTGCCCCATAGGTATAATAGTGGGTTTTCATATTCATAAGCTTTTTTCAGAAAAAAAAATCATGTCTGGACGTGGTAGTAAGTATTATTGTGATATATGTAGGAAACAATTTTTTTCTGTAACCGGATAAAGGAATTACTTTGAGGTAGTGATTTCTAAGCTAAATGGCAGTTCCTTCAATCCTAACTTCATGTGTTTTCAAATATTGTGTAGTTTGTTGAAAGAGACAAAAGGATATTCAGGTATTTGAACCTTTTGGTCTTGGGCAGGGGTGTCAAACTGCCAGTCCGTGGGCCAGATGCATCATCCGGAAGCCGCGCCCACCCCATTGCTGGCAATGGCAAAACCATCCCAATACATTGCGCAACGTCACATGACGTCGCGAGTTTGACATGTCTGGTCTACGGTTATCCAGTCATGCTATATCTAAAATACAGTACTGCCTGATATTTTCTAGTGTTTTCCAAATTTGTCTTTTGGTACTAATTTCAGTTCAGTTTTTAATTTCATCCTCAGATTTTGAAATTTAGAAATGTTGCACTTTTAGTTTTCTAACTCCAACTCCAGTCTTTTTCTAGCCTTTGTTGTAGGACAGAAATAGGCCAGGCACTTCTGGAAGAGGTCAAAGAAAGACAATTTGGTAAGAGAATATGGCTTTGATAAATGCTTGCTTGCTTGTGTCAGGACAGCTATTGTTGTTGTTAGTTGCGAAGTCGTGTCCGACCCATCGCGACCCTATGGACAATGTTCCTCCAGGCCTTCCTGTCCTCTACCATCTTCTGGAGTCCATCTAAGCTCACGCCTACTGCTTCAGTGACTCCATCCAGCCACCTCATTCTCTGTCGTCCCCTTCTATTGCCCTCAATCTTTCCCAGCATTAGGCTCTTCTCCAGTGAGTCCTTCCTTCTCATTAGGTGGCCAAAGTATTTGAGATTTAGCTTCAGGATCTGGCCTTCTAAAGAGCAGTCAGGGTTGATCTCCTCTAGGACTGACCGGTTTGATCGCCTTGCAGTCCAAGGAACTTGCAGGAGTCTTCTCCAGCACAATAGTTCAAAGGCCTCAATTCTTTGGCGCTCAGCCTTTCTTATGGTCCAGCTTTCACTGTCATACATTGCAACTGGGAAGACCATAGCCTTGACTATACACACTTTTGTTGACAGGGTGATGTCTCTGCTTTTTAGTGTGCTGTCTAGATTTGCCATGGCTTTCCTCCCGAGGAGCAAGCATCTTTTAATTTCTTGGCTACAGTCCCCATCTGCAGTGATCTTGGAGCCCAGGAAAATAAAATCTGTCACTACCTCCATTTCTTCCCCATCTATTTGCCAGGAATTGAGAGGGCCGGATGCCATGATCTTGGTTTTCTTAATGTTTAGTTTCAACCCAAGTTTTGCACTCTCCTTCTTCACCCGCAACAAGAGGCTCTTTAGTTCTTCTTCACTTTCTGCCATTAGAGTGGTATCATCTGCATATCTTAGGTTGTTGATGTTTCTTCCAGCAATCTTAATTCCAACTTTTGATTCATCTAGCCCTGCCTTTCTCATGATGTGCTCTGCCTATAAGTTAAATAGGCAAGGCGACAGTATACAGCCTTGCCGGACTCCTTTCCCAATTTTGAACCAATCAGTGGTTCCGTGTCCAGTTCTCACTGTTGCTTCTTGGCCCGCATATAGGTTTCTCAAGAGACAAATAAGATGGTCTGGTATGCCCATCTCTTTAAGGACTTGCCACAGTTTGTTATGATCCACACAATCAAAGGCTTTAGCATAGTCAATGAAGCAGAAGTAGATGTTTTTCTGGAACCCTCTAGCTTTCTCCATGATCCAGCGTATGTTGGCAATTTTTTTTTATTGAAAAGTTTTTCAATACATTTTATCTTTAACAATCCCTCCCCCCACCCAACCCTTCCTAGCCCTCCCTAACCCTCCCCCCACCCCTTCCCCCCTCCCCCTCCCCGACTTCCCAGAGCTAAATACAAGGTATAAAGGTAAAAACAATCATAAACAACCATATGTTAACAACAATAAACTATTAAGTCTATCGCACTCTAGCTCATATAAAATGACTACAATCAATACTAATATCACATCAAAACTTACACAAATGCTAAATGAAACTTTTTAGTCCCATATTTGTTCTGAATGTAATCAATCCACTTTTTCCACTCCATAATATAACGTTGTTGCGAATGGTCTTTCAAATAAGCTGAAATCTTTGCCATTTCCGCCAGGTCAGAAACTTTTAGAGTCCATTCTTCTATAGTCGGCAGTTCCTCCTTCTTCCAATATTGACCTACTAAAAGTCTTGCTGCCGTAATTAAGTTCAACATCAACTTAGTGTCCACAACAGTAGTATCCATAATTATGCCCAATAAAAACAATTGCGGACAAAACTTTATCCTTTGCTTGAATATCTTCTGCATATTCCACCAGATTTTAATCCAAAAAACTTTAACCTTTTTACAGGTCCACCATATATGAAAATACGTTGCGTCTTCGCCACCACATCTCCAACATTTAGGTTGATAGTTTGGATACATACTTGCAAGCTTTTTAGGATCTAAATGCCACCTATAAAACATTTTATAAAAGTTCTCTCTTAAATTTTGAGCTTGCGTAAATTTTACGTTCCTCACCCAGATCTTTTCCCATGTGTCCATTGTAATAACTTCTTGAATATTCTGAGCCCACTTTATCATGCAATCTTTAACAAGTTCTGTTTCTGAGTCAATTTCTATCAATGCAAGATATATCCGTTTGATATGTGCTGGACCCTGATTTCTAATTTGCTTTACCAGATTTTCATCAGTCATTGAGAAACCAATTTTCTGGTCTTCTTTCCACCTGGCCCGTAATTGACCATATTGAAACCAGGTTTGAACAATCTTCTCTTCTCGTAAAAGATTGTACGGCTTCAAACACCATACGTTCCTCTCCAAACTTAAGATTTCCTTGTATGTGGTCACATCATGTTTGAACCCAACATTTATGTTTTCTATTGCATGTTTCGGTATTGCCCATAAAGTTATCTTGTAGTTTAGCTTATGTCTATATTTTTTCCAAACTCTCAGCAATGCAATTTGATCTCAAATTCCTCTGCCTCTTCGAAATCCTGCCTGTACTTCTGGTAGTTCTCGATCCACATACTGCTGGAGTCTAGCTTGTAGAATTTTAAGCATAACTTTACTAGCATGAGAAATGAGTGCAATGGTGCGATAGTTTGAACATTCTTCGGCACTGCCTTTCTTTGGAATTGGAATGTAAACTGATCTTTTCCAATCCTGTGGCCACTGTTGAGTTTTCCAAATTTGCTGGCAAATTGAGTGTAGCACTTTTACTGCATCGTCTTTTAAGATTTTGAATAGCTCAGCTGGAATACTGTCACCTCCACTAGCTTTGTTGTTGCTCAGCTTTTCTAAGGCCCACTTCACTTCACATTCCAAGATGTCTGGCTCGAGGTCAGTGACCACCTCATTGTGATTATCAGGGACGTTAAGCTCATTCTTGTATAGTTCTTCTGTGTAATTTTGCCACCTCTTCTTAATCTCTTCTGCCTCTGTTAGGTCCCTGCCATTTTGGTCCTTTATCATGCCCATTTTTGCATGAAACATTCCTTTCATCTCTCCAATTTTCTTGAAAAGATCTCTGGTCCTCCCTATTCTATTGTTTTCTTCTATTTCTTTGCATTGTTCATTTAAGAAGGCATTCTTATCTCTTCTATCTATTCTTTGGAATTCTGCATTTAATTGGGCATATCTTTCTTTTTCTCCCTTGCCTTTCGCTTCCCTCCTTTCCTCAGCTATTTGCAAAGCTTCCTCAGACAGCCATTTTGATTTCTTGCATTTCTTTTTCTTTGGGATGGTTTTGGTTGCTATCTGTTGTACAATGTTGCAAACCTCTGTCCATAGTTCTTCAGGCACTCTGTCTATCCGATCTAATTCCTTAAATCTATTTGTCACCTCTACTGTATATTCAACAGGGATATGATTTAATTCATATCTGACTGGCCTAGCGCTTTTCCCTACTTTCTTTAATTTAAGCCTAAACTTTGCAACAAGAAGCTCATGGTCTGAGCCACAGTCAGCTCCTGGTCTTGTTTTTACTGACTGTATAGAGCTTCTCCATCTTTGGCTGCAGAGCATATAGTCAATCTGATTTCTGTGTTGAACGTCTGGTGATGTCCATGTGTAGAGCCGTCTCTTGGGTTGTTGGAAAAGAGTGTTTGCTATGACCATCGTATTCTCTTGACAAAATTCTATCAGCCTGTGCCCTGCTTCATTTTGTACTCCAAGGCCAAACTTGCCTGTTATTCCAGTTATCTTTTGGCTTCCTACTTTAGCATTCCAATCCCCCATGATGATAAGAACATCATTTTTTGGTGTTAGTTCTATAAGGTGCTGTAGGGCTTCATAGAACCGGTCAATTTCATCCTCTTCAGCACCGGTGGTTGGGGCATAGACTTGGACTACTGTGATATTGAATGGTTTGCCTTGGATTCGAACTGAGATCATTCTGTCATTTTGAGGATTGTATCCCAGTATTGCTTTTCCTATTTTTTAATTGACTATGAAGGCTACTCCATTTCTTCTGAGGGATTCTTGCCCACAGTAGTATACCTGATGGTCATCTGAATTAAATTCACCCATTCCTGTCCATTTTAGTTCGCTGATACCTAAGATGTCAATGTTCAGTCTTGTCATCTCTTGTTTGACCACGTCCAGCTTTCCTTGATTCACGGATCTTACATTCCAGGTTCCTATGGAGAAAAAATCTTTACAGCATCGGACTTTCCTTTCACCACCAGACATATCCACAGCTGAGCGTCCTTTCGGCTTTGGCCCAGTCGCTTCATTCTTTCTGGCACTACTAGTACTAGCCCTCTGCTCTTCCCCAGGAGCATATTGGACGCCTTCCGACCTGAGGGGCTCATCTTCCAGCGTCATATCGTTTTGCATTTTGGTACTGTCCATAGGGTTTTCATGGCAAAGATACTGGAGTGGGTTGCCATTTCCTTCTCCAGTGGATCACGTTTTGTCAGAACTCTCTGCTATGACCTGTCCATCTTGGGTGGCCCTGCACGGCATAGCTCATAGCTTCATTGAATTACGCAAGCCCCTTCGCCACGACAAGGCAGTAATCCATGAAGAGGCAGGACAGCTATAAGCATCTGTTAATTGACAGAAGGTGTGTCACCTTTTAACTGTTTCTCCCTGTAAGGAAAGTGTTGGTGGCAGCAGCTTCTTGCAAGCAGCACTTCCTGTACGATATGGCTGGAGTCAGACTGCTGATAAAACAGGTTCTCCCATCTGACTGACCCAGGCAGTAGAATAACATGTGTCCTGCATTCATTGGCAAAAGCAAAAATACACAGGCCACAATTTAATATACTAGAAGGCTTAGTCCCTGTTTATTTTAATCTGCCATTTGACATTTGTACCTTTGGCAAAACAGGTTGGCTTTACAATTCTGTTTCTCATGGTACACTAAAGCCAATAATGCCGCCTTAATTTGATCTTGGTTTATAATATGACAAAATGACCCCTCTCCTTTTGATTGCATGCATGCATGCAGTATTTTAAATTCTGTTTATAGCCACTACTTTCAACAAACTCTTCAATATCTTAGGTGTGGAGGGAATATGTTTTTATTTTAAACATTTTGTGTGGGAGTCAGTATTTTCATATTTCTTTTCCCCAGTTGATAAACATTTTGCTTGTTTTCCCAATAAATATATATTCAATTAGACAAAGAAGGCCAATGAATTGTTGCCCACTTTTATATCGTACAGAAACAGATAGAATGTTTTTTTAAAACAATTCCCAAATAGCTATCCTGTTTTGAAAATTAAATAAGCTGTGGCCTTCCTTGACGGCCAAACATGCCTGCTTATGACATCTCTTATTGCAAGCTCTGCGCTTATTATCTCCTCCTTTTACATCCTTTCTTCTTCAGCATTTCTTCTATGTCTGTACAAATGTTAAGGACAGGTTTTAAAGGGCAGGTTATTTTATTTGGGATAGGGGCAGGGGGTTATGTGTTCTGACAATCTTGAACCCCCCAATTCTCCTTTTCCTCTTATATAAGAAGTTGAAGGGGTTTGAAGGAGGGCAGCAACTATGGGATTTTCTTGATAACTTTGGCATTACATTGCAAAACCTAACCAAATTTAACATTCTTTGGTTTGAAAATAGATGCAGGGGAATCACTTCTCACATTATTTGTATCCCACAACTATGATGATGGGCATAGGCTAACACCTTTCTGCCATCTCACTTCTCTCTCTCAACCCTATATGTGTCTACACTCAAAGCAGGATGCTGCATAAGCCACATACTGATTGTGCAATAAGTCCAGTCAAAAGTGTTGGGGGTGGGGACAACAAAGTGGGCCGAAGCCTTTTGCTTGTATGGCACGGTTGGGATAAGATACACAGAGCAGCTAATAAAAGGTTGCAAATTCCCCTGGGTCTATAGCTAGAACTATTGGATCTTAAAATTAATGGTAAGGCATACTAAATTTACAAATGCGTTTAATGCAATGTAGAATGTGGAAATAAGATTATCTCTGAAAGTGCTTTAATACGCATGTACAGGTACAATTTACAAGTATTCATTTAGTTACCATTCAAAGTTACAATGGCACTGAAGAAAGTGACTTATGACCAGTCCTCACACATATAACTTTTGCACCATTTCCATGGTCACAGGATCAAAACTCAGGCACTTGGCAATCAGCATATATTTGCCACAGTTGCAGTGTTCTGGGATCTTGTGATTGACATCTGCAACCTTCCCAGCCAGTTTCCAACAAGCAAAGTCAATAAGGGAAGCCAACAACTGTGTAATTCACTTAACAACTGCAATGATGTGCTTAATGGCCATGGTAAAAAAGGTTATTAAATTGGGCACAACTCATGTAACAACTATCTTGCTTAACAGAAATTTTGGTCCTAATTGTGGTCATAAGCCTAGGACCACTTGTATGTTAGGATCTTAATTTAAGCTTGTTTGGGATGAATCCATATTTCTAGTATTTACATGCTACACTTTCAAGTTCCTTTTTAGCGATAGGGTGTTTTCTGTATTTTGTTTTAAAAAGGAAGTTATTACATTCATTCACATGGTGAAATGATTGTTAAAAAGAGTTACATAGAGCTGGGTTAGAGAGAATTTTGCATAAAGGAGAAGAATGCCATGACATAAAGTGGAAAAGTGGTTAGCTTCTTTTTAAAAAACGTATATTTTTATCTGTGAATATGCTAATTGCTAAGCTTGTAAGCCGCCCTGAGTCTTCGGAGAAGGGCGGGATATAAATTAAAATAAAATAAAAAATAAAAAATAATTGTGTAACCAAAATATGTATCATGTTAATTTGACCTTTTTGTAAAACATAGGTGTTATCCAAGGCTGTAACACAACTATAACTTGCCTAACCTTATTCTGTGTTGCATGCTTATAGGAGATGCAACAGTTGTACAACTCATCAGGGTTTTTTTGGTTTTCATTTCATCTGTAACAACTGTACACTGAAATTTCCTACTTGAGGACAGAAAAACGTAGCCTAAAATGTTCTCCTGTTCTAAGGTACTGCATTTTTAAAAAGACATGTACTCTTTATTGTACAATTTTAGATGTACTGATGGCCACTAGTTTAGATAGTTTTCAAAGAGGATTAGACACATTCATAAAGAATAATGTCTCTAAACATAGATATTCATCTTGCTACCTGCAGGCCTCTATTTTGAGAGGCAGCAAATTGTGCTTTAAATATGAGCGTTGAGAAGTAGCAACAGATGAGTATCTTTATGACTGTACTTGAAAATCTTCTAGAGGCACTGTGATGTTCTCTGATGTTTTAGGTAGGTGTTTGTCTATTGTCATGATGATGATAGTTATTGAACAAAACAATGTTTTCCAGTGAATGTTTTCCTATTGGAATTAGGAATAGAAAGGTTCACATTAAGGTCATTTTCATACTTTATTTATGGTCAGATCCAGTCAGTATTGATGAGAATTGAGGGGAAATCAAGTCTGAAGCTCCTATTGTGTGTGGTCCCTCAAAGCTGATAATATTTGGATGGGGAGAAATGGCCTCAAGTGGAACCCTAACAAGATGATTTGGATCCCTGGAACTTGGAGATGTTCTATTCACAGAGTCACTCGGTGAGGGAGATGACAATTTCTAAATGTGATATAAATAAATAAGTTGTATCTTTAGGCCTGAATGCAGTTGCACTTCCTCCTCTGACAACAGATGCACAATTTGAAGGTCTTCTTGGACTCACAACTCTTGGCTGAAGTGCAAATTGCATCTGTGGTTAAGAATGCCTTTGCCCAAATCCATTTGTACCCAGTTCCTACTATGGGTATATGATGTGTCCAAAAATATATGCAACTATTTGTAGGGGAAAAAATATAAGATGAAAGTAAGAATCAGAATCTTGGGGGAATATCTTGATAACTGATGTTTTATAGGAGGCAATCCAGAACATGATAGGTATTTTATGAATGACAAGCCCTCCACATTTTTGTGAGGATATCCACAGTATATTTTCAGAATTCTAAATGAATGTCTAATGCTATGTTGGAATCACCTTGGGAGACAACAGCCAACAGTCTGGTAAAAATCTGAGCCCGATGGACAGGTAGGAGTGAAGCTTCTAAGAAAGGACTTTTGCCAGTGTTCAGGGGAATAAAAGTAAGGGTAGGAAAAGGTACTTTTAGACTTGCAGAATTTTGTTACGGTAACTTTACAATAAGGCCGATCTTAATTTTCATGACTGGTACTTTTTGATGGACTGCCTTGAAGGGCTGGATGTATGTATCTCATTTACCAGAATGATGGAATGAGGATGCAAGAAATAAGGCAGCTATAGTAACATGTAACTAGGCTTCCCAAGTATTTGAATAAGATACCATTTTTGACAAAAAAAATGCAGATAGACCCCCTTGCCTCCTAATGCTTCCCTTCTACTTTTAATATTTGGTGATTGAAATAAAACACAATGACCAAAGCTATTACAAATTCAGTAATACTTTAATTTGTATTTTATTAATCACAATACTAATTGAATCATGGGGATACTTTTCAGTCTGAGAAATATATTTTCTTATTTATTATACCACAATATTTAATTAGAACACATCTTGTTAATGCTGGCCTTTTCATTGTGCTGTGACTGTCTATACAGCAATCTAAGTTTTTATTTATATTTCTTGTTGAAGTCATAAAAAACATTTATAAAAATGAAAAAAAAAGATTTTGCATACAAAAATTTGTTATTAAAGCCATAAATTGCCCAGTTTCTCCTTCCCCATTAGCCTTAAGGAAACTCCCTCCTCTGATGGTGATATTTGCTTTGAAAAATAATGACTGCTGGGTCTGATCTACCTATTTATATCAAGATTGCAGCAATAGTAGAGCTAATTACAGATAGTTCTTGATTAGCAACCACCTCATTTAGCAAATGTTTCACAGTTATGACATTGATGAAAAAGTAATTTTACAACAATCATCACATTTACATCCTTTATAGGACTGTAAAACTAAAGACAATGGAAGTAAGAACATGAGTATGGTTGCAATTTCACTTAATGACTGCTTTGTTTAACAACTGAGTTGTTGGTTCTTGTTCTGGTGGCTAAACTAGGATTACTTGTAAATTCTTGCTTACCTCTGGATGAATGGACGTTTCTGCCTTCTTCTCTGCAAAGATCCAAAAGCTAAAAGGCCTGTGAGCCAACAAATGGGACCTTAAAAAATGGGCACTGTGCTGAGCGGAGTGAGAGAGGAGTTTACAGGGTAGACTCTGCCAAGGCAGGTGATAGTTGATGATAAGTAACCCCATATAGTCTTCTTGGCAAACTTTGTGCTAGTAAATAATGTATATAGTAGCACATACAGGCAGCCTAGACCAGGCATGTCAAACGTGCGACGTCACATGACGTCACGCAATATATCGTGACTTTTTCCCCATTGCCGTCAATGGGGAGGGTGCAGTTTTGTCGTGATGCATCCGGCCTGCAGGCCGGCAGTTTGACATGCCTGCCTTAGACAATATTTCTCTCCTTTCCATCTCATTGCAGGCAAAAGGCCCATGGATCTTCTACAGTAACTCTGTAGCCCCTGTGGCTTATGGCCCACATTTTAGGAAGGATTGGCAAAAAAAATAATGTTCATTTATCTAAACTCAAAACAAAATACATGATCATGTCTATTCTGTATTAGGACAGTAAGGAAAGATTGTTTTGTCACCATTGTAGCCTTGGAATATTGCCCAGACAAGCTTTTCCTAGTACTGTAATTTCGAATCTAATCTGTCTTAGCTCTTCAAGAATCCTTGAAAGTACATGTTTGCAAAAAGACTGTTCTTCTGAAGGACGAATTTCAGCTTATAAAGCAGAGGGTGAGAGCTACGGACTTAGTTGGGTGCTAGGGACTTGGTTGAGTGCAGCAGTCTTCTATTGCCTGTGTGCTCAATCTTTGGCCATATATTGGCTGAGAAGAAGTGAAGAGGAAAAGGTCTTACTGCAACAGCTTGTGCAGAGTGACCAATAATTCAGGTCCCTCCAAAGGGAGGAAATATCACCAATATGTAAGTAAACTTTGATTTCTAGTTTCTCATTCAGATTCAACTTTTGGACAGCACTGTATTCTTACTAAAGTAATATCTTTACAATCTCAGTGTTTGTTTTTCAGGTGAATTTGCTAATAAGACAAAGAAACATTCACTCTGGTATACAAGAAAGTTTCCTCCAACTTTGATGGAACTGGGTCTAATATATAGGAACTGAAACTTTGAAAAACCTTTTCTTGACTTAGCTTTTGGAAAACATTTTTGTGCTATTCTCTTTATTTCTCTTCTGTTCTCTTCTCCTCAAAAAGCTTAATATTATGGAGATAGGTAGGTAGTTTGCCTGTGTACATTTGACTTTTAGAGTATGGCAAATAACTGTTGCCTCTGTCAAATCAGTTGTTCATTTTTTTTAAATATGTTATCTTCAATTTTTAGTTTCAGGAATACAATCCCTAACTTTGAAATAGAGAAGCAGCACTAGAAGGAAGTAGGCAGGAGCTAATCTTTCCAACTCTACTCTGGCATGAGTCTTCTGAGATCACTGAAAGCATCTCTGTTAAGTTCTGTCCCCTGATTAATAGGTTTAACAGAGATCTATTCAAAATTCTTCCTCCTTGGGAAGGTCTTGAAGATATTTGAGACGCTTTCAGAGAGCGTACTTAGGAGCTACCCTGGGAAGGTGTAAAGTTGAGAAGCTCACTTTCTTCAGAGTCATTTCATCAGCACAACAGCGGACGATAGTAACATGTTAATTAGGTATTTTAAGAAGCAAGTAATACTTGCTCCTTAAGAAATACCTAGATATGATAAATTTGCAAGAAATTTAGAAAGTAGACAGGACTTAAAATGACCAAGAACGTTAAAGATAAATATTTTCAAAACTTGAGACTATTTCAGAAGGTTTTCTCTTTTTTTCATCAGTTGTACTTTATTCATTCCTGGGTTTTTCCTTGCCTTTACGATAAACATCAAGTGATTTTTCTTCTTCAATTCACTCTTTCGATAACATATCCAGTAGTTTCTGGCACTCTTGCTAGACACCTAAAAGTGTGTGGGTGAGTGTTGCTGTTGAATGATTGGAGGCGGGGGGGGGGGGGAACAGGCTACTGGAGACAGCTGATGTTCTAGAAGGAAACTGTTCCTTCCTGTCAGGGCAGCTGGGAAACAGCCACAAAAGCTATAGGCCCAAGTTGCTAGTGTAGAAGTGTAACTACTTGTGGGCAATGGCTTGTATTAGGCCTTGTGACTCACTAATGTAATACACCGGTCTGTCTGATGTTTGATGAAACTTCTGTTAGAGAGGTACTAAATCCATATATCAACATCATAGATGAATGATATGTAAAAGACCTTGCCCAGATCGCCCAAGAATGTATGGTATAATGCTGCAGCTGCATTAAAATTCTAGACTGAGAGTGGAGAAGGGGGGGATAGGGAGTGGGATTGCTTTTTAGAAAAGTTTTATTGGTGAGGGAATAGGCAGCTGTCCAAATTTAAAGGGGAAAGAGTGATTCAGAATGTGCATGTTGCAAGCCTAGGAAAAAGCTTAAAAGAATTGTAGGCAGGTGCTACGCATAGAGCAATGTGTACTCCAAAATGGCTTTTCTTTTTTAAAATCTGAATGGTTGTACAATCCTATTATTGATATATGTTCAAATACGTATATAATAGTTATATACGTATTTGAACATATATCAAATTTTTCAGCACAACAGAATCCCTGAAATATATTATGTAAAATGGGTCAGAACTGCCTGTTGATCAGCAGGTTAGTTTTCCAAAACCAGAACAGATCTGGACCACATATTTGATTGGGGAGAGAGCAACAAAAAAGTTGGCAGGGCCAGATACTGTGGAGAAATGACCTTTAAAAAAAAATCCCTGTGAATTTTGTGCAACAGTTAAGAATGCTATTGGTTTTTTCATTCTAATAATGTTTCTTCCTCACTCTTAGCCACAAGACCTGGAGCAGCAATATTACTAAGGGATTGGAAAGAATTCCAGAAGCAATGCTTTTATGCTTTTCCTACCTTGTTTTCATTAGGAGGTGCTAAGTTATGGCCGTGTGGATCCAAGCTCAACAACTTCAGGGAGACGCTCTAAGACAAATGCAGGCCTTATACGGACAACATTTCCCCATAGAGGTTCGCCATTACCTCTCCCAGTGGATTGAGGCACAGCCATGGTAAGGGAGTGTGAAACCAGGTTGTCCAGCAGAATTTTCGGTCTTGCAGAGATATGGAATGGGATATTTATCTTTTATGACTGAAACAAACTTTTGTCCTGCATTATACAGGAAGCATATTATTTTAGGTGTATTGTTCTGGTCTTGAATATTGGTTTACTCCCCTCAGATTACCTTACTGCAGTGATAACCATCATTAAGCAATGTGATCACATAACATCACATTTTACAACTGCGTTGCTTATTGGTGAAAATTATGGTTCCAGTTGTGGTCATAATTCAAGGACTACCTGTTCCAGAGTTTCTGCCCATTGTATGAACATCCAGAAATGGCAACATATGCTGCTTTTGCCTTCTCATTTTGACCCAGGTTATATCAAAGATACCTTTGTTGTTCTCAGGTGAGAGTACTGACTTTTCTGCACCTACCCACCTCCGCTTTGTGATCTAATTTTCAGGGATTCTATAGACCTTGACAATCCTCAGGAGGGTGTCAGAGCTGCACAATTGTTGGACGGACTGATCCAGGAACTTCAAAAAAAGGCAGAGCACCAAGTGGGCGAGGATGGCTTCCTTCTAAAGATCAAACTGGGTCATTACGCCACTCAGCTACAGGTGAGTTACAGAGGCTGGGAGTTTGGAAGGTAAAAGAAGGTGTTTTCAAACTTTGCTTTGAGTGAAAGGCTAGTTTGCCACTCCTTCTACCCATTCTTAGGTTGTTCACTCTTTCTTTTATAGAATACATATAAACACTGCCCTCTGGAGTTAGTACGCTGTATTCGACACATCCTATACCACGAGCAACGACTAGTTCGAGAAGCTAGAAATGTGAGTGTGATTTATTTCCTTTTGCATAAATGTTTCTCCTTCCTATATTAGTCTATATTTCTTTGGCAATAATATCCGTACTTTTTCTATATTTACAGAGCCCTTTACTGGCTAGCAGCATGGCTGATGCCGTGACTCAGAAGCATCTTCAGATCAACCAGACTTTTGATGAATTACGCCTGATCACCCAGGACACTGAGAACCAACTGAAAAAGCTTCAGCAGCATCAGGAATATTTCATCATCCAATACCAAGAGAGCCTTCATCTACAAGGTATATCTGTGGGAACAGAGGAGGAATAGTATCTCATTAACAAAATTGCAGTTCTACTACTAATATCCAGCCTTCATAATGTGAATTCTAACATATAATAGAACTTACATTTGAATATGAAACATTCCACTGTCAACTCTGGCATCTCCTGGTAGCACTAGAACAGACCTCTGTTGAAAATCCTGCAGAACAAGTGTAAAGTGAAGTGAGCTGGATGGATGGTATTCTTTCCTATGTTCTTCAACTGGATTTTTAAAGAAAGTAGTACAGGTAGCCCTTGACTTATAGACAGTCACTTAGTGATTGTTCAAAGTTACAGTCAACCTAAAAAATGGGACTTAAAACCCAGATTCTGATGATCGGGCCCCCTTCCATGGTCATGGGACTGAATTTAGGGCACTCATAGGCAGCATCATATAACCATGTTTTACAATGGTTTTGCTGAAAAATGGCATTTCTGGTTTTTTTGGCAAAACTGCATCCATAGTGAACCATTAGTCTGCTTAATGACTGTGGAATTCACCTAACAATCACCATGTTCACTTTACAACTGTGGTATTCACTTAATGGCTGCCACAAAATATGTTGTAAGATTGGGTAGGTCCTGTTTGACCAACGTGTTTTATCATTATGACATACAGTGATAATGGGCAGTATGCCAAGGACCACTTATAAAGCAGCCACACAGATAAACATGAATGCAAGGTATTCTGGTAGGTGGGAGCTGAGATGTAATTTGAGGTAATTCAAGGCAAGGCCTAATTTTATGCTTCCTTTCTAGCCCAATTCACTCAGCTCTCTCAGCTAACCCCACAGGAACGTATGGTCCGTGAGCCTACTCTGCAGCAAAAAAAGTCATCCCTGGAAGCTTGGCTACACCGGGAGGCTCAGACACTGCAACAGTATCGTGTAGTAAGTCCCAGCCTCCCAAGGCCTAATTCTGACTTTCTATTTTCTTTCCTATTAGGCTTTTTTGTTGTTGTTATTGTTAATACCATATTCAAAATGCTTTTTGTACTCCTCAGGAACTGGCTGAAAAGCACCAGCAGACACTGGCTTTGCTTCGCAAGCAGCAGACTATAATCTTGGATGATGAGTTGATCCAGTGGAAGAGGAGGCAGCAACTAGCAGGAAATGGTGGCCCTCCTGAGGGGCCTTTAGATGGCCTGCAAGCATGGTAGATAGCATGAGAGGGGGCAGGGGTTAGAGAGGAAAGAGGGTGTAGGAGAAGAGCAGGCAGAGCTGGGGAGCGGGGAGTTAAGCACGTCATCAGCTTAGAGTCATTATGTTACCACAAATGGTTTAAGTCCAGCCCTCTTCAATTCATGCTTCTTTGCCTTGTGTTCATCTCTGCTTTAACTTCTTCCACTCAGCTGTCTCTTCCCCCACTCTGCGCTTTTGGTCACCCTGCACTGCAATGCTTACTCTTGGTATCCACCACTATCCCCTTCTGCCCCCAGTTCACCTTCACCATCTTCTTCCTCCCACTGCTCTCACAACAACAGAGTGTAGGACAATCAAAAGGGTGAGGGCAGATAGCCAGTTGGGGAGAATCGAAGCACATGCTGCAGTCATAAATGTGGGCAAGCACCCAAATTTTGATTATGTGCTTCAATGGCCGTAACTTTGAGCAGCAATCTTAACTACAACACATTCAGCACCATTGTAACTTCAAACAGTCACTGAACAAATGATAATTAAATGAGGACTACTTGCAAGTTGTATCTGTAAATGATTTTCACTAATCCCATTCTATATAAGCTAAATATTTTGCACTCCTTTCTATGAGAAGATTATACTGCCTATAGTATGTCATAAGAGTGCTTGCATTCAGCTTAAAATAGCTGCTATAACTAGTCCTTACATCCTGATATCTTTCCTGTAGAATTTTCAGGATTGCATCCTGGCCTATAGATTGACAGAAATAAAAACCAGAAAAGGAGATTACTATTAATCTGAATTTGGAATGCTTTTTAAAATAACCTTCATCCCTGCCTCCTCTTTATATCTTCAGGCTCAGTGCTAATTCAAATTAAATTTATGGTTGATCCAACAATTACATTGTGCAGCATATCCATAACATTAACAATCCACAAGCAAAATTAAATAATCAAATTAAAAACCATACTTAACAACTATACATGGCTACTACACAACATAATTTGACAGGGCCATTTATTTTTAAATGATTATCTCTTGAAATGCAAAACAACATTAATGTAGAATTGATCCAGTATCCTAACTTAATTGAACCCAAATAATAATAAATAACAATGATGGATAGTGAAAAAAATTGCAAAAGGTAGCCCATAGTCTGTGTATAATCCAATACTTCTCTTGAATTTCTAATCTGAAATAGCTGTCAGATAGTGTGATTTTAGGCATTTTGAGCTTTGTCTGTTTTTTTAAAATGACATTCATAGATATTCAGCATAATGATTGGCATCATTAGGAAATATATATTGTGTTGGGATCATTTTCCCTAAGGCTTTTTGTGCTCCCCATCACATACGACTTTCCCTAGACCTAACTAACCCTACATATACTCCCTCTTCTTTTCCTAATTCTAAAGTTGTTAGTCTTTCAAGAATGAATGTGTTAGTCTTTCAGACGCCACAAGATTCTGCAGCACTACTTTCTAGCATCTAGTTTCTGAACAACTAGAATATAATGAGTTTCTTCCCTAGGTGTGAAAAACTGGCTGAGTTCATTTGCCAGAACCGCCAACAAGTACGCCGTGCTGAACATTTATACCAGCAGCTGCCTATTCCTGGGCCCATTGAAGAGTTGCTCTCAGA
This sequence comes from Vipera berus, assembly GCF_964194415.1. NCBI lineage: Eukaryota > Metazoa > Chordata > Lepidosauria > Squamata > Viperidae > Vipera > Vipera berus. Next base: position 37,481,853 of record NC_138205.1, on the reverse strand, counting down.
TGTTAATGGCACCGTCACAGACATCATTTCTGCTCTAGTCACTAGGTAGGATTGTGTCGTTAGATATACTTGCTTTCTACAAAGACCTTTTATTATTAGAATGAATTGTTGTTTGTTCAAAGATACAAAAGTTTTGGTTACTAAAATTGGTGGAAGTTGCTTATATATATTATATCATGGATTCAACAGTTATTTGCAATAATATTCCAAATAATATTATCACAGCAGCACTTAAATTTGTCAGTAAATGACCTGTGACACAAATCAATTTTAATGAGCTCTTAGACCATCATCATTGTGTATTTTATATTATGATAAATTTAATTTGCCTTGCTTTTTATGTTCACCACTTTTTTAGATTTTCTGAAGATTTTTTTAAATACTTTTTAGCTTTTCATGTAATTTTATTTTTGTATTTTTTTAATGCTTTTGAATTCCTTGTACCCTACCCTCCTTATGCTGGTCTTAAACTATAATAAATATTGATTTGGTCTGTGTTGTAAATGATCCCTCTTTTATCTTTCTTGACAGTTGGGTCATTGGATTTTTTTAGGATATTTTGGATAGAATTTGTTGGATTATGGCATCCTGTGATGCTAAAGGAGTGTAATAATTTGTGGGTAGTTACTGAGATATTTTTGATATGCAAGAGTTTTCCTTTTCAAGGGATGGGTTGATTATCTGAATAAATGCTCTTTGATGAAGTTGCTTAGATATCTATTGCACTAGAATATGTTATATAGGTACTCTACTTCTGGTTCTATTGGAGTTCTAGCTATTTCAATGCTTTTTTGCTTGTCTGATGTGTGTTGTTATTACCCAACTTCTTTTGCGAGTTGTGGGTTGTTACTATGATATTTCCGTACAACTAGTCCTTAATTTAGGACCATTTCTTTAATGAGAGTTCAAAGTTATGGCCTCAGAAAAGTGATCTATGACTCATCCTCAAAATTACAACCATTCAACCACACCTGAAGTCATGTAATCACAATTTGGGCTCTTTTTTATGACAGTTGCAGTATCTAGCAGTCATATAATTGCAATTTACAACCTTCTCAGCCAGCTTCTGACAAGTCAAATCAATTGGGGAAGCTGGCTTTCTTTCATTCACTTAATGACCTCAGTGAAAATGGTGGCAAAATTGGGCCTGGTCATGTGGTGACTTGCTGAAAGGCCATATCACTTAGTGGCCAAAAATCCAGTCATAAGTCAAGGTATACCTGTAGTTTATAGATGTGGGTTGTTGTTTTTGGCTTCATTGGGGTTTGTAGTTTGCCATTGTTTTCTTTGCTGATGAGATGAATATACTGAGTCACAAAAGCTAGGACTTTTTTGCAACCTTTCACCTTCTGTAACAATTGACTTGGTCTCTCCCCTCCCCCCACCCCCCTTCTCTCCTTATAGCACATTCATAATAGAAAAGCAGCCTCCACAGGTGCTAAAGACTCAGACTAAGTTTGCAGCAACAGTACGACTGCTGGTTGGAGGAAAGTTAAATGTTCATATGAACCCCCCACAAGTAAAGGCCACCATCATTAGTGAGCAGCAAGCCAAAGCTCTACTCAAGAATGAGAGTACCCGCAAGTATGTATGTTTCGTACAGGCTAAGGAAGCAAAGGAAAGGAGGACAATGTCCATTTCTCCTGAACCCACTTTCTTACTACTTGCTATCCTCCATAAGTGCGGCTTTCCAATCCCAACACTTCTGAAGGATGCTGCACTAAGAAAAGCTGTCAAAAGATGATGTGAAGAACATAAATTAATAAATAGAAATTTGCCATTAATATTCTTAAACAAGAATATAATCGTTGGCAAGGTATCTAGTAACTTTCACTGTTTATCCAAGATGCTAAAGTATTAAAAGCAAGAAAGTTAGTCTGAATTTCAACCTAACTTTCAGGGCTAGAAGCTTTAAGCCTTCTTATTTGATTGCTTCTTTGCCAGTCTTACAACCTGTAATTAAGCCAGCTTTCATTACTTATATCCTTGTCACAGTTTGTCAGAATTTGGTTGGAGAAAACTTTCTCCTGAGAAGGTAGAAACTTGGTGAACATTATAGGAAACTTTTAAGCTTACCTAAAAGATTAAGACAAGGGCAACAGAGCAAAAAGTGATTGCTTGGTTTTAGGTAATTCAGTGTACATTATACATTCATTTGCTTATAATAAATGTCTCAGAATTCTGAAAAGCAGATTTTATTAAGCCATGATAACCAATCTAAAATGTCCACCGGATGGAGCCATATCATCAGTATCTCCATGGTGCAAAATTAACATTCTCAGTGGGATGATAGCTAATCACCAATGGTGTGTTGGCTTGCATTCAACTAGCTGCCATTTCTTTCTTTTGGCAGTGAGTCCAGCGGTGATATCTTGAACAATTCCTGTGTTATGGAATATCATCAGGCAACTGGAACACTGAGTGCTCATTTCCGCAACATGGTGAGAGATGCCTTCACTGATTCACACTATCTACTTCCAGCTCCACACCCCACTGTTGATTTTCCTCTTGAAAATGTAACTAAGGGAGAAAGCCTCATCACCTATTGTAGTCCAACATCTAAAGATTGACTCTAGATTTAGCCTTTAATAACTTGGTGTGGAAAGTAAAATTACAAAGTAAATTTCCCCTGGATGATCTGAGTATATAGCTGAGTTCATGCTTAAGGTTTTTAGTCTTGAATGTTATGTAGACTTCTGACAATCTGTGCTCTGTCTCCTGTTTCTTGTGTCTACCTCTATTATCTCATCCATCCGCAGTCCTTGAAGCGGATCAAGCGTTCAGATCGTCGTGGTGCTGAGTCAGTGACTGAGGAGAAGTTCACCATTCTTTTTGAGTCTCACTTCAGTGTAGGTGGCAATGAGCTGGTATTCCAGGTGAAGACATTATCTCTGCCTGTGGTGGTAATTGTGCATGGCAGCCAGGATAATAATGCCACTGCCACAGTGCTGTGGGACAACGCTTTTGCAGAGCCAGGACGTGTGCCCTTTGCTGTGCCAGACAAAGTGATGTGGTCCCAGTTGTGCGAGGCTCTCAACATGAAGTTCAAGTCTGAAGTCCAGAGCAGTCGTGGACTCACCAAAGAGAACTTCCTCTTTCTTGCCCAAAAGCTCTTCAATAGCAACATGAATCATCTGGAAGATTATAACAATATGACTGTCTCCTGGGCTCAGTTCAACAGGGTAAATAAGAAACCAATTAACAATCAGATTTTCCAGAAAACCACTTTGTGGGAAGTAGTTTGGCCTGCAGGCCTTTCCATCCCCATAACTTTCTCCCCAGTTTTTTTTTTCATTTCCCACCTGCATCTCTGTCGTGTGTTCTCTTTTTCTCTGTGCTGCTCAGTCTGCTTTTGAGATTAAAAAAAGGACAATTCAGTTTGTAATCGTAATCCTGAACTGTCTTGGAACTACACCTGCAGCTGATACAATAAATAGCTAAGTCATGTGAATGCAGATTTATTTCATGCCTTTTTCAAAAGAACAACTCTGTCTTTAAAATCACTAAACCATCAGCTCACTAAAAGAACTTAGTCTGTTGGTGGTCTTACTGAGAACCTTTTCTTTATAAGTACAGGAAAAGTTTTGTTCTTATAAAGAGAAGAAAAACCTAACTGTTGGCGTTCAGTTTCTTGCTTTCTCTTAGGCTCTTTGGTAATCTCTCTCTTTTTTTTATTGAAAGGTTTTACAGTAGATTTTAACATAAATTGCCCCTGCCTCCCCATAAAACCTACCCATCCCTCCCTCTCCCCCTCAACTTCCCCCCTCCCCATAAAACACACCCTTCCCTCCCCCTCTACCCCCCCCCCCCGACTTCCCAGAGCTGAATACAGGGTATTGCATCTAACAAGCTTGAGCTAGAACAGACATGTCAAACACAAGGCCCGGGGGCTGGATCCGGCCCGCGAAGTGGTTTCATGTGGCCTGCGAAGCCATCCTGGAAACAGTGAGGGAACGGCCCCCACTGCCTTGGCCCTGGCCCAGAGACCCTCCTTCTGCCAGAGACCCTCAGATCTGTCCCACTCCTACCTGGGCCCCCATAGGCACCCTTGATGCGAACGATGTAGAGCTGGCCACACCCACCCAGTAGGCCATACACACTCTAGCCACACCCATCCAGTAGGCCACGCCCACCCTGGCCATACCCACCCGGCCCCCTGAGGGCAACCGCAATGCTGATGCGGCCCTCAATGAAATTGAGTTTGACACCCCTGAGCTAGAATATGCTAATTATCTATAAATACACTTTAAATCCTATCACACTTTAACTCCTCTTAAGCATAACTAAACAATAATACATCTTATTAAATTCTAATACTCATTCATATGCTAAATAAAACTTTTTAGTCCCATATTTATTCAGAATGTAATCAATCCATCTTCTCCATTCCGAAATGTGTCTTTGCTGCGATTAACCTTTCAAATATACTGAAATTTTTACCATTTCTACTAAGTTCGAAACTTTTAAAGTCCACTCTTCTATAGTAGGCAGATCCTCCTTCTTCCAATATTACGATACCCAAAGTCTTGCTGCCGCTATTAAATTCAACAATACAATCTGTAATAACTGCAAAGAAAACCTTATCTTATTCTTAAATATCTTCTACGAATTCCAACAAATTTAGTCCAAAGATCCCTTTGCTCTTATATAAATATAGGAGTAATCAGTTCTTGTAAGTATCTAACTATATCTAAACCTAGAATTGTATCACTAACATAATTTTAAATAAAATTCTACGAAAAATGTTAACTATAATCTAATAAAAAAGATTTGGGCACTCTAACATGATTTGAAATACTGTATGCCCAAAACTCCATTCCAATCTCCCATCAAAATACACAATTTATAATCCCATTGAGTTATTTTATTGTGTAGAAATTTGCAAAATTCTCCTTGCTGTTGATTAGGTGCATATATTCCAATTAAAAGTATTTTCTTCCCTTCTATTAAACTTTGTCGCCCTCTTTTGCAGCTTGAAGCTTTTGAAGCATATCTCGCAGATCCATAAACACCTACCTCTTTGGTCTCACTCCTCCCACTGGTTCAGTATTAGTAGATTTTTGAGCTGTGATTTTAGAATACTGTTTCTGTTGTTCTTGTTGTCATTCCTTTCGTCTGGTTGCAGCCCGTGTCATTATTTGATCCTTTGGCTCTTCTAATAGTACCAGGGGCTGCGCAGTTTCCAAAGTTTGCTGTGCTTCTTTTACAATCAGCGAGGTTATTTCTTCACCATACTGTATTCCTTCCATCTGAAGCTGTCGCGCTCCTTCTTCCTTTCCTCTTTTGAATTCTGGGAGTGGCGGTGAATCTACTTTCAGTACATTACAATAAAAATCTCTTGCCTTCAGAACTGTATTAAGATGATATCTTGTACCTGTATAGTTCACCACCATCCCAGTTGGTATCTCCCATCTGAACTGGATCTGTCGTTTTTTTAATTCATCTACCAAGAAACCAAACTCTTTCCTTTTTCTTAAAATTCTTGATGGAATTTCTTTCAAAATTAGGACCTCTTGATCAGCCACTTTAAATCTGTTATTATAAAAAGCTTGAATAATCTCATTTCTAATCGTTCTCTTTGTAAAATAAACAACCACATCTCTTGGTAGTTTTCTTTGCCTGGCAATCCAAGAGTTGACATGAAATATTCTATCTATTTCCCTTATAAAATCTTCAGCTTGCCAACCCAATATGGGTGCCACGGCCTTTGCAAATGTCTCTTCCAAATTTTCTTGTGGGTTTTCTTTCAGACCTCTTATCTTCAAAGCAAACTCCATGTCTCTATATTGTATCATTACCACTTCATCATCAATCTTATCCATTTTATTCTCAACTTCACATATTTTAGCTTCCAATATCAAATTATTTTGGTTAATTTCTTCCACACGTTCATCCAAATGCTCAATTCAAACTGCCAGCCCCTGGAATGCCAGTAAAATATCCTTTCTTATTTCCTTATTTTTCTCACTAATGAGCTCCGCAATTTGCTCAGATTGAAGTTTTAATGCCTCTTGTAAGTCTTTTAATGTTAATATTGATGAGGGTGGTGTGGGGGATGACATCAAGGTCTGAAATATAGATTGTTGTTGAGCTGGTGATGCCCCCGCACTTCTGGAAACAGGAGTTCTAGGTGGTTTGGAAGCCATTTTAACACTCATTAACTTTCGTTTCTCACTTTCACTTTTTCACCCAGTCCTTAAAAAATCACAGATCAACTTAAAAACCCAGGTTACAACTTTGTTGCTTTCCTTTTAAGTCTCCGAATCTTGTAAATCTCTTTTGTACCAGCTTCAAATGTTTTTAAAAGAGTCTTTTACAGCTTTTAAAAATTCATTCCGGCGCCATCTTCCTCCCCTTTCTTTTAGATTAAGCTTTGGAGAAGAAAAAAATAACTCCCCAAAGTTAAAGATCTTGTACTTGCAGTTTCAGCATTCTCCTGCTCAGCTCTGCCTGCGTCCGAGTAATCCAAAGTTCAATATTGAATGCAGGGATGGTTGCAGCGTCCTGCTCTGTTTTAAAGCCTTAAAACAGAGGAGTCCCCGAGTCCGGAGTTGAATTCAGGCTCCGAGGGAGCTCTCGCCCTTCGTTCCCCAGACTAATCATCCTGGGGATCTAGGGGAGCTCTACCTCTACCTGAATGCTCACCCCCCCCTTCTCCCAAAGGGGGGGTTCCCAAACCGTGAAACAGCTGATTATCGCTGTTTTTGCAATTTGAATGGAACAACGGGGCTGATGGTCAAAAATGACCGCCATCGACGGAGCCTTGCCACCTGGAAGTCCGCTCTTTGGTAATCTCTTCATCTCAGTCCTTGACCTTGCAAAAGGGAATAACATTAATTTACCTCACAGAAAGGAGGAGAACAATAAAACAGTTTTACTATTAAGCTTAATGATAATCCTAAGTATGCTAGAAGAGTTCATTCATGCAACTGTGAAGAGAGAGGAAATCTTTTTTGACAAGGTTAAAAACCAAAAGAATAAATTCATATATATTAACTTTGATAACAGCTCAGGAATACTGAGTTATTTCTTGCATAATATAGACTAAAATGTATTAATCAGACAGTAAATTCTGAACTCCTAATTTTTAGAGCTCATTCTTCATATTAAATAGGCTCCCATTAAACTTGGAGGTTGCTTGTTTTCAAAACAGACTCAGAATTAATTCATTTGCTAAGTGACACTGAGGGGAGAACAGATTAGGGTTTACAGATAATACAAAAGTTGCACAAAATGTAACAAAATAAAAGATGCCTACAATCAGGTGAAAAGAAACATAAAAAATGATGCTTAAACGTTTGTGAGACTTTTTGAACTTTCAATATTTCTGCATAAATGTGGCCTAAAACACAATCTATACTCCACACGTATTAAAACTAGATAAAGAAAATCCAGTTAAATACATGATTTAAAAATATATTTTAATAAAAAATGTTCATTTATTTATTGAGAAAAATGATCTAAAGCTACATGTTTGTGTAGTATGTGAACTTTTGCTCCTTACAGAACAACTTCAGTTTATTATTTCATTAGACATACATCAAAATCCTTCTGGAAATAGTTTAAACACTGTCTCATAATATCACCATATGAACTGTCTTCTTGCATCAGCAGAAATATATTTGAGGACTGTATATAAAACAAAGTTTACTACATGCATGAATTTTGTACAACTTAAATCAACTGTACAGGCAACTAATTGAATTCCTTTTAAAAATTGAGAATCACTCAACAATGCAGAGATATATAATAAAAATAAAATAAAAATCTCCCATAGTTAATCATTCAGATCCATTTTTTCCCAACTACTGTTCCATCAGTTTGGAGTCACTTAGCCTTAAAAGAATGTGTATTATGTTTCTGATGAATACAATTGCCTGTGTATTTTGCTATAAATCTGTTCTTTCTCTAATACAGACATGTCAAACACAAGGCTCGGGGGCCAGATCTGGCCCGCGAAGTGGTTTCATGTGGCCCGCGAAGCCATCCTGGAAACAGTGAGGGAACAGCCCCCACTGCCTTGGCCCTGGCCCAGAGACCCTCCTTCTGCCAGAGACCTTCAGATCTGTCCCACTCCTGCCCAGGCCCTCATAGGCACCCTTGATGCGAATGATGTAGAGCTGGCCATGCCCACCCAGTAGGCCATACGCACTCTAGCCACGCCCACCCAGTAGGCCACGCCCACCCTGGCCATACCCACCCGGCCCCCTGAGGGCAACCGCAATGCTGATGCGGCCCTCAATGAAATTGAGTTTGACACCCCTGCTCTAATATATTTATACAGGATCAGAGAAAATATAAAGACCTCCAACAACCATAGAAAGATTCCAGATCCATATTTTTCTTTCTTTTCATTTAACTAGGAGAATCTTCCAGGGCGAAATTATACATTCTGGCAGTGGTTTGATGGAGTGATGGAAGTCCTGAAAAAACATCTGAAGCCTCACTGGAATGATGGGTAAAAGTCCTATTCCCTATTCCCCTTCAACTTATTTTTCCCTGTCTAGATACTTTGCTGGCTGATTTCTCTCTTATCACTTCCGCCTCTCTAGGGCTATTCTAGGTTTTATCAACAAGCAGCAAGCACATGATTTGCTAATCAGCAAACCAGATGGAACTTTCCTCTTGAGATTCAGTGACTCTGAAATTGGAGGGATTACAGTTGCCTGGAAGTTTGAAAATGGTAAGTTCTTTTTCAACAACATTAATACCTATTTTGATCACCATGAGAACATTAGATCAGAACCTTTCTAAACAGAGGTGGCATAAACAGTACACAGTTGTTACCCATTGTTGCTGGAATTCTTGGCCTCTCCTGCTGTATCGTAAGAATATCCTGTATTTCCTGCAATCCATAGAAATACCTTTAAAGTCTGCAGGGTAGTTTCTGCATATTGAGCATATATTCTTTTATCTGATTATGATCTGGGTTTTTTTTGCAGCTGAGAGAATGTTCTGGAACTTAATGCCTTTCACCACCCGTGACTTCTCCATCCGCTCCCTGGCAGACCGCCTTGGTGATCTCCCATATCTCACTTATGTGTATCCTGACAGACCCAAGGAAGATGTTTTCTCCAAATATTATATGCCAATCACTTCAGGTATTTGCAGGAAAGTGCCTAATTTTTTTCTGACCATTACCTTTTCTAATGGATACATATATACATAATACTTTCATCCCCAGCAGAGGAACCTAGACAATTTCAAATCCTTTTTCCTTTGGCCATGTAAACTGTATTACAATGATATATATAATTTTAGAAACACCCTTGGTATTACAGGAAATGTTAAAAATATTGTCAGAAAATGTTAAAAAATGCACTATTAAAAAGAGAGGTAAATGCTAGTGCAAAGAAAGAAAGTGGTACAGCTACATTGGAACTGCATATTTTTCTAAAAGACGGAGATAGTGATAAAGACAATTAAAGTAAAACAGATAGTTTTTGTTCTTTGCTGAGGAAGGAAAGGTTCCCTTAATGTCCATGTCAGTGACTGTTTTTACAGTTTGAATAGTTGAGAAGAATAAAATGTGTTTCAATTTACTTATTTATCTTGAGCAGTTTCAAAATATACTTATATGCAAATCTTCAACATGGATTTTTCTCAAGAAAAGATTTGCAGATCCACAAGGAAAGGGAAGGGTGTAACTTTCAGAATGAATATTGTACCAACAAAACAAACCAACCAAATTTATTCTTTCCTCTCTGGGAAGAGTTTCAGCATGCTCTACTACTATTTCCGAAAGGGATTCCTAGGTAAAGTTTTGTCTTATATAGTGTCTATATGCTTCTCTTTCACACACACCATCTCCTTGGTTTTGCAGCAAAGGCTATAGATGGATACGTAAAGCCACAGATTAAGCAAGTTGTACCAGAGTAAGTACTGTGGGTTGAAAAAATGCATTTTGATTTTTTTAAAGGGAGGGAAAAATAAGGAAGAAGTGGTAGCTATTTACTTTCAATTGCAATTCTTTTTCCCCCAGCTCTCTTTTCAGAGTTATCTTTTCAGCTAGGAGTGCAATAATTGTGCTAGCACCCCATGTTCAGGTTTAGTTATTCCATCTCCCAACAGGATTTATAATTTTAAAAACTAGAAGCAAGCAACATGAATTGAATATCCATTTTGCTAGCTTCAGTGCAAAGATAGGAATGAGAAAAAGTTGATATTAAGGTGTTGTAGCTTGTTGATTGCACTTTCTAAAAAAAATAGTTTGGGTTCTCTGTGCAGTTATGTCTCTGCTTTCTGATTCTTTTCATACCAGGACAATTGTGGATATTTATTTCAAGGAAGGAATCTGAAATGTGTATTCCTGCTTTCCATAAAATCATCCCCAAATAGTTTATGTTCTTCTTATCACTGAGGAATCCATTGGTGTCAGGCAAAAATCTTTCTCTGTTTCTGCTCCGTCTGTCATAGGTTTGCTGCCTCATCAGGAGACTCTATTGGTGTTGGGACTTCCTACATGGAACAAGCATCATCACCGGCTGTTTGCCCTCCTGCTCCTCACTACAACATGTACACACAAAAGTAAGTGAGGCAAGACCTTTGACACTGAAAGTTTTCTGCTATTGTAGTGTCTTGAATTTTATAGCTGAAAACATACTAATCTTGCAACATAAATATTCTGTTTGCATGTTCCTCCATCTGCTTTAAGAAAGAGGTTGCTGTCATATCACTGCCCAGTTAACTGAGGTTAGAAGAAGCTGAGGAGTTCATCAGCCCCCTGGATGGGGAACGGAGTATATAAAAATAAGAATAATATTAAGAAAATTAATTAATATTAATATTCTTAATAAGAAAAATGGTATTTGAGAAGAGACAGTAGTGTCCTTGGGCTCTTGCAGCTTTCACTGGAATAATAAAAGAAGTCTCAGAGCATCGTGCTGGGTGCCACTCCTTTCTTGATGCACTCAGAAAAAGGACTATATCTGAACTGAAGTGCTGCTTGCATCATTTTTTTTAAAATCCCATTTATATCCCGCCCTTCTCTGAAGACTCAGGGCGGCTTACACTCTAAGAAGCACAAATCAATGTGCTTAGCAATAGCCTTCATTCTATGTATATGCCTGCTTATTAGGGCTTTCAGCCCCCCCCAAGCGGCATTATTACAAAGTCAGCTTAATTGCCCCCAACAATCTGGGTCCTCATTTTACCTACCTCGGAAGGATGGAAGGCTGAGTCAACCTTGAGCCTGGTGGGATGCGAACCTGCACTAATTGCAGGCAGCTGGTGTTACTTAAGGAGGCATTTTGATGTCTGGGGTGTCTGGGGACACCACTGGTGAGGGTTTTCCTAAACCACCTCATTTAAATTGCCACTAAACAGCTATTTGGAGGACAATAGTGTGATTTATGAGAAGGACATGGCATGGGAAATGTTCCTGGACACCACAGTGGCAAACATTGCAAAGCTAATTTGGCCAACTCCTCAAATCTCCAATTGGTTACTGCCACTCATGGAAAGAGCTTGTATAGTGGGTGTTCTATTTTTGAATGCTGTCCCTATACAGGAAGAAAAAATAATAAACCGGGAGAAAATGAAGAGGCACAAGAACTGTGGCACACCAACATCTTGCTTATGATCCCCAGAGTTTCCCCAGAATGTATGGAGCTTAAATTTGAGCCCTATGAAGAGGATATTTTGCCACTTGGGGAATGATAATAATGTACCTTAAGCTTTACAGGTTCTTAAGAAAACCATTTACTCTTGCAGTGCCTTCCCCATATGTTTCCTGTTTTGGGGAGTGTGTCCTTCAGCATGCTACACAAATCCTTTTGCACTCCTTCAATCAACAAAGATTCTGCACTATACCTTATCATTTCCTATTGAAATATTTTTTTTTAATTTACACAGAGATTTCTTTTTAATGCAAAAGGTGACATCTTTATAAAGTGATCCTATACCCACTTACCACAGTCTAAAATAGTAAATGCATTCAATTCAGGCTTTTACCACTTGCTTCTGTTGCAAATAAAGCATGTTACCTTAACCCTATGGGCAATGTTTAAATTTCACCTTACCTGTGGAGTTGGATATCCCATTTTTCAGTATTTCCCTAGTAAGAACAAAGATGAAAATGTAAGAAATCACGTCTATAAAGATTTTAAAAATGTAAAGAATTAGGAAAAGTCATAGCCCTCCCCTCCCTAAACTGGAGGGGGGGGGAATGAATGAATTTGAGAGGACTGCATATTTTTCTAAAGCCAGATCGTTAGAATGTCTTCCAAACAGCCTCTTGAGAAAGTTCTCCGAAATAGATTTCAGAAACAGCTTTTTTGAAATTCAGAGTTTTTCTCTCTTTCTCAGTCCTGACTCAGTGCTGGATCCAGAAGGAGACTTTGACTTGGATGATTCAATGGATGTGGCAAGACATGTGGAGGAGTTGCTGAGGCGCCCCATTGACAGCCAGTGGATCTCCCATAATCAGTCTTGATCCTGCTCCTTCCCTGGAGAGACCATGAGGCAACTGTGAAATATTAGAAGCACTTCCCTGAGGGAGTTTGTAGCTGCTGTAAGAATGGGTTTCTTCACCCTGTGGGGAACCTCTGGCTGAGAGGGTAAGGTACCAAAGGGACAGTGGGTACTGTTTCTCCCCTCACCCATGTGGGGAAGGCAGTAGAGTGTATTGCTTGATTTTCCATCTGCTCTTCTGAGAAGCTTGCCTCAGGCTTTCCGCTTCTGCACACCGTCTCCTTCTGCCAAGCTATCATTTCATTTATGCTGGGAACCCTTCTCTTTCCTCCTCCTCCTCCTCCTCCTCCTCCTCCTCCTCCTCCTCCTCCTCCCAGGATGTAATACACTGCCCTTCTTGTCTAGAGGCCTTTTGGTATCTGGGACAAGAAGCGACTGAGCTATGGAGAGTAAGCCTTATTCAAAACCTTGTCATTTAATGTCTTTATTTCTATTCTTTGCTTCTTCCGAGATAAACAGTATGCTTGTGCCTGCGTTTAACTTACGCTTCCAGGGTACATGCCTGTGTGCAGCATTCTGTGTAAAAGAGGCATTCACTCTGGGAGCATTGCTTTTTTCTTCTTTTTTTTTGAGCCTTTGATGCAGTGCAGCCCACCCCTGCCTGAATGCTCTGGAGCCCCATTTTTTGGGTAGGCCTACAACCCACTTCCAGCTTTTTCAGTTTGCCTTGTTGCAAGATGCTTGCTTACCTCTAAGTAATTTAGTGCTATTGACTTTTGACATGTCAGATGCCTTTTCCTACAAATCACAAATACAGCAGATTGTGGAGGATGCTTTCATTAAAATGCAGAATTACACTTAGAATAATGGTTTCCCTCTTCTTGAATTTGAGGGCAGTGACTGGAGAGCAGTTCCAAGGATTTGACTGCTAAGTACAGAGGGGAAAAAAACCTTCTGACTTCTAACTGTCCCAACAAACTTTTATATTCCTCTGCTCTCCCCACATTGCCTCCTCATTAGGCTGAACAACTGGGAAAACAGATTCATATATGCACTATTTTTATACCTAGTATTCATTAAAGCTCAGATTATTTTAACAGTTACAGATTTTACATATATATCTGTGGGCCAGGTGCTATATTTAGAAAAATGGTCCAATTTCTAGTCCAGCCACAATTATATTTTTGTTGGGATTGACAAATTACCCAACAAAAGTCATGTGGGGCATGAGAGAGCTTATTTTAAAATATAAACATTAGGTAATTTTATCTAAGCAAAAATTTTTGCAACAGAGGAGCTTGATTACTTTTTACTCCTCAGGAACTCCCCCAACTGCTGATTGAGCTAGGAAAAAGCATGTTATATGTACTTTGCCCTGGCGGTAACTCTTATAACAACTGTTTGAAGGTTAGAAAATATATATATCTTTAGGGTAAACAAAGTCTAGTCACTTGGAAGTCATCCTTAAAGATCAGATATTGTTGAAACAATTTCTTGCTTTCTGCTAATATTGTGTTCTCAAACAAGTCATTTCTAGAAATAACTATGATACTCTTTAGGATAGTGTATTCATTATAGTGGAATCATCAGCAAATGCATCAATAGCTATTGTCTTTGGAAAATGGATTTCCCCCGCCCAAAATAGGGTTAGTTGCTTCACTACTATAACATACTTCTCTTGCTAATACCTGTGACGTAAGTAAATTTCTCTCCTAACTCCCTGCATTATTCTGAAAAACTGGTAGTTAAAATTTATACATACATATATATATATATATATATATATATATATATATATATATATATATATATATATATATATATATATATATATATATATATATATATATCTGACTGATGAGAACAAATAAGTTTGAAATAGCTATATTAGTTTCCCTTTAATTCTTTGTTAGCAATCCAAAAAATTTATATATATATATATATATATATATATATATATATATATATATATATATATATATATATATATATATATATATATATATATATATATATATATATATATATATATATATATATATATATATATATATATATATATATATATATATATATATATATATATATATATATATATAATTCCTTCTCGCCATAATACATTTATTTTCATCTTCTTTCACTGTGCAGTGATACAGTCATTGTTGCAGTCAGCAGTAGGCTCTTACAATATCTTTAGTATAAGAAAGTCCTGAGGACATGTCCTAGGACCATACAGTTATGCTACAGTAATAATTTAGTCTCTAGCGATCAAACCGGTCAGTCCTAGAGGAGATCAACCCTGACTGCTCTTTAGAAGGCCAGATCCTGAAGCTAAAACTCAAATACTTTGGCCACCTAATGAGAAGGAAGGACTCACTGGAGAAGAGCCTAATGCTGGGAAAGATTGAGGGCAAGAGAAGAAGGGGACGACAGAGAATGAGGTGGCTGGATGGAGTCATTGAAGCAGTAGGCGTGAGCTTAGATGGACTCCAGAAGATGGTAGAGGACAGGAAGGCCTGGAGGAACATTGTCCATAGGGTCGCGATGGGTCGGACACGACTTCGCAACTAACAACAACAAGCACAAATTAAATCTTTGAACTTTATTTGAACTTTATTTACATTAATTTCAATTTTTTCATTCATAGTTTTGAAATCCTTCTCCTGATAGTTTACTTTTTTCTCTCATTTTTGATTAGTCTTTTCATTGCCTTTATTTGAATGACTGTAGGCAATAATGCTTCTCAAATACCACTTTCTAAACTGGGATAGAATGTTCCTGGGAAGTATTATTTATACCCAGTTCAAAAACTTCTCATATCTTAGGCCAAACTGGTGCCCTCCAGATGTAATGGACACTAATACTTATCATTCCAGCTAGCAATTTATAGGGGTGGCTGACCTAGCCTCAACTTCCTTACTTTATTATACGTTAGCCGACTTTCTTTCAAACTAGTTTCCTGTCTCAAGATTCTTTTGAGGTTGCACACAAACATCCTTACTGTCCTTAAAGCAAATATTAATAATTTTATGTAGTTATTGTATCAGCACAATCTTACCAAGTCTATCAATGGAATTCACTTCCAAATAAAAATACAGAGCAGAGATGGTGAATTTGCAGAAGTGGTGAATTTGCAGTCTCCCAGATTTTATGGATTGCAGTTTCCAACATTCTGAACCATCATGATCAGTGGAAAGGGAAGGATAAGACTTGCAGTTTTCATAACTACATATGAATCACATAATTCATAATTCCCCATATCTTATTTTAATGATAAGTCATAGCAGCCTGGTTCACACACTGTGTTAAGCCATAAAGTATGGTCAACAAATCGTAACTGTGAAGGTTGTTGTTATCCAAAGCCAAATCAATCAGGTTATGATTTAGCACAACGGGTGGACCCCAGTTTTAATATATTTGCTGGTTCTGTTGTGTCTATAGTAGAAAACTGTCTCCAGCAGAGGAGTCTCCATTTCAGAAATTAAATTTTGGATTTCTGCACAAAAATGATACATTCTACTCCTGAGTTAAGGCCTTTTCCTGATCATAGTGGCATTTTCAACATAATATTTTAATTTGCATTTTTGTAGACTGCATACAATACCTGTAACTACCAATGTGCTCATCAATCTCTCTCCCCTGATATCTGTTAAACTTACTATACCATTTGACATTTATTTTTTAAAAAGAAAGAAATAAGACACCAGAGTTCTCTAACATTACCTTTATTGCTGGAAGTAATTCTGGACTCACACAGCCACAGAGACAAATTCTTAGAGATGATGACTGGCTGGCCCCAATGCTCTGGAAATATTTACATCTCTCCAGAAAAAAACCAAATACCTAAGGTAAGGTGCTAAACAATCACCATTTAATCTTGGATAGATGAATATTTGTAAGAGGCTGTTTGTACATGAGCAAGTCTACTTTGCATCTACTTTGCTGAGCCTGCTCACAATAGGTTTCAAAATCTCACACATCTACAGAGGCTCCCTACTGCCCATGATTTACATGACTTTTAGAAACCTGAGGTTTTATTGACCCCTTTCCTCCATAACAAGAACAACTCCCACCTTAACTAAGTTGTGTTCAAATGCCTTTGGTTGTTGTTCAAGAGCAGCACATAAAACTGACCCATAGGAATGCTTTCTGCTATATAAATTGGTATGCCCATTCAAAATGAAAAAAGATCTGCAACAAAGGTATGTTGTTAATGTTAATGGTGCTTCTGTTTAATTTAGTATAAATTGCACACATATTCTTGGTGGACTGTACCTACTTCATTTTCATTAGTCCAAATGAGTCTGGCTATTGTTTCATAGTGTGGAGGAAGATATCCATAAAACTGAGACATACAAACATTGCACTATTTTAAAGAATTGTTTTGCCAAATGTTTAAATGGTATAAAGAGTAAAATTTTCTGCTAAATATATTGTTTGTGTTTGAAAAAAACTTATGAAGCTAATGTATTCATTTTTGTTTTAAACTGTAAAAGGGAGAACAGCTTCAAGATATATTGCTTAAATGCTTTTAAGGGGTTTTTTTTGACACAAAAGCCATTTATGTGAAAAAATATCCTTTTTTGATGAAATATCCATGTTTTGAAAAAATGTTGTAATCTGTGCTACAATAAAGTATTGTCAGGATAGTAATGACTAATGTGGTTTTTAACTCCAGATACCCAGTATACTCAGAGGGAAAAATATTGTGCCTGTAACTGAACAAATATAATAACAATTTGGTCGAAATACTCATAACAAGAAACACGAGCTACAGAGTTTATGCACTAATAAATATTTGCAAAAGGAGTCCTTGAGACAAGTGGGAGACATAATGAGGAAGATCTGTATAGGTATTACATCATATCAGTGTGGCTATTTCATTGTCAAACAAGTGACACACTTCACACACCTGTCTTAATGCAATTTGGGGTTTTTTCCTCCTTGAGTAATTTAATGCAAGACTTTTGGCCATTTCAACTTTTGCGTATTGTAAAATACAATGTATTTCAAAGTTATACCACTATTAAGCCTTATTTGTGGACTATTATTTAAGAAACAACTAGCTGATAATGACATTTTTCCCAAACAGGAACTATGTTTTTCTTTTTGCTGCTTTTTTCAGGCTGCAGCTGAATTTTTTGAATATGAGCACATGATGCTTTACATATGAAAGTTGTGTTGATACATATTGTGCCACACAGAAAGCAGTTAAAACTATTGCTTTTTAATATATTTTAATTTTTTGGTAACTTTGTCCTTTATATGTGAAAATTCAGCTACATTATGGAAAAAAAATGGTGCTTAGGCATATTATAGGTTTGTGTTTTAAGGCAATAATTCAAACAATTCTGTAGTGCTATAAGACAAGGCTTTTCAACCAGTGGTACAGGTACCACCTGTGGTACATTGACACCTGGCAGGTGGTATGCGACCATCCTAGAAAAGTGGTAGCGGGGGAGGAGAATGAGCTGAACCGGTGGCAGCACTGAGCAAGAGGTGGATGGAGCTGCAGGGCTGTCAGGGCTCAGCAGAAGCACCAGGCTCAGCACCAGGCTCCAGCTGGAGCTCGGCACTGATCCTGGCGCTTCTGCTGTGCCCAGAAGATGGGCCGATCAGCTGGAATGTTGCAGCATATCTAGGGTCTTGTGATTTACATTCAGATGCTTGGCAACTGATTCACATGTCCCAGGGTCATGTGAAGTGACCAAAACCTGCTGCAACCACCCAGCAGAGAGGGGGGGAATAAAAACCAAACACCCTCCACCCCACTCCCACTGCCAATCCTCAACAGAAATGCTCACAACAATGAAAACCTCGGACAGGAGGAAGAGCGCTGCCAGGCGGGCAGGCAGATGTCTTGCTCGGCAGTGGCTTTGGGGGGCACTTTTTTCATTGCCATTGTAACTTCAAACAGTCACTAAGCGAACTGTTGTAAGTCGAGCACTACCTGTACTTCATCACTTTTTTCCTTTTTTTTTTTTTGGTCAAGTTTTTGACACCTTGCTAGGCGACTGGTGGTACTCAGATGTTGCCATATCCTAAAAGTGGTACAATGGGCGAAAAGGTTGAAAAGCCCTGCTATAAGACACCCTGGCTTATTTTTGAATAGCCATGCCTAGATTTGTAGAGCTTACTAAACCTGCATGACTCCTTCTATGTTTTCTGTGTTCCAGCTCCCTATTCTGTTGCCACCAATTTTCAGTAAGTAAATGGAGAGGAAAGCATTCGACTTAGAAAAAAATGAATGAGATTTTATAAATGGGAATAGATTAGTGGGTGGGCGGGCTTGTGGGTTGTTTGGTTGGTTGATAAATGGGGCAGAATCGTGCCACTGTAACACATATTGCTCCATCCTTTGATTAGTAAAGAATATTGCCTTTCTCAAAGCAAATAAATCATTTCTGATATTTCTGTCAACCATTTTTGGACATTTGGAATAATTTGGAATGCCTTTGGACATTCTGCCTCATGATTCGCAGTTTCTCTATTCTCTGGGACAAGTACGGTAGGAAGAATGAAAAACAGGCTAGCATTCTTCACTTGTATTCTTTTAAGCATTTTGCCTTAGAACGTTGGACCGAGCACTAACACACATTGAGGATAAATTAAGAACAGCCACTTGCATTCATTTCATTTTGCTTTATGAGAAGGGCATTCTGACAGTGGCTATATAATGCCTGGTGTATTGCGAGCCAAAACTATGCTCACATCAAATGTGTATCTATATTTCTACTTGTTTCCCATTCCTTGCAGCAGAAGGCAAAAAGGAATTCATCCCTACCATCTCATATATTAAACAATGCAGTCAGCAGAGAGCACTCAAATGTCTTTCTTTTTTCACCTTGGACAGGCATCTGGGCAACCTATAGCCAGGTAGTTTGTTCTCTCTAATCTACAATGGCAAGATCTCCAACCCTTTCTGCAATTTCAAATGTGTCAAAAAGAGTCCTTTTTCCTCACAGCAGAGCACACATTTCAGACCATCCAGTGCTGACATTGCCCTCTATATGTTCCACCAAAGCCTGCTTGTTTTCTCAGGCATGGCCGACTTCTACAGTATGTAGGCTGTGTTTACTGACCTCAATGGTTGTATATGCATGCCTGAGTCATTTTTTAAAAAGTGTCCAAAGATAAAGGGTGGCTGGGGTGGGGTAGGGTAGGGGAAAAAGAGGATGAGCAGCCAACTTGCATTGATTAAAAAGCAAATGTTATTTGCATTATACATTGGTTTCTAGTGACACCTATAAGAGCCTTGCAGAAACCTCTGTGTCTAACTGGGAGCAGCAGTCTTTCTTAAGTGCAAAATCAAGCTGTGGTCTCCTAAATGAGCAATGTAAACCCTGAATAAGGAGCGTGAACTCTCATGAGGGGATAGCATCTGTCCCCAAAGGAGTCAGCTATAGGGCAAGCAAGAACCTGTTACCTCAATTGTCTCTCTATGCTGGACAGTCTTAATCACAGTCTTAATCATTATACTGGCAAACTTGCAAAAATTCAAAGAAAAAGTTTTTGAAATAATTTTTTCTTATTTTTTCTTCAACAGTTTTAAATCAGCTATACTAGTGTTTTTCA
Organism: Vipera berus; assembly: GCF_964194415.1. Classification (NCBI taxonomy): domain Eukaryota; kingdom Metazoa; phylum Chordata; class Lepidosauria; order Squamata; family Viperidae; genus Vipera; species Vipera berus. Next base: position 37,461,867 of record NC_138205.1, on the reverse strand, counting down.
GCCTTGATGATAGTTAAGATGTGAGGACATCAGCTGGCTGCAGAATTCTGGGAGTTGAAGTCTAAAGGTGCCAGATTGAAAAACACTGGCCTACACAATCAGGCAAATAAGGCTGTGCAAAGGTCTCAACTATACTTCCCATCCAGTTTGGCATGATAAGTCTCTTTGTGCCATTTAAGTCTAAACATCTTAACTGGCAATTTCACAAAGAGTCCTTTGTCTGAAGCTGCACTAAAACGGCTCTTGAGTCCCAGCCATCTGCAGGAAGGAAGGAAGGAAGGAAGGCAGAAAAGCGGTTTCACCTGGCAAGGAACATGTAAGAAGAGTTACATCTTGGGAAACTGGAAGTGATACTGCTTTAACTTAATCTTCTTCAACCTGTTGCCCTCTGGATGTACTGGTATCACAACTCCCAGACTATCTCTGGCAACATGAAGAATGGAAGGTTGCCTTTACTTGTATTGTCGGCATACTGTTCCATTCTGAGCCCCTGAAATGCTTGCTTAAGCTAGAGAGTGGTTAAATGGTTTATTAAATAGTCCAAACCATCATTTAGGCTACTGGCTTCCAAAGTCAAATTCTTTTCTAAAACATCTGGAGAACTATAGATCACAATATCCCTCACCATCGGCCATCTTGAGAGATGCTGTTGGGAATTATGTTTTAGCTGCATTTGAGGAACCCATGTTACCCACCAGTGTTCTGAGGGCAACTAATGCACTTCATTGTTGCATTCACAATATATACTGTATTGCTATTTTTCTATTAATTGAAAAAACTTCAGACTTCAGTAGACCTAAGGTGCTGGTACTTACCTTTAAAGCCCTACATGGCTTAGGCCCGGGATACTTGCAGGACTGTCTGCTACCGGGGACGACTTCCCATCGCCCAGTGCGCTCACACAGAGAGGGCCTCCTCAGGGTGCCGTCGGCCAGACAATGTCGGCTGGCGACCCCCAGGGGGAGAGCCTTCTCTGTGGGAGCACCAGCCCTTTGGAACCAGCTTCCCCTTGAGCTTCGGATGGGCCCGGACCTCCGGTCCTTTCGCCGCGACCTCAAAACCTTTCTCTTCCATCAGGCTGACCTGGATTGATGATGGGTTTTTAAATATGTTTTAATTTTTAACTGTAGTTAATTTATTTTGGGGCTGTTATTTAATTCGTTTTTTAATTTTTGTACTGCTGTTTTTTATTGTTGTAAGCCGCCCTGAGTCCTTTGGGAGATAGGGCGGCATAAAAATAAATAAATAAATAAATAATATGTTGTATGAACTGAACCGTGTTTCATTGAGTAAGCTACAATTAAACAAACAATGGCTTAACACACTGGTTGAACATTCCAAATGAGGTAGTGTTTCAAAAAACAACAACAGAGAGAATGGGACTGAAAGGTGAAAAAAAATCTCAAGCTTGAGCACCACCTCTTAAAATTAAGTCTTGATTCTTAAGTAATAGGCAGCTACTTATAATTCAAGAAAATAAGAAATCTGACAGGAGTAATGGACTGGACCTATTTCCTACCTTATTTCCTTCAGCTGCTGCCACTTGATGAAATGGCAGTTGCTGGTTACAGCTGTGTGTGTTTGGGGGGGGGAACAGGGAGTTGTGGGTTTTTTTTCAGGCAAACTTTCGTGTGTGGACCTGCAAGCATGGAGCTACTCTTCCAGCTTTGATACCATAGCTGGTGTTCAGTTTGTTGACATACTTTTTCAAACAGTATGTGGTAAATATGAATGATCTCTGTTGACCAAACTAAACATTTTCTTATAAACTGAAAGATAATAGGTTCATAAAAGGGACGCGGTGGCTCAGTGGGTTAGGACGCTGAGCTTGTCGATCAGAAGGTCGGCAGTTTGGCGGGTCGAATCCCGAGTGCCGCGTAACAGAGTGAGCGCCTGTTACTCGTCCCAGCTTCTGCCAACCTAGCAGTTCGAAAGCACGTAAAAAGGCAAGTAGAAAAATAGGGACCACTACGGTGGGAAGGTAACAGCGTTCCATGCACCTTTGGCGTCTAGTCATGCCGGCCACATGACCATGGAGACGCCCTCGGACAAGCGCTGGCTCTTCGGCTTTGAAACGGAGATGAGCACCGGCCCCTAGATCTGGAAACGACTAGCACGCATGTGCAGGGGAACATTTACCTTTACCTTTTTAACAGGTTCATGTAGTGCATAATGTGGTTTGCTGTTTTTTTGATTTAGCATGTTGTATAATTTCCATCACCACTGCCATTTGAAATCATGATTTATTACATGGCATATTAGACAAATTCAGCCAAGGGTACTTTATTATATAAACTAAAGCTATCAGGTATAGGTTGCAAACATATAAATGACTTCTAGAGGGCAGCAAAGAATAAGATTTTTCTCCATCTCTTTCCTACGGTATTATCTCATGATCTTTCAGACTTTTTGCATCCCAGCTTTAGTATCCTTGAAACAAATCTTCTTTAGTGATGGGTAAATTTAGTCAGTAGTCTTGCTTGTTTAACCTATTAAGTTGTTTAAAAGAATAGCATGTTGATCAAACCTTGAGTGCAACATCTCAGCTTACACTTTGTATCCAGTGTTTGTTCTTAGATAATATAATATCCCAAAACTTTAGTTCCTTATTTTGTGCACACTTGGAAGTGAAAATTCCTAAGGTCAGCAGCGATTTTATTTTAAATGTAAAATGTCCTACACAAGAACAAAAACAAAAGGGATTTTTGCTCCTTTTTTGCCTACTAGTGAGTTTCACCCATTTGTTTTGGCTGTTGCATCTGCAAATGTATGTATAATCTGGACCCTTTTAGTCAGAGATGACATCTGGCAACTGACTGGACAAGTCCCTGCAGTTTTCTTGGAAGTGGTTTGCCTCTGCCTCTTTCTTAGGGCTGACAGACAGTTAATTTGATGCCTAAAATAGAACTAGAACTGTAGCCTGATGCCTTAACTACTGCATCAGACTGACTCTTGCAAATATATGTAGCGATGCTATAATCGCATGATTATCTTTGTATACATTCTCCATGATACAATTATTCAATATTTATGTAATTTTCTTTATATTCAGGTAATTGAGTCACTGATTAATAAAAGTTTGCAGAAACTGCCTATATAAATTTATCCATAGTCAGGTAGAATTTTTTTTATTATTACAGGTGGCAGGCAAAAAAGAAAGCAGAGCACAGGAGGATATCCTGTGTGACCATGGCAAAAGTAGCTAACTTGGCTAACCGTTGGGCACAATTGCTCCCCAACATACCAGAATTGCTCAAGTACTTTAATCCTGGTTTCTACCAGTTCAGACTTTGCGTGTCATGCAAAAGCATTTATTTTCTCATTTTGACCATTATTAGTTAATATTTTACGGGCTGGTAAAATGGATTTATTTGAAGATGATTCTACCTAGTAAAGGTGAAATGCTGTGAGATAGCTTGTAGATTAGTGTTTTTTTTTCTTTTTTGATTTGCCTTCTCTTTCATATAAATCATGATTTATCAATGCCATCAAGTCAGTGTCAACCCCTTAATGAATGCACTGATAGACTTTATTCAGGATGAATTAATCATATATAATGATTTAATATTAAATGCACAGATGTTGTGATTCAGAGCATACCTAACATCCCGGATGTAGGCTTTGAAGTTATATAGAATTTGTTGTGGTTATAAAATAGAAAATGAGATAGGGGATATGGATGGAGTAGAGAACATTTAGAATAATTGGGCAGAAGAGAATCAATAATAGTCTCCTCATAGTTCAGCTCTAGATTTGATTTTAAATGCCACCATTGCATCCTTTACTAACATGCTTTAAATGGAGGTACCTGCCATCTGGAATTCTTGGGCAACCGCTAAGTTTACAGAGGTTTCCCATTATGGGCCCTCTGGCATCCCAAAATAATAAGGTAGCTATGTCTAATTGGACTGCCATAATTATAATCTCCTTCAATCAGAACTAGCCCTGCTATTCAACAGTGAAACAGATGCTTCAGGCAGAATGCTTTGGAAAAAGCAGCACAGTAGAATAGCATTATATGTCCCACACGGTCTACCTTGCTGCCACTAAACTGATGCTGTGGGAAATTTAGTCCTGTTGCTAGTGTAAAAATAACATTCAGCAGTTAGCCAGATAGATAATCTCCAGGGTACAGAGTCTGGAGAAAAGACTTTATCCTTAGGTAGTCACCATTTGGGGCCATCACAGGATCTTAAATGGAAGCGAGAGTCTTGATGAAGAGCTCTTGATGGGGAAAAAAAACTGCTCATCTCCTAGTATAGCTTACAAGGGCTCACCAGCAGAGACGGGGACCAACTGAAGACACTTTGTCCAAGGACTCCAAACACAAAACAGCCTTGTTAAGAGAACTGCCCTTCTCAAGTCACAGGCCATCTGTTTGTAAGATGCTGCTATAATCCCAGCTACTCACTTTTGAGTAATTAACTCTCAGGAATGGATATGGCAAATTTGACATTGTGTATTCAAGATGATAGATGATGAGGGGAGGGTTGATCATGTACAAGGACTTAAGATAACTTGGTTAACATTATGCTAAGCTATGATTTGCTGAACAATTATTGAGGCTCACATAATGTATTCAGGTGTCAATCAAGTATTACAAATCATAATTGCAAGGGGGAAATGGGAAATAAAATATGCTTGATTTGATTTGGGGTTAGGGTGAGCCCAGATTATTGTGACTGTCAAGAAACCAAACTTAAGGTAATTATGCTTCATAGTGTCTTTATGCTAACCCAGGGCTTTTCAACCTTTTCACCCATTGTACCACTTTTAGGATATGGCAACGTCTGAGTACCACCAGTCGCCTAGCAAGGTGTCAAAAACTTGATGACCAAAAAAAAAAAAAAAAGAAATAAGTGATGAAGTACAGGTAGTCCTCGACTTACAACAGTTCACTTAGTGACTGTTCGAAGTTACATTGGCACTAAAAAAAGTGCCCCCCAAGCCACAGCCGAGCAAGACACCTGCCCGCCTGCCCACCTGGCGGCCCTCTTCCTCCTGTCCAAGGTTTTAATTGTTGTGAGCATTTCTGTTCAGGATTGGCAGCGGGGGTGGGGTGGGGGGGTATTTGGTTTTTATTTCCCCCCCTCCCTCTGCTAGGTGGTTGCAGCAGGTTTTGGTCACTTCACAGGACCCTGGGACACTGTGACCATCATAAATATGAATCAGTTGCCAAGCATCTGAATGTACAGTAAATCACAAGACCCTGGAGATGCTGCAACATTCCAGCTGACCGGCACTTCTTCTGGGCTCAGAAGCGCTGAGCTCCAGCTGGAGCCTGGCGTTGATCCTTGCACTTCTGCTGAGCCCTGACAGCCCTGCAGCTCCATCCGTCTCTCGCTCAGGCTTGTGTGGTGCTGCCACCCTTTCAGCTCATTCCCCTCCCCTGCTAGCACTTTTCTAGGATGGTCGCATACCACCTGCCGGATGCCAATGTATCACAGGTGGTACCCGTACCACTGGTTGAAAAGCCCTGTGCTAACCTATCTTCCCCAGATACATTGAACAGTAGCTATGGTTAATGATAAGGAAGATGTGGAATACAAAATCTGGGGTTTCAGAAGGTTAAGGTAGGTAGTAGTAATTTGTATAGGAAATTGCATTAAGACTGTTGACTCAGTACTAAGCCAGAATATGAATTTATGGTGCCAAATAATTATAAGGCAATATCTCCATGGTGCCATGCTCCCAGTGGCGTAGCGTGGGGGGTGCAGGGGGGGCCGGCCACACCGGGCGCAACATCTGGGGGGGCGCGCTCCGATCCGATCCGCCGGGTCGCCGCCCACTGTGGAGGGGTGTGTGTGCAAATTACTTGCCTTGCCCCGGGTGCTGACAACCCACGCTACGCCACTGCATGCTCCATTGTGTCAGATTGCATCTCCCATAGTTGCCAGTCATTATGGCTGCTTGTCGTACTTCTTTTGGAACCATAAGAGTTATTTTCCTGCCTACCTGGAGAGAATCAATTTAGGAACAATGGGACTGTCTGTGAATGGATATCTGTACATTTTTTTCTGAGAATACTTACCTCCTTTGTGGACAAAAATGTTAAATTAAGAAACTGCTCCAGGGAAATTCTTTAAAAACTTTTGGGTACTGCGACTGTATAAGCCTAATTTAACTGGTAACCCTATTAATTTTTTTTAAAAAATAAACGCAGTGAAATAGGAGAAAGGATATCCGCAATTCTACGCCTCTGCCCCACGAAGCGTGTGTAATACAGGGAGGGGAGTCTGATGGAGCGGAACTCAAACCCAGTATTGTTAGAAGGCCCGATTCTTACACGGATACACTTATCTTCTCTTGGCAGCTTTAGGTTAGGTCGCCTGGGGTGTCTCGGGTTTATTCCCAGTGACATGCAGGTCATTTGATCCTGACAGCAGCTGCTGGCTGAGCGTATGAACTGTTTTAACTAAAAAGAATTCCATTCGAACTACATAAAAGAAAGATGTGTTTGTATATATTTTAGCCTAGCGCGGCGGCGAGGGGGGAGGTGTCGCCTTTCCAAGCGCACGTTCGAATTTAACGCCCGGCACAACCGCGGCGAGACGTGGCGTGGCGCTTGCACAGGCGCGCGCGGCTCCACCACGCGGGGCCGCAGAGCATTTGGAGATAGAGATTGAGAGGGGCGGCCGTGCTTTGCCTGGCTCCGCCCCGGTCATCCCTCTACCCCGGCGGCGGCATCAGCGGAGGTAGCGTCTCCTCGATCGTTCCCTGCGTCCGATCCTCCTTCCTTCGCCGGCAAAGCAAAGCAAATCGAAGCGAGCAAGGCACGCTGACGCCGGAGCACGAGTGAGAGCGCTTGGTGGCTGGAAACGCACAAGGCGGAGGGCGCCACTGGGGCAGCCGTTGAGTACTCTTGCCGGGCCGGGCCGGTGCGGCTGCTGGGAGCCCCTGGGGGGGATGGCGGACGGGACTCCTTGCGTTCCTCCTTCGGGGTCGCCCCGGGCCGGGCCCCCCCGCGTCCCGCTGCAAGAAGAAGGTGTTGCGGCCGCTGTGGAACCTCTGGACGACCTGAGCTCGCCATGTTCCGTTTCGGGCAGCTCTGCGGGTACCAGCCGCGACAACTCGGCCGAGAGAGAGCCCCCCGGCGTGGCCAAGGCTGCCCCTGCCGCTGGCATTATGAAGGTGGGTCCCGATCGCTTGCGCCTCCTCCCGCCCCGCCACCTTTCTATAGGGAGGCTCTTGCTGTCGATTCTTTCGGCGTAACGTCTCTTTCCTTTATAAATAGCAATCCCACTGGGATTTCCCACCACCCCAATCCACAAGGGCAACCTACCTGAACTTAAGCCAATTTCTTCTAGCCCGCAACCTGAATATCTCCGGTTCTGCCCTCATCTGACCTTCTAAATTAACCGAGGGACTAGAGATTCCTAACCGATTTGTTTTTCCTTCCATGCAGCAGCGTCCCTTCTTCTGAATGCCCTTTACTAAACTTCCTCCCATTTCTAAAACAACAGGTTCTGAGACTCTTGCTATGAGTAGGTGTATGTATCTGGGTTGTGTGTGTGTGGGAAAATACTTTGGTTTTTTACTTTGTTTGCTAAACGGAGAGGAAAAGGCACTCTGCATGTGCACAAAGGTGCTGTCTCCTCATTCTTGTCTGATATTCTGAAGATTGATGTGGATGTGAGTGGTGTGTGATCAAGAAAGAGATTGGGGATTCAACCCTACTTCTGATTAATACAATCTCTCTCTGCGAAATTTCATAACTATTCTTTATTTCATATGCTCAACCCAGTCTGAACATTCACATTAGTTCATATGATGGACTTAACCAGGTCACTTGCAATCTAGGCACTGCATTTAAAGAGCATGCTATGCTTGTTTAATTCAGTTTGGGTTTTTTGTGGGGGGTTTTTTGGTTTGACATGTTCAAATCCAGTCTATTTGATTAATTCAAAGTCACGTGTATTAGCCAAATCCCTAAAATGGGTAAATTCAGTAACCAGGTAAAGAGTGTTATGTGAACCCAGCTTCTTTGTTCCCTGAAGCTGGATTGCTACTCTTTATCACCCTCCTGCAGAAGACTGCTTTGAACCCCTCATAATTTTGCTTTCTCCTTCCTGTAATCTCCTTAGCTCATTCAGAATGTTTATTTGAAAAGTCATTTCACATACTTTTATCCTGCTGCTTTGAAGTTCTACTAGAGATGCATTTGAAAGTCTGGTTCCTATATGTATAAATGTTGTTTGATTTTTCTGTGTTAGTTCAGTGGTTATGGCTGAGGAGGCAGCTAAGTTAAGCCTTTGAGCCCACCTCAAAAAAACTAATGGATTTGAACTGGTATGCATATTGTGACTGTCACTAATATTAGTTGCAGATACACATGCCATAGTACCCTGCTATTGTAACCGTCAAGTGATGAAAGACCAAAAAGTGATTCAAGTGGAAGATTTTTTTCATCCACTTCATTTTTTGGTAACCCTTCTGTAATTATCCCTATTAATGCTGCCTTGCAGGATTATCTTATGTGGGAATCACATGTTCATAGGTAGTCTTCAACTTATGACTATAATTAGAACCAGGCAACGTAAGTTCTTGCAGCCATAAGTCAAGTTGGACCCAATTTTACAACAATTTTTACAGCTGCTGTTAAGCAAATCTTCATGGCTGTTAAGCAAATCACATAGTTGTTAAGTGAATTCAGTGTTTCCAATGGACATTTTTTTTGCCAGAAATCAGCAAAAAAGGTCACAAACACAATCACATGATTGCAGGACACTGTAGCTGGTTGTTAAATGCAAGCTGATTGCCAGGTGCTTGAATTGCAATCACATGACTGCAGGGATAGTGTGTAACAGTGAGTACAGATTTTAAGTCACTTTTTTCCAAGGCTGTTTTAATGTTGAACCACCATTAAATGAACAGTTGTAAGTTGAGGACTACCTGTAACATGGCTCTCCATAAGGGGATTGGTGCTTGCAATCCCTGCCATTTTATATGCATTCTTGAACTTGTATAATTTAATGGGGTATCTTTCACATGTTTATATTTCTACAAGTTCGGCAGTCCAACACCTGAATAATTTCCAATGGCAAGAAGCACATTGAATTCAAGTCTTGCTGATGGTTGTGACTGTTTTTTTAATAAATGAGGTGCATATGATATACAATAAATAAAGAACATAGACCTATGAATTGGCTCATTACGAGGTCGTCTCCATAGCTAACATGAGATTTCCAGTCTATGTCTGTAAGGAATTAAGGATGATCATTATTCTACTTTAACAAACCTGGTTTAATTTTTCATATCATATTCTCTTATATTGTTTCTCATACCAGGGTGTTAGCATTGTTACTAGATCCCTAAATCATATTCATTAGGAAGAGGAGGATTATGGATCATAGGGGGGACCCCAAGACATCAAACCACCAAAAAAAAGTCAACTGAAAGTCATGAAGGCCAGCTTCTGCAGCAGAAGTGAGAGCCCCACACTGCTCCACAATGTATGAATCAACTCAGTCTCCTGAGGGAGTGTTATCTATGGCTGCATATGGTGATGAGGTTTCTCCCCCCCTCCAGTTTTCCAGCAAAGCTTTTTACCTAGGCTTGATCCATTCAGCTGGAAGAGCCAGAGCATGAGCTGAATCATCATCATTCCTTCACATGATCAGGTGGCCATAAAGGTGCTAGCCTATCAGTTAACAGGAGATGTCTTCTGCAAATTAGCCAAAGCCTTGTAGGAAGACAAAAATTGTTTTCTGTCCTTGAACCCCCTTCCCTTTTGTGAAGTGGTCTCAGATTCCCTTGGGCTATTTATGTCTTGTTTACTCAAACTGAAGGGATCAAGGCCATTTCACTTTGGTGGAGCCAAGGAAACAGAGGGTTTAACGTGATCTTTATGAGTTGGTGGGAGTTTGTAATCCTGTGGGTGGGTCTCAGCTCTGTGAAAAATCTCTTCCTAGAGATTCTGCTGGTTTCATTCTATGACAGATGAGTCTGAATAGAGAAGGGCTGTCAATGTTATTTGATGTGTTTGGGGCATTAGTGCACCTTCACAACTTGACATGTTAAATGTTGGTTTCATTCAATGCAATGAATAATTGCCTTTCACCATTGCAGCCTTCCCAAGGCTTCTTAAGGTAGAAACCTATATCTCTTATAAGAGATTAACAATGCCTTAAATCAATTTCAGTGCCATATTTTCACAAAAGAATGATTGAAAGAAGCCAAATCCATAACACTAAAGGCAGCCTGAGCTATCAAAAATGAGCGCAGTATATTTTTAAAAAATCCAGATAAAAGTAAAAGAAAACTAGTAATCTTTAAAGCATTATTAAAGGTAAAGTCAGTGCAGAGTGCAGAGAATAAAAGTTACTTTAAATCCTAATGAGTCAAATTATAAATTTGATGAAGGGACCTGCAACTCACATCCCTTACACTTTTTAATGGAAAACCTGCTACCTCCTGACGTTTTACTACTATGGATTAACCAGGCTCTTTTAACATTGCCCACGTTGAATTAGCATTACCTTTGGAAGTAACATTTACATGCCTTCATTTTTGAAAGAGATATTGTGGACCACAGCTCCCACAGGCCTTTGCTATTGACTATGATGGTTGAGGTTAATGGGAGCTAAAGTCCAAACATCTGGAGAGAGCCAGATTGTCTGTCTTTGATTAGAAGCTCCTAAGGTGTTGCTGAGAGCATGCAGAGAATCTGTTGCCTATTTGAGCAAAAAGGCCTTCCTGCTTCTCTTGAGTGCTGGGTTGATATGCTGTGTTCTGAGCTTCATTTTAAAGCAAACACATGGGAATGCAGTGACTCAAGCCTTCCTAATAAGTTTTTCCCACCAACTGAGAAAACTTTGTGGATTCCACGTTGCTGAAATTAAAAATATCAATATCTCAGGTAAAAAGAAGGAAGTTTTTGTGATTCTTTGGAATATTTGTGAATAGAAAATGTGCTGAGATACTATAAGTTTTACAGGAAATTGCTGCATCAGAGGCATGTGGACAGTTATGGAATTCTCTAGGAAAATCTAGGAAAAGTAGTATAGATTTCCACAAAACAGGATGACCTTTAAAAGCCCTTTTCTAGTGCTATCTTCACATCTCTGGCAAGAGCACCCCTTTCTTCATAGCCTTTAGGCAGATAAGGAAAGATGTTAAGGCAGAGGAAGGCAGGAGATAAAAAAGCTTTGTTTTTGGTTTCTGATCCTGCCTAAGATTAATTTTAAACCTCCCTCCTATTTGCAGTTAATACAGAAATTAAATCAGATAACAACTAATGTGCTAGAAAACAACATAATTAAACAGGAACTTCGTCAATTAGAAAAAATAGATCTGTATTTGTAAAAATAGTATCTGAGAAGAATTTTAAAATTGTAGCTGATCATGAGGTAAATATGAGTCAACAATGTGATGTGGTTGCAAAAATGTAGATGTGATTTTAGGCTGCACCAGTGGAAGTATAATTTCCAAATCATATGTAAGAGATATGTTATATTCTGCATTGGCCTTGAGTACTATATCCAATTTTGGGCACCACTATAAAAAGTAAATTTGTCTAACAGGATTGGGAAAGGTACAAACAAGAGCAATGCAAATGGCTAGGTGACTGCTTTCATGATGAGAAAGTGGAAGAACTGGATATATTTATCCTTTAAAAAAATTGCCTGAAGAGGAATACAATTCCTCTTTTCACATATCTAGGAATGTCAGAAGATGGCCATTATATTAGAAATAGGATATTGAATCATGGATTTCTATTACAGGAAATGTTAGGAAAGTCTTTTTAACAGAAACAGCAATTCAAAAATGAACCAATGTTTACACTTTTTTTGGAGGGGGGAATGAGTTCAAAAAGAGTCTGAATGTGATGCAGAGATTCCTGCAATCAACATTTCTCTACTTTTTAAACTGTTTATGATTTTCTGGTGCTAATATATAGATTACACCAGATAGAATGGCATCATTGATAGAAAGTAACAAATGAGTGTTGGCAGACCTATGACCTTTTTAATATTATTGAACTACATTCCTGTTATCCTTCTCCATTGGCTTTACTTCCACATGTATTTTGGATCTCGATAAAAGGACTTTGACTAAGATAGCTTCCAAAATCAATCTCAGATTATGAACTTCCATGTGATCTCCCACTTTCTTTCTTAAACTGCATACTATCAAAGCCACTTGTGTTCCACCATATTGCCACCTGTAGCTGCAATGGCTGGATCCGCTCTTCATTCTGCCTCTCTGTTGTATTGTGCAGATGTGATAGATTAGTTTTTCAATAGTAAAGAAGATGTTTTTATTGAAGTCACCCAATATGATACCATTATTTGTTATTATTTTACATGCTAGTACTAGTTTATGATTTAATATATCAAGGGGCCATCACTAGACCCAACTAATCTGGAGAGCCTTTGTTAGCTTCCAACTTTCTCTTTTTAGGTTGCAGAGAAAGCAGTTGTATGGCAGTTTCAAAGGACCCCGGAAGAAGTGGATTATCTGGATCCCTTTTAATCGGGCTAGCATATGCATAGTGCATACATCTTTGCTCTTCTTGATATATCATTGGCCTTCAACATTGTCAATTATGGCATCCTTCTGGCAACACTGTGTGGTACTAGTTCTCTTCCTTCCTCCATGGTTGGTTCCAGCAGATATTGATAGGAGAGGAGAGATCCAGTCCATGGCCCCTGTTTTTTGGGGTATTACAGGGCTCAGTTCTCCCCCCCCCTCTTATTTAACAACTACATGAGGCCATTGGGTGAGGTGAGTTGACAGTTTGGGGTGAAGTATCATCAATATGCTGATGATACCCAGATTTATATCTCCACCTTGGTCTACTCTGGACACCCTATCTCAGTGCCTGGAGGCTGTAGGGGTATGGATGAGGCACAGTGGACATTGGCTCAACCCAAACAAGACTGGGGTAGCTTTGGGTGTTTAGCCTTTCTGCTACAAAGTTTTTTCTACCTTTGGCCCTGGAATGGGATGGCACTGCCTCAGAAAGGTCTGATACACAATCTGGGGGTCCTGTTGAATTCAAAACTCCTGCTGAAAGAGTAGGTGGTAGTTGAAGCTGGAGGGTCTTTGCACACCTTCAAATTATGTGCCAGTTGCACTCATTAATGCACTGGGAGGCTCTGCTCACTGTCATTCATGTCCTTGTGATCTCTTGCTTGGACTAGTACAATGCACTCTACATAGGGCTGCCCTTGAGACACATTCAGAAGCTTCAGCTGGTACAGAATGCTGGTGATTGGGTTGCAAATAGTGTTGGCTATTCAGCAAATGTAACACCATTATTGCCAGTGTGTTTCTGGGTGCAATTCAAGGTACAGGTTATCACCTTTAAAGCCCTTCATGGTTTAGGACTGGGTTACCTAAGGGACAGTCTTCTTCCACTCATTTCTACCTGTCCAATCTGGTCCAGCAAAATGGGCATTCTCATCCTCAGGTTCCATCAGCCAAGGAATGCCAATTGTTGGGTAGTAGGAGGCAATCCTTCTTTGCTGTAGTAGCTGCCCTCTTAATCATCCTCCTTCCTGAGATTAGGAAGCCCTAATCTGCTGGCTTTTTGGAAGGATTTGAAAACCTGGTTATATGCCCATACCTGGGGGTCCTGAGTGTGTGAAGGTCCCTTTTCCTGGTTATGCTGACACCAATGGATTATAATACCTTTTGGCTGGTCTTTGTATTTGATTTCTTTTCGTATCATGTTTTAATTGTTTTTAATATTGTGTGTTTCCCAGAGTTCACTGGTTTGATGGGTAGCTTTAGAAATTGAACTAAGAAATAAAAATAATAATTAGTTTATTCTGAGATAAATAAATACTAAATTGTAATTAGTTTATTCTCTGAGATAGATCTTTGTGTAGTAAGCCATAATATCCATACATGAAAAAAGGTATTAGCAGATTGAAAGGACATTCAGGTTTGTAGAAGATCCTCCAGCTAATTTTGTTACCATTTGATTTGATTCTAAAGAGAAAGATCTCAAAACAAACTAGTGAGATCCAGCATGCTCAGGATGCATAGAATGATAATTAATGTTCGTGGTAAAAAAACCCTCAGAAATAAATAGCTTTGTATTAGGTCCCATTTGGAATCAAATGTATGAAATCAAATATCGCTATTTTTTAGATTCTGCATGTACATGAAAAAAGATTAAAAAAGGTCGACTTTGTCAAAAGTTTTTTTTTGGATGATGATGATAACTTTATTGTCACTTTGAATGTACACCAATCGGCATACATCAAAATGAAATTTTGTTGCATACAGCTCTCAAAGGGTCACCACCTCCGATATATACTCCTTGTTCGTGGCCCGCTCAAATTTCACATTGTCCATTTTAGTCTCTAGGGAGTGAACAATGGCACACAGGACAGATGGAAATGGGGCTCCATGTGGATTAGCCCTCAGGTTAGCTTGTATTCTGACAACCTCGCCTTCTTTCCTTTTTCTGATCCTGACTCTTCCACCTTTTCCCCAAAGAGGCCCTGCTTCTTTTCACCCCTGGAGCACGCCGCTGCCGCTGCCACCAACTCCTCCAAAAGCCTCTCTCTCTTCCTCTGGGCCTGCCGACAGCCTCATCCAGTTCCTTCGCTCCATAAGCTCCAGGTCCTCTCCACCTCTGCCTCCTCTGGAAACAGCCCTGATTTGCAATACAATCCATCACTGGGCCAGCAGTCAGATCTTGGTGCTGGTAGAACAAATTCAAACAGCGCCAACGACTTTTAACGGTCTCACCAACAGTTCCAAAACAACTAGAAACTCGCCATGCCAGCAAAGATTGTCGGTCGTATGTCGTATGTTACCTTAGTTCCACCATGTTGCTCAAACACATTAAAATCTTCCTGATCATGTGGCCTATAGCCCTTACTATCCCTCCCAAAACTATTTGCCTTCAAGAGCCAATGCAGCCGCAGCCATTCCAGGCGCCGCCATCTTATCGATGTTATCGAGTTTAATAAAATTATAGGTATTGATGTTCTAATTGTGCATCAGATACATTGTTCATGCTGCTCAGTGAAATAAATGGATTTTGGGAATATTCTTAAACAAATGTTCTTAATTCTGTCCTTCTCTTCTCCCCCCTCCCTGCCAGATTTATGTTCTAAATGGATTTTCATTTTTATTTTTGGCAGTATCTACAGTTTCTGTTTTAGAAATTGTGAAGAAATGAGCACATAGAAAAAAGACTGGGTGTAAAAATTAAATTAAGTTCATAGTTAACTATCTAAAATATATCGACAAAATTTATGAACAGATGAAGCCGCCTTCATACTGAGTCATTGGTCCATTCAACCAGGTGCTATGCTGAAGGCCTTTCAGCTACCAATTTTTTTGGAATTTTATGCATACAAAGGTATCTCTCCATCACTGCAGCACTGTTGTTTTAAATGACTTCTCAAATGTCATTTTAATATGAAATTTAAATTCAATCTCTAGAACTTTATCAGACCTGAACAGAAAGTAGATGTCACCCCTGCTGCTTCTCTAACTGGTAGCTTGCAAATTTAGGGGGCAGAAATCTTCCTTGGACTGAGGAAAGAAGCTTTCTCACAGCATACCATATCAGTCTGTTTGCCCATCTTTTTGCCTCCTGAGCTGACAGCATTTCTGCAGGATCTTGGGCAAAGAGCTTTCTGTTCCTTGACCCTGCAGTGGCAAGGTCCATCACTGACCTTTGGCATTCAAAGCTTGGAGTTCAAGCCCTAAGCTGTGATATCTCTCTCTCTCTCTCTCTCTCTATCTCTCTCTCTCTCTCTCTCTCTCTCTCTCTCTCTCTCTCTCTCTCTATATATATATATATATATATATATATATATATATATATATATATATATATATATATATATATATATATATATATATATATATATATATATATATATATATATATATATATTTGAACTCTGTGGATAGATCCATGCAATCTTCTTGCTAACAGGACAGAAAAAGACAGCCATTGCTTTCTTCAGAGATACTACTTCAGCTTCTTAGTCTAGCCTATAATCTGGGATTTCCTCCCAAGTACTAACGAGTTTCATCCCAGCTTAATTTTTCAGAGTAGCTAAGGCTGCTTAGCTGACAGCACCTAGCTGAGCTTTAACTAGAAATCCTTCTGTTTGTGGATGATAAGTTATAGGGGGAAATCTGCAGGCCTACATCACTTCCTCTCCGGCTCTCTTTTCCCTTATGGCATCTTGTTATAACTCTTCTTCTTTTCTTCTACCCCAAACAATTTCAAATCAGTTCTGGGGTTTCTGCTGCTGCCTATGGGGGAGATGCCCCGGTTGGGTGTGTGTGTTTCTAAAATTGGCTTTTAGCTGTTCTTGCATCATAGATGCTCATCTCCAGAATAGGTGGCTGTCACCCGAGACCCGCCTCTTTGCTCCTTGCAGCCTATTTTAAGCATTGATGCTCCAGTGCTATTAATACAGGGTGTGTGGGCTGTGTTCCAGCCCTCCCCCCCCCTCCCAGGCTTTCTCTTGCACCTTAGAGAAGGAGGAGGAATTAGCTCGTCTTTCAAGGCTAGTGGTGTGCTTTTAAAGGCTAAATGAATGCTTACACTTGAGAGCAGAAGTGGAGAGGAAGCTTATTGTTCCCAGTAGCTGGGGGAAGGGGGAGTCCTGGGAAGTGTTGTGCGAGGAATGGTGTGACTAATAACCTTTTTCCAACGTGTAGGGGCAGACAGTAGAGAAATCCAGGAGGGAAAAAAACACGCAGAGAAATTTCTAAGTTAAGTTGCTTTGAAGGATCCAAACTATTCCTAAAATCCCAAAATGAAATATACTGCTCAAAAATAAAAATAAAAGGAACACTTAAACAACACAATGTACTGTATTTAATAGTAGGATGTCTTATTTTCTGTTCCCTTTATTTTTTTGAGCAGTATATATTGTGGAACAATCACCTGGAGTGGGGCTTGATGTATTACATCTTTTTGCATGTATGAAATTTACTTACAGGATTTTTATGTCACACAGTAAGTCATAATCTGATTTAATTGGTCTTTGCTAAGCATGCCCTGTGAAGCAGCCATTTTGATTGATAAAAGTATGGCTTAATGATAAATGTGACTGCATATCATGGTTAAACTGATAGCTTAGCTTGCCAATAATCTAAGTTGGGATACCGTCTGATTTTACTATGCTGGAGGCAGGCCACTCTGAAATAGAGGTCTCCCTCCATTTTGCCCCAGAAGCAGAGGATTAGAAAAAAACCCTAATGTCAATTCATGTATGGGGAGATAACTCTGGTCTCCACTATCTGTCCTTTTTTGTTCTAGAGAACATGCTTTCCTATGAATTCCACTGCCGTTCTCTAGGTCATGAATATCTCAACTGCACCTTGGTTATTGTACTTAGGTTTTTAAATTTTATTTTATTTTATCCCAAGGATATCTTGGAAGATCTTTTCAATGACAGGCAATGAGTAAGGGGGTTAACCTCTCATTGAGCAGCAACAAACACCTTTAACTCTGCACCATGATCTTCTAAGTAAAATATTATCAGTACTGCAATTCCCAAGTTGTTGACCACGTGCTACATACTTTTCGCAGTTACTCATTGCTGTTCCCAGCGGCAACTAAGGTAGCCCAGGCTGAGGAGAGGATAGAAGCAAACAAGCAGCAGCAGGTGCTGATCATCCCCCATGCTTTTCACTGATAGAAAAAATTATTCAAAGCTTGGTGTGCCTTTGAATTGGTCTTGATTCCTGGTAACTGCCTGGACTGCTACCTGCAGTGTCCTTGATAAGATTTTCAGAAATGGTTTCCCACTGCCCTCCTCCTAAGGCTGAAAAAAGAATGACTGGCCCAAAATCAACCAACTGGCTTTATGGCTCAGGTAATTCAATCTCTCAGTTTCCAGCCTGGTGCCTTAATCACTATACCAATATACTTTAAATTGATTTTATCGGATAATATTAATTCCTGGAAGCCCAGTGATTTGTTGTCCTCCAGATATCCTAAGGGCATCGTTGTCAGCCCTAAGAAGTAGCCCAGATTAGGAAATAGACTCCATAGGAAGAGCAGAATTATACTTTATTGAGATAGATTATATAATAATAGAATCTTGCAAGTCTGCTTATGTTTTAAATCTTTCCCTCTTATATTAGAATTCTTTATTGGCCAAGTGTGATAGGATGCATAAGGAATTTGTCTCCGGTGCATAAGCTCTCAGTGTACATACAAGCAACAAGTGAAAAATCATGATCTTAATCATCATAAAATACATTCCTCATAAATCATAAGATACAACACTCAGTCACAGTCATATGATACTAAAATAATCAACATAAATCATATTGGGATACTAAATAATACAATGTAAATCATAAGATACAAGCAAAAAAGTTATAGTCATAAGATATGGAAATAGGTAATAGGAAAGATAAGGATAATAGTAATACAACCTTACTAGGTAGTTGGACAATGTTGTGGGAATTAATTGTTTAGCAGAGTCATGGTATGGGGGAAAAATGTCCTTGTGTCTAGTTGTTCTGGCATGCAGTGCTCTATAGCAGACATGTCAAACTCGTGACGTCACGTGACGTCACGTAACGTATTGGGATGGTTTTGCCATTGCCAGCAATGGGATGGATGCGGCTTCCAGATGACGTGTCTGGCCTGTGGGCCAGCAGTTTGACACCCCTGCTCTATAGCGTTGTCTTGAAGGAAGCAGTTGAAACAGTTTATGTCCAGGATGTGAGGGGTCTATAGATATTTTCACAGCCCTCTTTCTGGCTGGTGGCAGTATATAGGGACTCAATGGAAGACAGGCTGGTAGCAATTCTTTTTTCTGAAGTTCTAACTATCCATTGAAGTCTGTGTCTGTCTTGTTTGGTTGCAGTGCCAAACCAGACAGTTATAGAGGTGCAAATGACACTCTGAGTTGGCACAGAAATAACATTCTTTGTTGTCCTTTTTTTGATGACATTTTTGATATTAGGTGTCCATTTTAAATCTTCAGATATTATAGAACCTAGAAACCTGAAGGTCTCTACTGTTGATACTGTATTGTCTAGTATTGTAAGAGGTAGAATAGGAAGGCTTCTTTTAAAATCTACTATCATTTCTCCTGTGTTGAGTGTGTTCAGTTAAAGATTGTTCAAGGCTAGTTGTTCAACTTCCTCCCTGTATGCAGATTCATTATTGTCTTGAATGACACCCATCACTGTTGTATCAACTGCAAACTTCAGTACTTTAACAGAGGGATTCTTTGAGATTCAGTCATTGGTATATAGAATTAAGAGAGTTACAGACCTGAGGAGGGCCCTGTGTTAATTGTACAGTATCTGATATGATTTTGCCTAGCTTCACCTGCTGCTTTCTGCTTTTAGAAAGTTTATGACCCACTTACAAGTGTGATCAGGCATAGCTAGCTGCATCAGTTTAGTTAGAAGAATATCTGGAATGATGGTATTGAATGCCAAGCAGAACTCTACAAAAAGGACCCTTGCATAGGTCCTTGGAGATTTAAGATGTTATAGGATGTAGTGCTGAACCATATTAACAGCATTATCTGCTGATCTATTTGCTCAGTAGGCAAGTTGCAAGGAGTTTAACAGTAGATCCGTGATGGTTTTCAGGTAGGCCAGCACTAGCCTTTCAAAGATTGTCATAACTACGGATGTTAGAGCAACCGGTCTATAGTCATTCAGTTCCTTGATGGAGGGTTTGTTTGGCACTGGGATGATAGGAGAGCATTTGAAGCAAGAAGCAACATAACACATTTCTGGTGTTAAAGATGCGGGTGAAGATGTTTGGTCAATTGGTCAGCACAGGCTTTCAAGCAAGAAGGAGTTACCTTGTTTGGGCCTGGTGCTTTTCCAGGCTTTTGTCTGTGAAATAGATCTTGCACATATTTTTCTGTGATCACCAGAGGTGTGGGGCCCAAAGGGATGGGGTCAGTTGTAGGAGGCTTGGCTGTTGTTGGTGTATCTGTGGTGGAGATGGTGGTGATAGTTGGTAGTTAGTTTGTTACAGTTGGCAGATAGTTATATGCCACTGAGTCAAGGAGAAGCCAATCTGAATTTCTTCCTAACATGGTTTCCTTTCCTAGGGCTTAAAGAATGCTTTTTTTCCTTGTTGTTTCTTTAATGGCTTATGAAGACCATCTCTGTGGCTCTCTACAATAGCATTCTTTGGCCATATCTGCAGTACTGTGGTCTAATGAGAGAAGAAGGAGAGAAGACCACAAAGTGGAAGACTTGGAAATGGTGAGGAATGAACTTTTCTCTGACCATCTAAACCAGACATGTCAAACACAAGGCCCGGGGGCCGGATCCGGCCCGTGAAGTGGTTTCATGCGGCCCACGAAGCCATCTTGGAAACAGTGAAGGAACGGCCCCCACTGCTTGGCCCTGGCCCAGAGACCCTCCTTCTGCCAGAGACCCTCAGATCTGTCCCACTCCTGCCCAGGCCCCCATAGGCACCCTTGATGCCAACGAGGTAGAGCTGCCCATGCCCACCCAGTAGGCCATACGCACTCTAGCCATGCCCACACAGTAGGCCACGCCCACCCAGGCCACACCCACCTGGCCCCTTGAGGGCAGCCGCAATGCTTATCCGGCCCTCAATGAAATTGAGTTTGACACCCCTGAACATTCCTCCAGGCAGCCCTAGATCAGGCCAATACTCTCATCTATTAGTTACCCCCTGGTAGCCCTAGATTCAGGGACCCTAATAGACAGAAATGAAGAAGAAATCCCAAAGGCCAAAAAAAATTGGAGATCTTGCTATTCAGAGTGTATGAAGCAATAACTTTTATCTTCAAGGATCTCAGTTTTGCCAAGGTCCATCCTTTGGACCAAACAGTCTAAATCAACATTCCCCCAGAGTGTAAACATGCTAGCCAAGTTTCATGGAGACACTAGTTTGGACAGTATTCAATTCATAACCAGAGGCTTGGTACAGTGAGGAAAAAGTTTTTTGATCCCTGCTGATTTTTTATGTTTGCCCACTGACAAAGAAATAATCAGTCTATAATTTTAATGGTAGGTTTATTTTAACAGTGACAGAATAACAAAACAAAATCCAGAAAAATGCATTTCAAAAAAGTTAAATTGATTTGCATTTTAATGAGTGAATAAGTATTTGATCCTCTAGCAATCAGCCAGATTTCTGACTCCCAGGTGTCTTTTATACAGGTAATGATCTGAGATTAGGAGCACTCTCTTAAAGGGAGTGCTCCTAATCTCAACTTGCTATTTGTATAAAAGACACTTGTCCACGGAAGCAATCAGTCAATCAATCAGATTCCAAACTCTCCACCATGGCCAAGACCAAAGAGCTGCCCAAGGATGTCAGGGACAAGATTGTAGACCTACACAAGGCTGGAATGGGCTACAAGACTATCGCCAAGCAGCTTGGTAAGAAAGTGACAACAGTTGGTGCAATTATTCACAAATGGAAGAAACACAAAATAACTGTCAATCTCCCTCGGTTTGGGACTCCATGCAAGATCTCACCTCGTGGAGTTTCAATGATCATAAGAATGGTGAGGAATCAGCCCTGAACTACATGGGCAGATCTTGCCAATGATCTCAAGGCAGTTTGGGACTATAGTCACCAAGAAAACAATTAGTAACACACTATGCTGTGAACTACTGAAATCCTGCAGCACCCGCAAAGTCCCCCTGCTCAAGGAGCACATGTATAGGCCCGTCTGAATTTTGCCAATGAACATCTGAATGATTCAGAGGAGAACCAGATGAAAGTGTTGTGGTCAGATGAGGTCAAAATCGAGCTCTTTAGCATCAACTCAACTCGCTGTGTTTGGAGGAGGAGGAATGCTGCCTGTGACCCCAAAAACACTATTCCCATCATCAAACATGGAGGTGGAAATATTACGCTTTGGGGGTGTTTTTCTGTTAAGGGGACAGGACAACTTCACCTCATCAAAGGGATGATGGATGGGGGCCATGTACCGTCAAATCTTGGGTGAGAAACTCCTTCCCTCAGTCAGCATTAAAAATGGGTCGTGGATGGGTATTCCACCAAGGCAATGACCCAAAACACATGGCCAAGGCAACAAAGGAGTGACTATAAGAAGAAGCACATTAAGGTCCTGTAGTGGCCTAGCCAGTTTCCAGACCTTAATCCCATAGAAAATCTGTGGAGGGAGCTGAAGGTTTGAGCTGCCAAACGTCAGCCTCGAAACCTTAATGCCTTGAAGAGGATCTGCAAAGAGGAGTGGGACAAAATCCCTCCTGAGGTGTGTGCAACCCTGGTGGCCAACTACAAGAAATGTCTGACCTCTGTGATTGACAGCAAGGGTTTTGCCACCAAGTACTAAGTCCTGTTTTACAAAGGGGGCAAATACTTATTTCGCTCATTAAAATGCAAATCATTTTATAACTCTTTTGAAATGTGCTTTTATGGATATTTTTGTTGTTACTCTGTCTCTCACTGTTAAAATAAGCCTACCATTAAAATTATAGACTGATCATTTCTTTGTCAGTGGGCAAACATACAAAATCAGCAAGGGATCAAATAATGTTTTCCCCTCACTGTAGCTAACATGATCATTGGGAGACAATTGTGACTGAAGAATTGGAGTACAGATTCTAAATCCACATTCTTCCTTCTATCAAATCTATTGAAGGGAGGGGGAGTAAACTGTACAGAGAGGTCATAAATAATGTCTTTCTCCAGACAACGAGAAGAAGAAATTCCTGCCATTAACCAACAAAAGCATGAAGGCAAGGTTCACAAACTTTGAGGGAGTATCGGAGATCCTGAAACAGGTCATACCAGCCCCAAACCAAAGAAACATCTTCTCCCGCTAAAGTGGAAATTCAGTAACGAACATAGCATCAGCCTTCCTGTGGGTTGGAAGCAAATGGAATTTGCCTACTTAAAATCCAAGGTTAATATCAGACACATGAGTCCTAAAGTCGGTCCACTACTGAATAAGATCTAGACTCTCATATAAGGCAAACATGTCCTCCTTACAGACAATGGTACTCAGTGAAATATATTCAGGAGACCCAAAACGTGGTAGACTGATTCATCTCATACTAGTAGCCCCCATTGGTACAGGAGATTCTAATATGTGGCCCTAGTCAACTTGTTAATTTACCAAGGAGCTTCTTGGTAATTGAACCACCTGAATGTAACAAGAAGGTATACGATGGACTATGTTTATACCCTACAATATGATAACAAGTATGATAACAATAGAATATATGTATTAAATAGTTGTTTTTAAAATTATTTTATGTGTCTTTTAATTTTTGATTTAGAGCTGCCCAGAGTCGGTTGAAAGATAGGCAGCTAAATAAACATTTTAAATAAATAACATAACAAAATAATCAAGGCCATTGTGGCAGTTTTATTGCTCTGAACTCTTTTTGACTTATAAGCAAAAGATTAAGGGAGAGAAAGAGCTGTCTACTCCCTTTCAAGTCTGGTCTTTGAAATAGGTAGAGATAGATACCTCTTTCCAAATTCACTGGGAAAAAACCCAGACCATCAGAATTAATCTAATGTACTTTCTCACTCTAGCCTACTATGAAAATAAAGGAGATTAATTTTCCCCCCATATGTTGTTCTGAGCTCTGTAGAAAAGAGACAAATTTGCTAATTTCGTAAATTTGGAAGTTGTGAAATGAATATAAAGAATAGCACCCACTAATCCCCTCCCACGTTGGCTCACATGTACATAGCTATAGCAGTCAACTCTATTTTAGAATTACATGATAGATTCTTAATATTCCCATTCTGCAGATGACCAAACTGAGGGTGAAACCTAGTAGTTTTCTCCTGGATTGTTCAGAGATTAAAACTTGGACTTTAATCTCCAGGTTTTGTCCTGCAATTTTCTTGTACTGCTGTCAGAACCTTTAGTGCTGTCCCACCTAAAAAAGTGGTACATAATAGCCTTCTGGGAACAGCCCAGATTACAAGCCCTTAATTATAAAAGTGAGTCTTGAGTTCTAATTAGAAAGTTAATTAAGAATGTTAATGATGATGATGATGATGATGATGGAAGGGACCTTGGAGGTCATCTAGACCAACCGCCTGCTCAGGCAGGAATCCCTCTACTATTTCAGACAAATGGCTGTCCAGTCTCTTCTTAAAAACTTCCAGTGTTGGAGCAGGTTGTTCCACTGGTTAATTGTTCTAACTGTCAGGAAGTTTCTCCTTAGTTCTAGGTTGCTTCTCTCCTTGATTAGTTTCCATCCGTTGCTTCTTGTCCTGCCTTCAGGCACTTTGGAAAATAGCTTAACTCCCTCTTCTTTGTGGCAGCCCCTGAGATATTGGAACACTGCTATCATGTCCCCCCTCCTCCTTCTCTTCATTAAACTAGACATACCCAATTCCAGCAACTGTTCCTTACATGTTTTAGCCTCCAGTTCCCTAATCATCTTTGTTGCTCTTCTCTGTACTCTTTCTAGAATCCCAACATCTTTTTTACATCATGGTGACCAAAACTGGATGCAGTATTCCAAGTGTGGCCTTACCAAGGCATTGTAAAGTGGTATCGACACTTTACATAATCTTGATTCTATCCCTCTGTTAATGCAGCCTAGCATTGTGTTGGCTTTTTTGGCAGCTGCAGAACACTGCTGGCTCATATTTAAGTGATTGTCCACTAGGACTCCGAGATCCCTCTCACAGTTGCTACTATTGAGCAAGGTACCACCTGTACTATACCTGTGCATTTGGTTTTTCTTGCCTAAATGTAGAACCTTACTTTTTTCATCACTGAATTTCATTTTGTTAGATAGCACCCAGTGTTCAAGTCTGTCCAGATCCTCCTGTGTCTTAAGCCTATCTTCTGGAGTATTGGCTATTCCTGCCAGCTTGGTGTCGTCTGCAAATTTGATGAGTTCCCCATCTATCCCGTCATCCAAATCATTGATGAAGATTTTGAAGAGCACTGGGCTCAGAACAGAGCCCTGGGGCACCCCACTACACACTTCCCTCCATGTAGATGAGGACCACATGCTGAGTACGACCGGTCAGTCAGCTACGAATCCATCTGGTGGTGATGCTGTCTAACCCACATTTTTCTATCTTATCAAGTAGTAGGTTGTAGTAATCAGAGTAGTAATCGGAGTACTCTACAGTACTGTCTGTAGGGACATTTGTCTGGGAGGATTGTGCTCCTTTTTCATGCACTTCCTATATATGAAGGGGTAGAGGTTTATCTATTTAATGGAGGAAGCCACATCTACTGGTTATTTTGGATTTTTGTTTGCCAATCTGGGAATCAGCTCTCCCTCTCTTGGCTATCATTAATGTTATTTATAAAATATAACAACAGTATTTATAGATCACAAAGAAAGAGCCTTGCACGAACAATATGACCTTAAATTTGAGCAAGAGGAAGTAATCAAGGAAAGGAGAGAATATAAATGGAAGGCTATGTAATTCTGATAGGTGTGAAATCCTTTGCAGTTGAATTTTCACCTCACCTTACTGATTACAACCTGGCACCTCTATCCATTTTCCCACCCCTGTGCCAGCCAAAAGTACCCCAGATTTATTTGGCTGTGCAGTAGTATTTTTCTGACACCACCTATGGTGGATTTCCTACTTTACTGAATAAAATGGGTCTTGTTTTAATATAATGGGTCTTGTTTTATTATATTTGTATGTGTAGGAATGTAAATTGAGCATCATCGCGTTACACTGCAAACCTTTTCCTGGAGACTGTTTCTTTCCCAAGAGAAGGAAAAATCTCAATTTCTAACATTGTAAGTCTAACCTTCAAATGAAAAAATATCTGGTGGCTGAACTTATCTTCCTGAGGTCCCTGTAATTAAATGAGGAAGACGGGGATTAATCTTCACTATATATTTCATTGTGTAAAATTAGTTCGAAGGGATATGCATTTTTGAATTCTGTCCATTCAGACCTGGGGTCACCATACCAAATTTATGTTTCATTTGAACTACCAAATCTGAAGGCTTTTGGCAACCTTTAAAATAAGTCTAGCAAACTGCCCCCAGGTGCTTCGGACAGCATTTTCATCTTCCCCAAAATAAGGGTTTGTTACACAGTAGCATGGAAAAGGGCAGCACAAATGAATTTTTAACTATAGTGAAATCTTTGTCAAATACTAAGGGAGAAGAGTATTGCACATCAATAGAGACCCTCAGATACCTGTAGTTCAAGAATCATGATTAATCTTTAAAATGTGATTTTAATGAAAATGCTCCCCCTCTCCACAAATTTGCTTTATAGTCATTGTCGTCATTACACTGGCTGATTGATGCAGCGATTACTGTATTATCTGTGTGCAAGTGACAGCTGAAGCCCTGTTGCAACGATCCCCACCTGCAGCTGTCACAGGAGATGTGCTGCTGCCAAAAGATGTGACTCTTTGGAAAGGTTGGTGGCAGGGAACCGGCAGAGGCTGCACTTCAGAGAGAATTCACAGGTGGCTGGTAAACTATTTTGGGCATTCAGCAGGAGCAGAAGGCTGCTTTCCAGCTGGGCCCTCAATTGAATTTCAAATGAGCCTTTGGCTTGGGATGTATCCTGCCAGTAAGAGAAGGTCTGGATAGATCTGAAAGATTGCAGGGAAAGGCAGTAAGACCGATATGATGCTTCAGTTGTTTCAGTACCCAAGTGCTGGACTTTGCTCCTAAAGCGGTTATTCCCTGTCCACTTTGGCTCCCTTTTCAGGTGTGCTCTGAAGATATCAGCCAGAGCTAGAGTTTAGATGGGATAAAGCAGTCACCCACGCACTCGTTACCTCCCGTATAGACTACTGCAATGCTCTCTACATGGGGCTGCCCTTGAAGACCACCCGGAAGCTTCAACTGGTGCAGAGTGCAGCTGCACGGGTAGTGATGGGAGCACCCCGATACTCCCATATTACACCCCTCCTGCATGAGCTGCATTGGCTACTGGTTGCCCTCCGGGTGAGATTTAAGGTGCTGGTACTTACCTTTAAAGCCCTACATGGCTTAGGCCCGGGATACTTGCAGGACCATCTGCTGCCGGGAACGAATTCCCATCGCCCAGTACGCTCACACAGAGAAGGCCTCCTCAGGGTACAATGTCGGCTTGCGACCCCCAGGGGAAGAGCCTTCTCTGTGGGAGCGCCAGCCCTGTGGAACCAGCTCCCCCCTGAGCTTCGGATGGCCCAAGATCTCCAATCCTTTCGCCGCGGCCTCAAAACACTCCTTTTCCACCTGGCTGACCTGGACTGACAGGGATTTTAATTATGTTTACAATTTTAACTCTAATCTTTAATTTATTTCAATTTTAAATTTTAATTTACTGTACAGAGACCTTTAATTTTTGTTGTTGTTAGCCGCCCTGAGTCCCTCGGGAGATAGGGCGGGATATAAGTCCCATTAATTAATTAATAAACAAACAAACAAACAAACAAACAAATAAATAAATAAAGTTTTCTCCAGAATCCCATTGCAAAATTAATTCTACTCCACAGCAGATAAACACATTCTGATTTTTGAGAGTAAAGCCTGGTTGAGCTGGTTGCTTAATTGCTGAGTTTTGCCCCAAAAGGCATACGTGTGTGTATGTCCATGTGTCTTGGAGGGCCCTTTTCTCTGGAATTTAATAAATGAATAAAATAAAATGGCACTGCTGGAAAGTTACTACTAGCAGATCAATGACCTTCTACCTTAGGTTGGTGAATTTGAACCCTTTTGCTACTGGAAAACTGATTTTCCTAATTTTCAAAAAGAACATCATGACAACAGGGAAACTAGTTCGGCCAAAATAGGAGCAGTTGTAGAGCTCTTGTTTTCTTTCTCTGTTCTGCAAAGATTCCCTGCAAGAACTGAATAACTAAACCTGAGTTCATATGTTTTCTTCATCTGCTTCAGTAAATTTTCCTTTTGTGATCTGTTGCATTTTGGGCTGGGGTATATGAACTGTCATTAGCAATCTTTGTAAGCTGTTGGGGGAGCTTTTGAGCAGATGTAGGGGCTGAAGAACAAATAATACAAATAAATATTTTGATCAAGCAACCATTAACTGAGTCAGACCATTGCAGGGTTATCAGTGGGGATTTTTTAATTGAAGCGTGGCTTGAAATTCTTGAATTGAGGTCCAACACCATCTGAGGAATATTGGCCTGAAAAATTATTTTAAAAAAGAAAAAAAATATTGGCAAATATTGAGTAATGACAGTAATGTGTTGGGAAAACTTACAAACTAGATGTCTATACTCCCAGAAGAATATTGTGTACCTGCTACTTATTTATTTGAAACAGTTTTACACTTTTTAGCCAAACAGATGCCAGAGTAGTTTATAGAGGTCAGTCATTAGGCTTACAGTCTAAAAGACCTGACACAGAACAACAACAACCCTAACTTTATATCTTAATTACAATAAAAGCTCAGTGATTAGTTAAATGTCTGTGATGCTTTCACCTTTTTCCAGCCTCTGCAACCTCTGAATCACTAAGATTTTGTGGCAAAACTATTTAAAAATTGGTAGTGCAGTTTCCCACCATTCTGAGGAGGTAAACACACAAAACCTATAGTGTGAGCTCTGAAAAAAGGTCCCATACAAAAGGCAAGGAGAAGAAAAACAGTGCTATCACCAAAAGGGAGTGCCCATCGCATGTTCATGACATGGCTTGCATCACTGTGGCACTCATTCCTTTCTAAAAGTTTTCATTGGTGTCTGTTGCTGTTGCTGTAGTATGTAGAAGCATGAGTTCAGTGTTGTTACATCTTCTTAGATGATGTTTGATAGAAGGGGTGCTTGATGGAGGTTGCTTTTTAGCTGGGATGAATCTTGCAGCCTTCATGTTCCATCACTCCTGCTGTTGTAAGTCTGATGCAACAGCTGCAGTCAAGAGTACACAAATGTTGTGGAAGACACTTACGTAAGAGTTGTTTGGCAATGCTCCTTTTAATCCTCTCTGAATAGCCAAGCCATGTCCCTATTAGAGCATCATAAGTTAGATACCCAACTTTGTATCCCCAGCATGGGGGATTTTCTTGATAATTATCTTACTGGTATCAGTTGCCAAGATCAATAAAAAGCCAAATTCCAGTGAGATCTATTCTAAATTAAGCCTTTGCCAAGCAAGTTGCTTGTCTGGCCTTTTTATTGGGAATCATGCCTTCCTGGCTCTAATTTTACTTTACTTTGTGTTCCTTCTCCACTGTTTTATTACCACACTTTAGGCTAAAGCACCTGTTCTGATTTTAAAGGCAGGAAAAGTTATTTCTCTTGTACAAACTTCCTGAGGAAGTCTGTATCTAGCCTTTCAGCTGGGCTTGTTGGTGAACAAATGTATAGGAAGGGGGTCTCCCTTTAGGAAGTGGCGAAGCTGCTGTTTTCTCATCCCCAACTGCGTGATTGAGAAGGACCTTGGATTTTAACAAAGCAGCATGATGTACCATCTCTGGCTGGGGGTAGGAGTCTGCCCGTTTCTCCGAGAGATGTTCAAATATGTTTCCTAGGTTGTTTGCATGACATGCTAAGCCATACTCTATTGTGATTTGGTTTATTGTGTAATTTGTGCAATAAGGACTGGTTAAGAATAAAGCTTTAATAACCAGTTTATTATAGCTTTTGCACAGGGAATCACTTGGCTGACCTTGCCTTGGGCTTGGGAACTAAACAGATCAGGGCCCAAATGTATTTGGAGGGGAGACATCAGGGCTGTAGGCTGATCTAGAAAACTAAAGAAAAAATCATCTTGGCAGAGGGCAATGGCAAACCTTTTCTTTACCATTTCTAAGAAAACCACATGGATAACCTAATCACCAGGCACTGAACTCTACTCAGAGAAGACTTTACATACATAACTACCTTGTTCAGCATGTAGTCTGAACCCAGATTAATAGCTAGTTTATGATTACTTGATTACCGTGAATACCTAAATAGCAACAACTTGAAATTAAAAATAAACTGCAAAATTAAGACCCCTTTGCAGCTAAACTTCATATTATTTTTATTTCCTACAGTCTAATGTGGACTTCTTTTGGGAAACAAGGATTGAGGAAAGGATTAGCAAAGACTATCTTGCAGACAGTGACTCGGAACTCAAATAGATGTTTGTGGTCTTGTCTATTGTTTGCAAAATGGCGGTAATTGTGTAAGGGAGAGAACACCAGAAGTTCCATCACTTTGAAGATTGCTGGATTATGTAATCTCTGCATTAGAGGAGGTGGGAGCCAGTGCCTCAGTGATTAACTTCCCTGTGTAAGGAATAGTTGGCTTTTTAATGCTAAACATAATTTGGGGAATTATGCAACACAGTTTCTAGCACTTTAGAGAGAAAGTGCATTTTCAAAAAAAAAAAGTGGAAATTGCAAGGCTAAACTATGGTAACATGGAGATCAAAATGGGAAGGATGGAGAAAATCCACATTGTATGACTTAAGCTTTATCTTAACCCAGAAATGAGATAGGAATAGGATTTAATTACTGAATTGGGGAAAGGATAGTCAACAAATGGGCTCTGGGAAGTGGGGGGGAAGTGGGCGGGTTTGGGGTGGGGGGGATTTGGGGATATATTGTAAAACTTTGTTTTTGTAAAACTCTTTAATAAAAACAAAAAAACAAAAACAAATGGGCATTGTGAGACAATTTGATATATAGAAGAAAAGCTTCCTGGGATTCTTTTTAACTAGAGAAGCCAAAACTTGAACCAGAGTCCAACCATTGCTAGGATGATGGGAAGGAGAAGCAATCCTCAGTTCTCTGTTAGGAGGCCTTGCCAAGTCCTTCAGCCCAGCAGTATGTTTGTTCATTTATTAAATTTATATACTGCCCATCTCACCAAGACCTGACTCGAGGCAGCTTACAACCAAATGAAAAACAGCAAGATAAAATATTAAATAAAGTAAAACATTAAATAAAATATTAAATATTAACATTAAAATTGCCTTAACATTAACAAAAATGGCAAGCAAGGGATTCACTCACACAGGATGGAGTTGTAATCTTATCTCAATCTATT
The DNA here is from genome assembly GCF_964194415.1 of Vipera berus. Taxonomy (NCBI): domain Eukaryota; kingdom Metazoa; phylum Chordata; class Lepidosauria; order Squamata; family Viperidae; genus Vipera; species Vipera berus. Next base: position 37,430,992 of record NC_138205.1, on the reverse strand, counting down.
AAGCCCTGAGAGTCAAGTCCTGGTTTTGTTTTGTTTTTTAGAAAAACTGAGAGTAGATAAATAGGTACCACTTCAGCGGGAAGATAACAGCATTTGGTGTACCTTGACATATAGTCATGGAGGCCACATGGCTACGGAAGTATTTCCAGGCAACACTGGCTCCCTCAGCCAAGAAGTGGAGATGAGCAGCTTCCCCTAGTGTCAAACAACAATGGGGGATACCTTTACCTTTACTTTTAGATAATAATGGTAATGGCGAGGTGAAGATTCAGATGATCACCTAAATTAGCAGTTGTCAAACATTTGGGTCTTTGCATTCTTTAAAATGATTGAGGACCTCAAAAGAACCTCTATTATTACTGATAGGGTTATATCTACTATTTACGGTACTTTATTAGAAACTAAATCTGAGAAATGTTGAAATATTTATTTGCCTTCCTGGGCCTCCTAAAATGGTTTGGGACCTCCAGGAGTCCCCAGACCTCATTCTGAGAACTGTTGATCTAAACATCTGTCATTTCTATTGAGCATGTTTAGCTAAGACAATTGCTGAGGAATGCCAGACCATCACAGGTTAAAAAAAAGAAAAAGATATTTACTTGTTTTCCCATTAAAAAAAACTGGGTACTTTTACAAGTTTAAAAACTGTACAGTAAATTAAAACAAAATAAAACTTGAATAAAAAGAGCTTAACAAGAAAGAAATCATAAATTTATACAGCAGTCCAACTCAAAGGATGGGATGCCATTGCTTATGGGAAGAACCAGGTCTTCAAAGCTTTTTTAAAAAACAGGCACATTCAGGGCAGATCTTAAAGGGAATAAGTTCCAGAATATAAGTGCATTGACCAAAAAAAGCATACCACTTGTGTCCTGTCAGATGGGGCACTGTTTAATGGACAGACCTGAAACATGCCATGATGATGATGATAAGAAGAGAAGTGGGAAGTAAGTCAGCATCTTATAAACATAAATGTAAGACTAAAAATTAGTGCATATATAGCTGAAAGCAAATTCTGTTTCTTAATAGCAAGGGTATTAAAACTTTTGGTTGCTTTTACAGAGCTCTTACAGTATAGTAGCTGATTGTTATTGTAACAGTTTTTCATTGTTGCTTTTTTATTACTGCTAGCTTCCCAGGTTGTGATAATGAGATTGGTGGCCCAATAAATAGTTTAAATATATAAGCAAATTAAATAAAAAGATGGTGTTTAACGAGAGTAAAAAGAGTAGAGCAGTGTTTTTCAAACTTGGCAACTTTAAGATATATGGACTTCAACTCCCAGAATTGTCCAGTCAGCCTGCTAGTTGGGAAATTCTGGAAGCTGAAGTCCATGCACCTTAAAGTTGCCAAATTTAAAAGGTACAGTAATAGAGGGAGATGTGGATAGGAAAGAACTGAGTTTGCAGTAGAAGCATTTTCACCAACAGCTGCCCTGCTCCTCCATCTTTACTTTCAAAATCCTCAACATCCTTTGCGTGAAATCTTCCTTTGCTAACCTAGTGCTCTTCAGATACGTTGATGTCAGAGTTCCTTGAGTTTGGAACTCTGGGAGTTGCAGTCCCATCCCTTCTGGAGGATACTAAATTGCAGAAGGATGCACTAAATTTCCATAACTGTTTTGAGACAAAAGGCAATGAATCAAATGATGATCTTGAATTTTTATGATGTTCTGGCATTTTGACTCAATTACTCTTTGTGGTTTCTTTTGTATTATATTATTTATACAATATTATAATATTATTTCTTTGAATATTAAAACTTTCAGAGTTAAACTCACCCTAGGTTCAACTCTGGTTTAAAAAACAAAAGCAAAAGATTGTACAGTAGATTTAAATAACCTCTGTAAGAGGGCTTAGGGAGCCCCTACAATTAGAGCAAACAAAATTAGAGCTCATGAACAGATTTTTCTTATCAAATAAAAAAAATTAACGTAGTGTACTCCATCTATGACTGAAGTACAACTCTCATCATTCTCCAAAAATAGGATCTTCACTTCAGAGAGCGTTCTCTAATCAATGTTTTTTTAATGTGTGGGAGCCAAATAGCTCCAGAAATATTCATCCACACATTGAGAGTCAAACCCTTTTCTCTTTCCCATTATTACTGCCAAAAGTTGATGAGGTGGAAATAGCATCTCCCTTCCTCCACCACCATCCCTTGATCTTTGTCAATTTAGAAACCATCAATTTCTCCTCCTTCCTGTGGTAACTGTAGAGATGGCACATTATGCAACTGTTATGATGCCTGACTCATCTCTTCCTCCCCTTCTCTCTCAATTTTGTCTTTCCCTTTCTCTGGATGGTACCATCTTCCCCTCCTAAGATATGGGATTCATAAACATCTCCAGGTGGCCTGGGAAAGGCCTTAGGCTGGCATCATTCCAGTTGTGGGTCAAGGAAACAATGCAGCTTTTTCTTCTTTCTTTCTCAAATTAATACCCTTGCCTACTCCTTCTGGTTTTCACAGTTCTTATTGCCATTGATTGAAACCTCAAACCTCTGGGTTCCAGAAACACCAGTTTATCTGAGGAACAATTGTTCTGTGTGAGCCAGATTCAGCAGTATGTGTTCTGTTTGGATCGACTACGTATAGAGTTCTTTTCTCCATTTGAACATATTATAGATACCTCTGCAGTGAGAAAATGATGCTTGCCTCCTCAGTTTTCCATATCTGTTTCGCATTTCATAACTGCAGGAGACATGCAGTACCTCTTAGTTGCATATAGGAATCTTAGACTTACAACAGTCTTTTCTAGCCTAACATTTTACACACACACACACACACACACACACACACACACACACACACACACATATATTGCTCTGTTCTTCCCATCATCATCAGTCAGGATGACAGGAACTGTATGTTAACATTTTGGGAAAGCCAGTTTTCTCACACAAGCTTACTTTTAAAACTGCGTAAAGGCTAAGATGGCAGACGTGCTCGGCTGAGCTCCGTGAGGAGCTTCAGCAATTTTGCGGCCCTGGGAGTCCCACAGAAATGTCTTTACTTTCTGTGAAGGGGCTTGGGTCGGGGGACGAAGAGAAGTTGCTGGTGGCTGTTCCTGGAACGGCTGTGCAGCTTGCCGTTGGCTCCGCGAGCCCTGCACCTTCGGAGGGCCCTCGGCTGAGTCCGGAGGAGCCTTGGAAGGCCTGGAAGGCCCGGAAGAACTTGGTAGAGCCTCGCTTCATGCGGCGCCAACCAGCTGATTGTTGGTGCCGCGGGAGCTCAGCGAAGCCCGGTGGAGTCTGGCGGAGGGCTCGGAAGAACTTGTGAGAGCCACACTCCACCGACCAGCTGATTGTCGGTGCTGCTATGGTGTTGCGGGAGCCTGGCGGAGTTTGGCGGAGCCCAGGACAACTTGGCGGAGCTTGGCGGTGCTCGGGAGAGCTTTCCAGCTGCTTGGAGGAGCCGCGCTCTGTGGGGCACTGGCCGATTGATGGTCGGTACCGTGGAGTTGCGGCTTGGAGCAGCGGTGGAGTGGTGGAGATGTTCTGGTTGGCGTCTGGGGTGGCTGGCGACGAGGGGAGTTGGAGCGCCACGGCCACTCCGGTATGGCGACCATGGCCCAGTGGTGGAGTGCGGACGCTTGTGCCTTGGACGTTTGGGAGGCACAAACCAGTTTTGCGCCACCAGAAACCAGCTAGACCGAGTTTTGTGGCCCAGTGGAAGTACTATGGGTTTCCTGGTTTCCTCCTCTATTGGTTTGACTATCACCTGGTCCTTTCCCGTCGCGAAGAAGAACTCTGTAGCCAGAACTTTCCTCACCATTTTGTGACTCTGTAGGCCTTTTAGCCTTAGATTAACCCACTGACTCTTTTGCCCTGTCGCCCCCCTTCCTCTCCCCTATGGTTTCGGAAGGTCCCGGGTGTAAAACCACTGTGGGAGAGTGGTTAAGATTTTCCAGCTGCTACCTTCCTAGAGGTGAGAGCTCTAGGTGGTATTGCCTTCCCCCGGTTGTGTGCTCCATGCTGCTCCCCGCTCCTAACCGTCGTGAGAGGATGGGGGTTGATCTGTTCCAGGGTTTACCCAGCTCAAGTGGCAGTGGAGCTGGGTTTGCAGTCTGGACACCCACCTTCTGACTTAAGATCCTCCCGTTCGATCTAGGTCTGCCTTTTTGCCAGACTTATTTGATAATCATTATGCGCCTTAGTTATTCTAGCACGGTTTTGTTCGCCCTCAGGGGTGCCCCCCATCCTGGGTGCGACCTGCCTTATTTTCCACTCTGCCTCTTGATGAAGGGCCCGATTGTTGGGACCCTGAGAGATGGCTGGGCAGGGACAGGGGCCTTCGGTACAAATTTAATAAGAGGCCCCTGCTTACTTTTTTAGTTAAATTTTTTGTGGGGTTAGGGAGGGGGGAGGGATTTTGTGGTTGGTTGGAAATGGGGAGTCCATCAACTGTTGTTCAGGCCAGGTCTGGGATTGATCACATGGGGGGCCTGGGGTTGGTTGCCTCCGAAGCTCTGGAGCGGGTCGTGGGATTACCTATCCCCACGACGTTAGGGAATGGCAGCAGGTGTACGAACAGAGGGCCGTATCAACATCCAGGAGTGCGTCTCCGCTATCTCCAAGTGGTGAGGCGCTCCGACCCTCTGCTTTCACCCTGAGGTTCTGGGAGCGAGGATGCGCAGCCACCTGAGCTCCGGCTGGTGTACTTGAATGCCAGGTCCATTGTCAATGAGGCTCCTCTCATCCGGGATCTGGTTGAGGGTGAGCATGCGGACCTGGCTTGCATCACGGAGAACTGGTTGGGCCCAGAGGGAGGTATCCCTCTGGTTGATCTTTGCCCACCAGGTTTCCGGGTTCTGCACTGGCCTCGGGCTCAGGGTAGGGGCGGGGGAGTGGCAGTAGTTATGAGGGAGACCTTGTGTCCGCAGGAGGCCACCGTTGTCCAAATAGTCGGGTGTGAGTCCCTCCTCCTGAGACGTGGTCCTAGGGTGCAGTTGGGCTTGCTGCTGGTGTACCTTTTGCCTAGTCGCGCAGCAGCAGCCCTGCCTGAACTTCTCGATATCCTCTCGGGGCTGGTGATTGAGTTCCCCAAACATGGGTTTGGGTGACTTCAATCTACCATCCCTGGGAGGATCATCTGAGTTAGCTCGGGAGTTCATGGCTTCCATGATGGCCATGGACCTGACGCAAGTAATTCAGGGACCGACTCATGTGGGGGGCCACACCCTTGATTTGGTTTTTCTATCTGGACGGTGGTTAGATGATTTTGGTTGGGGTTCCCCAATTGTTTTGCCCCTGTAATGGACCGATCATCATCTCCTGCGGCTGGTCTTCCGTTTTGCCACTCCCCGCCGTGGGCCTGTTGAACCAACTAGATGGTTCCGCCCCAGGCGCTTAATGGACCCTGAGAGGTTCCAGGCAGCGCTGGGGTCCCCACCTGCCTCCTTTGCTCACAGCTCGGCGGATGCCTTAGTGGAAGCCTGGGAAAAGGCAGCCATGGAGGCACTTGACTGAGTTGTACCCTTGCGGCCCGTGACCTGGTGCAGATCCCAGTGGGCTCCATGGTTTTCCGCGAAGCTCCGGGAGATGAAGCGTCGGAGACAGGGCCTAGAGAGCTGTTGGAGATCCAGCCGGTCTGAATATGACCGATTGCGACTAAGATCCTGCACTAGGTCTTATCTCGCGGTGATGAGGGTGGCGAGGTCTAACTACTTTGCTACCCTCATCGCATCCACAGATAACCGCCCGGCCACCCTGTTTAGGGTGACCCGCTCCCTCCTTAATCAGGAGGTGAGAGAGGAACCCTTGCAGGGTTGTGCCGAGGAGTTTAGCCAACATCTGTCGGACAAAATCGCTCGGATTCGGACCGGTTTGGACTCTGACTTGGCAGAGTCTGACGATCAGGACATGGGTGGTCTTGTCAATGTTATCTGGGAGGAGTTCGATCCTGTGACTCTGGAGGAAGTGGACAGGATTATGGGGAGGCTGAGCTCCACCACGTGTTTATTGGACCCGTGCCCTTCCTGGCTGGTTTACGCGGCTCGGGAGGGAACACGAGGCTGGCTCCAGGCGATGATATCTGCATCTTTGAGTGAGGGTAGTTTCCCCGCCGTCTTGAAGGAGGCGGTGGTGAGACCTCTCCTCAAGAAGCCTGCCTTGGACCCAGCTGTGTTAAACAACTTTCGTCCAGTCTCCAACCTTCGCTTTCTTGCGAAGGTTGTTGAGAGCGTGGTGGCGCATCAGCTCCCTCTGGTCCTGGATGAAGCTGATTATCTAGACCCGTACCAATCGGGCTTCAGGCCCGGGTAGAGCACGGAGACGGCATTGGTCGCTCTGGTGAATGATCTCTGGAGGGCTCAGGACAGGGGATATTCCTCTGTCCTAGTCCTATTAGACCTCTCAGCGGCTTTTGATACCATCGACCATGGTATCCTGCTGCGGCGTCTCAGGGGATTGGGAGTGGGAGGCACGGTTCTTCAGTGGTTCTCCTATCTCCTGGGACGTTCGCAGTCGGTGTTGGCAGGGGGGCAGAGGTCGGCCTCGAGGCCTCTCATTTGTGGAGTTCCTCAGGGGTCGGTCCTCTCGCCTCTCCTGTTCAACATCTACATGAAGCCGCTGGGTGAGATCATTTGTGGTTTTGGAGTTGGGTATCATCAATATGCTGATGATACCCAGCTTTTTATTTCGACCCCAAACCACCCCAGTGATGCCCTCGACGTGATGTCCCGTTGCCTGGAGGCGTTTCGGGTCTGGATGGGGAGGAACAGGCTTCGGCTCAACCCTGACAAGACTGAGTGGCTGTGCATACCGGCATCTCGGGAAATTCAGAGTATTCCATCTCTTTCTATGGGGGGTGAGTCATTACCCCCCGTAGATAGGGCCCGCAACTTGGGAGTCCTCCTAGACTCACAGCTTTCTTTAGAAGATCATATAGTAACTGTGACTAGGGGGGCCTTCGCCCAGGTTCGCCTGGTGCGCCAGTTGCGGCCCTATCTAGACCGGGATGCCTTGCGTATGGTCACTCATGCGCTCGTGACCTCTCGATTAGACTACTGCAATGCTCTCTACATGGGGCTGCCCTTGAGGACCACTCGGAGGCTCCAACTGGTGCAGAATGCAGCCGCGAGAGTCGTGTTGGGAGTCTCCCGATACTCCCATGTTACACCTTTGCTCCGTGAACTGCATTGGCTTCCAGTTGTCTTCCGGGTGAGATTCAAGGTGCTGGTAATGACCTTTAAAGCCCTACATAGCATGCGTCCGGAGTACCTTAGGGGAGCACCTGCGGCCGGCATCAACTTCCCTCCGCCCAGTGCGCTCCCACAGAGAGGGCCTCCTCAGGGTGCCACCAGTCAGAGAATGCCGACTGGTGACCCCCAGGGGGAGGGCTTTCTCTGTGGGTGCGCCAGATTTGTGGAACCGCTTACCGGTTGAGCTCCGGATGGCGCCCAACCTTCGCTCCTTCCGACGTGATCTAAAGACCTATTTGTTTGAACAAGCCGGCCTGGTCTGATGGGTTTGGGTTTTATTATTGCTTTTAATGTATTGTAATTTATTGTTGTATTGCATTGGGCATTATGTTTAATCTTTTCTTAATTTTTGTATCTTTGTATCTTAGTATTTATTGCCCTGTTCACCGCCCTGAGTCCTTCGGGAGAAGGGCAGTATACAAATAAAATTATTATTATTATTATTATTATTATTATTATTATTATTATTATTATTATTATTATTATTATTATTATTATTATTATTATTATTATTATTATTATTAAATAAAGGGAGAGTTTATTGCTAGATGTGCACTAGAATGAACAAGCCAACTTTCTAACTAACTATTTGGGGCATGAACATGAGATGTTTCAGATGAAGCAGCAATGACTGTGCACTCATGAACTCAGATTCTTGGATTGGTATGTTTGGGAACACAGTCATAATCACAGTGCATGAGGGTGGCAGGAAGTTAACTGGTCCAGTACAGTAAAGACTAGTGATGTGGTGAGAAAAGAAGGTATAGCAGATACCAGCTCTGTGCCTTAAACACCAACCAAGTAAGGCATTACCGGTAAGTACGCATGTACACATGCACCTTAGAGTCATTTTTGATTCCTGATTACTGCCTTGTCAAGATTTTTAGGAAGTAGTTTGCTTTTGCCTCCTTTCTAGGGCTGAGAGAGAGAAGGTATCCTAAGGTCACCAAATTGACTTAGTGCCTAAGAAGAGACTAGAACTCATGGTCTCCCATTTTCTAACTAGATGCTTTAACTACTACATCAAATTGGCTCCCATCCAGAAATACTTTATTATGTATTATTTATTTTATTTCCATCCTTTCTTCCAGGAACTCTACATTTCCATATGCCCCCATTTTACCCTTACAACAGTCATGTGGGGCAAGTTAGGCTAAGAAAGAAATTACCTACTGTAATAGGTGGAAATTACCTACTGTAGTAAACTAAATTGCTAAATGGGTATTTTGAACCTAGATCTTTCCTGTCTAGCACATCAAACAATAGATCCAAAGTGCCTATCTAGAAATATCTGTGATTTTTCTCTACAAATATTCATGTGCTTCTTTCCCAGGCTGGCAAAGTGAAATGTCATCTAAAAAAATCAGCTTGGCTTTCTGCCCCATTGACATCGCTGGTGTCTGGCTGCCAATAGATAGAACAGGTTCGTTGAGTTCCTGGGTGGCTGCAATCACAGTGACTTGACAAAATGAGGGAGGGTGGCAGCTTTAAAAAAAAAAGTGGGCATTGCTACTGGTGGCCCTCAGCACTGGCTTTCTGGTTTTCCTGTTAATAAATTTCCCCTCTCAGGAGCCAATTGCTATCTGGGACAGCAGCCAGTTTTGTCCTTTTGCTTATTAATCATAGTTGAACATTGGCTCCATATGCTGTATGAAGAAGAAAAGCTTCATTCATAGAGCATTTTTAATAAGTGATGCTCTTCAAATGCTTTATTAAGTTGGCCTTTGTGCAAGTCCAGTGGCATGGGTGTATCATAGTGTTTGTTTATTAAATTTATATAGCCACCCGTTAGACAGCCATAACTCTTTCAAAGTTAAACATCCACAGAACAAAACAAGAATTAATAAATTATTAAAAGCAATAAAACTCTTAAAACAATAAAAATGTAAGCTGTGAGACACCTCGTTCATTTTCCTAAAGGCAGCAATTTAGCTGGTTATTTGCAAAACCATGTCTTTAGGTTCTTCCAAAAGGTCAGCAAAGTAGTCTTAGTGTCACCTGGGGGGGGATGTTCTGAAGGGACAGGGCTGTGATAGAAAAAGCTCTTTTCCTTTGTCCCATCAGGAACATGTTGATCTGCAATATGTTTTTTTTCCCTGCTGGATCGAGGGGGGATGGGTGGATGGAATCAGAGTGAGACAGTCTCTCAAATATTCCAGCCCTAGGCCATGTCAGGCTTTAGAAGCCATCACCAGCACCTTGATTTGAATTTGGAAGTGTTCCCATTTTGCCGACAATGATATTGCCCAATGAGAAAATGCTGCCCAGTTGTCCAAAATATGACAGAGAAAAAATACAATTAATTTTCAGACACCCAGATGAACCATCTTGTGGTGCCCTTGAAGACAAGGTGTTAAAACAGCTGAAGATTTCTATATGTGTATAAATACTGGTTTTTTAAAAAAAAAACATTGCCTTTTAGTGACTCAGACTGTTGAGCTAAGACTTTGGGCCTGGATGTTTGCAGGATCACCTTCTTCAATAATTTCTGCCTTTTGTATAAGATCAGACAGGATTAACATACTATGAGTCCTGTCAACAAAACAATGACAACTTATGGAAGCCCATAGATATATGTTACCTATTACTGCATCAGCCATCTGTAACCTTATATCCAGTCCAATACAAACCAAAGTCTGTACTGCCCTGAGTCTGCTGTCTTTTAGGAAGGCCTTAAAAACCCAGGTGATTTTGCAGGCATTGGGTCAAGGCAGTTTGTGGCCCCATTGGAATGTTAGCAAATTGTTGTGTTTCTCATCCCTTTGAATAGTTGTTTTATCATTTCTTTTTCTTTGCTATTATGGTGTTTTCAGTCCTAGTTGTATACTGCCTTGAATCTTTGAACTGCCTTTTGGCAACTGGGCAGTCTTAGAAATTGTATTAATACCTAAAATATACCCATATATCCAAGCAACGTTAACACTGATTGTTAACAGCTTGTGTAAGCTTCAGGCCAGAGTTTTTGTAGTCTAGTCTAGTGATGCCCAGGTATGTTTGACATGCTGGTCAAAAGCCCTTTATTGCCTTAATGGGTGTGCAGATATTGGATTAAAGCACAACTCTTTAGCATCAATTTAACTCTAAAGTAAATAGGATTTTTTTCCTCTCTGCTGGTCAAGGCATGAGTAACTGGAGTAAATGCTCACAAAAGACTCAGATTGAAATGGCTGGATGTGATTGCTTCTTTCTTACATTCCATTACCCCAATCCTGAGCACTGAGATATTTATTGCAACTCTTTGCAAGATTGTAATCAGTTTACAACAGTGTTGTAAAGGAGACACTTGGATATCCTCTAGAGTCAAATCCACTGTTTGGATTAGTGCTCCCCTACGACCTTTGCACATTTGAGTAGTTTCTTCTCAATCTTCAGAGTGGGTCAGAAAACAGAATAATTTGGAAAGTGGGGAGCAAGCTCAACAACCTTAAAAAACTGCATGGAAGGAAAATATGGACCCTGAGCTAGCTGAATTTGAATTTTAGACTATTTTTAAAATATGAATGTTGCTTTAGCTTTGTCATCGATGCAATTTTTTTTAACCTCAGATAGGATATATATACAAACACAGTCTAACTTGCAACAGTTGATTGTGCCTTAAACCCATCCATCTCCAATTGGGCTAGTTGATGACTGAATCACCATTCCTTGGACTGAATTATTTGAACAGCTTATCTCTGTCCTTGAAATGTGTTGATTTGTTGCATTTTCCTTTTGCAAAATAGGTTTTTGTCTCCCACTGGATTGGGGTCAGTTTAAAAAAAAAGTTATCTTTTAAATTTACTATTAGACGGGTATTCAGCTGATGCCACATTTTACTTCTGCCTCACTTGCTATTATACTCTAGCGTTTACTTTAAAATATAAAACAAAACAAAATGTAATTTCTGTGAAATATAAAGGGAAGTCAAAGTGGCTACAAAGTGGAAATTGCTTATATATCACAGCTTCTGTAGCTTTGCTTACATTTCTTTACTTCTTAGAGGCTGTTTATTTGGCGAAAAAGAAGAAAAAGAACACCTACACACACACACCTACATACACAAAACACACACACAGTGGTTCTGAGCCCATTGGACTGTCATGGGCTCAGGTTGCTGGGATATCTGGTTTCCACAACGAAGGAGCAAAATCCAATGACTCAGTAGTTAACTTGAGAGGGGGTCTGGGCAATGAATAGCAGATTCATTTCCCAGCCTAATTAATGCCAACTGTAGCTTAAAGTCTTTCCCACTTCTACCTTATGATGCTATAAACATCCTCTGGCAATATTTTTATTCTTCCATGTGCCCATGATGTGAGCAGCTTTAAGCCTGGTGAGCTTTACTAGAGTTAAACTACTGTTTTCCCCTTGATAGCATCTGGCAGTTTACGGTGTGTACAATCTGCCAAACTTTGTAGTGGTATAGTCAGTGTGAGGGATGGGATGAACTCTGTACTTGTCACTTCAGGCTGGTGCTTATAAGCTTCTGCCCCTTGGTTCTGATCACCTTCTCTGGCAACTCAGTGCAATTTGTTGATTCATCATATGGGTAAATTGGGAGGAAAAGTTAAAATCTTTCTCTGGATTTGAAAGAACTGTGGCTCATGGTTTGTTTATCTGTGTGTAGTTTTAATTTAAATACTAAACCGATGTTCAAAGCATACCCTCCAAATAACTGATCCATGGGCTCTGTGCATTCCCACTTTATCAGGCACACACACACACACACACACACACACACACACACACACACCACTCATTATCTGATATGTGGGCTTGCAAAGATCCCTGGCTTTAAAATATAATAAATCATGCAGGTCTGGCTATCTCTCAAAACTATTTTGCCAATCACAACAGTGTGATTGGTGGATGGTTTTCCCCCAGCTGGTGATAGGTCTGTTTAATATATTCTGTAAACCTAAAATAAGAATAAACGGCCAGAAGAACTGCAGTTACAATGGCAAGACAGAGTTTAATAGTGGAACAGTTGATTTTATGCTGACTTTTTTCTGATGGCTGAAGAATGGAGTCTATAGTACTTTAGTTGAGATGTGGGTGAAAATTTTAGTGTGTCATGCAGACAAATCCTGTTGCATTTAAATGTAACTTTAGTAAAAATGGCAAAAACCCTTGTGCTCCCCTCCAGTTCTGTGCTGTTCTGTTACTCTCTTTGCAGTGTTTAACGAGAGATTCAAAATCCTTCAACATGTAGCTTGAAGCATGCATGTGGAGAAATTGTTTAACCATTATTAAAATGTACCTGGGGCTTCTTTTTAAAAAAGTTCAAAGCAGCTGAAAAAATAACAATAAAATACTATAATAATATAGTATTGGACAACAAAGATTATGCTTCCTGAACACTTTTGGGTGTATCTTACAGATTTTTGGCTGCTAATCATGAAAATAACCTGTAATTTAACCTATCACGTACTGTTTTATAGAAATCTGTTCTTACACAATGACAATGTACATCCTTCAGTACCTGTGCACAGAACATACAAAGACATGGAACTGCTGTTAAAGCACATCCATTACAAACTTCTTACAGCATACAAAATCACATGCAAATGTTCATTGAAGGTTCATTTTCTGCATTCCCATTGTACTTTTTTTCTAAAATCTAGGTACAGTCAGTGATGAACATACTGAAAGGTTTTACCAAGAGATTGCCACAATGGAAAAACTGTATCAGAAAAATCCATCAGTGCTGGCTGGCTGTTATTGGCCACAGCTGCAAGATTCATCAGACATTGAATATAAATGTAAACCAGCAGCAAAACACTTTTAGCTCTGTTAAACTCATGCAGCATGTCAGAAACATTATGTGATTAAATACATTAGAGTTAATTAAAAGTTAATTTCATATTTCTCAAGATTCCCATGTGATGCAAACATTTCTGAAATTATATTTGTATTCAATTTGAAGGGGTCTATCATAATCACTGAAAATTCTTCAGGAAGCAAAACTGAAAAAATGGCTGTCCAGTAATAATAATATAATAAATATAATATAATATAATATAATATAATAATATAATATAATAATAATATAATATAATATAATATAATATAATATAATATAATATAATATAATATAATATAATATAATATAATATAATATAATATAATATAATAATATAATATAATATAATATAATATAATATAATATAATATAATATAATATAATATAATATAATATAAATATAATATAATATAATATAATAATATATAATTGCATAGTGGGTTAGGACACTGAGCTTGTCGATCAGAAGGTCGGCAGTTTGGCGGGTCGAATCCCGAGTGCCGCGTAACAGAGTGAGCGCCTGTTACTCGTCCCAGCTTCTGCCAACCTAGCAGTTCGAAAGCACGTAAAAATGCAAGTAGAAAAATAGGGACCACTACGGTGGGAAGGTAACAGCATTCCGTGCGCCTTTGGCGTCTAGTCATGCCGGCCACATGACCACGGAGACGTCCTCGGACAAGCGCTGGCTCTTCGGCTTTTAAACGGAGATGAGCACCGGCCCCTAGAGTTGGAAACGACTAGCACGCATGTGCGAGGGAACCTTTACCTTTACCTTTAAATCATATATCAAGCAACTCAGTAATGAGTTAAAATAGTCCTCACAGTAGGGTAGATCCAAAATCAAGATTGGTGTGGCTCTGTCCACATAATATACAACATTTAATATATATTTAAGATTTAGGTCTCAGTAGAATTTTTTTGAGAAATCAACTCTCAGTTTTGTCATTCCTCTCCTCTTCTTCCATACTGTCTGTTATTTTTCACTCCATTATGTCAATTCCAGCCATACTCCCCAAACTGGTATTCCGGTTGAACCATCAGGAAGGAAGAGGGGAAGGAAAGAGCAGAATAGTCGGATGTAGGTATATTTAGCACCAGGAATGGGCTTTATTTGTCCCCTGTACCTTGGGAGTGGGCCTTATCTAGTGAGGTAAGGTTAAACATGATCACATTGAGAAAAAAACCTGCTTCTCCTTTCCTGCCTAATGGGTCTCTTCCATAGTTCTCTCAACCTGAATGAAGCAACAATTTAAAAAAAATATGCCAGTCATTTTGTCTTTATTTGTAATGTAGATCAATACTGAGATTTTTTTTTAAAAAAAAAACTATTCACAGTCTCCTTGTTTCTTCATCTTACATGGTTTGCATGTCCTGTATTGTTTTCCTTGAGGTAATCTCTTCACTCTGGCTTAAGGCCTTTCTCTGCGTTCCAAGTCACATTGCTATAATAGGAAGCCATAGTGGATGATGGAATTCAGAATGAAGCCAAATATTTCTTCCTTTCTTCCTCATCTTTTTTTTTATTGTTTTGCCCCTTTAAAAAAAATGAGGCATTACCCTCCATTGCATTTCCTGATTTATCTGTTCTCCTTCCTATTCTTGCAGGATGTATCCCGCCAGCGCCATATGCAGCCCCAGAAGAAGAAGACAGTCTCCTTCAGCACCATGCCTAGCAATCGTAAGCTCAACAGCACAGCAGCCTGCATCTCTTTCATGCTGGAGGGCTGTGAGATGAAAAAAGTGCGTTCTAACTCCCGCATGTACAGCCGGTTCTTTGTGCTGGACCCAGACCTACGTTTCATGCACTGGGAACCATCCAAGAAGGATTCTGAGAAAGCCAAAATCGAAATCAAGTCAGTCAGGGAAGTGCGAGTTGGGAAAAAAACTCCTGTGCTGCGTTCCAATGGCCTCTCAGACCAGTTCCCAGATGAATGTGCATTCTCCATAATCTATGGAGAGAATTATGAATCCCTTGACCTGGTGGCAAGCTCTGCTGATGTGGTGAATGCTTGGGTGATGGGGCTGCGATATTTGGCCTCATATGGGAAGCACACTCCGGATGAGGCTCCTGAGACTGGTTATCCAAATCCCCGCACCTCCTGGATCTCTTCTGTTTTTGACATTGCAGATCTAGAAAAAGAGGGTCAAATCCCAGTTTCTCGTGCTGTGCAGCTCATTCGTGCTCTCAACCCTGGCATGAAGGCCTCAACAATTGAGTTGAAGTTTAAAGAGCTCCAGAAAGCAGCCAGTAAGCGACTTCGAGAGGAGGTGAACTGTCAAATCTTCATAAAGGCGTATTGTGAGCTATGTACCAGGCCTGAGGTATTTTTCCTTTTGGTTCAGTTTTCCAGCAATAAAGAATACATGGGTCTGAGGGATCTGATGAGTTTCTTAGAGGCAGAGCAGGGTATGGAAGAAGTAACCGAAGAGATGTGCATGGAGATCATTGCCAAATATGAGCCATCCAAGGAGGGTCGGGAAAAGGGCTACTTGGCAATTGATGGCTTCACTCGCTACCTCCTTTCAGCTGATTGTGACATATTTGACCCACAGCACCGGAAGGTGTGCCAGGACATGAATCAGCCACTTTCCCATTATTTCATTAGCTCTGCACATGGAGCATGCTTGGCTGAGGACAGCTGCTTCTGGGGAGGCTCCACTTCAGACATTGGGGGTTATGTGGCAGCCCTTAAGGCTGGTTGCCGTAGCTTGGAACTTGTGGTTTGCGATGGTTCATCTGGCGAGCCTGTGGTTGGTGCAGGGAGCCGTTTGGCCTTCTCTAGGGTGGTGGCTGCTGTTGCTGAATATGCTTTTGAGTCCTCCAAGTTTCCACTTATCCTATGTCTCTCAGTGCGCTGCTGTGTTGCCCAGCAGAGGCTCATGGCTGAGTATCTGAGGAAGACTTTTGGGGATAAACTGTACTTGACACCTCCAAACCCAAATGAAACCTATTTGCCGTCTCCGGAAAGACTCAAGGGATACATCCTCATAAAAAGCCGGAAGCTTCTTCCAAACTGTCAGTCAAGTGAGGGAGATGTATCTGATGATGATGAGGCCTCAGAGCTAGGCCTCCCACTTTCTGAAGGGGACAGAGAGCATCCCCGCTCTCAACGCATCTTGTGCCGTGAACTTTCAGATCTCATCAGCCTGTGCCAGACTGTGTCTTTCCAAAGCTTTGAGACTTCTCGGCGGAGCCAGTGTTATTGGGAGGTGTGCTCTTTCAGTGAGGTGGAGGCTGGACGTTATGCCAATGAGGAGCCAGAGGACTTTGTGGCCTACAACAAGCGCTTCCTGTCACGAGTTTATCCCAGCCCCATGCGCATTGATGCTAGCAACATGAACCCTCAGGACTTCTGGAAATGTGGCTGCCAGATGGTGGCTATGAACTACCAGACACCTGGTCTCATGATAGATCTGAATGCCGGCTGGTTCCGTCAGAATGGGGGTTGTGGCTATGTGCTCCGCCCAGCAATTATGCGTGAGGAAATCTCTTACTTCAGTGCAAACACCAAGGATACCTTACCTGGCATTTCAGCCCAATTATTGCATCTCAAAGTCATTAGTGGTCAGAATCTGCCTAAACCCAAAGGATCTGGAGCCAAGGGAGATGTGGTAGAGCCATACGTCTGTGTTGAGATGCATGGTATTCCTGCTGACTGTGCAGAAAAACGCACCAAAACAGTGCTGCAGAGTGGAGATAACCCTGTTTTTGAGGAAACCCTGGACTTCCAGGTTAATCTCCCTGAGCTAGCCATTCTCCGGTTCATGGTGCTTGATGATGATTATATTGGAGATGAGTTCATTGCTCAATATACCATCCCCTTTGAGTGTCTCCAGACAGGCTATCGTCACGTGCCTCTTCAATCTGTGACCGGTGAGCCACTCCCCAATGCTACTTTGTTCGTGCATATGGCCATCACCAACCGGCGGGGAGGAGGCAAAGCACAGCGACGGGGGCTCTCAGGGCGTAAGGGACGGCACATGCGGGAGTACACATCCACTAAGGCTATGGGAGTCAAGGCCATTGATGAAGTATTTCGCACAGCTACTCAGCCATTGCGGGAAGCAACAGACCTGCGGGAGAACATGCAGGTATCCAGTTAGTGGGATACAATAACTTAGGCTCCTGAGTGTGGTTGGCAAAATTTTGGAAAAGAGCAAAATGTGGCCCCTGGAATTTGAAGTTTTCTGGAAAACCATCTAGTAATCTATTTTCTGTACCACGTTTGTATTCTGAAACATTTCAAAATGGTAAAGATGAAACATATGAAAACGAAAAATAATTTTAAAAATGAATTTCCTTTAGGAAAATGACTTAAAGGCAAGACCTGTCTTTTCTCCTGGTCTGCACAAAGATGATGGAGACTGACATTTTTTGAGGTTTGGGGGAAATCCTTTGAATATAGATCTGATTTTTTTTTGCAAAAAGTACTCTGACTGCTTTAATGTAAAAAAAGAAAAAAAATCAATAAAATTTTTTAAAAAACTTGCACAAACATTATATTGCATATAAAAAGCTATTTAGCCCATTTTTAAACACATTAAACCTTGATCATATAGAATAGTCTTTCCAGCACATAAACTACATTCACCTTTTTAAACGTATCTTTTCTTTATAATATTATATTAATGAATTTATTGATATAAAACCAAAAGGTGTAATAGTGTGACAAGCCCTTGTCATAAGAATAAAGATTCTTTCATCCCTTTTATTCTTCTAATATAGAAAAGAGGACAGTGAACTGCCTTCTTAAACATTCTTTGGAGTGTCTGACAAACATGAAAGAAAACCTTTTGTTGAATTATCTTGTCTTAAAATCACAAGGAACATATTTAATATTCTTTAAAACCTTTAGGCATTGATTTGCTAATTTGGGATATTCTGATTGTTTATTCCAGAGTTCTTGCAAATAACTAATATTGACCTCGGCCATACCCTTTAACTGTTTTATTTTAAAATTCTGCAAATCATTCAAACACATTTCCTACTGACATTATTTTGGGAGCTTTAGATATTGCTTAGACATAATTCATTTGGATTGAATTATGAAATCAAGAAATGTTTTTAATTTAATTTTAATTTAATCAGCCCTTATGTAGCTGTAAACAGTACAGATTTCTCTCGCAATAATGCATATTGTTAAAAATTTTATTGGCAGTAAGCTGAGCTAGAGTATTCATATCCCTAAATACCCATGGCTTTGGGAAGCAACAATAAATAAATTGTATAAAAATACAATTTTAAAACTCGGGTGATTTCAGTCTAAATTTGTCATGCAAATAAGGACTGGCATTATGCTTTAGTCACTACAGCTTCCAAATGTGTCTCCTGCAGCCTCTAGTGCAGCACAGAAATACAACACACCTGTTACTAAATGTGGAAAGA
Source organism: Vipera berus (assembly GCF_964194415.1). Taxonomy (NCBI): domain Eukaryota; kingdom Metazoa; phylum Chordata; class Lepidosauria; order Squamata; family Viperidae; genus Vipera; species Vipera berus. The sequence continues at coordinate 37,412,623 of NC_138205.1, read as the reverse complement.
AGCCCTGCTATCACATAATAACTTTCTAATCTAGCCCACTGTGGGGTTTTTTAACATGGTCATTTATGTTCCATGGAGAAACTGGAGTCAAAATATATGCTCAGTCATAAAGTTGAAGGTCAGAAAAGTTAAGACCTCCCTCCCCATCATCACATGATACCCATAAATTAAATAAACTGTGTTTGTCCTTGTCGTAGAAAAAATTCAAAATATCTTATCAATCTGCTTAAAATAACTTTCAGCTATTAGCAGATGAATACCTCTAAGTAAATACATAAATCTTGAGTAATAGTCAAAGCTGACTTTGTAATAATGCCGCTTGGGGTGTGTGTGAAAGCCCTAATAAGCAGGCATATACATAGAATGAAGGCTACTGCTAAGCTTGTAAGCCGCCCTGAGTCTTCGGAGAAGGGCGGGATATAAATAGAATTAAAATAAATAAATAAATAAAAATTCTTTTTCCATTACTAGGTTTTAAGTATTTGTTGATTTTTCATCAGATTAAAATGTTGATATATTTTCATCCACAAAGAACCTTTTTTAGAATAGTTATTTCCAGATATTTAAGAGAATTGAAGCAACAAATTAAATCCCATTTTTTTACAGATTTTCACAGAAATTTTAAAACCTATAGAAAAGTTTATGAACTTTTTCCAGCAAATTAAATAACTTGATAAATTACTAAACTGTTACATAATAACAATTTGATTACATATATGTGTGTGTATGTGTGTGTGTATATGTATATGTATATATGTATATAAAATTATCAATGACATTAGTGATAAGTTCTTTGTGGTATAGAAATATGTTAAATAATAAAAATACAAGCAAAAGTATACATGCATAAACCTGAACACACAGGAAAGTTCATATAAAAATATGTGTATCAGATCTAAATTTAGCCTTACTTGAAATCAGTGATCCTTTTCTGTGATTAAAACTGAATATAAGTAATTCTTCTTTTCTTTAATTCTATTTGAATGCTCAGTAGTTTGCCTTTTGCCCCTGCTGGTATTTTTGACTTTACAAGTAGCTCTCAATTAAGGATGGCAGTTGTGTCCAGAATTTTCATTGCCAAGCAGCAGAGTCATGAAGTGCAGTGCAACACTTAGCAATGGCAATGCTGATATGGTTGCCATTGTTAAGTGAATCACTGCAGGTCATTAAGTGAGGACGTCATTGGTTGCCATTTGTGCCCTCCTGTCAATTTCCCCACTGACTTTGCTTGCCTGCCTCCCACCTCCACTCCTCACTGCTTTCGTGATAGGTGTGACTATGCTGAAAAAGAATTGTACAGAATGACTCTGATATTCAGTACGCATCAGAAATTTCTCCCCCCAAACAGGGGTAAGGTCATGACCTTCATATTTCTAAATCCTTGGGGATGGAGTCATTACAAGTTGCAGTAGAAAAGAGTAAACAGAAATGAATAGGGCAGAGTGATGTTCTTCTGAGTTGGTTTTTTTGCCCTCATCCTCTTTTCCTAGAATGCCTTGGTCTCCTTCAAAGAACTGTGTGGCCTAACACCAGCTGCCAACATCAAACAATGCATCTTGAAGCTGGCCACATGGCTTCAGCCCAGCGAGAAGGACAATCCCCCAGCTGTCACCCTCAACCTGGGTGAAGAGTATCCTTCCATGGAGACCCAGGGGCCTGTTCCTGAACTCTTGAGAAAAGTACTTGCTGCCTATGACACTGTGAGTGCAACTGGTGATTGTGCTGATGTCCCCCTGGCCAAAGCAGTGAATGCTGGCTGCTTCTTAGTGAATTGCGCTCTATTCTGATAAGCCGGCAAATTCACCTTTCTAATAGAAGTCATTTTGTAGTAGATCCAGGCAAGCATGGAACACTGGTCTTTAGAACATTTATCTAGCACAAGAATGGAGGGTGAGACTGCTCTTTTTGAGCAGCTCCAGACACTTGTCAACCATTCATTGGGAGTTTTAAATATTCACACCTCTCCAAATCAAGCCCAGAAAACAGTCTCTTCCCAGATTAGAAAAATCAGCACATTCTTTGTCTCTTCCCATTCTTGAATTCCATTTGTGACTCACTAGTCTTTCTTTCTTATCCTGATCTCCCTCACGTGGCTGTTGTAAATATAAAAAATGGGGGGGTGAGTAGAATGGGGAAATACGTATGATGGTTTGGAGAAATGGTGCTAAGTTATGAATAAGACTAAATTATGTATATAAAAATAAGTATAGTTTAAAGTGTATGTGAGAGAAGTCACACCCTTACACATATAGAAGCTTCAAAAACTGCTGTCCTCCTCCCATGTTTATTTTATATGACTCAAGGCAACATATATAATGCTCTCACTTTCTAATTTTCCTACAATAATTTTAATCTAATTAGTATGATTGGGCCAAGAGAAGGTGACTGGGCCAAAGCCACCCAGCCAGCTTTCATATGCAAGGGACTCCAGAACTTACAAACCTCTGGTTTCTTGTCCAGAATCTGAATCTTTAAAATCATAGTTCCCGTTTTTGGATCCTCAGACATTAGACACTTTTGTATATCATATTGCTCATAATAATATTTGTTTGAACCCAGAAATTGTGAACTACCGTTTATGTCTTACTGTTATGAGAGAAATAAGTCAATGTGGCATGTTTAAGAAAATGTGATATAGTGTACTACTGATGTGAATCCAGCCATTCTCGGAATACATTTCCCATCATTCTCAGCAATCTAAGCTGGAAATAGCTGGGGAGTTTTGTCTTGTGTTTGAAGTACTTAAAAAAATATATATGGAAGGGTTTGCTTGTATTTCCGTTGACATTTGACGTGGCAAGCCCAAGTTTGGGCTTACTAACACTGTCCATAAAGAAGGGAATTGATATAACAGAACATTTCTTCAAATTAGCAAAATATAAAAAACAACAATAACAATAATCCTCAATCCCAAAACAACAGTACATAGACAATTAACCAAGAGACTAACTTGTGTGAACAGAGATAGTTCACGAAAGGAGTGTGCTTATGGTGGAGCCATTTAATGGTACAATTAAAGGCCACATTTATCTTTTCTTAGGGAATAAGGGCTGTAAGTAACAGAAGTGTTCCTCAATCTTGGCCACTTGACAACTTGGCAACTGAAGATATATGGACTTCAATTACCAGATTTCCCCAGCCTGGAGAATTCTGGGTGTTGATGTCCTCAAATCTGCAGGTTGCCAAGGCTGAGAAACACTGGTTCGAGGAATAGTGAAGCAGTTAAAAAATACTATATTGTCTATCCTGTTATAAATGCTAAAATGCAAGGGGAAGGCTGATCCAAAGGCCTCTTGAGACGTTGGGACACTTTACCGGCTATTCTAAATCCATCCAACTATGACACATTATCTCTTTCTCCCTCATTTAATCTCCAGATGATCCAAACCAGCCGGACATTAATTGAATCAGCTGATGCTGTTCATGCCAAAATTATTCAAGTGCAACAAGCAGGTAAGAGGCGGCATTATATTTTAAGTAAACAGACCTCCTTGGTTCCATGTCTTCTAGTGTTTTAAGACTCTCTGGTTTCTTTTGTTTTGAATAAGCAGTTCAAGCTTCCTTAATTAATTTGTAGGTAGGGGACAAAGCAGGCCAGGATAAGGGTAAACAATTAATAAAATTTAAATTGATGAGTAGAAGAGTACCCACAATGTTTAATGAAAAGACACATTTGGCATTATAGTACGGTCAGTGCTTTTTTTGTAAAAGAAAAAGGTGCCGGAACTCACACACGTCATACAACCCGCCTTGCCTACCCTACAAGGTTCCATCCAAAAAAGGTGCCGGAACTCCGTTCTGAGCGTTCTATGACAATAAAAAAGCCCTGAGTATGGTACAACCTAGTATTCCATTTACACTGGACAAAAAGCATGCTTTTTAAAAATACTGCAAAAAATTACAGAGCCTATATAGGTCTATAGTGAGGTGAGAATACATAGTTGGGTGATGTTAACTGTTATTCTGTTAGCATTCTTGGAACAAGAAAATTTCAAGCCTGAATCAAAGATGTATCATTTTATTGGGAGATGGCAGCAACCTCTGACACTGTCTGCTTTGTCTCTCCTTCATCCCTTGTGCTGCTCTTGTCTCCTCACCTGAATTTCTTCAGGGATGGGCTTTCATAAAGAATTGCACCGCTTGGAGGCAAAGGAGGGTCTGAAAGGACGGAAGTTACAAAAAGCTCTGGAAAGTTTTGCCTGGAACATCACTGTTCTTAAGGTAATTTGAAGCTGTAGTTTATTGTAATTCCACTTATTAAGACTTTAATCGTGAGAAATAGAAGAACAAATATTTCGAGGAATGCACATCTGAACTGAGGTCCACTCCACAGCATGTTGGCAAAATAGGAAGCATTCTAATTAAAACATAATCCACCAGGATAAAAATAATTGGGTAATCTAAATATAATAGGGATATATTTGCAAACCATCCTCATTCTGGCTCATAATATTTTGCAAAATTCAATGCGTGGAATTCTGCCCTTCACAACAAGTCTCCACATTTCATTGTGTGCCTCACAGCTGTTAGAAGAGACATGGAAATTTTATGAATCAATGACAACATGGTAAATGGTTGTGTACCAATTGTGGGCATGGATCTGCACTACTCTCAAGGTAGATGAAGCATTGGATTGGGGATGACCTAGCTCTAGGAGCCTTTTTCAGGTTAGAAATCATATCTGTAAGAGTACTCTGGCAAGTCTGGGCATGATTGGCAAGCTGCGTAACTAAGCATGCTTTCCAAAACATGCCTACCCAAAAGATTTAAGAACACATCCCTAGATGTTCCTCCCAAATCCTGCTCAGGATATCTCTCCTATCTATAATCTGCAGGAAATCATTAGGTTACGTCATTCAACAGCATAGGAATTACCGTATATACTTGAGTATAAGCCGAATTTTTCAGCCCACTTTTTGGGCTGAAAAATTCCACTTCGGCTTATACTCCAGTCAACAAAAAAACTTACCGAGGACTTGTGCGCGGCCGAGGCTTTGGTGCTTCCGGGATCGCGCGCACCTCTCCCAAGCCACCGCCGTCCGAGACCTGCCGAAGTTTGGGGAGGTTTGGGGAGGTGCGCGCGCACCTCCCCAAACCTCCCCAAACGTCGGCAGGTCTCCGTTCCTCCGCGCCCTGCCTGCCTGCTTCTTTCCGCAGCGGAAAGAAGCAGGCAGGCAGGGCGCGGAGGAACGGAGACCTGCCGACGTTTGGGGAGGTTTGGGCGCCTCCCCAAACCTCCCCAAACGTCGGCAGGTCTCCGTTCCTCCTGCCGACGTTTGGGGAGGTTTGGGCGCCTCCCCAAACCTCCCCAGGTCTCCGTTCCTCCGCGCAGACCTGCCGACGTTTGGGGAGGTTTGGGCGCCTCCCCAAACCTCCCCAAACATCGGCAGGTCTCCGTTCCTCCTGCCGACATTTGGGGAGGTTTGGGCGCCTCCCCAAACCTCCCCAGGTCTCCGTTCCTCCGCGCAGACCTGCCGACGTTTGGGGAGGTTTGGGCGCCTCCCCAAACCTCCCCAAACGTCGGCAGGTCTCCGTTCCTCCTGCCGACGTTTGGGGAGGTTTGGGCGCCTCCCCAAACCTCCCCAGGTCTCCGTTCCTCCGCGCAGACCTGCCGACGTTTGGGGAGGTTTGGGCGCCTCCCCAAACCTCCCCAAACGTCGGCAGGTCTCCGTTCCTCCTGCCGACGTTTGGGGAGGTTTGGGCGCCTCCCCAAACCTCCCCAGGTCTCCGTTCCTCCGCGCAGACCTGCCGACGTTTGGGGAGGTTTGGGCGCCTCCCCAAACCTCCCCAATCATCGGCAGGTCTCCGTTCCTCCTGCCGACGTTTGGGGAGCTTTGGGCACCTCCCCAAACCTCCCCAGGTCTCCGTTCCTCCGCGCAGACCTGCCGACGTTTGGGGAGGTTTGGGCGCCTCCCCAAACCTCCCCAAACGTCGGCAGGTCTCCGTTCCTCCTGCCGACGTTTGGGGAGGTTTGGGCGCCTCCCCAAACCTCCCCAGGTCTCCGTTCCTCCGCACAGACCTGCCGACGTTTGGGGAGGTTTGGGCGCCTCCCCAAACCTCCCCAAACGTCGGCAGGTCTCCGTTCCTCCTGCCGACGTTTGGGGAGGTTTGGGCGCCTCCCCAAACCTCCCCAGGTCTCCGTTCCTCCGCGCAGACCTGCCGACGTTTGGGGAGGTTTGGGCGCCTCCCCAAACCTCCCCAATCGTCGGCAGGTCTCCGTTCCTCCTGCCGACGTTTGGGGAGGTTTGGGCGCCTCCCCAAACCTCCCCAGGTCTCCGTTCCTCCGCGCAGACCTGCCGACGTTTGGGGAGGTTTGGGCGCCTCCCCAAACCTCCCCAAACGTCGGCAGGTCTCCGTTCCTCCTGCCGACGTTTGGGGAGGTTTGGGCGCCTCCCCAAACCTCCCCAGGTCTCCGTTCCTCCGCGCAGACCTGCCGACGTTTGGGGAGGTTTGGGCGCCTCCCCAAACCTCCCCAATCGTCGGCAGGTCTCCGTTCCTCCTGCCGACGTTTGGGGAGGTTTGGGCGCCTCCCCAAACCTCCCCAGGTCTCCGTTCCTCCGCGCAGACCTGCCGACGTTTGGGGAGGTTTGGGCGCCTCCCCAAACCTCCCCAAACGTCGGCAGGTCTCCGTTCCTCCTGCCGACGTTTGGGGAGGTTTGGGCACCTCCCCAAACCTCCCCAAACGTCGCCGGGTCTCCGTTCCTCCGCGCCCTGCCTGCCTGCTTCTTTCCACAGTGGAAAGAAGCAGGCAGGCAGGGCGCGGAGGAACGGACACCTGCCGACGTTTGGGGAGGTTTGGGCGCCTCCCCAAACCTCCCCGGGTCTCCGTTCCTCCGCACAGACCTGCCGACGTTTGGGGAGGTTTGGGCGCCTCCCCAAACCTCCCCAAACGTCGGCAGGTCTCCGTTCCTCCTGCCGACGTTTGGGGAGGTTTGGGCGCCTCCCCAAACCTCCCCAGGTCTCCGTTCCTCCGCGCAGACCTGCCGACGTTTGGGGAGGTTTGGGCGCCTCCCCAAACCTCCCCAATCGTCGGCAGGTCTCCGTTCCTCCTGCCGACGTTTGGGGAGGTTTGGGCGCCTCCCCAAACCTCCCCAGGTCTCCGTTCCTCCGCGCAGACCTGCCGACGTTTGGGGAGGTTTGGGCGCCTCCCCAAACCTCCCCAAACGTCGGCAGGTCTCCGTTCCTCCTGCCGACGTTTGGGGAGGTTTGGGCGCCTCCCCAAACCTCCCCAGGTCTCCGTTCCTCCGCACAGACCTGCCGACGTTTGGGGAGGTTTGGGCGCCTCCCCAAACCTCCCCAAACGTCGGCAGGTCTCCGTTCCTCCTGCCGACGTTTGGGGAGGTTTGGGCGCCTCCCCAAACCTCCCCAGGTCTCCGTTCCTCCGCACAGACCTGCCGACGTTTGGGGAGGTTTGGGCGCCTCCCCAAACCTCCCCAAACGTCGGCAGGTCTCCGTTCCTCCTGCCGACGTTTGGGGAGGTTTGGGCGCCTCCCCAAACCTCCCCAGGTCTCCGTTCCTCCGCGCAGACCTGCCGACGTTTGGGGAGGTTTGGGCGCCTCCCCAAACCTCCCCAAACGTCGGCAGGTCTCCGTTCCTCCTGCCGACGTTTGGGGAGGTTTGGGCGCCTCCCCAAACCTCCCCAGGTCTCCGTTCCTCCGCGCAGACCTGCCGACGTTTGGGGAGGTTTGGGCGCCTCCCCAAACCTCCCCAAACGTCGGCAGGTCTCCGTTCCTCCTGCCGACGTTTGGGGAGGTTTGGGCGCCTCCCCAAACCTCCCCAGGTCTCCGTTCCTCCGCGCAGACCTGCCGACGTTTGGGGAGGTTTGGGCGCCTCCCCAAACCTCCCCAAACGTCGGCAGGTCTCCGTTCCTCCTGCCGACGTTTGGGGAGGTTTGGGCGCCTCCCCAAACCTCCCCAGGTCTCCGTTCCTCCGCACAGACCTGCCGACGTTTGGGGAGGTTTGGGCGCCTCCCCAAACCTCCCCAAACGTCGGCAGGTCTCCGTTCCTCCTGCCGACGTTTGGGGAGGTTTGGGCGCCTCCCCAAACCTCCCCAGGTCTCCGTTCCTCCGCACAGACCTGCCGACGTTTGGGGAGGTTTGGGCGCCTCCCCAAACCTCCCCAAACGTCGGCAGGTCTCCGTTCCTCCTGCCGACGTTTGGGGAGGTTTGGGCGCCTCCCCAAACCTCCCCAGGTCTCCGTTCCTCCGCGCAGACCTGCCGACGTTTGGGGAGGTTTGGGCGCCTCCCCAAACCTCCCCAAACGTCGGCAGGTCTCCGTTCCTCCTGCCGACGTTTGGGGAGGTTTGGGCGCCTCCCCAAACCTCCCCAGGTCTCCGTTCCTCCGCGCAGACCTGCCGACGTTTGGGGAGGTTTGGGCGCCTCCCCAAACCTCCCCAAACGTCGGCAGGTCTCCGTTCCTCCTGCCGACGTTTGGGGAGGTTTGGGCACCTCCCCAAACCTCCCCAGGTCTCCGTTCCTCCGCACAGACCTGCCGACGTTTGGGGAGGTTTGGGCGCCTTCCCAAACGTCGCCGGGTCTCCGTTCCTCTGCGCCCTGCCTGCCTGCTGTGGAGCAGGCAGGCAGGGCGCAGAGGAACGGAGACCCGGCGACGTTTGGGGAGGCGCCCAAACCTCCCCAAACGTCGCCGGGTCTCCGTTCCTCTGCGCCCTGCCTGCCTGCTTCTTTCCACAGCGGAAAGAAGCAGGCAGGCAGGGCGCAGAGGAACGGAGACCCCGCGACGTTTGGGGAGGTTTGGGGAGGCGCCCAAACCTCCCCAAACGTCGGCAGGTGTCCGTTCCTCCGCGCCCTGCCTGCCTGCTTCTTTCCGCTGTGGAAAGAAGCAGGCAGGCAGGGCGCAGAGGAACGGAGACCCGGCGACGTTTGGGGAGGTTTGGGGAGGCGCCCAAACCTCCCCAAACGTCGGCAGGTGTCCGTTCCTCCGCGCCCTGCCTGCCTGCTTCTTTCCGCTGTGGAAAGAAGCAGGCAGGCAGGGCGCGGAGGAACGGAGACCCGGCGACGTTTGGGGAGGCGCCCAAACCTCCCCAAACGTCGGCAGGTGTCCGTTCCTCCGCGCCCTGCCTGCCTGCTTCTTTCCACTGTGGAAAGAAGCAGGCAGGCAGGGCGCGGAGGAACGGAGACCCGGCGACGTTTGGGGAGGTTTGGGGAGGCACCCAAACCTCCCCAAACGTCGCCGGGTCTCCGTTCCTCCGCGCCCTGCCTGCCTGCTTCTTTCCGCTACGGAAAGAAGCAGGCAGGCAGGGCGCAGAGGTCCGGAGACCTGCCGACGTTTGGGGAGGTTTGGGGAGGTGCGCGCGCACCTCCCCAAACCTCCCCAAACTTCGGCAGGTCTCCGGACGGCGGCGGCTTGGGAGAGGTGCGCGCGATCCTGGAAGCACCGAAGCAAGTCCTCGGTAAGCTCCGGGCGGTCACTTGCTTCGCGTCTCCTGAGGGAAGGGGGGGCGACTGGAGCGGGCGTGTTTCCTCGCCTGCTGGGCGCCGCGATTTGCCCGGGGAACGCGCGGGCCCCGAATGGCAGCGTGGAGCGAGGAAGCTGACAGCCAGGGCTTCCCCGAGAGCCGCGGCCACACAGGGTATTCCTGTGTATTCAGGCTTGCAAAATGGCGGATCGAGCCTCTGCTGGCCGCAGAGGCTTGCAGAACGGCGGATCGGCTTATACTCGAGTCAACAACTTTTTCCAGTTTTTGGGGGTGAAATTGGGGGTCTCGGCTTATACTCGAGTCGGCTTATACTCAAGTATATACGGTAAATGCAGTTTTACACCTTTTCCCCAGGCCAGACAAGTGATACTATTCTTACCCAGTGCCTAGAGGTATGAGATTCTGAATTGGGAGGAGTCAAGATGAAGTGTCTTTGAGTTGTGGGGTCCTCTAGAGCTGAAGAATTGTTGGTTTTAACTGTTGACGAGGTAGCACTCCCTTGAGTAGAATTGGTGCAAAATTTGGGAGTTCTCTAAGACAGGGCTTTTCAACCTTTTCACCCATTGTACCACTTTTAGGATATGGCAACATCCGAGTACCACCAGTCACCTAGCAAGGTGTCAAAAACTTGATGACAAAAAAAGGGAAAAAGTGATGAAGTACAGGTAGTCCTCGACTTACAACAGTTCACTTAGTGACTGTTCAAAGTTACAATTGCACTAGAAAAAAGTGCCCCCCAAGCCACAGCCGAGCAAGACACCTGCCCGCCTGCCCGCCCGGTGGCGCTCTTCCGCCTGTCTGAGGTTTTCATTGTTGTGAGCATTTCTGTTGAGGATTGGCAGCGGGGGTGGGGTAGGGGGTGTTTGGTTTTTATTCCCCCCGTCTGCCGGGTGGTTGCAGCAGGTTTTGGTCACTTCACATGACCCTGGGACACTGTGACCATCATAAATATGAATCAGTTGCCAAGCATCTGAATGTCAATCACAAGACCCTGGAGATGCTGCAACATTCCAGCTGATTGGTGCTTCTTCTGGGCTCAGAAGTGCCAGGATCAGCATTGAGCTCCACCTGGAACCTGACACTGATCTTGGCGCTTCCACTGAGCCCTGGCAGCCCCAAAGAAGCACCAATCAGCTGGAAAGTGGCGTTGATCCTGGTGCTTCCGCTGAGCCTTGACAGCCCTGCAGCTCTAGCTGTCTCTCGCTCAGGCTTGTGTGGTGCTGCCACTGGTTCAGCTCATTCCCCTCCCCCACTGCCACTTTTCTAGGATGGTTACATACCACCTGCCAGGTTCCAATGTATCACAGGTGGTACCCGTACCACTGGTTGAAAAGCCCTGCTCTAAGAAGCAGGTGGCACTTTTAGCTTTGGGGTTCTTTTGTACAAATTCATCTTGTGTGCCAGTTGCTCCCATTTCCAGACTGGAAAACTCTGTACATGGTCACTCATGCCTTGGTCACTTTCCATTTAGACTATTGCAACATGCCCTTGAATGCCATCCAAAAACTTTAATTGATCCAGAATGCAGCAGCATTGGTTGTTAGCTACTTAGATTGTTTTATGTATTGTAATATGAACATCCATATAATTTTTTAAAAATAAATAGTAATAAATAATGAACTTAAATAATAAGAATGGTGACATGAGAAGAGGCAACTATTGTTAGCTATAGATGCATCTTGGACAGGATTAAAAAGAAAGGCAAACTGACTTCCACACAGGAAAATTCTACTGCTCACCTAGGGAGAAGTTGTTTTTGAAAGAATAGAATAGAGCTGGAAGGGACCTTGGAGGTCTTCTAGTCCAGCCTCCCACTCAAGCAGGAGAACCTATAGCACGGATTGGCAATCCGCAGCTCTGGAGTAGCATGCGGCTCGTTCAGCCTTCTACTGTGGCTTCCAGTCCTTCTCCGCCATTTGCAGAGAGAGAAAGAGAGACAGAGACACTCGCTCCCTCACTCTGAGTAGTAGCAAACCTCCCTGATAGTGCTGAGAACACAAAATGAGTTTTGTCAGTCAGATTGTGTGTCCACACATGCAAAGCGCAAACACAGACCACAACTGAACTTGAGGACAGCCCTTGGGATGGAGCAGGGATTGTGCGCGGGCTCCACTGCACGGAACCCGGCTTGGGCTGCAGGGCGCTGGCATGCCCCGCAAAAGCTGCCCTTCTGGTTTTGTGCTTTGGCCTTTGTGTCCTCAGTCTCCCCGGACCCGCCATGTCCCTGATTGGGCTATTTAGAGTCGCACCTGCCGGCGGGGACCCGGGGGAGTGGCGTTGCCACAGGGGGCCTGGCACACGAGGGACCAGGGGGTAGCCACTGGCATAGAAGCCTCCCGCATCACATCATAAACGGGGTGGCTGGAGCAGCCCAGAAGGGGGATGAGGCCACAAGCTCCGAAACGGTCGATCCCAAGGCCCCACGGTAAATGGGGCGCAGGTGGCACCTGGGAGCAGGTGCCTTCGGCAGGCACCTGGGAGCAGGTCACGCAGAGGAGGCTGAGGGCGAGCCGGGAAAAGCCCTTGGCTGCCTGGTCAGGGGGAAGTGCGGGGTCTCTGGCAGGACCGGGGGCTTCGCAACTCCCCAGTGGGGATCCACAGGGAAAGGGTGCGCCAATGCAACTGCAGCCGTGCCAGCTGCTACCCTTTGACCTGCGTGCCCAGGGCAGGCTGGCACCAGTGGCTGCTGCTGCCCCCAAAATATGCATGGAAGTCACCCCCGGAGGACCCTCACCTTTTCCTTAATTCAGAGCAGTGGCAGCAGGTCAGGGTGAGGCTGAGCCTGTGGCAGGTTTTCACCCTGAAGTTTCTGCTTTGGATTGGTGGTTTAGCTGCTGGGTAGCTCCTATCAATAGCCTGATCTGCAAAATGGGCCAACATGGGTATTTTTGTGTCCGGGTGTCAGGCCAACTGGCTACTCCCTGAGAACAGGAGTTCAGAGCCTGAAGGGCTTCCTTCTGGGCAAGAAGGTCTTCTTGGTCTTCTCCCGCAACATCTCTGGGCAGCCTGGTGCACAGAGCAATGCCAGAACTCCCCTCTTCCCCAGCCCTGTTTCCTCCCCTCCCTCAAACATCTCCAGAAGCGGCAGGGCCCAAGGGTTACTCCGTGAAGTGGCAGCTTTGGGGCCTCTCTCGTCCCCCTGCTTCTCCAGTTCCGGCTGCTCCAGCCCCAGAAAGGAAGCCCTTCAGAAGCCTGCCCCCGGGGGGGGGGAGAGACTGAAAAGAACAGGACTATGGGAGACAACCAACAAGGCCCTGAGGATATTCCTCATTATTCCTCTTATTCCTCAATCAACCACCTCCATTGCGCTGATCCCCCACTGTGGCCCCAGGCCCACTGGCACACCCCGTCTTTAGGCCTTTATGAAAAGATAGGAGGGTCGGGGCCAACCTCATATCGAGGGGCAAGAGATTCCAAAGGACAGGGGCCACAGTGGAGAAGGCCCTCCTTCTCCTGGATCCCCATAGCCAGAATAATCGGGCAGGCGGACCCAAAGCCGGCCTTCTCTGCCGGCACAAGTAGACAGCCCAATCCCAGTCAGAATTGCAGCCAAAAAAGCCCCTCTCTCTCTCTCTCTCTCTCTCTCTCTCTCTCTCTCTCTCTCTCTCTCTCTCTCTCTCTCTCTCTCTCTCTCTCTCTCTCTCTCTCACACACACACACACACACACACACACACATTGAGTGGGGGAAGAGGACTGGCAGACCAAGGGCAGGAGAGGAGCACCGGTGGAGAGCCAGCCGAATAAGAATGTCTGTGGTGTGTCAGCCATGGTGGGGTGCCTAAGATGCAGCGGGCATCTTAAGGGAGCCGTTTTCATTTGTCCCATTCTGTTTGGGCCATTTCCTCCTCCTCTCGATCCCCGATCCCCTCGAGAGCAAGTTATAAAAATTTGTGTGTGTGGTACGTGCGGGTGCTCGGACCGGATTAATGAATGAATGGGCAGAAAGAGGGAAAGGAAGGGAGAGAGAGAGGAAGGGAGGGAGGGAGAAAGAGACAGAGAGACAAAATATGAATATATTTATTTTATTTTATTTTATTGAATTTATATACCGCCCTTTCCCGAAGGACTCATATGTGGTTGTCCTTACTGGACTTTTAGTAAAGAACATTTAATGAAATATTTAGATTTTTTTTAAATTTAAGAGATGAGGTATGTGGATAATTATGCGGTATTTAAAGATGGTAGATAAGCTACTAAAATTGTTTTTACCTGTTGGGATGAAGGAGAAAGGTTTTTTTCCCCTCTTTCTCCTGTCCTTTTCTTCCCCCCCCCATTTTTTTTCTTTTCCATTTTTCCATTTGTAGTTTTTATAGTTTGCACCGGCTTTTTATTTCATAAATATGAGGAGGACTCAAATAGGCATTTGAGTATTTTATTTGAAAGTAACCTTAGACCCAGCATCTTTTTTTTGGAGTTCAAAATGTTTTTGTTGCATGCAGAAATAAAAATTTGTGTTTTTTGTAGCAGTTCATTGATTTCATGAACTGTAGTTTTTTTTTATACATAGCATAAAGGTAAAAAAACGATATATATGCAGTGTTATCTTCATTTTAGATGTCAAAAGGGTTTTGTGGCTCCCAGTGTTTTCTTTTCCATGGGAAACAGGTCCAAATGGCTCTTTGAGTGTTTAAGGTTGCCGACCCCTGACCTGTACCATCTCAGACAAGTGATTGTCTAGCCCAGGGGTCGGCAACCTCGGCTCTTTTATGACTCGTGGACTTCAACTCCCAGAATTCCTGAGCCAGCATAGCTGGCTCAGGAATTCTGGGAGTTGAAGTCCACGAGTCATAAAAGAGCCGAGGTTGCCGACCCCTGGTCTAGCCTCTTGTTAAATATCTCCAGTGATGGAGCACCCACAATTTCTGAAGGAAAGCTGTTCCACTGGTTAATTGTCCTCACTGTCAGGAAGTTTCTCCTTAATTCCAGGTTGCTTCTCTCTTTGATCAGTTTCCAACCATTGTTTCTTGCCCTTCCTTCTGGTCCTTTGGAGAATAGTTTGACCCCCTCTTCTTTATGGCAGCCCCTCAAATACTGGAATAGTGCTATCATGTCTCCCCTATTTCTTCTTTTCTTTAGACTAGCCAAACCCAAGTCCTTCTTCATATGTTTTAGTCTCCAGGCCTTTGATCATTTTAGTTGCTCTTTGAACTTTTTCCAAGACCTCAACATATTTTTTTTTTGTAGTATGGTGACCAAAATTGGTTGCAATACTCCAGGTGTGGTCTTACTAGGGTTTTATAAAGCAGTACTAATACTTCATGTGATCTTGATTCTATGCCTTTGTTTATACAGAGTGGTGATAGTGGTGGTGGGGTTCATAGGATTAGGAGGGGGATTTTCTCCAGACTTACAGCAGTCCTGGAAAAGACTAATCTCTCCTTTGTCACGCCTTGATTTTAATTGGGCCTCCTGTGGTTGTCCTTTAGAAAAATAACAACAAACATTTTGAGTGTATTGAGACATTGCAATCTCTCTTGCAAGCTGCTTTCCCTAAAATCTAAAGCTGGCACATACTGCCATCCTGTGGTCACTGGACTCATTTGAGGAAAAGAACAAGAAGAGATTTTGTTTCTGTGAGCCACGTATTTGATGTAAGAAGTAGATGTTTACAACACATTTCCCACTAGAATCTTTTATTTTCTCCCCCAGCAATCAGATTAGAATTTAAAATTGCTTTTTAAATCAAAAGTGAGGAGCAGACAATGTGTGTTTCTTTGGGAGTGTATGAAAAGAATCTAAAGCAAATGTCACAAAATTTATTTATTTATTTAATACTATTTCTATACCGCCCTTCTCCCAAAGGACTCAGGGCGGTGAACAGGGCAAGAATAAAAATACAAGTTACAAAACTTAAAACAAGATTAAATAAATGCCCACATACTAAAATACATCTTTAAAACTCAATAAAATAACCATAACAAACCCCCCCCCAATCCCTTCATCAGGCCAGGCCAGCTTGTTCAAAAAAGTATGTTTTTAGCTCGCGGCGAAAGGAGCGAAGGTCGGGCGCCGTCCGGAGCTCAACCGGTAGCTGATTCCATAGCTCCGGGCCGCCCACAGAGAAGGCTCTCCCCCTGGGGGCCACCAGTCGACACTCTCTGACCGGTGGCACCCTGAGGAGGCCCTCTCTGTGGGAACGCACAGGGCGGAGGGAAGTCGATGCCGGCAGCAGGTGTTCCCTCAGGTACTCCTGACCCCTGCCATGTAGGGCTTTGAATACCATTACTAGTACCTTGAATCTCACCCGGAAGGCAACCGGTAACCAATGCAGCTCGCGGAGCAGAGGTGTAACGTGGGAGTATCGGGAGACTCCCAACACAACTCTCGCGGCTGCATTCTGTACCAGTTGGAGCTTCCGGGTGGTCCTCAAGGGCAGCCCCATGTAGAGAGCGTTGCAGTAGTCTAGTCGAGAGGTCACGAGCGCATGAGTGACCGTGCATAGATCATCCCGGCTTAGATAGGGCCGCAACTGGCGCACCAGGCGAACCTGGGCGAAAGCCCCCCTAGTCACAGCTCCTATGTGGTCTTCCAGGGTGAGCCGTGAATCTAGGAGGACTCCCAAGTTGCGAGCCCTATCTACGGGGGGGTAATAATTCGCCCCCCATAGCGAGAGGTGGAATGTCCGAATAAACCTGGGATGAAGGTATGCAAAGCCACTCGGTCTTGTCGGGGTTGAGTTGAAGTCTGTTCCTCCCCATCCAGACCCGAACCGCCTCCAGGCAACGGGACATCACGGTGAGGGCATCACTGGGGTGGTTTGGGGTCGAAAGGAAAAGCTGGGTATCATCAGCATACTGATGATACCCAACTCCAAAACCACGAATGATCTCACCCAGCGGTTTCATATAGATGTTGAACAGGAGAGGCGAGAGGAATGACCCCTGAGGAACTCCACAAATGAGAGACCTCGCGGTCGACCTCTGCCCTCCTGCCAACACCGACTGCGAGCGTCCCTGGAGATAGGAGGAGAACCACTGTAAAACCGTGCCTCCCACTCCCAATACCCTGAGACGCCGCAGCAAGATACCATGGTCGATGGTATCGAAAACCGCTGAGAGGTCTAATAGGACCAGAACAGAGGAATGCCCCCTGTCCCGAGCCCTCCAGAGATCATTCACCAGCGCGACCAATGCCGTCTCCGTGCTGTACCCGGGCCTGAAACCCGATTGGTACGGGTCTAGATAATCCACTTCATCCAGGACCAGAGGGAGCTGATGTGCCACCACAACTCTCAACAACCTTCGCAAGAAAGCGAAGGTTGGAGACAAGACGAAAGTTGTTCAATACAGCTGGGTCCAAGGCAGGCTTCTTGAGGAGAGGCCTCACCACCGCCTCTTTCAAGACGGCGGGGAAGCTGCCCTCGCTCAAAGAAGCCGATATAACTGCCTGGAACCAGCTGCGTGTCCTCTCCCGGGCTGCATAGACCAGCCAGGAAGGGCACGGGTCCAATAAACATGTGGTGGTGCTCAGCCTCCCCATGATCCTGTCCACTTCCTCCGGAGTCACAGAATCAAACTCCTCCCAGGTGATATCGACAAGACTGCCCGTGTCCTGCTCGACAGACTCTGCCCAGTCAGAGTCCAGACCGGTCCGAATCCGAGCGATTTTGTCCGACAGATGCTGGTTAAACTCCTCGGCACGACCCTGCAAGGGTTCCTCCCTCACCTCCTGATTCAGAAGGGAGCGAGTCACCCTAAACAGGGCGGCCGGGCGATTATCTGCGGACGCGACAAGGGTGGCGAAGTGGTTAGACCTCGCCTCCCTTATCGCAGCGAGATAAGACCTAGTATAGTTTCTTAGTCGCAATCGGTCGGATTCGGATCGGCTGGATCTCCAACCGCTCTCTTGGCCCCGTCTCCGACGCTTCATCTCCTGGAGCTCTGCGGAGAACCATGGAGCTCGACGGGATCTGCACCGGGTCAGGGGCCGCAGGGGTACAACTCGGTCAAGAGCCTCAGTGGCTGCCCTTTCCCAGGCTTCCACTAAGGCGTCTGCCGAGCTGTGAGCAAGGGAGGCAGGTGGGGACCCCAGTGCCGCCTGGAACCTCTGGGGATCCATTAAGCATCTGGGGCGGTACCATTTGATAGGTTCCACACACCCACGGCGGGGGGTGGCAAAACGGAAGACCAGCCGCAGGAGATGATGATCGGTCCATGACAGGGGCATAACAATTGGGGAGCCCCCACCAAGATCATCTAACCACCGTCCAGATAAGAAAACTAGGTCAAGGGTGTGGCCTCCCTCATGAGTCGGTCCCAAAATTACTTGTGTCAGGTCCATGGCCGTCATGGAAGCCATGAACTCCCGAGCCAACTCAGATGATCCTCCCAGAGATGGTAGATTGAAGTCCCCCAAAACTATAAGTTTCGGGAACTCAATCACCAACCCAGAGAGGACATCAAGAAGCTCAGGCATGGCTGCTGCTGCGTGACTAGGCGAAAGGTACACCAGCAGCAAGCCCAACTGCGCACCAGGGCCGCATCTCAAAAAGAGAGACTCACACCCGACTATCTGGGGAACGGTGGCCTCCCGTGGGCACAAGGTCTCCCTCATAACAACAGCCACTCCCCCACCCCTACCCTGAGCCCGAGGCCGGTGTAGCACCCGGAAACCTGGTGGGCAAAGATCAACCAGAGGAATACCGCCCTCTGGGCCCAACCAAGTTTCCGTGATGCAAGCCAGGTCCGCCTGCTCACCCTCGACCAAGTCACGGACGAGAAGAGCTTTGTTAGCGACAGACCTGGCATTCAAGTACACCAGCCGGAGCTCAGGAGGCTGCACATCCTCACTCCCGGGACCTCGGGGCGGAGCCAGAGGGTCGGAGTGCCTCACCGCTTGTAAGCAGCGGAGAGACCTTCCCTGAGATCGATACGGCCCTCTGTTCCTCCACCTGCTGCCATTCCCTAACGTCGTGGGAATGGGTAATCCCACGACCAGCCCTGGAGCCCCAGAAGCAACCGACCCCCGCTCCTCCCCCCCGCGATCCGCCTCGGCACTGGCCTGAACAGAGGTTGTTGGACTGCCCCCCTCGTCTAAACAACCAAAAGAAGTACCCTCCCTCCTCCCTAACCCCCGAAAAAATTTCGACAAAAAACTAACCAGGGGCCTCTTGTTAGGTTTACGTCGGAGACCCCTACCCGTGCCCAGCCATCTCTCAGGGTCCCAATAAGTGGGCCCTTCCTCGAGATTCTACGCGGCTTATACAAGTGTTATAGTGGGAGGGAGTTCTTTATTTTTGTATAGAATTACGAGTCCATGCAATTCCAACCAATGTAAAGAGTTTGTCATCATTACATGTTTTGATTATTTTCTCATTTTAATTTACAAAAATCAAGTAAGATAAAGGTAAAGGTTCCCCCGCACATGTGTGCTAGTTGTTTCCAACTCTAGGGGCCAGTGCTCATCTCCGTTTCAAAGCCGAAGAGCCAGCGCTTGTCCGAGGACATCTCCGTGGTCATGTGGCTGGCATGACTAGACGCCAAAGGCGCACGGAACGCTGTTACCTTCCCACCATAGTGGTCCCTATTTTTCTACTTGCATTTTTACGTACTTTCGAACTGCTAGGTTGGCAGAAGCTGGGACGAGTAACAGGCGCTCACTCTGTTATGCGGCACTCGGGATTCGACCCGCCAAACTGCCAACCTTCTGATCGACAAGTTGTTTGGCAATACTTACTGTTGTTGTCAGCTGTTTTTCCATTTCTAGTGCTATCTAAAACATGGACCAAGATTTAAAGTAATGAAGATAATTCTGTTTTATGTTTATGCTAAAAGTAAATATAACACACTAATTAAACAAAAAATGAACAGTTAGAATAATTTTATAGTGCTAACTGAATAATGTGCACTACCAAAATAGGACAAACAATTCACCTCTAGCAACTGTTAGAACTGGAGTCAAAAAGGAAGGAACAAATGAACATTGAAATAAATCAATAGTTTTCTTCAGCAACACTCCTCACATTTTTTATTACTGTACTACATGGAATTATCTTTTTATGAGAGAGAGGGTTATTGATTGGGGGTTTTTTGTATTTGTTTTTCTGAGTTTTCCCACCAGCATTCACTGCATGTAATAGAGACCTTTATTTTAATGTAAAGCTATTGTTTTGAAAGCACGTGAGAAATCTAAGTCTACCACTTTTATCTTTGGGGCTGAAAGTTGAAAAACATGTTCAGCAGCTTTTACAGGTATAATATATATGTTGCCTAGAATTATTTTCCTAATTGAGGTAGCATACAAATATTACTCAGAGATAAATAAGTTGTTATGATGGAGAAGGGTATTTATTTATTTATTTGTTTGTTTTTATATACCGCCCTTCTCCCGAGGGACTCGGGGCGGTGTACAGAGTAAGGTAGGTATACAGATTGAACAATAGAGAAAAACAATAGTAAAAACAACTGAGACCCCAAGAGCTATCAGGCCAGGCCGGACTGCTGGAACAGGTAAGTTTTTAAATCGCGCCGGAAGGTGCGGAGGTCAGGGGCCATCCGGATTTCGGTAGGCAAGCAGTTCCAGAGGGCTGGCGCACCCACTGAGAATGCCCTCCCCCTGGGGGCCACCAGCCGACATTCCTTGAGCGGTGGCACCCTGAGGAGGCCCTCTCTGTGGGAGCGCACAGGACGGAGGGGTGTTGACGTTGGCAGAAGGTGCTCCCGTAGGTAGTCCGGACCCATGCCATGTAGGGCTTTGTATGTCATTGTTAGCACCTTGAATTTCACTCGGAAGGCAACCGGAAGCCAGTGCAGCTCACGGAGGAGAGGTGTGATATGGGAGTATCGGGAGGCCCCCAAAAGTGTCTGTGCAGCTGCACTTTGCACCAGTTGAAGCTTCCGAGTGGCTCTCAAGGGCAGCCCCATGTAGAGAGCGTTACAGTAGTCTAGGCGAGAGGTCACAAGTGCATGGGTGACTGTACGTAAGGCATCCAGGTCCAGATAAGGTCGTAGTTGGCGCACCAGTCGAACCCGGGAGAAGGCCCCCTTGGTCACAGCTCCTATGTGATCTTCCAGGGATAGCTGTGAGTCTAGGAGGACACCCAGGATGCAGGCCCTATCAACAGGGGGTAATAACTCATCCCCGATGTTAAGGGATGGAATGATCTGAGTATCCTGGCTTGCCGGTATGTACAGCCATTCAGTCTTGTCCGGGTTGAGTTGAAGCCTGTTCCTCCCCATCCATTCCCGGACCGCTTTCAGGCAGCGGGACATCACATCGAGGGCATCACTGATGCTGTTTGGAGTTGAGATGAAAAGCTGGGTGTCATCAGCATACTGATGGTACCCTACTCCAAAACCACGAATGATCTCACCCAGCGGTTTCATGTAGATGTTGAACAGGAGAGGCGAGAGGACCGACCCTTGAGGGACTCCGCAAACGAGAGGCCTCGGAGTCGACCTCTGTCCCCCTGCCAGCACCGACTGCGAGCGACCCAGGAGAAAGGAGGAGAACCACCGCAGAACCGTGCCTCCCACTCCCAGTCCCCTGAGGTGCCGCAGCAAGATACCATGGTCGATGGTATCGAAAGCCGCTGAAAGGTCTAATAAGTCTAGGACAGAGGAATGGCCCCTGTCCCGGGCTCTCCAGAGATCATTCATCAGAGCGACCAATGCCGTCTCCGTACTGTAGCCCGGCCTGAAGCCCGATTGGCACGGGTCTAGATAAACCGCTTCATACAGGACCTGAGGAAGTTGATGCGCCACCACGCTCTCAACAACCTTCGCAAGGAAGCGAAGGTTGGAGACTGGACGAAAGTTATTCAATGAGGTTGGGTCCAAGGTGGGCTTCTTGAGGAGAGGTCTCACCACCGCCTCCTTCAAGGCGGTGGGGAAGTGACCCTCACTCAGAGAAGCAGAGATGACCGCCAGAAACCAGCCTCGTATCCCCTCTCGAGCTGCATAAGCCAGCCAGGAAGGGCACGGGTCCAGTAAGCATGTGGAGGAGCTCAACCTCCTCATAATCCTGTCCACTTCCTTCGGAGTCACAGGATCAAATTCTGACGTCGACAAGACTTTCCATGTCCTGTTCCTCCAACTCTGCCCAGTTGGAGTCCAGGCCGGTTCGAATCCGAGCGATTTTATCCAACAGATATTGACCAAATTCCTCGGCTCGACCCTGTAAGGGTTTCTCCCTCACCTCTTGGTTCAGTAGGGAGCGAGTCACTCTGAACAAGGCAGCTGGGCGATTATCTGCGGACGCGATGAGGGTGGAAAAGTAGTTGGATTTCGCCACCCTTATCGCTGCGAGATAAGACCTGGTGAGGATTCTTAGTCGCAATCGGTCGGATTCGGATCGACTGGATCTCCAACGGCTCTCTAGGCCCCGTCTCCGACGCTTCATCTCCCGGAGCTCCGCGGTGAACCATGGGGCTCGCTGGGATCTGCGCCGGGTCAGGGGCCGCAGGGGTACAACTCGGTCCAGAGCCTCCGTGGCTGCCCTTTCCCAGGCTTCCACTAAGGCGTCTGCTGAGCTGTGAGCAGGGAGTGCATGTGGGTTCCCAAGCGCTGCCTGGAACCTATCAGGGTCCATTAGGCGCCTAGGGCGGTACCATCTGGTTGGCACCGTGCACCCACGGCGGGGGGTGGCAAAGGGGAAGTCTAGCCGTAGGAGGTGATGATCGGTCCATGACAGGGGCGTAACGGTCGTGGTGCCCCCACCGATATCATCACGCCACCGTCCAGACAAGAACACCAAGTCGGGGGTGTGGCCTCCCTCATGAGTCGGTCCAGAAATTATTTGCGAAAGGTCCATGGCCGCCATGGAAGCCATGAACTCCTGAGCTAGTTCGGACGATCCTCCCAGGGACGGTAGGTTAAAGTCGCCCAAGACCATGAGTTTTGGGAATTCAACCACCAACCCTGAGAGGACATCGAGTAGCTTGGGCAGGGCTGCCGTATACATGGGATATGGACAGATGGTGGTGTCCATATGTTGCAATTAGAAGTTTTCCCTTTATATATATATATATATATATGCAATAATGCAATGGATCTTGTGTCATGATTTTACAAGACATGTTTAATAATTTGGGTGTTGTTTTTCATAGTCTTGAACACTTCTGTTTGCCAATGTATTTGATGCCCCCTACATAATTTCTGTCCCCAATCGCAGAACAGGTTTGCAATTTAAATTCTATCCAGATTGTTAAATATGCAAGACTAAAGATTAAGTTTAAAAGATACATTTGTAAGTTAATTATTTTAAGCAGTTCTATTAAGAAAATCATTAAAAGCAAGCAACAGAGGCAAAATGAAAAGCTAAATCAGTATTTAACTTGCTGATAAGTCTGTATGTCTGTAATGAAATGCAAGCTGCAGACTTGAAATGCTAATATAGATAATCTTTTGTCTATCTTATACATAGAAGAACATTTTTTGTATGGCCAGAAGCATACTCTTCATTATAAATGCACACATTTTGGGGCTGTAACTGAGAATTACCCCTTGCAATACTTGCTTTTTCTTCTTTGAAGAAATATACAAGTATTATCCAACCAATCAATCAATCAATCAATCAATCAATCATAGTAGAGCTGGAAGGGACCTTGGAGGTCTTCTAATCCAGCCCCCTACTCAAGCAAGAGTCCCTATATCATTTCAGACAAGTGGCACCCACAACTTCTGCCTCCTCCTTGTGGCAGCCTCTCAAATACTGGAATACTGCTATCATATCCTGCCTAGTCCTTCTTTTCTCTAGACTAGCCATTCCCCAATCCTGCAACCATTCTTCTTATGTTTTAGTCTCCAGGCCTTTAATAATCTTAGTTGCTCTTTTTCCCCCCATTTTATCCAAAGTCTTAACATCTTTTTTGTAATGTGGTGACCAAAACTGGATGCAGTATTCCAGATGTGACCTTACTAAGGCTTTATAAAGTGGTACTAAATACTACATGTGATTTTGATTCTATGCCTCTGTTTATACAACCAAGGATTGTATTGGCTTTTTTTGGATGCTGCCACACAATGCTGACTCATGTTTAAGTGATCGCCTACTAGGACTCCAAGGTCCCTCTCACAGTAATTGTTTTTTCTACTACGTGCATATTTCTTTATTCATTTATTTAATTTATATCCCACTTTTATTTTATTTTTGTAATTTTCCTTCTTCCTCCAAATTTCCCCTCAACAGCAATCCTTTGTTGTGAGTGGGGTTGAGAGACAGTGACAGGTCCAAGGTCACTCACCTGGTTTCTATCCTGGTGCCTTAGACACTAGACCAAACTATTCTCCTCCAGATTGGAGGGGAAGGATTTGAACAAAAACTTATTTGGGGAGCACCTGCATTGAGCAAAATTATATTTGAGCAATGTTCCATTCCCAACCATAAATATTTCATTCATTTCTTGCTGATGTTCTTGCTGATTTCTCAAGCTAGCAGAAATGTAATTAAAAATTCGATGTACTGCATTGTTTAACTTCACATTTTCTTTCCTATGCTTTCTAACCATCCTTCTTTTCTCATACCTTTCCTCACCCATAGGGCCAAGCTGATTTGCTCAAGCACTCCAAGGCTGAAGCACTAGATACACTATGGCAAATCCACAATGCAGCTCAGTCGTGTGGCATTGGACGGAATGGAGCTGCCTCTCCTGACCTCTTCCGCAACCGAGCTGTTCTTGACCCCATCCCAGAAGCTGATGGAGCCTGCGAGCCGGGCTCTTCCTGACTGGAAACGGCTAAGACTATGGGGACCAGTGGCATTTGTGGACAAGGGTTGTCATATAAAGACTTAGACAATGTGGCAGGTGCTTAAAAAGACACGGCGTAAGGATTGTCCAACACTGGGAAGGCAAATGAAAAAATGTCAATCAATTTGCAATTATTTGTGTCTATAACAACATGTAGGGGTCCCTTATTGCAAGACAAACAACCACCCCAAGGAGAAAATTTTAGGTGACAGAAAATATGGCTCTTACCTGGGAAATAGCTTATGTGAAAGTTACAGATTTTTGACTCAAGACACACTAAAATTAACAGAAACATCTTTGTACATTTCAGTAGGGCTTCATTAGCCAATAGCTAACAACAAACAGATCTCCTAATGGCCAGGGCCAGCAAGTAAGGATGATGCAGATCCTTTGAAGGGAACTTAGGATATAGCAACTGGGATGTTCTGGAGTTCCTTGCTTAAGTCTCCTAGCAAGAATAGTGATAGACTCTGATGGTATTGCCCAAGTTGAGTTCCTGTCTAATATTGCTTGAGGATTCTTGGCTGAAGATCTATTGCAAACATGAGCCTTTCTGGTTATGAGTTGTTGCAAATCCTCTAATGAGTGAGAGAGGACTGCTATTTGGATCTTCTTGAGATGGCAATATTAACAATTTCTCTTTCTCATCCACTCTTCCCTGCCTGAAGTGTTATCTGTAGCTTTCCTTAGAACAGTTTAGCAGCAGAAGTAGGAGTGGTTCCAAATGATGTTGGGCTACATCTCCCACAATCCATAGAACACTGGCTACAATGGTTGAGGATAATGGAAATGCAGTCTAACAACATTTGAGAGAGGCAAGATAGAGAACTGCTGGGTTAAAAGGAAGGTCTTCATGTTTTTTGTATGCATTTTGTTTCCTTCCTGAAATGAAAGGGTGTAGGGTGAATGGCGATGGAGAATTCTTAAGATTTCCTAGGTTAAATTTGGTTATTCTTCTAATTTGAAGTTTAGGGTTGCCCTTTCCGCTTCCCCTTAAAAAAATCAAGGGGGAAAAAAGGAGGGGAATGAGGTAGTCAGACTGGGGAAATAAAACCAGTTAATCTTGCAAAGATTTATGTTGATCATAAATCAGTATACCATATAAAACCCAAATTTTAAACTGTTTCTGTTTCTTCAATTGTATTCTCATTGCATTCACACCATTTTCTTTAGGAAATTCAGTTAAAGAAGCTAATGCTTAACATTATCTTGAGAAATTATTCACAACTCTTTAAATTTGGATACTTTTCAAGGTTTTTCAAGATTTGGAATTGAAGAGATGAAAATTGCTATGCTCTGCCTTTGTGCAAAGCAAGGCTTTGGTTGTGTATCTTGAGCTCTATTTTTCATTTTTCTTTGGGACTTGGGAGGAGGAGGTAAGGTTGCAGTACTTTTTTCTTGCCTACCGTAGAAGACTTATTTCGGAATTGATGGGCTGGATTTTGTTTTCAATAAAGCCTGACCTTCTCTTTTGGCTGTTCCTTGTACTAATGATCGTCCTTGATCTTAGAACCCTGTACTAATGCAACAGACTCAAACTAGCTTATTAATAATAGCCACCACATGGCTCCTAGACAAGGAATTATCAACATGGTACTTCTGTGTTAAACATTCAGGTATATTGGTTAAATACCTGCACAGAGTCCATACTGGAACCTTCTAAAACAGAAAACTTGGGGGGGGGGGCACAACCATCATCTAAATCAGGGGTTCCCAATCAAGGGTACGAGACTATATTCCAGGGGGTGCGAAAACTTGGGTTTAGAAATTTCAAAATTATAGTTTCAAAATTATAGTTACATGATAGCAGTGATCCAATATCTCAGGGGCTGCCACAAAGAAGAGGGAGTCAAGCTATTCTCCAAAGCACCTGAAAGCAGGACAAGAAGCAAAGGATGGAAACTAGTCAAGGAGAGAAGCAACCTAGAACTAAGGAGAAACTTCCTGACAGTTAGAACAACTAACCAGTGGAACAACCTGCCTCCAGAGGTGGTGAATGCTCCAACACTGGAGGTTTTTAAGAAGAGACTGAACAGCCATTTGCCTGAAATGGTATAGGGTTTCCTGCCTGAGCAGGGGGTTGGACTAGATGACCTCCAAGGTCCCTTCCAACATTATTATTATTATTATTATTATTATTATTATTATTATTATTATTATTATTATTATTATTATTATATGCATAATTCCTTTCCTTTATTTCGAACACTTGTAAGGGGTGTGAGAATAAATCAGAAGCATTCTAGGGGTGCGGGGTATAGAAAAGGTTGGGAACTGCTGATTTAGATGGAGAGACAATATCAAAGACACACTACAACAGCATTAATTAGCAATGGTTGAGGCTTCCAGAAGAGCAAGAACCAGAACTTTGTATGTCCCTCAACACCTGAAGCAGTAAAAGAGGAAGTAAAGAAGAAGCTGATCCTCTACTGCACTTGTGCAAAGCAAGTCCTACTTTTCCCTTCAGTTCTCCTTCAGCTTCTGAGTGAACAGCAGCATTGAGGACGTGCTCTTTCAGGCAAATTCCTTCCCTTTTTTTGTTGTGCATTTCCTTATATTTCAAAAACCTACACAGAGATGCAAAGAAAACTAAACTTCTTGAGATGCTTGGAATCAAGAATTATGGAGGGTTAGCCTGTCACTTTGACCTTCTAGTTTAAGCTTATTAGAACCACATTTCACAGACACATAAAATTGAGCATTATGCTCCTGCCCTAGGAGGGTAACTCTCTTTGCCTTTGTGGTTTGGGAGGAGAGAGATTTTAGATGTTTGACAACAACTTATTAAATAGGAAAGGGAGAATAGATCTTCCCACCTTTGGGCCTTATTGTGCGAGGGAGCACTTCAGTCTGTTATATTGATTTCAGAAATACATTCCACCCTCAGTAAGGAGGCAGTTTTGTTCCATTCATCTAATCTAATGTTAATCCATGCATGCACGTATGTGGCTGTGCTACATTCATGAGGGTTCTCGTCTCAACTCCAAGACCTGGAATTCTACCCTGTGAATCAGAGATAGAAACAATGTCTTTGATTCCACAGTGATAGGTACAGACCCTTCCTTCAGCATACATTTGATATCTCATGGTACCTCCTTGGAAGAATGTAATAGGACAATAAATGCTTTCCATAATCCTTTCTAGTCCTAACAACATCAGTGTGAAATTACTTGCCATGGTGTTCCACTCCAAGACGTCTGAGAAAGAAAAGAAATTACTATGAAAAGATATTACAGAACCTGTGAAAGTAATCCTCCTACTCCTATTCTTTTTTAAAAAAGAATTTTATATTCCCTTCTCTGTCTTCTTTTGATCTTTGTAAGTTCAACAACTGTACACAAGCCATAAAATTCTATATAAAGCACTTCTTGCCTTCATTTTTTAGAAAGGTTAACAAGAACTATTATCCTGCCTCTCTTGCTAAGTTGCTTCAGGGCTGTCTTCAGTCTTTCATATTTGTGTCTACTAGCAAGTTCCACAGATTAAGCATTTATAATTTGACTCAGCATGAAGAACCTGTGAAATATGTTGTTTTGTTTTGATATGTGACAAATCCAAATCTCATATATATATGAGATATATATATATATGTTTTAAGTATTTGTCAAGTCTTTTGAATATCTTGCTAGTTAAATCTTTCTTTCCTGTTTCAGCCTAACCCAAGGCTATCCGCAGGCTATAGTCAGAGACATCACCCTGTCAACAAAAGTGCATATAGTCGAGGCTATGGTCTTCCCAGTTGCAATGTATGGCAGTGAAAGCTGGACCATAAAAAAGGCTGAGCACCAAAGAATTGAGGCCTTTGAACTTTGGTGCTGGAGAAGACTCCTGCGAGTCCCTTGGACTGCAAGGCGATCAAACCAGTCAGTCCTAGAGGAGATCAACCCTGACTGCTCTTTAGAAGGCCAGATCCTGAAGTTGAAACTCAAATACTTTGGCCACCTAATGAGAAGGAAGGACTCACTGGAGAAGAGCCTAATACTGGGAAAGATTGAGGGCAATAGAAGAAGGGGATGACAGAGAATGAGGTGGCTGGATGGAGTCACTGAAGCAGTAGGCGTGAGCTTAAATGGACTCCAGAAGATGGTAGAGGACAGGAAGGCCTGGAGGAATGTTGTCCATGGGGTCACGATGGGTCGGACACGACTTTGCAACTAACAACAACAACAATCACATGAATGCAACTCTTTCAGGAGCTTTTAATATCAAGGTTGCTTTTTTCATTTAAGGATTTGAAGCTATGGAAACTGATGGTTTTGATGAATTAAGCCTTGATTTGTTTAACTGTGGTTTAATAAATTAGAACTGTCTAAGTTCACATGTGTTAGGTCTTAATTTACAATATACAATGACATGTTATAAATGCATAAAACACATTAAGCCAGAACCAAATGAACCATATTATGGCTCGCTTATCACAATGCACAAAGAGATGGTCATGGAGATAGTGTACTTTTAAGATCCTATCTTTGTTAGAAAGAGAGTTCACAATTTCATTCTTAGTAGCCCTTTCAACTGAAAAGTATAAGACTGTTGGATGATGCATTCTCCCCAGACTAATTTTGGGGGCTCTCGATTCTCTTCTCTCAAGAGCCATGTGCCTCTGTGGAAGTATGCTGACACCACGTGCCAGACTAGGAAAAGAAAAGGGCATGAGTAACTTCTTGGTCTGTATTTTTGAGGCAATTAGTCTAATGGGGCCATGCTTACGAATGCAGCCTGTCTCATTATCTCTGGCTAGCCTACGGCTCCTTTTGTAGGTTTCTAAGTGGTTGCTTGGTTCTGCAGACAGTTGTAGGTTTTGTTAGTTGAGGAGAAATGACAAAGCAGGTAGATGTCTCCCCTTGTCTCTAAGAGACGGTACACAAAAAGGTTATTTAGCTTTTTTTTCTTGACCGTATCTTGAGGGACGGTGGGGAAAATTTTACTTTGGCAGGGAGGCGGACATAAATGGGAACAATGCAGTTGCACATAACCTGACCTTATAAAACGGCATCTTCTTCCAGCATTTGATTAGAGCTTTGCCCTGGAAGGTGGTATCACAAGCCCTCTTGTGGCCTTGAAGAAACCAAGACTATGATGAACCACAATATTAAGGTAACAGTTACGCCCCTTTGTAATTGGCCAAAATGTATAAAAAGAGGTTTATGTTGGCTTTAAAACAGCAGTTGAAGAGAGATGCAAGCTGAAAATCTCTCAAAAATCGCTGAGGACTAATTTAGAAAATAATGGAAAATAATTGACCAATCTTAACGTTACTATAGAACTTGAAATTAAATCTGTATGTTGAAAATATTTATTTCAACAGGCTTGGGTCTATATGGCAGACTGCAATCTTGCTGATTGTATAGAATGGTCAGTAGAGAAAAGAATCCTATGAAACTCAAATATTTGAATCAATTTAAAATCGATGCAATGGATATATAAACTTGTGCTATGCTTAGAAGTAACTGATTTCTCTTTGTGACTCTTGATTTCTACCGTGCTCTCACGTCTCGGTTGCATCAGCACTAAGAAGGGTATGGAGAAGAAAAGCAATATATTATCTCTGGTCAGATTAATTTAGAGACCTTAGGTAGAAGAAATGTCCACCTTGAATAAATGCACATTGAGGATGTTGATGTTAACCTTGGATTAAATGGATGAAAAGTCGAGTCAAGTAGCCCTCATTCAGCAAAGACCTTTGTGGGGTGGATCCTGGGAAGCAGGATTCCTAGCAGAAAAATTGATATTGTGCTGCATGAAGAAACAGTGCTGAGAAGACAATCAAAGGGTCAACAGTAAATGTGCTTGAATAGAGTAAGAGAGAGAGAGAGAGAGAGAGAGAGAGAGAGAAGATGGAAAAAGAGACCAGTAAGAGTTGTCTTTCTTGATCTGGACAAAAATATCTCTGGATTAGGAGAGGGTGCTGAATAATTTAAGTGCCGCTGGTGCATTCCATACCAGATTTTATATGAAGCCATCTGGAAAAGAAGATGCAAGTAAATGATTGTAAACACTTTCTGGAATTTTTGCTTAAAAGAGAAAAAGAGATGAATTTATGATTTATGGTTTAGATGATTAGCCAGGGTAGATTGTAAAAGAAGAGATTTATGTTGTAACCAAAAAGAAACAGGTAAATTTATGACTGTACTTATAACTGCTGTAAAGATCAGAACCTACATCTGTGTATCTTTTTTTTCTTCCTTTTTCTTTCTCCCTTTTTCTTCCTATTTTTTTCTTGTACTTTTTACCTTTCTATTTGACTTCTTTTCTTCTCTTTTTCTTACTTTATATTCATCTGAATTGGTTTTTAGCTTCCTTTTAAAAATATTTAATAAATATATATATATGAAAATAAAGCTGCAAGCACTGCAGGAAATTCACTGGTGGAAAAAGAGTTCTGGCTACCGGATATCAGAAAGAAAATACTAAATTGGGGCTGAGAAAGTGGCAAAAAAAGGAGCCCAAATGATTGAGAATGGAGTGGTGAGTTAAAGCACTTTTGATGCAAAGAAAGTTCGCAAACTAGGTTTGCTAGTTTCAAAAAACAAATGGTCAAGTTATAAGTTACAGTTAGTGTATAGCATCAGTTGATGAAATTATGCACGATATGGAGGAAAATGAATGAGAGTTTTTGTTTTCCTTCTAGCCACTGGCTAGGTCACTTTTAAAAAGGGATCACACAAATTGATGGGAGCTATTGATGGCCACTAGTTTTGCCGTTTATATGTAACCACTGAACGGTGTGACTCAAAACACTTTGAGCTGGAGAACGCAAACTGGAGGTATTACAGGTTTTTGATCCTACTCATGAACTTGCTTGAAGTGTCTCATTAGCCATTACACAAAATGGTTGTGGTTTGCTGAATTGCTCCAGTTCATGAAATTAGTCTCAATAAAGAATGTTTTCCGCAATTGTTTTTACTGGGCATTATTACAGATACTACTGTTATGGACACTAAGTTGATGTTGAATTTAATTACGGCAGTGAGACTTTTAGTAGCGCAATATTGGAAGAAGGAAGAACTGCCGACTATAGAAGAATGGACTTTAAAAGTTTCCAATTTGGTGGAAATGGCAAAGATTTCAGCGTACTTGAAAGACCAGTCGCAACAGAGATATATTGTGGAGTGGAGAAGATGGATTGATTACATCCAGAATAAATACGGGACTAAAAAGTTTCACCTAGCATTTGAATAAGTATTGGATTTATGTGATATATAAATTACTTGCAGTTATTTTTATAAGAGTTAAAGTGCGATAGAATTTAATATTTTATTGTTGTTTGCATATAGTAGATTATGATTGTTTGTATTTTTATACCCTGTATTTAGCTCTGGGAAGTCGGGGAGGGGGGAGGGGGAGGGGAGGGAAGAGTTGGGGAGGTTTGGGGAGAGGGGAGGGGGTTGGGAGGGGTTTTGTCTTTTAAAAAATGTACTGTAAAACTTTTCAATAAAAAAAAGAATGTTTTCCCAGTATCAAGGAGAAAAGGGTTATAGATCCCCATGTCTCTTACTAGTTAATGCCATCTGCATTTTGAAACATCAATTATTTTGCATATAAAGTACAAAAAAATGGCTTAGTTCCCAGAACACACTTATGGCTAACCTATCCATGATTTTTTCAATCATCCCAATTCTCTGGGTTCACACTGCATAAAATAACCCCAGTGGCTGCTTTGCATAATGCACCTGTACTAACCCTGATCAAAGAACTGGGAAGCAGCAAAGAAAAATTATGTGAGCTACCTTGAGGCTTGAAAAGAAGTCATTGGTGCAAGGACACCCACTACAAGTAGTTAAAGCCTCCTCCCTTTTTTACTCATTTATGTTAGAAAAACAAAAAGACCCAAATAGTTATTAATCCAGATCTTTTTTTCTGCTCCCCCTCCCCAATTCCTCCTATTTAGAAGTGTCTCTTTGTTACAATCTGAATGCATATTAATTTAACCAAAGGAAGGATAATTGAAATGTTGGTTGGAATTATGGGAATTACAGTGCAGCATATCTGGAGGGCATTATTATTAGGAAAGCAACCTTATTACAATATTATATTCTCTGGTCTCCTTGGTGCATTCTTAAGTTTCTTTGTCAGAATTAATTTCAGCTTCTCAGGGAAAATGGTATGCTTTAGCATAGAGCATCCTTATTATTAACATAGATTTGGTTCATATGCAAACCAGCCAGTCATCTTTTTATGTCAGCAAACCTGGTCTGAATGACAAATTCATGGTTTAGTGCAATGTTTCTCAATCTTGGAAACTTCAAAATGTGTGGACTTTAATTCCCAGATTGTTCAGTTAATCAGTTCTAGGACTGAAGTCCGCAAATCTTGAAGTTG
Organism: Vipera berus; assembly: GCF_964194415.1. NCBI lineage: Eukaryota > Metazoa > Chordata > Lepidosauria > Squamata > Viperidae > Vipera > Vipera berus. Next base: position 37,380,177 of record NC_138205.1, on the reverse strand, counting down.
CTAAGGTTGAGGAAACACTGGTTTAGTGGGCTGTGTGAACTCACAAAATCAGATTAACAGATCAACTACCTGATTGCAACTTCTATTAAGTCCTTAATAATAAGTTGCTATAGCTGCTCTTTGATAGCTTAAATGGATCATTCAACAAAAGAGGGGGGGGGGGGAAAGGACTGTAAATTTTTCTAATGGTGTTTGTGGAGAAGAGTGATTCAAAGACCACAAATATAAACCAGGCGTACTATGACTTTTATATGATTCTGTGGTTTTATTTTAAAATGCTCAGAGATGTGCAAGTGAGATGGGAAATACTGAAAATAGATAGATAGATAAATAAATAATTAAAAATAAAATAAATACTTGGGGGGGGCATGGAGTATATAAGATGGCTGTTTGTGTTATTGGATAGAAAACTGAATGCTAAGGAAATGTATGGGAATATCGGGAAGGAGAGCAAGGATGCCTGGCATTCTGACCACTGCAAGTCCAGCTTGTATGACCTCATGTTTGTTACAGCAACATGCCAGGATTCTATGAGCAGTCAATGGGGGAAGTCCAGGGCTTTTTTTCTCATAGAATGCTCAGAACGGAGTTCCGGCACCTTTTTTGGATGGAACCTTGTAGGGTAGGCAAGGCGGGTTGTATGACATGTGTGAGTTCCAGCACCTTTTTCTTTTACAAAAAAAGCACTGAGGAAGTCAGATTCACTTAATGACTGCATGATTCAGTTAATAACTGCAGTGATTCACTTAAGAACTGTGGCAAAACATCATAAAATGGAGCAAAAAAAAATCACTTAACTGCCTTGCTTAGCAACATAAATTTTAGGCTGAATTGTGGCCATAAGTCGAGGGTTATCTGTGTATCCACTAAAAAACTATTCTGAACTTTTAATTTACAATTTAATTGCTTTAAAAAACTTGTTATTTATTTATAGTCACTCATTCCATTCAAAATATTATAATGAAAATAGTTTGCACATCTTACTAGTTACAGATTTAGTTCTATTTAGAATAAAGCTATTATTTTCAATTCTGAATGGTAATTGGCATCCTTTTCTGGATCTCCAAATGACTTGATTTGACTTTTTCTGTGCTCTTGCCTCACATTTTCACCCATCGCTTTGTATAACCTAGTGGAAAAACATTTTCCTCTAGGTCAGATTCATTGAGAATATTGTATGGTTTCCATACAATTGTTCCCTGGTGGTTTCATTATCCCCATTCTCTGGGGTACAGCATGGAACTATAAAATCCTACTTTCAAGTGTATCCAAAGCCAAGATAGCACCAATTCATACTTTGTGACATAATTTTAGTCCTTTGATTCATAATTTAAGTCTGCATTTTACCTTCCATAGATGTTTTTTATCCATTTTTCCATGATGAAACCACCCTCATTCAGGTCTGTTACATCTTTCGTCTTTCTCTTAATTTCACAGTCATAAAGGGGTGACATGGTAGCAGTAGTCCAGTATTTGAGGGGCTGCCACAAAGAAGAGAGGGTCAAATTATTCTCCAAAGCACCACAAGCCAGGACAAGAAACAATGGTTGGAAACTGACCAAAGAGAGAAGCAACCTGGAATTAAGGAGAAACTTCCTAATAGTGAGAACAATTAACCAGTGGAACAGCTTGCCTTCAGAAATCGTAGGTGCTCCATCACTGGAGATTTTTAAGAAGAGATTAGACAGCCACTTGTCTGAAATAGTATAGGTTCTCCTGCTTGAGCAGGGGGCTGGACTAGAAGACCTCCAAGGTCCCTTCCAGCTCTATCCTATTCTGATCTACTTTTATTTCATTCATTTGCTAATTCATATTCTTTTAATTTATTCCTCATGTTTTAAATCTCAATTTTTCATATAGGAAATCATCAGATGGACCTATAGACCTTGACCTCCGAATGCCATCCTAGCTTTGATCAATCAAGGTTTTTGCACAAGGATTAGACAAGGCTAGCAGACTTGTTTACACTTATGCTATTTGCAATATTCTCTGCTGAAAGCAAGAACAAGCACTGATATTTCCTGTTTATTTTGGTCAATATGCCATCAACACAACCAGAGCCACATTTTAGTACCAAGGATGCTCATGCTAGAATCCCTAATTTAAAAACTACCTTGCAAATCAATATATATGCAGTGTGCAAACACACACCCAGGAGGCATCAAATCCAATTCTCCTCCATCCCACCCCACCCCCTGAGATTATGTTCTTCTCCGTGGCCAGTACCCTATCTATTAGGCAGAGTAAGGCAGTCAATCATTTTCAGTATCATGAACAGGAAGCAAATGGCTAGCTATTCTCTTTATTATTTAGAGATGTTTATAGGATTTTCTGCCTCAGGGGCACCAAGAGCTGCCTTGGATGCTATGCAGAGCTGATCATAACACCCAGGATTGCTCAAGTTACTTTTTAAACTAGAGGTAAAATCTCAGATCCCTCTCTCTGTCTCTAAATACAACTCTTAATTATGGCAAAATAACACAACCATTTACTCACTTGCTTTTCAATACAAAATCAGCAGTTGGCTTTAGACCAGGGGTAGGCAACCTCGGCTCTTTTATGACTCATGGACTTCAACTCCCAGAATTCCTGAGTCAGCATGGCTGACTCAGGAATTCTGGGAGTTGAAGTCCATGAGTCATAAAAGAGCCGAGGTTGCCTACCCCTGCTTTAGACTAATGGTAGAAGCAAGTCTATTTCAGGCAACCATCAATGTCTTGGCTCACTGCTCAGTTAAAACTGATGGCTTTGCTGCTGTGACATCTCTGCAGATTTAAAAAAAATGTTTAAAAAGTTTCAATATCTTCTTCCCACCTAGTAAACTAAATTTGCCTTTCTTACCCTCTCAGCTAAATTTCCTTATATCTTTGGTATCTGTCCTGTTCCAGAGATTGATTCCTCATTCATAGACTTTCAGGGTTTTTGATTCACACATCATATCTAGCCATAATGTACCTTTTTGTTTCTCATAGTGTAATGTTTGAACTCACCCACAATTCAACAAAACATACCTTAAAATAAACCTTGGTGACCCCAATTTATCTTTTTAATTATATTCATGAAAGTCATGCCAGGGGAACATTGGTGACGTAATCTCCACGACAGAATATCTTTTTAAGGCAGAAACGGGGAAGTTCCTTGTTTTGAAACTTCTCTGATGGAAGTTTCATCTTCCATCCATGCAGACCAGGTTTTATATTAATGAGGCATGCTGGGACATGTAGTTCTGGGATATCACACTTTCTCCGACTTTGACCTACCTTTGAAATGTGCTCACTTAGATCATGTCTTTACAGGTTCAGAGGGCCACCTCAGTGTTCCTGTTCTTGCTGCTGTGCTCCTTCGCCAGGGCCAAGCAAGCCATGCCAGACTGTTGCCGGCAAAAGAGATGTTCATGCCACATCTTTGATCTGCTCCATGGGATGGGCAACCATGCCGCCGGCATCCTGACCATCGGCAAGCGTAGCAGTACCACGACTACTAAGGGTTTCCAGAGCCGCCTCTACCGCCTTTTGCATGGGTCAGAAAACCAGGCTGCTGGGATTCTCACAATGGGCAAGAGAGCAAGTGGGGTACCCTTGCACCTCAACAAGAATGCACCCAGCATCTCCCAGATGATGCCCACCCCTGTGCTGCAGAGCCTGACCCAGTCATGGGATGCCTGACTCCCCAGAAGACCAGCGCCGTGAATCACATTTACTAAGAAATTACAAATAAGGAAACCCTTTTCAAGAGTTTACACAAGTCCTTCCTGCTTTCTATCATCACTGCTGTTGGTTGCTATTTTGCACCAGCCAGGTGCTAGGTGCTGCCCAAAGATAGCAGCGGTGCAGTTCTTTCATTCTGTAAATAGCTCTTTCATTTATCTGTCACCACATTCTCTTCCAAATAAAGCCTCTTGTGTTTAATAACTGCTTTGTCCAAAGCTCTTTGTGAATTCAACCCAGAAACCCTTGATGGATCAGCTAATGACCCATCTGTACCAGCTTTCTACTTCTCAAACTCTTTTATACAGAAAGCAGGATATATAAGAACGTTTTTTCCCTATTCTGCTGCTCAGAGCCACAACACCTCTGAATAGGAAAGCAAAAATTGCCTAGTCTATATTGCCTCCATTTGTCTATAAAACTACCAATAAACCTTCAGCAAGCCAAACATCCACGCAGAATTTCCTTGACATTTTCCTTGTCAATCATGAATGTTAACCCAGCAGGAGTGCCCATCCCATTTTATGCCAGATGTGGTTCATGCTAAGGTTTTTAAAGCTTTCTTTTTTTTAAAGGCAAATTCCACTGCAGTAATCTCTTGTGTTCCCAAACTGTTTGAGCTCTACTGATCTATCTCTACAATAACTGCTTCTGCCTATCTAAGACTGCCTGACCAGATCTGTTGCTTTTGTATGATTTCATGGGGTTGGCAGCAGTTGGCAGCCAGAGGGCAGTGTTGGCAAAGAAAGCTGGCTACTCCAAATCTCTTTGTGTGCTAGATTCTTTTGTGTGCTGACAGATGTTTGATTGACCATCTAAGGGCTAGGGCAGTCTGATCTGGAATCTATAATTCAAACTATGTAAGAAATCTTTGTGGTTAGTGCAAAGTTGGCTCAGGAACGCTTCTTATTTGGGGCTTCCTTGTCGCACAGAATCCTAGCCCAAATGAAGCTAACTGATGTATATTTAAATAAAAGGTTCTTTCCTTTTTCATCTTCTTCACTTTTTACAAATTGAGCAGTAATTTGTTTCTAGCCAGCATTAAATACAATTCAGTCCAATAACATCCTCTGCGCGGACAGCAGGCATCATAATTCGCAGATTCATTGGGGCAAGCAGTCAATTATATTGCTGCTGAATTGAGCTATCTGTAGTCTGAGGTTTGCATGGGGGTTCCCAATCAATTTAATAGAGTCTTTGGGCTAATTTAATGAAGGGAGGGTGGGGAATCCAGAGGTTTAGAGAGGAATGCAAATATTTGAAAAAGATCCCTTTGAAATAGGATTTAGCATTCTGTGAGGCCCTTTAGTAAAAACTAATCATAAAGTCAGAATTTTCACACAACAAATAAAACCAAAAGATTTTGACATGTGTATGTAACATATAATATGTAGTAAACATGTATAACATACTGAGTTCCACATTCCAATTTCGGAAAAAGAAAAAAGAGACAGAAAAAGACACTTCTTAGTGTTGGCACAATTTCACTTGTGAAAATTCAGCACCAGAACTTGTTATCCTTCTGTTTTCTTAAATTGCAAGTAGGAATGGAACCTAATTTATAATCTTTGATTGGTGATGGGTGAGCATGTGATTGTGATCACAGAACAAATAGGTCACGTACAAACCTAAAAAATATATTCTCACAACACATGAAACTTAACTTTCTTTTTTCCTATTGTGTGAATTCAGCCCCTTGGATTAGTTTATTGTGAAAACTCAGAAAATGGATTAATTCAATAACCAGGTTAAGTCTGCCCTAGTCAGTGGGTCCATTGGTTCACATGTTGCCTCTTATTTGTACTTTATCTTAACATTTTCTGTAGATTTCCAAAAAAAGAAGAAATCCCCTCGATTAATCACCCGGTGCCCGCTCTTTTTGGTTGCGAGTCAAGGCCATTCTGCCCAAGGATTTTCCGCGTTGTTTGCACGCGGTGCACTGAACTAATCGCTTGAAATGCCGCTCGTGGGAACCCGCACGAGGTACAGCGGACGCTGAGATCTGGGCGGGATCCCTCTGGATCCCTCCCCAGCCCCGCCGTCCGCGCCAGTCCGCTAATTGCACGGCTGGGATTAGCAGAGAGGGTAATGACAGCCGAGGGGGAGGGAGGGAGGCGGTGAGCTCCCAGGCAGCTGTTTCACCTCGCATTTCCCCTCGCGCCAGCCCCAGTCAGGACATAGCGCGTCCCCCCCCCCTCCGCCACCCGCCGCCCCATCTTGCGCTCTTTCAGTCCGGCTGCTCTTGGGACTCTCGCCGCTGGCCAGCGGACCCCGCGGGGGCAGCAAGGCGCCGATGGTGGTGCCACCGCCGCGATGCCGGTGATGAAAGGCTTGCTAGCCCCACAGAATACCTTCCTGGACAACATCGCCAACAGGTTCGACGGGACACGTAAGTGGCCCCTGGAATTCTCCATCGCTGGGAAGAGAGTTCGTCGGCCAGGGTTTTGTATTTGGAGGGCGGGCAGAAGAGCTCTGCGGCACCGCCCTGGTCCCTCGCGGAGTTCACTGGAGGGATCGGGGCAAACTCTTGGATTTGGATTCCCCTGCTTTCCTCCGCACCCAGAGAGCGTTCTCTCCCCTCTCTGGCCGACGCGCCATCCCTACTCCTGGTTGGAAACTTAAAACTCCACTTGAGAAGGAGACAGGCAGGTGGGGGTGAGAGGCCACCTCAAGATTCCCCCCCCCGGTCTCTTTAAACGCGGAGAGGAAAGAGATTTTTGGGATGGGGGGGGGAGGTACGAGTTATGTGCCCAACCAAAGGAACAATGACGGGCCCTCCGCGCCGTTTCTTCCTGCGTCCTCCCGTCCCGCTTTCTTTCCCCGTCTCCCCCGATTCCCCGCTCCCGAGTTAACAAAGAACCGATAAACCCTCTTTGTCTTTATCCGAGCGGCAACCTGAGACACACTCTCCCTCCCCCATCAGGGAAAAGGTCGATATTTTCGGGGGCGGACACGCCTCAGCAGTTGTAGGAAAAATTCCTCCCTGGGCCCAATTTTGGCTGTTCAGATGAATTGATGAACTCTTTCCTTTGGCTGTTCAGATTGGCATTTTTAGTAGTCATTCATTAAACATTTAGGAGTTATTTACCTGCGCTCTCCTTTAAACTATGCTTGTTTAGATGTGTGAAAGGAGACCCAAGTAATGGTAGGCAGGCCTGGTTTGGGGAGGGGAGGGGGAACATTTTAATCTTCTCCCCCCCCCTCCCATGAGGTGGGAATCTGTCTTTCAATAAAGCAGTTAAACCACTGGCTAGCCTCCAAAATTCACTCTAAAAAGGGACCTTGTGTATTCAGTCCAAAATGGCATAAGCTGGGATGGAGTGAGGGATTCTGCCCCAAAATTTTGATCTGAGGCCACTCCTCCTCTTTTCAAAGCCAGGAAATGTGGATCTGTGTAGGAGAATGCCTCTGAGTATGTGCAAAGTAATTTTTCTTTCCTGATAGATGATGGTATGAAAAATGATCTCTTCTCCCCAATTAAAAATATTTTGCCCCTCTTTTCCCTTCCCCCTCTGTCATTGTAATATGTTAGGTTCTAAGTTTCTGGGGGAGAGGGTGGGACCCATTCACCTCTTTTTAATAAAGCACCTGGTACATAGGTTGTGAAACAATAGCCCAAAGCTGCAGAGGGAGGGGCAATCTGTCAATAAGGGACCATAAGTCGTACACATCATTTAGTTTAAGAACTTTTCAAGTTGTTGTTCTTGTTGATCTTCCTTGACTCTTAAGAGCCTTTTGTTCCTTGAACTTTTAGAAGCTCTAGTTTTGGGTTTCTAGGTGTGTTAAGAGTATCAAAATCTGTAGTAAGCTGACTGCTGTCCCATTTCACACTATAGTATTGCTGCACAATTCCTGCTAAAATGGCATAATCAGGATGCAGTAAGATATTATTAGATTTCAGTTTAATAGTCTTATGGGATGTTATGTGTCAGATAGTGATGGGCATTTTATTCACTTATTTACATTACTAAGGTAAAGTAGTTTTGCTACATAGAGGAAGATTTCCTGCTTCTTTTGCTGAGTGGAGGAAATGAGGCTGACCATCATCAGCCTTTGCCTTGTGACATAGGTTACATTGTGGGGGGGGGGGTGCCAAGCCCACAATAAGCCACCAAATATTTTGGCTGCAATACTGTAATGCCATTGAAACAAAATGTAGCAAATCCCATACAATGGATGCATCAGGAGATCCTCCAAACAATATAATTTCAGAAGGGGCATTGGATTTAACTAACAAGGAAGTAGTTGGGCCGGAGTTACCAGTTTATGGATGGAACAGTGAAAGATTGGACTTTGCTTTTTTTTTAAAGTTGATTGATAGAAAGATCCTGTTCCCTCCCTTCCTCCCTTCCTTCTCATTGATGGATGCATTTTTATTTTTTATTTATTTATATCCTGCCTTTATCATTTTTACAAATAACTCAGGGTGATAAACATATCCAACACCTTCCTCCTCCTGGTTTCCCCATATTCTGGCCCAGGCTGAGAATTTTAATTTTAATTTTAACTGGGGTTTTATTTGTTCAGGAATGGATATAATTTTTTTAATTGTTTTTAACTTTTGTATTTTTTGTTTTAATCACCCTGTAAACCGCCCTGAGTCCTTCGGGAAAGGGCGGTATATAAATATAATAAAATAAATAAATAAATAAACAACAACCCTGCAAAGTTGACTGGGCTGAGAGAGAGAGAGAGAGTGACTGGCCCAAAGTCACCTTGCTGGCTTTCATGCTAATGCAGGATTTGAACTCATGGTTTCCTGCTATCTAGCCCGATGCCTTGACCATTAGACCAAATGCTCATTCTATCAAGTACTGCTATCTTGATATTAATATTAAGTATTGACAGGAGTGAACAGGTGAGGAAACAAGTCTACCAATGGAAATCATATGTTCTTGAAAATGCCCCCACCTCGAGAAAAATGTTTAGTACCTGTTTTCCTATCCTCAGTGGAACAAGTGAAGATGCACAGAATACATAGATCAGGGACACCATCCGTATAGAACATCGGTCCATGAAAATGTGAACCCCTTTTCTTTTGATTTCTAACCAGATGTTTCTAGCTTTCAGGAAAAATTAACTAATGGAACTTCCCAGAAATGTTGTATCCTAGTTAAAAGGCTGATTATGCATTTCAAAACCTTGGATCTCATTAACAAATACTTGGTACTTGAATTAAAGGTAGGAAATGGTATATGATAAATGTTATATAGGATCTTTGTCATGAAACTGCTTACACTTCCACTACAGTATAAATAAACCCCAGTGTATTTTATTTATATATGATTACATCCAAGCAATTTCTATCAGATAAGGTTTCCTATGTCAGCCTCAATCTTTCAGTCCATGATTCAGGACATTACTATTTCTTCTTAGAAAAAATACTTTTAATGGTGATAAGTGCACTAAATTTCTTTTTCCTTTTAGTTGGAATGGAAATAAGAACTTTAAAACTCAGTGGAACTATTAAGTGTATGTATGCTTGCTTGATTAGATTATACAATGCTGACAACTTCTGTTACAATTTCAGGGACCTAAGTTTAAATGCCAGTGAACTCTTTGGACCACCCATATCTTCTATCTCTATGTCTAGGGATTACCTTTCTGAAAATGAAAAATAAACTTTTAAATTATTTATGGGGGGGGTGCAGTTCAGACTACAATAATTAAAATGGATCGTTAGAATTGGTCCATTAGAATCAATTTAGAGTTTCAATCTCTTAATAACATGTTGGTCCTTATTTTAGACCAACATATTTGGGTTACAAATCTGGATCACCACTGGAAGATCTGTATTCTTGTGGTGGTCCATATTTCTGTAGCCCAGATATGGTAGATCTATGTCTTTAGCAACTATGAGTATGAGGTCTTTATATAACAGCACTTCTGGAATTAGCAGTGGAAAGCATGCTCTGGTTGAATAGCGTTCCAGGTTTTTTTTCCTCATTCTGTTTTCATATTTCTAGCTTTTATTTTCCAGACAGTCCAGTAACTGTACTTTTCCTCTTTTTTCTCCTGCAAAATGGTAAATTATTGACTTCAAGTGGGTTATTGTACTTGAACTCAAACCCTAGAACATATTTACAAGGAAAGGTGCAGTTAGATCAATGCATATGAAGGTTCATTTAACTGAAACAAATTACCAAAACTCCATCCTTAAAAATGGTTTGGAGAATTATACCTCCACTGCTAGGTAAATGCTGATATGTGGAATAAGAGTAGCATATCCAGGACATACACAGTCTTTGAATGAATGAACTTTTATTGTCAAAGTACAACCATGTATACACTGAGATTGGCTGAGCCTCCCTTCGTGTCCCCACCCTCAACTTACAGTGACACAAACCCTCCATCTTATTACACCCTGTGAGCTTGAAGGAAGAAAGTGATGTATAAATCAATATCACTTTGCCTATATGCAAAATTAATTTTTATTCACATTAATTAGCATTAACACAGTCATTTCTCTGTATTTCTAGTTATTAGGAATTATTAGGCAACCCCTGACAGCAAAGGCTGGTTTACATTAAAATTAAATTATTATTTTTTTAAAAAACCAAGGTATGAAAATGTAAGGATTAAAACTATGTCACATGAAAGTTATTCTTGATAGGTTTGTGTGGGATCTAGTAAATAAATTTAATTTTACATGCGCTATAAATGGTTTTCTTTTCTTATTTTATATCCATAAAATCCTAGTTTGGGACATTGATTTAAATTAAGCATAGGTTAGTCTCTTTTCTTTCCCTTCCTTTCACCCCGCTTTGCCTAGATAGAAAGATGTGAATAGAAAAGAAAGGTGTAGTAATCATGCATGGTTTAAAAGAAACAACTAAAATGCCATATTGTGGTTAGAGGATTTTGACTTAAGAGGATTCTGATGGTGTGGATTGGGTGGGGTGTAAGGGAAGGATTTAAATGCTTTCAAAAAGATCAATGAAAACTAATTCAGCATTTTGTTAAGGAGACTAACTTAGAAATGGCTTCTCTAAGAAAAGGTATCTGGATATCCTCACTCCTAACTCCAAATTCTGCATTTTATCATAACCCATCTCTTTGTTCTTCACTAAACCAACAATGATCTGGTGCAACTACCTTGAAAAAGAGGTATCATAATTAAATTTTGTAGAACAGCATGCAGGTCATGATAATATATATCTTAATTATATCACTTACCTAGAACTGGGCACAGATGTTTGGTCAGGGCTAAAAAAATGCCCTGTACAATTCGGGCAAATCTGAGGACACATAATAATGTGCATTTTCCACAAATATTTGGTATATTTCATTGTATAAGACTATAAATGAAGCATTGGTTGCTCTTTGTAAGTTCCTTCACTATCTAGTTTTCATATTCTTCTGGCTATCAAAAGAACCTGAATTCTTATTATTTAAAGAGAATGGGAGCAAGTATAGTGTTGTGGTTAAGTTGTTGGAATAGGAGCTATTCCAATAGGAGCTAGATACAATTTCTAATCCAATTTGGCTATGGAAGGTGACTCTGTCAGTGACTCTGTCTCAATTTGACTTGGTTATTATGAAAAGATATTATGAGTTCCCAAACAAAAGCCAGAATATTAAATAAAAATATGCAAAAAAAAAAAAGGATCTCCCAGCTTGGACAGTTCCTAAATGCACTTTGAAGGGTTTTGTGTGCCTTCTTGCATTATGGTGCAAGAAAAGGTGTATATGTGCCCAATTATACTCACTTTATGTCTGGTATTTTTCAGATGACTCTTGTATTTGAAAATGGGTTCAGAGAAGTATGGGAATGGAAGCTCAGACAGATCTAAGCAAATACCTTTTCATGGTTAGGAACACAGAAATCAATAATGAAAAGTAATGCTGGTGATGTATAAAATATTTGCCATCATACATCTAAGATTAGGAGAGAGAGTTTCTCGGTTATATGTGAGATATGGTTACTCCTAAATTCCTAAATACAGGAATTCTGTATTTCTGTTTAGACTACAGAAAGTTTCTATTTTAAAATTTTAACCATTCCATCATTTTCTGCTTTAACTAAAATAGATAAGTTGGATATAGGAATGAAGGGCTCAATGAATATTAGAGTAAAGGTAGAGTAAGACTTTTCATTCCTATATCCAACTTATCCATTTTGGTTAAAGCAGAAAATGATGGAATGGTTGTTAAAATTGTTAAAATAGAAATTCATGAATGTCAGAAACTGACTGTTCAAATGCACTGTAATTGTGGAGGTCTTTCAAGGATCATGCATGGCTGCTGCATATTGAAAGATTAATATTCATTTCACAGAGTCTGTGAAATTCATTCATCCTGAGGCTCAATTGCTTAGGATTTTCAATGCACAAATTTCATTGCCTCCAACATGAATGGCTTTTGTTGGATTATCTTCCATCCACAGAAATGCTGTGTCCTCATGACCTATCCAATGTTATGAAGTCTGGCATCTAAATATATGACTCCTGTTTTTGGCAAGTTCCCTCTTTCTTATTTTTTCCATTAGAAGAACCATATGGAACTTAAAAAGAGATGCAATGTAAATAAAAACAATATTAGATCTGAGTTATCTAAGTTGGAAAAACAAATATAAAAACAAAAACATCCAGATTCCCCAAAGAATGGAAAGATTTCAGAACCATAAAAGTTTACGCATGGAGAAAGGAACTATTGCTCATACATTTGGCCAAAGAGTTTGCATTTCATGACAAAATATCATCCATTCTGCCCTCTGATGCCATTGCTGAAGCTTAGCAGGTCAAGTCCTCTAGCTGAGAGATTATCTGAAAAAGGTAATAACTTAGCATTAGGATATTAATTTGCATGCAAAATGCTCCTGGTTCAAATCATGGTCCTTCCAGATATATCTAGAAAACACTCTGTTCTAAGATACTGAAACTGCTGTAAAACTGTGTAGACTGAGCATAATTATCTCACTTGTAGATAATTGTTACCTGGCTGGGTTCTGCATAATCTTTACTTCCAATTCTTTTTAATCTGGAGCAGTATTTCTCAACCTTGGCAACTTGAAGATTTGTGGGATTCAAGTCCAGAATTTCTCAGCATGCTGAGTGAATTCTGGGAGTTGATGTCCACAAATTTTAAGTTGCCAAGGTCAATACAGTAACACTGATCTAGGGCAAGGACCAAAGCAACAGCATCACCAATGGTAAACCAGCTTCTGCTTGAAGAACATTAACATTAATCTATCATCTTTTTCTTCAACTAAGACCTGCTTCTTAACATTTAACTAATACCCATACCTTTCATATACTCTGTTGGAAGAAAAATCACGTTTCCCTTTAATCTCTGTTTTCTCAATAAAAGTTACTCGGGTCCTTCAAATGTTCCTCACAGATCTCCCCCCTCCCAAACATGTTTCAGTTTGTCTACATCCTTTTAATATGTGTTACAATATTCCCGTGAGGTTTGACTAGTGGAGATCAGTTTGGTGCGATTATTTCCAATAAATCAAAAACTAGCTTCTGAGTTATCATAAAGCAACCTAAAGATTCTACTTTCCTTTTTTGACAGCTGTCTCATGTTCTACGCTGCTCGTGTAGAGTTTTCAATCTCAGCAACTTTAAAATGTGTGGACCTCAATTCCCAGAATTCCCCAGCTATCCCTTCCTAGCTGAGGAATTCTGGTAGTTGAAACCCACACATCTAAAAAGTTCCTGAGGTTGAGAAACACTGAAGTTGAGTTTGTGATCATCAAGATCACAAACTTTCGTACAAGGGCTTCTGCAGAAGCTTTCTGCTGTCATCATGCTCCACTCCTTTTGTACATGTGTGTTATGTCACACTGCATATACACAAGGACAGAGTTTTTGTGGCAGTGCTGCTTTTGACATTCTGCCTTTTTTGCCCTGCTGAGGCCACTGTTTTCACATGTGTTATTGTTAAATCAGATATCTATAGTTCTATATCTCTGTATTTTCATGAAATAATGGATACCAAGATGATATGGGCAGTTTTCCCCAAAGTTCCATTATTTTCATTTCACTGGTGAACATTTCTCTATTAGATAAGATCGAGTTAGTTGATCTGGGGCTTTTTCCCCATTTCCTGAAACATAACACCCTGTATTCCAAACATTATTGGTCTCTGTGCTCTATTATAGAATTTGATGCCTAAATCTAACTAAGGCCAACTAAAATGAAGATATTTCACTTATAAATTCATCCATCCTATAATTTCATCTATCTTATTTCTCATCCATCCTATTTCTCAACCTTATGCTTCCATTCAGTTTTCACCTATAGGTGAACTCTAAGGAGCTTTCTGTGCTTTCATTTGTTACAAGGTTATAAAATATAAAGGAAAAAACTTGTGCCTTAACTACTTACAAGTCTATTATCAATTCTACAAATCTGAAGCATAAAACATTATTTAACTGTGTGGAAGTTACTGTTTTAAGGACTGGCAGTGATATCTCATGCCTCAGACGAAACTGAACAGCTGCTAGTTCCTTATTTGTATCCTAGTTCATTATTACAGCTGAAAATGCAATTGGAAAAAAAGAATTAGAACAGTCATGGTAAAATAATTTTTTGATCCCCAAAAATATTTCTACACTATTGGGAGAACTTCAGTGTTAGTTATTTAGCCAAAAAGTTCATTAGGATTCTCTTGAAAGCAAAGCTTATGGGCTGCAGTTCTTGTACTTACACAGGAAGCTAGTCTTTCAATGTGGAGAGAGAGCAAAAGAGCGAGAGAATGGAAGCAAGATATTCAGGACCATGGAGAGTGGATATTTTAATACGGAACCATTTAAGCATCCCCTAATCCTGCAGTCTGGAAGCCAAATACTAGACTTAGCTACAGATGCAAACTATGTTTTGACAGACACACAGAAACACTTGGCCCCTCTCAAGTTAATCCAAGCCCTGACCTGAGATGACCTTGAGTAAAACTCCAACTGGGTTAACGTAGAATGGGGAGGGAAACCAATGCAGAAGAAAAATCATAAATCTGAGTTCTGCTCAGTTGGGAGGTTATGCCCATCGTTTCAAATACATTTCCAAGCCCTTTGTGGGGAGGAAATGTGCAAAAGCTGAAAATGTGCATGGAATACATCCTGGCCTTCTTATGGGTGTTCCTTGCCCCATATTATGAGACTAGCATAGAAGACAGAATACAGGGCTGGACTCTGGTTCTACTTTAATTCTAGTATAATGGTGATAGAACAGATCTATTCTATTGTACCACTACTAAGCATTAGAGCATTGGAGAGTGAAGCATGTCTGTTCTTGGCTTCTGAAACTTGCTCTTCCTCGTGCTTCTAGATTTTAGTAATGCAATGTGCCGCTAAATTTGGGGCTATGATTTAGTACTATACACTAAATATTAAAAATAAAATGTTTTTTGGCAGTGTTTTCTGTGTTCAATACTTTACTTCCACCAACCGTGCTGTTGGCCATATTGGGTGGAAATATTGGGAAAGACATCAGTTTTCTATTCCCACTTCTGAGCTTTCTGGATATTTTGAATTTTGGCAAACCTAGAAGCAGTTACATTTTTATTCATAGTGCAGGGGAGTTTTTCACACAATCCAGGGGAGAGCTAATCACATTGACTATTTACAGTTTGTTAATGAAACTTTCAGTTTACTGATAATCAGGATAGAGCTTTGCACTTCAATCAGTAGAATGAACAGGTAGGGGCAAAAATATAGCAGGCTGGCTGGATAATTTTTGAAGTAAAAGAATATACAGTTTCATCTTGGGAATGCCCTTCTCCCAATAACACCATGAATTTCACAGTCTAGCCATGACATTCAAAGACACTTACATCAGGGCAGGCCTGGGAGGATGTACCCTTGGACTGGTTTGTTTGTTTGTTTGTGTATGTGTGTAAAGCAGATTTCCTGGGTGAGGATCGGAAGTCACCCTGAAAATAAAAAACAGTCCATTATGAGCATTCCAGAGAATGATGATCCCTTCTTTAATTGCTATTTCCCCAGAAGGAGAGAACTGTCATAGTTATAGATAGATCCCTTATTTGATTATCTATCTCCATGCCACTGGGCTGCCATTAATACTATTAAAGGTCTGCTGCCCTGTTTCATTTTGGTAGCAAAACATGTCTGTTAAACCATCAAAGCATATTATAGAATGCAAGCTGAAACTTACAAGAGTAATAACACCAGTTTTTATCAAGACCAGTGGCCTTTGCGATATGTTAAAGCTTTTCCTTGGAGAGAAATTGCACTGGGTATTATCTCTGTTCTGGTGACATCATACTCCCAAACTCCCAACAATCTTTCCCTGTGGTTTCTTTTCTTTGCTAAATAAGGCTGTCAAGACCAGAAGCCCTGAACTGGTTGACATTCTGAAGTACTTTGTCAGGACTAATTTCTATAATATCACTTCTACAGACTAAAATTCTAAACACCATGCAATAGCAACCTTGTTAATTTCCACAATGTCTTGTTGAAGTATAATTATAAGGCTTTTAGGAAATATCAGCTGCCCATCACTGATTATAGGGCCATTTTTCAAGAAACAGCTACAGCTGGCATTGACAATGTTCTGTGTACTAGTGCAAAGCCTCAACATCATCAAGTAGCAGAGAGACAAAATGTCCAACGTAAACAAAAAAGATTTAGTCAGCTTTCAAAAGCCCTCTAGAGACCAACCAGCACAGAGGAGACTCTCTAAGCTGGGAGTACCACTAAGCAGGTGACACAACAAAAACAGGACTGAATTCTAATTCCATGAGAAAGAAAGAAATAGCAGCAGAGACTTTCCTTCATTCTGACCTTAAAAATGCGGAACTCAGTGGGAAAAGGGTCTCTAATGAAATGTGGGATGATGTTGCCACATCATACATGTAGCTTTCTGATACAGAATTGCAGTGAGTCTCAATACTTGGCAAATATTATTTAGTCTGTGTCCCCATTGTATTATCCAGGGAGGAACTGAAGAGCAAAGATGGGATGAGAACCTGGCCTTGTGTGTTGGGAAAAAATAGGTTTTTTAATTATACATTTGCGAAAGTAGGGGACAATAAAAAAAATCAAGGGGATCTGCAGGGGGACAAAAAGTCAAGATAGTGGCTGAAACAACACAACTGAAGCCTTGCCCCCACTTTTTAAACTTGTGGTGCATATTTTAAAAAAGGGATCAGTCTTTAGTGGCCACCCTCTTGATTTCTTTGCCTCTTCTCCGTGGAAGCCCTTGGTAAAGGTCACTGATTTGTGCTCAAAGAGGTGGGATTTTTTTTACATGCTTTAATGAAATATATGGCTGGAAGCAGTTCTTAAGATAGACTTTTCTAATGCTTTGCCCTACAGAAGTACAGTATAGGGTAGGGATTAAGAAAGTTGACCTCAACTGGAGAACACCTCTAAAAGGCAGTCTTAAAACATTTGGTGCAGTTGCCTATGGCACTTTCATGCACCCATAAATGTCTTTCATCTCCTCTCATCACAAACATTTTGTGGCTTTTGAAACAATAACATCAGAAATGATATATTGATGATAGGATGTGCACTCTTTACCTAGTCAATACTGGCGGTGGGTTTGGGAAATGGGGTTCCTTAGGTATCTTCCTGTTGGAAGAAAGCATTCCATGAAACAATCTAGGACTGAAATTACTACTAACATTTGATATCTCAGCTATTTGCAAGTTGACATATTAATTCAGGGTCAAATTCTTTCTTCTGTGCCTTTCACAGATAGCAACTTTCTTCTGGCCAACGCTCAAGTACATCGTGGCTTCCCCATTGTCTATTGCTCAGATGGATTCTGTGACCTTACTGGTTTTGCACGAACAGAAGTCATGCAGAAAAACTGCAGCTGCCGTTTCCTATATGGCAGTGAGACCAGTGAGGCAGTTCTGCAACGCATTGAGAAAGTGTTGGAAGGAAAGCAGGAATACCAGACAGAAGTCTGCTTCTACAAGAAGGGCGGTGAGTTTTGGGAAAGCCCTTTCATGTGACTTTCTTCTCCTTCAGAATGTGACTCCAGAGGATATGACAACAGCAGGTTTCAGGACAAAACCTGAGGGCACTCAGGTCAAAGCTTTATCTGATATATCCTACACATTTGCCATGAATCCAGAGGTGCAGAATTCCTTATTTACTATATGTAAAATAAGAGCCCAGCATGTTGTTTTGTATGAATTTTGTAACTGCAGAAATAGTTAGTGGTTACCTGCTTGAGGATATTCAGAACATTAGCCTTCACATTTTAAAGGGAAAGTTTCTACTCTGTAAGTCTGCCTGAAAGCCCATATACTGTTTTTGCTGGTAACCTGCCAGAGATTAAAAAATAAAAAGAAGAACGTTTTAGTAATCCAATCTATACAAGTTGTAGAACTGTAGAATGGGAGGGAAGATGGATAGGGAAATGATTTGTAAACACTGAAGGGCAGAGCAATTTAATGTGGCTTGCCATAAAAGATGGATTGTCAAGGAAACCACAGTGCATCCAAACCAGAACATAGATTGCCAAAATTGGAGGTGGAAGTAAGGTTTCCAGAACTTTTCTTTTTCTTTTGGTGGATTTTAAAATTTAATTTCCTCCCTTTCCCACTGAGGCTGCATTAGATCACAAGCTTGCCTTCAGGAGCTCCATAACCATTGCCCACCTCTGGAACATCCCATTAAAGATCAGCTTTCTGATTAATGCTTATGGGAGCTTCCATGTGTGAGCCTGGGAATGCAAGCCAGAAGACAAATCCCTGGTGACGGTGATATTGGGAGGCTTCTGTAGAACCTAAATCCTTTTAGATGACAGAATTGGAGAGATGCTCTAAGTGGATTATTTAAATTGAAGAATACACAGTGTCCTGGAGTATAATAGAGCACTGCAGAATGCACAATTAATTGGTTTTCCCCACAACAGTAGGAAGCAATCTGGAAGTATTTCCAGTGGAATGCTAAAACAGTGTTCCAACGTGAACCCAGGATACCCATGTTCTTTAGAGGCAATTTGAGATGATGCGTTTTGTGGCTTCTTAAATGACAAAGCCACTAAGCAGCTTGGGCTTTGCAAACCTCTGAAATGAATTCTCAGTGTGGCTGTTCTTAATCCATCCCGGTGCCAAAAGCAATGATTATTTCACCTCTGTGCTATATTTGGAGTTGAAGGATATATGCAAATGATCAGCAGGATGCTCCTCTCCAGATGTTTTAACTACAGC
The DNA here is from genome assembly GCF_964194415.1 of Vipera berus. Classification (NCBI taxonomy): domain Eukaryota; kingdom Metazoa; phylum Chordata; class Lepidosauria; order Squamata; family Viperidae; genus Vipera; species Vipera berus. The sequence goes on along the minus strand of NC_138205.1, from coordinate 37,361,338 downwards.
TTCCATAATCCATTGTCATTAGAGTGTTGGCTGGGTTTGAAAGGAATTACAGACAAAAAAACATCTGGAAAGGCAGACAGAGATTCAGTTTTATTGGCAGCCATTATTCTGTAATGTATATTTTAGGAGGTCATCAAATGCCTATAAAACAGACCTTTAACGGCAGCTAAAAGATTGATTCCAACTAGATTTCCAAGTAGCTACAAGTTTCCAGAGACCTAAGCCTCTCCCTCTCCCCCTCTCCCTCTCTTAAAAACTAACAAAATAAAACAAAGCAAGGAAAAGGGAGAAATTAAAGAAATAAAAAAGAAAGCTAAAAATTCAAGAAAGGAAAAAAGAAAAATAGAAACAAGAAAGAAAAAAGAATCAAAGAAATAGTTTTCAATTTTTTTGCAGCAGCAGCTATAAGTACAATTATAATTTTAGCTCTTACTCTATTGCCACAACACACATCTTTTTTCTATAATCTGTTCTATCAAAGTCATAAATCATAAGTTCATTTTTTTCTGATTTATCCAAAATGTCCAATTAGCTATAAACACAGATATAGCATTGTCTTTGATTAAAAAGTTGATTTAGCTCAACAAGTTCTATCATCTTTAACAACCATTCTTCTATTGTGCATAATGTTGAATCTTTCTTTGTGCATGAAGTAATCAAACTGCAGTTACCATGTACAACAGCAAAATTCCAGTGTAAATTTGAAGTGCCTTTATACATTCTAGACATTTTTACTGATGACACAGACCAATGGTACATCATTTTATATAAACTCTCTTTACGATTATAACACAGTGTAAATTTAAATCCTTTTCCTATTGTTCCATTTGTATATTATAACCAAACATTGTAGCCTACTTTATTATATATTCTTGCACTTCTTCTTCTGTTGCAGATTTTAGCAATTACATATTCTTAATATTTACACAATTTTATTTCAAACTCAGTCTTACAATATTCAAATCTATAAATTCTTTCATCTACTTTAAATCTTTCTAATAATTGTAAATGAGTGAGCCATATACCTCTGCAACCAGCTCTTCTCATGTATGTTTTTAATCTTTGTTTTTAAAACTCATTAATAAAAATTATATATGTATAGATGTTAAAAAAAGACCTGACCACTGGTTTAATAAAAATGCTTAAAAGAAAAAGATGCATCATTGTTATTGTGTCTATTTATCTACTGGATTATTTTCCAGTGTTTGAAATAAGATCAGTTGCAACTACAATATTTTTAAATTCAGAAGTATGGATATGGATGCCCATCTTATATACTAAAGATTGCTTTGAGTAATCACAATTCAGCGCAATATTTAGCATATAAGATGGGAATTGATATTGTCAAATCAGTTTCCAAAAGAAAAACAAATCCAACATTTGGAAGAAAAACCATGGTCCTATAAGGTACTGCAATTTCACAATCAAGTCTATATCAGATTCCCTTAACCTCCTCCTGACTCTACTTCCTGAAGCAGAAGTCAAATATTAATTGCTTTCTGGAAGTCGAAGAGAGTTCAGGCCTCTGAATTTGAGAGGGAATCCCTGTTCTATAGGGTAGGCACCATAACAGAGAAGGCATGCTTCCTCAGCCCTGCAAGATGACAATATTTATCAGAGGGGATCTGGCGTGTGCCTGCTTTGTCAGATCTGGTGGACTGGACAAAGACCCTTGAAGACAGATGATTGCATGAGATCATTTTTTTTCTTTTCCTCTTTGGTTTAGGAACAGCCTTTTGGTGCCTGCTGGACATTGTCCCTATCAAGAATGAGAAAAGCGAGGTGGTCCTTTTCCTCTTCTCCTTCAAAGATATTACCAAGAGTCACGGAAAGAATCATCTCAGTGAAAAAAGGGAAGGTGAGGATGTTTGGAGGAAAAACAACAGGCTCAAGGAGCAGGGGGCTGAATTAATATATAATGAAATAATCAGCCTGTTTTCAGTCCATGCAACCTTTGCAAATGCTTACTGGTAAATCATTTAATCTGATTTCCCTGTTATTTTGCAACTAAACAAAAAGGCATGAAACTGCTGTTAAAGGCTTCATTAAAGTACACATTTCTAAAAATATTCCCAGACTGAAATTCTTAAGTGTTCAGAACTATACACATCTCCCCAGTGAAAGCAATAGTGGAAATTCTAGATTCAGAATATATATTTTGATTGGCTAGTCAGAAGAACAATTTGGAAAGCCAACTGAGTTAACAGGTGTTTTTTTTTACTGAAACTCCATTAGAATATGCTAGCCAAACAAATATTTGATTAGATTAAATCAAAGAAGTCCCTATATCAGAGGAAGAAGTAAAGCCATCAGTAATCAGCATACAGGTCCTTATCAACAAGGGTGGATTAACTAAAATAGTTTCAAGGAAGATACCTATTTTCAATAATACATTGGGTTTAATAGACATAGTAGTCACATTTATCTTATGTTTGCATTTAGAGTTCTGCTATGAAAAACATGGTAATTAGCTCATACGTAATATGTATGTAATACATAAAATAAATGTTCTTTCTCAGCCATCTCTTTTTGAGAAGATGATCTAGTTCTAGTTTAACTATTGATAATTATTGAGAAAACTTGTATGATAATCCTCTTTCCTGAATTGTTTCTTTCACTTAGAAAGATGCCCTAGGGCTAGCAGCTGTGTGAACCCTTCACAAATCACTTGATAGAAATTCTCAGTAATAGGAAGAGCTGGTCAGGAGATACAAGACAGACAGACAGATAAAATTCTGAAATCAGCATTTTAGAATGAGGTAGTGAGGGCAAACAACAATGATAGCTCTGGTTGAAAAGGGAAGCAAGTTAGAATGGCTAAGTTGAAAGAACCACCACATACAAGCTCTTCCTGTCTGATAATTGGTACCATGATTCTAGTCTTACTCTTTTTTTTTTCAGAAAAGTATCACTGCAAGAAGGCAAGGAGCTCCCACTTGTGGGTGGCCAGGAAACAAGGGCGGAATGCTTTGCACCATCTCACCAGGCAGTTCAACAAGAAGGAAGGGACAGAGATGAAGATAAACAGTGTAAAGATATCCCCTACATTCTTACCCCTTATTTCTGGGCAAGGGAGAGAATTAAGCTTTTTCAACTATAGTTATGATGATAGTCACATAGTTTTTCCATTAGCATATATCCAAAATTTCTTTGTGGACTTTGTGGTTCAACTCTTTAGAATCACCCACTGCCAAAATGAGAGGACATTCCAGGATAGTGCAGTGTCTGTGGAACAGTGGGTATCAAAAATCTGCAGGATGGCATGTTTGGCATTGCAATCCAAGCCCCACCATTTTCATGAATGTGCTGAATATACAGGACTTTGTTCACAACATACCACTTGCCATCTTGCAGATTTTGATGCTCATGAGAGTACAGCTTGCAGTCTCTGTTTAGCACTATAGATCATCTGGCACAGAGAATATTTTGATGGGGAGGGCAATTCTCTTTAAAGACTTAACAGCTTTTAATGTAAGGCCACTCCCATACTATCTCCAAAGAGATATGAATTGAGAGATATAAACCGAGGTGACCACAAGGTCTGTTATGTGGTTAATAGCAGTAAGACTCACTTTGTAAAAGTGTTTTACCCTCTGCTAGCATTTTATCTGAAACGTGTACAGCTAAAGCAATTCATTGTCTCAATATTAAAGGGAGCTTCATAGGGATTCCTCTTAAAAGTCTTCTGCAAATTGCAAAGTCAGCATTTTTCAGCTTCCTTTCTGCAGCTTGTTTCTTGTTTTCAGCAGAGTTTGTTGTGCAGAATGGAGGTGGTCTTGCTTGTTTCTAAGTTACATGTAGAGAAATGGACATGCTACCTGGCCATGTAATTGGGGTGCATCCAGATACATCTGGATGTTCTGGGGTAGATTCTGGTAGCTGCTAGAAAACCATCCTGTGCACCTAACAATCCAGATTTTTGCTTTTCTCATTTCCTACTCAGAAGTCCTTGACAGCTGCTCCCTCCTGATCTGAGACCAGGACAGATTAAAAGGCTTTGATCTGTTTGAGGGAAGTGTGGTGGTGCTTGGATGTTGGGAGGGAGGAGAGTTAGTTGAAGAACTGCCTAAGCAGCTGCGCAGGCAGATATCTATTCCAGCTACAAGCTGGGTAACTCCCTTCTCTGCCATGAGAAAATCTGTGTTTACTTATACTAAGCTGATAATGGTGGCTTGCCTTTGCTCTGGGGCAGGGGATGTCCTGATCCTCATCCACAGTGAGGGGATGTGCACATGTTTTCACACGTTGAAGAGTTTTGGAAGAGAATATTGAAAAAGAAAGTGGCCTCCAAAGTATTAGAGTGGTAGTAGAAAAAGTAGGAGGAGAACATCCTGTTTCCTTCTGATTTTCATATATGAGACATATTCAGATGCTTGTTGTAATGTGAGATGATTGGCAGCTACACAAAAAAGAAATGCTGAACATTATTACTATGGAAGTAACCTCTTGGTATTTATACCTTCCTTTTTTTCTCCCTCCTTGTTTTCCTTCTTATCATAGATGAGTGATGGCCAGTGACTAGATTTTGATGAGTTATGGTAACCTGCAACTATAGTACTTCAAACTCATATAACCCACTGCATTTTCTTTTTCCTTGTTTAAAAATTTATTGCAAGAAATTGAGAAATTAAGAGAAAAAGATAGAAGGGACAAAAAGTGTATGAGAGAAAAATATTACATATGCAGTTAAAAATATTTAAATTTTCCAGAATGTCTCATTTCCTTTGTTCCTTTTGTAAGAAGAGAGCTCTCTGGCGGCCTAAATAGCTTATTATATTTGACTTTATTTACATACCGTATATATACAAGCTGAACAATAAAGAGACAGATAATATACTCTCCTCACTAGTAAGAAATATACTGCCTCCATCAAATTTCCTAGAGAGGAAGCAGCTAAATACACTTAGAAGGTATAGATTTCCAGAGCAAAATGTTATTTGTAATTCTCAGACTATTTCTAGTCTTTTATTTCTTTATTGCAGACACTCACTCATCTCTTTCCAGCTAGGTGTGGGCAAATATATTGCATTTTCTATAAATGGTTCCTTCTTTTTTAAAGAAAAAAAAACTCTGTTCTAAATACTCTGGACCATTCATCAGTGATTTCCTTAAACAACAGAGGAAATTGGCATGCTGGGTCACTATTAAGGAATCTTATGCACTTCTATTAATATTTAATATTCCAAGCTTTAGAAAAATTCAGATTCGTTGGCAACAGTGCTTCAACTCAGGAGTTGGATCTTAATTCCTTTCTCAGTTTAGAATTAAATGTATCTTGTTCAGTCAGACTGCACAGAAAGTTAAACTGATCTGCTTTGATGTGGATTCTCGCTCATTATTTTTAATTGGGATGTCCAAAACATGATGTATCAACTGCTTTGAATGTCTTATTTTTGAAAAGAGACAACAGAGTGCAATGTACTCTTAACTTCTGTTTTATTGTCTTCTGCAATGTTGCTTATACAGAACACCTGTTTATCAGAACAACCTGGTTTGGGATTTTTCATTTTCAAGGTCTTTCAAGACATGAAGGGTATCACAAAGCACTCTTATAGATAAATCTCATATCAATACTGCAGGGTCAGTCTAAGTTCAACTGATGTCCTAGGGCACATATCAGCAATGGTAACTCTTGATAGAAGCAACTTTTCATATCATAAGAGAGAAACCAATATGATACCTAAAACACCTTCAAACTAAGCTTTTAAACTTTAGATGCTCACCATGCCGAAGAAAACAATGCAAATTAAAGTTAACACAGCAAATAATGACAATTATAAACACTTAGACTAAAGTCAGTTGTTGCAGCAAAAGAATTAAAGGCATCAGAGCGGGGGGGGGGGGATGGGACTCTGTGGTGCCCCCTTCCTTTGGTGGCCTAAGCAAGCAGTTATTTTGCTAAATGGTAAATTCAGGGCTAGACTGCTGAGTATTTTCAGTGGAAAATGAAGTGAAGGGAAATGCTAGACCAGATAAATTGGATTCCATCTGTCCTGAAACCTACTTCCTCTGACCCAATGAGCTGTCATGTGACCACTTGAGCAACAAATGGTCATAGATGACTCAGCAAGGTACACGTATATGTGTCTCCTTAAGTCTTCACATTATAAACTGTCCTGTCCTGTCTAAATGAACCAAGAAAAGCCAAATGATAGACCCATTCCTGTTTTGAGTAATCAGACTTGGCATTAATGTATCACATTGTTTACGAATCAATAATGCAAGGTGTAAAGTTTTCTTCAAGGCAGGCAATGACACTCTATGATTTATTAAGCTGAAATGGTGAAGGAATTTGACTTCCTTAAGATGAAACTCCCATTGGTGGGCTTTCTTGACTTACTTCTGAGAGCTGGTCTTTTTTATCCACCTCCAAAGCACAGGCAGACACACACTAACTTGGGTTAAACTCACAGCCAGTTGTTAGCTTATTTGAACAATGGCTCGTGTCATCTGAGAGATGCATAGGAGAGGGAGGAGGCTTCATGTGATTTGCTTAGATATATCTCTACCAGTCTTTTTAGGAGCATCTATATCATGCTCCCTCTGGATGAAGACCTCATGGGGCTCATCTAGATGTCTTTCTGTTGGTTTCTGAACCATGCTAGGTTGCAGTAGAATTCAGCCACTACCACTCTTGCTTTTGCACATGTCCAGTGTTGTTGTTGCTTGGCTTACTCGCTAATTCAGTTAAGTCAGAAAGGATGCACATCATAGGTACCACATCCAGCACAGCAGGAATGCTCTGACCAGCAGACCACAGAAGAGAAAACTGCTTTAATTTTTTCATGCCATTCCTGTTTGCCTGGAAACTAAGAGACTTTTTTTCCTAATTGCTATGGGGAAGTTGAACTTTATGGAAGTGTATTTGCATGTACTTGCAAATATGCATACTGTGAGTATATTTGCCTGTAAAAAAAAGCATGTAAATGCAAAGTTGTGTGCAGGTGTGAGAATTTCTGTGCTTCAAACATAGGTGCTGGCAGTGCTTAGAAGCTGTATGAAGATTGTCAGTAAAATGTTGGTGAGTTGTTTTGCTGAGGTTGTGTGTTCTCTCTGTTCATGCTCTTGTGTGCCCTGCTGATGTCTAGCTTTAGGATTTAATAGATGAAATGAATCCTCATTTTAAAAATCTTCTGAAAAATCTACATCAACAGAACACTGGAACTTATTCAGAGTGTATATATTGTGCTCATCTATGTTCATCAAATCAGCGTGATAATTTTTGAAAAACCTTTCAGTGCTTGTTTGGACTGAGTTTTGCCTCTTCCTTGGCCGTAATGGGAGGTAATAACTAATTGCTAATAGAAAAAAAATATGAAAAAATAGTTCTTTGTCCTACGTGTTAGATCTGTGAATTCAGAATAAGAATGAAGTGCTATTTCAATTAGAGCTGCCTGAGATTTTTATTCTGTTTTTTTTCCTGATGGGGTCTTTTGTCAATCTTTCACCAAGTAGCTGGTCAGTAGCAATCAGCATGGATTGCTATCCCATCTGAAATGAAAAATGAGGAAGTCAGGGACTAATGTCAAGTGCTTTGTTTCCTGAGATACTCAAAATGTTTTAACTTTTTTCTGATTTTAATAATTTCACATTTTGTTTCATAATAATTTCATATTCTGAGTTGTGCATATGTCTAGTTTAAAAAAAATTGTTTATTACTTTAGCAGTTTTTCTTGAAACATAGGAAGAACTTACTATATATGAATTAGTAATATGAGTCATGAACCACCTTCGTGTCTCCACCAATTGTAAGCCTATTGACTCACAAACACTCATGCCACTATAAAAGGAAGAGAATTCAGAGATTTTGGGAGGAATCATTCTAATGTGGTATGACACTTTTCATAGTGAAGGCTACATTTTACTCCCCCTTTGAGTAGCATGTTAATGACAAAAGAAATGGTGACAAGACAAAGAAGTGGACACATCCAAGACAAAAACTAAAGTTAATTCATTTAAATTATATTACATAAAACTCACAAAAGACAATAGGATTATATTCTATGCATCACATTGTTTTGACTTTTTCATACAATAGAAATTACAGTTTGGTACAGCTTCTGCAGGAACTCTGGCTGCTGTTCCCAAGCTTTCCAAAACTATGTTTAGGAATGCTGAGGCTGAAGACTAGGTAACCTCATTCTACAATGTGTGTGTGTGTGTGGGGGGGGTCCTTTTGTTTTATATACTGCCCTGTCCTTCTATTCCTCCTCTTTTCTCTCCTATTTTCCCTCACACAAAATCTTATTAAGCAGAGCTGGCCCCAGCCACTCCAGAGAATGACATTATTACACAATGCCATTCCCAGGGGCTATTTTTCAGCAGGATTAGGAAGATGTCTTCCCTGCAAAAAGTGCTGATTTCAGCCTAGTGCCTATTGTAAGACAGCCCGCCCCCACCCCGGAGGCTTCTCAGGAGATGATGATGATGATGATAGCTGAAATTGCATTTCCTCTCTTGTCCTTTTCAGGATGTCTTTGAAAACAAGCCCTCAGTGCCAGAGTACAAAGTGGCCTATGTGCAGAAGTCACGCTTCATCCTTCTTCACTATAGCATCTTCAAAGCCCTGTGGGACTGGCTCATCCTCCTGGCTACTTTCTATGTGGCAGTAACTGTTCCCTACAATGTCTGCTTCACTGACGCCGAGGACAGCTTGACAGCTGCCCGCAGCACCATAGTCAGTGACATTGTAGTGGAGATGCTTTTCATTGTCGGTAAGGATTTAAGACTGGGTTGGGGGGAGTCAAATATATATTAACAATGGGATGAAAGGGATACACCTGAGCAGACATGTGAAATGGGCATCAACATTCCTAGAACAGAGACCAAATCATGTAGTATTCTTTATTTCTAGAACATTCTTCAACAACATTAAGATGTATGAACTTCAGCTCCCAGAATTCTCCCAACCCACTGGGTATGGGAATTCTGAGCGTTGTAGTCTTAATTTTGCTTAATGTTGCTGAGTTTGAGAAACACTGTTCTAGAATAAGGAACAGTCAGCTCCTAGCCTTGTACCAGCCCTATACCTGCATAGTAATGGAATATACAATGTTTGACCACTGAATAATGCTTTCAAGTATTACCCCAAACAGCCAGGATGTCCCTATAGAATATTGTTGGACTTATTGAGGCTTTTCTTTTAGAGAATCTTCAGACTTTCACAATTCTCCATGTTTTGAGTATTTTCTACCTCACAGAGAATTAAACGTATGTTAAACAAATTTCAATATGCCAATAATAGAATTCTAATATTCCAAAGATATATAGCTGTGATTCCTAGAAACCGAAGCACAAACTCCAACTTCTACTGCTTATGAGTTTCCTAGACCAAGTTGGGCAATGCGGTAGAACAGCCGTGTGATCCTGGGCAAAATGCAAGTAATATGAAGAGCTACCCCCAAAGCACTTTGTGGTGTTGAATCCTACACAGCCCTGTGTACTCCTATTCTGCATTATCAAATGTTCCTTCCTGTAGAACATGCTGTCATGGAGAGTTGGTACTGGTAAATGTGTAAGTGCCCTTTTTTCTTTTTTGACAGATATTATTTTGAATTTTCGTACCACATATGTTAGTGAATCAGGCCAGGTGGTTTATAATAAGCGTTCAATTTGCCTCCACTATGTGGCAACATGGTTCTTCGTGGACTTAATCGCAGCCTTGCCCTTTGACCTCCTCTATGCCTTCAATGTTCCAGTGGTGAGTAATGCTTTACATTTGCTCCTGGTAATGAGCAAAAGCACTCCATAAGAAAGGCCCCAGCCAAATGATGAATTTCCAAAAAGAGAAGTCCATTCAGAGGCACCAGCTTTTAAGCCACATGGCCAAGCAGATCTTTATAATTGTACAAGGTCAAAGATGTTATTCCTGTAAAGTGGTCTACACATGATAAGGTGCCAAAATAATGGTAAATACCAATATTTTCTCTGTTAGCCTAAATATATAAAGGAGGGTGGATCAATATCTAGTAAGCCCTTTTCTATGTTTTGTATTTTTTTGTTATGAGATAAAATGCAAATAAAAAATCAGGAAAAATAAAGAAGAAAGAAAAGAGGGCAAAGAAAAAGAAAGAAAGACAGAAAGAAGAATGTGGTGACTTCCAACTTTTTTCAATGCAGTATAATAAAAAAAGTTACAACTTCAATCTTTTGCTTTACATTTCTATCTGTTTCAACCCATTTCTATAACAACAAAGTCAATCTAGTCAACATAACCTAAAATTAAAGTGTCATTGTTTTTCAAGTTCAAGCACAAAGTCCAGAGATGGTTTCCCATTAGAAACAAAATGAGATGGATTCTTCTCTTTAATTAAAATGGTCAATTTTTTGCCTGCCAACTCCATTACCTTTAGCATCCATTCTTCTGTTGTGTGAATTAGTATGTCTAATATCTAGTAAGCCATGAGTAAAAAAAAATAATCCATTGAACATGTTAAAGGCTTCAACAGTAGTAAACATGCTGTATTTACAGACATTAATTGCAGTGCTCTTGAAGACCAGATCATGTTATTAGCTCTTACCACAGGGATAATCTGCAGCCAAGCAGCTGCTCTCCCTCAGGTGATCTTTCAGTTTGCCAGCCATGTTCCACTTCACTCATTCTTCTCCTCCATCCTTCAGCCCACTGCATTTCATACTCATTGGGCATATTCTCCCCTCACTGGATACAATAGCTTTTGGTTTGTCCTTCCACAATGGGTTTCATGTCCCCTTTAGAAAGAGGTTATTCTGAAAATCTCTATGCCCCCTGAATTTACCAACACATCCCTTTTAATATGATAACTTGATTATGTCAAAACTCAGTTGAAAAATCAGTTCTCATTAGTTTATGTGACAGATAAGTCTATATTTTAAAGACTCAGATACAGGCCTAGCATATGTGGAAGTGAGGTCCTGGGGGAGATTCATCCTATATACATCAGATATTTTGCTATTAGAAGTAGCTGAAAAATCTATTTCCATTAAGGCGAAGGTAAAGCCTTACCACTGTCTCAGGTGTGGAGAAAAATGACCTAAACCTCTCAACACCTTGCCACAGTTGAATTTACTTAGCCAGACATGATGCATAAAGCGCCTGCTGAAAGTCTCTCACACTTCTGCAGAGATGAGAGGTGAGGTCTTCTCTGGAATAGCACCCACCTTATGGAATATGGTCTGCCAGGAACTTTTATTTCACTGTTCCTTCGGTCACAGCTGCTTGCTGATGCCTATCTTGTCTTTTAATAAGGGCTTTATCCTTGCTTTTTTGTAATTAAAGTTTTAGGTTTGGTATAGATTTGGGCTCCTCCTTCTCCTCTCATTTAATGTTATTGTTCTGCCCCAAGTCCACTGGGTTTGGGACAGTTTACTGTGAAAGAAAATAAAATAAAAACTGTCACATGAAGTTATCCTATTGGAAATAGTAATTACCACTCTTGCAAAATCCCAGACCTCCAGCTTAGATTTTAACTATGCAGCCCTCTCTTTTCTAATTCCCACTCGACATAAAGGTCTGTCCCACTTTTGGTGATTTTGCTTTCAAGGGAGATGTTGAGACTGAGGCTTTTTATACTAACTCAGCACGTTATCTGAACAAGAAGTGGACTTACTTTGATCATAGTGTGCTTTATGTAGAAGGACATGTACATAATTGGACATAAGATGTAAACATGATTCTTGAAATGAGATTCAGGTGATAATGAATGGGTCACCCTCACACCCACTTTTTCAGAAAACTTCATTCTTCCTGCTGACCCATTTTATTTTGTTAAGGGACAGTTATTGTTTCATGCACACTAAACTAGTCAGCTTTTAGCTCAACATTTTTCTGCATAATTGAATTCCTCTGAACTGTTCACATTTCCCTCTTGTTCACAAGTGCAGCTGTCTGGGTTACAGAATGATTAGTACACAGGAGAATGAATCACTGTCTATATATTGTATGCAGCCATCTACTTGTTTCTATTAGTGAAATATAGTGAGTTTTGGGCACATATGAAAGAATCTGTTAGAGTGGTGTTTTTTAAAAAATTTCTCAAGAACCAGTCAGCAAATTGGCATTCTTTAACAATATATTTACACCATGATTGCAGCCTAAGTTTTGTATGTTCCTCAAAGCCCCGGAAAAAATCAGAAAAGTTGAGCATTTTTGTTGTGTAGTGAGTTCGTTGCGCAGGAATGGAGATGAGGCAAATGAGTTCAGCAATGATCATGTTTATATGCTTGCAGGATCTGAACTGAGAATTGGGCTGCAGCGTGCAGCAATTTATAGCTTGGCCCCTAGGCGGCAGCCAATAGGTTTGAAGCAACCCATTGCCACCTAGGGGCAACCAATAGCAGCACTGGAGACGGGGAGTCTGAGTTGCTGGAGAGCCGTTAGCTGCTCCAGCTTACCACGTGGTGTTACAAGTGAGCCCAATACATAACAGTTTTGAAATTCAGCATTGAATTGACAAGATGAATATCAGAGCAGATCTAGACACTGTTCTGATTCCAGCTGAACTCCATTTAGAGTCTTTTCTTCTGGCAAATGAGAGATCCCCTAGCTCCTTCTCTTTGGATGCACCTTTCTTTCTTGCCTTTCATTTCTTTTTGGGGTTCTCATTAGGCTGGCATGTTGAGGTGTGCATGCCATTAAGACCAAGCACTTTAAGCCTTCAATACAGCCTCTTGGCTAATGAGATTTCTGGGCAACCTTACAACACAGAGGACAAAAGAAGATCAGTAATGTCCAGTATCTTACTCTCCAATTCACGGCTTATCAGTTTTACCTTGTCTTTCAGATGATGGTGACCTGGCTTTAGTCCAGTGGTACCATTTGTGTTACACCACTAGGAAGAGCTGTGAGGGCCATGGTCCAGAAATAAACTCACCATGCCCACCCACCCACCCCCTGAGAAGAGCTTGGGCACATCTTAACATGAACTTGGGTTGGAAACTGTGAAAAGTGTCATTTGGATCCCACAAGTCAATGATTTCTTAGACAAGCAATAAATTATGGTTTAAAAATATAGTAGCTGAGTTTACACATCAACCCAAAATCACCACATTAATGTTTAATATTATGCATGAACTTTGCAGCTACTGACCTGTGACCACTTCTTCATCTTTGTGATCAGGTGGGGTTTGGCTGAATGGTCTAGTGGCTTGTTCCTTTATGTCAATCTGTTTTTCTCTTCCTGCCTTTCCCAGACATACCTGGTACACCTGTTAAAGACTGTTCGTCTCCTGCGCTTGCTCCGCTTGCTCCAGAAACTGGATCGCTATTCCCAGTACAGTGCCATGGTCCTGACCTTACTCATGTCCATGTTTGCCCTGCTAGCTCACTGGATGGCTTGCATCTGGTATGTCATCGGCCGGCAGGAGAGCAACGACCCTGTGACCTGGGACATTGGTGAGCTTAGGGCATGACTGTGAAGCCCTTGTCATACAAATCCTGTGTGCATTGCACCAAACAGCATCAGGCACATCTCTTCGCAGAATTCATAGCCAGGACCTTCTGTATTTCAGCAGGATAGAATCTAAACTTTTGAAAGAGTTTGAAAGAAATGCAACATTTTTAGGGCACTGGGCTGGAACCACCTTTGCCAAGCTTTTGCCAAACTGTGGCAATCTAGTTGCACAAGTGTCCAACATAATTTGATTTAATCTAGGGAAAAGCAGCTTTGGAGCATAAGAACTTTAATGTCAGCAACATCAACAACACTTCATGCTAGCACATAGAATCCCATGAATAGTGATGCAACTTTTATTGTTATTTATTTATTTATGGTCAAAAGGACCCAAATTATAAACATAATCTAAACTTGACATTGAATAACAAGTAAAATATTTAATAAATAATATATTCAGGGCTTTTTTTTCTCATAGAATGCTCAGAACGGAGTTCCAGCACCTTTTTGGGATGGAACCTTGTAGGGTAGGCAAGGCAGGTTGTATGACATGTGTGAGTTCCGGCACCTTTTTCTTTTACAAAAAAAGCACTGAATATATTATACACTTAAAACCCGAGGTCATTAATTTGTTACTAATGCCAATGTTTTTATAGTCAACAATCTGTTGCTGCTGTAATTTTAGGATTACAGAGAGCCATTTGGGTATAATGGTTGAAATGCTGGCCTAGAAACTAGGAGCTTGTGAGTTCTAGTCCCGCCTTCAGCATGAAAACTGACTGGATGACTTTGGGCCAGTCAATCACAATCTGTCTAACCTACTTCACAGGGTTGTTGTTGTGGGGAAAATGGGAGAAGGAAGGAGTATTATGCAAGTTCACCACCAAGATACTTAAAAAGTAATAAAATGCTTTTAAAGATATAATAAGTAAATATATTTTAATCTGCAAGTGAAATTTTTTATGTTCCTGGTTTAAATATTTAACAGGCCAGATAACTTCCTGCTGAAGACTCTTAAAAATTTACAATAAAATATGAACCACCATTTCAGAATCAGCATCATTACAGGCATAAAATCTTTGAGAGATGGGAATTTTTTAACAATCTACCATATAGCTTATTTAAGTTGATTTTGAAAAAGATGTTCTGTATTTACAAAAATAGAAGCTCTTCAAATATTTAGGGAGTTGAAAAGTATACCTTATAATTATTTCCCAAAGTTGCAGTTGAGCACCATACACTGGATTTAGCTATTAATTCCTACACTGAACGATCCCATTGCCTTTGTTTTCATAATCAATTCATGGTCAATGAACTGCTGATGACATATCGCTGGACAATAAATTATCAGGATCAATGCCAATCTAACTAATATTTTGAGTCACCTGTTTAAACTACATATTTACAAAGGATTCATTTGGAGAATTCTTCCTCATTTTTAAAAAAACAACGTATTTGTAACCAAACTATAACAGCGCTAACCAAATCTTTGTTATCAAAGGGCATTGCCCAGTTTCCAAGATTAGGATTAGGATTTATTACATTTATATGCCGCCCTTCTCCCTAAGGACTCAGGGTGGCTCACAACAATAAAAATTAACAGACATAAAATACAAAAATTAAAAAAGAATTAAACAATGAATATAAGAAATACGGGACAATTTAACACAATAAAAACCAAATTAAAAAAAATGGTCGGTCCAGGCCCGCTTGTTGGAACAACCATGTCTTCAGGTCACGGCGGAAGGATCGAAGGTCAGGGGCCATCCCCAGCTCCGGAGGCAGTTCATTCCAGAGGGTCGGTGCGCCCACAGAGAAGGCTCTTCCCCTGGGGGTCACCAGCTGGCATTGCCTGGCCGATGGAACCCTGAGGAGGCCGACTCTGTGGGAGCAAACTGGGTGATGGGAGGTTGACATTGGCAGCAGGTGGTCTCGCAAGTACCCCGGGCCTAAGCCATGTAGGGCTTTAAAGGTAATTACCAGCACCTTGAATCGCACCTGGAGGGCAACTGGAAGCCAATGCAGCTCATGCAGGAGAGGTGTAACATGGGAGTATCGAGATACTCCCATAAGCACCCACGCGACCACATTCTGCACCAGCTGAAGCCTCCGGGTGCACTTCAAGGGCAGCCCCATGTAGAGAGCATTGCAGTAATCCAGGCGAGAAGTGACAAGGGTGTGGGTGACCGTGCATAGGGCATCTCGGTCCAAAAAGGGGTGCAACTGGTGCACCAGGCGAACCTGTGCAAAAGTCACGGTGGTTAGATGATGTTCCAGGTTAAGCCGTGAATCCAGGAGGACACCCAAGTTGTGGGCCCTTTCTGAGGGGGGCAATAGCTCTCCCCCCATCAAAAGAGATGGAACATGTTGGACAATGCGAGATGCTGGTATCCAAAGCCACTCAGTCTTGGAGGGGTTCAGCCTGAGCCTGTTCCTTCCCATCCAGACCCGCACCGCCTCCAGGCACCGGGACATCACGTCAAGGGCATCACTGGGTTGGCTCGGGATGGAGATAAACAACTGGGTGTCATCTGCATATTGGTGATACCTCATCCCAAAGCCAAGGATGATCTCACCCAGCGGCTTCATATAGATGTTAAACAAGAGAATAATAGACTTTGGAACATAACATGGGACATTTAAAAGAGATCTTAAAAAATTCACCTACAGTTGTGTTATGTTATTATTAGCAAATGTGATCCAAATTGGAGTTCCATATAAAATTTGATATGCAATATTGGCATTAAAAACTTGTATTACTACATGAACAAATCTTCATTTTGAGCAGGGGTCTTCAAACGTGGCCCTTTTATGACTTGTGAACTGGCTGAGGAATTCTGGGCGTTGAAGTCCACAAGTCATAAAAGGGCCAAGTTTGAAGACCCCTGATTTTGAGTAAAAATATTGAAACAAGGCTGTCATAATAGATTTGGCTTTCAGAAGTATTGCCTTATAATGATGTTGCCAAGTTAGAGGATGGTTAAATAAAATGTCCAGAATAAAATTCTCTACAACTTTACGAGAATACAATCAACAATATGCTATCATAACTAAAGCTTAATGTAATGTTTTTACATAATAATTATAAATATTTATTTTCCACCAGTTAAAAGCAAATTGTATATGTTTGGAATTGGAGGTATTAGAAATTTTGAAACTTAATATTTCCAATTAATTATATTTGAACAGAATTGGAATAATTATACAATTTGCTTTTTTAAAAAAACCCATGTATATTTTGTGATTCTAGATGATTAAATGACAGAACTGATCCTAAAATGAAGGCTTGGTGGCCAAGTTTCCTTATTTATCTGCCAAACCTTGGACAGGTGGATTGTATGGCAGACAGAAAGAATATTGAATAATTAAGTAGCAGGATATCCCATTTAAAAAACCCATGCTCATTATCTCAAGGAATATACTTTTGTTGAAAATAGAAAACTTTCATTTTTTTAAAAAAAATCCAGATTTTAAAGAGTATAAGGCAGGGAGCGAGAACTAGGAAATTTCCTTTCTCTCCTAAGCCCAGAGACTAGCAACACCTTGTTCATAACTAGTTCATAACTAGCTATAGATCAGATGAGAAATAGATATAGGGACAACATATGAAGTCTTTTCCCCTCGTTTATGTCTCACCATTTGCCCTAGTAATCAAACAGACTCATCAGTGCAAAAAAAAAGATGATGCTAAAAAAAAAGGAGCCATGGTGGCACAGTGGTTAGAATGCAATATTGCAGATAATTTAGCTCACTGCCAGGAGTTTGATCCTGACTGGATCAAGATTAACCCAGCCTTCCATCCTTCTGAGGTTGGTCAAATGAGCATCCAGATTGCTGGGGGCAATAGGCTGGCTCTGTAAACTGCTTAGAGACTGCTGTAATGCACTATGAAGTGGTATATAAATCTAAGTGCTATTGCTATACAGTCTTTGAAGAGTGATCTGGAGAATCAAAGTAATCAGAGTAAAATGGGACTTTGCATGGTGTATGTCAAAATCTGCCACATGCCAAGCTTCTTATTATGATGAAAGTCCTACCCATTTTGATTAATTGAAATATGGAATTTAAAAAATGATTGATGATCTAGTATTTAACTTGCTATTCTGCTTTGACAAGAAAATTGTTTAGGGCAGACCTCTTGAGACTTTCATCCTATAAATCTCAAGTTCTAAGATGCCTTATTATACTTAGTATAACTTCTGGATGTGTTCACATGTTGACTTTATCAATATGATTTATTTAGCTTATCATGTTGCAAGAATGCAAACAATTGTTATTTTTCTAACAAACCACAATCAAGTGAATCATGGCCTGGTATATGTAAAGCTAGTTATTGTGGGTAATTCTACAAACCATGGTAAAAAATAAACCAGAACTTAAAACAATGAGTAAACTCAGTCCTTTATTATTAGAAGCTTTCATTGATGATGTCAACAAAAATAAATTTAAAGATTATGTTAAGGTAAAGCCAAACAAATTATATTTCAATTTTAAAAATGACACTAGCTATATAAACTCTGAACTCTTGCCTACCCAAGAGGATTAACCTTTCATTGTGCCCAGCAGGCTGGCTCCATGAACTGGGCAAACGAATTGAGGCCCCTTATGTCAACATCTCTGTGGGTGGACCATCCATCCGCAGTGCCTACATTGCCTCCCTGTACTTCACCCTCAGCAGCCTGACCAGTGTAGGCTTTGGCAATGTCTGTGCCAACACAGATGCTGAGAAAATATTTTCGATCTGCACCATGCTCATTGGTGGTAAGTACACCCTGTGTATGGAAATATTTTTCTTCTCTTATGCTCTAATAGGAGAAAAAATGTCACTGGCATCAAAAACCATCTTTCCCAACTTAGATATTTGGACTACAACTCCCAAAGTCTCAGATATGATTCCAACTATGCAAGGGGAGTTGTGAGGGGGAAAAAAGGCAATGGGAAAGGGAAGGTCTATTAAGTTACATCATAGCCCTGGATCTAAATGATTAAATTAAGCCTCTGTAATCCAAAACATCCTACAGGTAGTCCACAACTTACAACAGTTCATTTAGTGACTGTTCAAAGTTAGAGTGGCAGTGAAAAAAGTGACTTATGACTGTTTTTCACACTTACAACCATTGTAGCATCCCCATGGCCACATGATCAAAATTTCGATGCTTGGCAACTGACTCATATTTATGAGTTGCAGTGTCCCAGGGTCATGTGATCATCTTTTGCAATCTTCTTAGAAGCAAAGTTAATGGGGAAGCCAGATTCACTTAACAACCATGTTACTAACTCAATAACTGCAGTGATCCACTTAACAACTGGCACAAGGAAAGTCGTACAGTGGGGCAAAATTGACTTAATAAATTTTTCACTTAGCAACAGAAATTTTGGGCTCAATTGTAATCCATATTAGCAAAGAGAAAAGAAAGGAGAGAGTGAGAAAATAATAATGAAGGGCTATTCCTTTTATAGGGACGCGGTGGCTCAGTGGGTTAGGACACTGAGCTTGTCGATCAGAAGGTCAGCAGTTTGGCGGGTCAAATCCCGAGTGCCGTGTAACAGAGTGAGCACCTGTTACTCGTCCCAGCTTCTGCCAACCTAGCAGTTCGAAAGCACATAAAATGCAAGTAGAAAAATAGGGACCACTACAGTGGGAAGGTAACAGCGTTCTGTGCGCCTTTGGCGTCTAGTCATGCCGGCCACATGACCATGGAGACATCCTCGGACAAGCACTGGCTCTTCGGCTTTGAAACGGAGATGAGCACCGGCCCCTAGAGTTGGAAACGACTAGCACGCATGTGCGGGGGAAACTTTACCTTTACCTTTATTCCTTTTATGCCAGGTTTGAAGGCTGGTTTCCTTGAAGCAGGTCTTGTAACTGTTGAAAGCAGCTCCTATTAGAAGGGTCATTCACCTAATCCAAATAAATGCTTGTCCTCATTTCTTCTCTTTGCTTCAGCTCTGATGCATGCCGTGGTCTTTGGCAATGTGACAGCCATCATACAACGCATGTACTCACGGCGCTCCCTGTATCATACCCGCATGAAGGATCTCAAGGACTTCATCCGTGTCCACCGCCTGCCCCAGCAGCTCAAGCAGCGTATGCTGGAATACTTTCAGACCACATGGTCTGTCAACAATGGCATTGATGCAAATGAGGTGGGGCAATTTTCTAGAGGGAGATTGGGAGGGAACATTGTCTAATGGCTAAAGAGGACAGCATGAATTCAAGAGGCCTGAATTTGTCACCCATTTATTTGCACGAAGGAGCAGGCTTTACAATCTCAAATATCAAGCTAGTGTAATAGCTGTTGATGGGTTGGAAGAGTCCATAATTGTGAAATCTTTAGAAATATAAAGGATTGCTATTGAAATGATACAAATTCAGAGAAAAGCACTACTTACCTTGTGCATCACTGGTTTATTTTAATATAGCTTGTGCAAAAATAACTTATTTCCACATCAGCACATCAATCTTTAGCCTCTTTTAATGTGGCCAGACTCTACTATCAGTTTGCATTATAGTAACTCTGAAATAAATCTTGGCTTTTACCTTGTCTGAGGTAAGCTTTAATTTTGGAGACACGAGAGAGAAAATAAAAGCAGAGGACAAAAAGTTTACAAATGAACTTGCCAAACCTCAGGATGTAACCCCAAATTAAAGATACAAAGTAGATTCTATTTTCCTTACAGTAATATTTCCCAGCCTTGGTAATAGATGTGTGGACTTCAGCTCCCAGAATTCCCCAGCCAGCATGCAGGCTGGACATTCTAGGACAGGGGTGTCAAACTGCCAGCCCGTGGGCCAGATGCATCATGGCGAAACCGCACCCACCCCATTGCCGGCAATGGGAAAAAAGTTGCAATACGTCACGACATGTCACGTGACGTTGTGAGTTTGACACCCCTGGAGTTGAAATTCTTGCATCTTCAAACTGCCAAGGATGAGAAACACTGGCTTAGAGCAATAGTAGTGGAGGAAGAAACGTTGCATTTTTTTTCCTGGAGTAAAAGCATCTTTTGAGAGAGGAATTATGGAGCAGGAAAATAGCAAAAAGAATTAAAGGGTTTTCTTCCAGAGTAGTTGTTTCCACACATGCACCCCACTTCAGAGGTTTTTCTTTTTTGAGGAGTCAAAAGTTCCCAAATTCTTTGCCCTTACCCTTCCAAGTCTCTTCTGATCAAAATCTAATCATTCCTGCTTCACATCTCTTTTAATCTTTGGAGTCTCCAAAACAAAGAGATTTTCAAAATAAAGTGATGAATGGATGACACATTATTCTCTTCTTGGCTTCAGAAATTTAATCTATCTGCCCCAAGTTTTACTGCCATTTTTTATGATGAATTATTAGAATCCAACAATTATACCCCACCCAAGTTTTTCCCGCCCCCATTCCTTGGATTCTGGACTACAGTATAGTTTTACATTTCTTAGACTTTTCTCCCTGAGTTTTCATCAACCCTGCACAATGGAGAATAAAAGCAGCTGCTCCTTATTCATTTATTTAAAACACTTTCAATCCCATCTGTCATATGAAAAATGGATTAAAGGCAAATATTTTTAAAAAAGCTCCCTCTCTATGTAAAAGGAAGATGGAGGTGGAAGGAAATGAAAAATAGAATCCACCAAGCTTAAGAACAAGTTCTTAAAGAGTAACAATGATTTGTGTATCAGGTTTTCCCACCCAATGCATGTTTGTTCAACTCTTAGCAATGGCCACATAGGAAGGGAAAGGGAAGGTTGATTTAAAACATCATCATTTAGATATGCTTCAATGAAAGAAAGAGTCTGATCTAGCTGATATTCTGAAAAGAATGATGGAATCGCCTTTATCTAATTCCAGCTGAAACTACAAAATATGACAATTTTCTATCAATCATCTCATTGATAAATAAGTGAGCTGGCCTCAACTGATGGGAGAGAGTAGTTTAAACAGGCTAGAAGTAAAGGAAGTTAAATCTTGGCACAATGGGAAATTACAATGTAGCAGTGTTTCTCAGGCTTGGCAACTTTAAGATGTGTGGACTATAACTTCCAGAATTCCCCAGCCCTCTGGCTAGGGAATTTTGGGAGTTGAAGTCCACACATCTTAAAGTTACCAAAGCTGAAAAACACTGGTGTAGCAGTAAATTTAATTGGCACCAAACTCCATACAAAAGCATCCTTCCTGCCTTTTCTCTGTAGCTCCTGCATGATTTCCCAGATGAATTACGAGCTGATATTGCTATGCACTTGAACAAGGACATTCTGCAGTTGCCGTTGTTTGAGAGTGCCAGCCGTGGCTGCCTACGGGCTTTATCCCTGCACATCAAGACCTCATTCTGCGCACCTGGCGAGTATTTACTACGTCAGGGAGATGCCCTGCAAGCAAATTATTTTGTGTGCTCAGGATCCTTTGAAGTCCTCAAGGACAACATTGTGCTGGCCATTTTGGGTAAGGCCCAGGAAAAAGAGTAGGCAATACAGCATCCATTTGGGCAGGGAATGATAGTTCCTGGGTCAGGGGACAATGGGAACTAAACAATAGTCCAGATTTGGAGCTTGTACTCATTTCCTTTTAGCACAAAGACACTTTACAAAACCTTTTCCAGGGGCATTTTCCTCATAACATTGCTTCCCTCTCATTGTAAATCCACTAGGTCCATTCCATTATTCCAATTTAGAAGCAGTTTCTTACTTCTTTTTATACAAAATCTTCCATGTGGATTACCTATGATACCTTGGGAGGGAAAAAAGTTTGAGGTGATGCTGTTAGGTCCAATGATAAGTTGATCCTACAAGACTGCTGCAGAAACATCTCCACATCCAGTTGTTGGCTCTTTGGGCTTTGATTGTGAGATAGACCAGACACCTGATCTTTTTTTCTTTAGGAGATCAGCCAGCAACTCTTCTATTGCTACATCTGATTATTATGTTTTTGGGTGTGCGTGCATGCACTGCAGCAATCATAAAGTAGGGAAAGTGAGACAGACTTCCATAAACATAGGATAAGGAAGGGGGAGAGAGCCGAGGCTTTTTAACCAACAAAAATTATTAATGGAGGCAATTAATTCCAAGAGGGAAAATGAAAAGATGATCCAAAGGCAAAATAGCACCAAGAGCTATCATTACAGCAGATTCTCAGTTCTCAGTTCTCTGGCAAAATCATAGAACTTCTGGGTGTTTTGAAAAAACTCAGATGTATTCTCTCTCTCTCTCTCTCTCTCTCTCTCTCTCTCTCTCTCTCTCTCTCTCTCTCTCTCTCTCTCTCTGTGTGTGTGTGTGTGTGTGTGTGTCATAAGAATGCAAATATTTTTGTAGGAAACAAAAATGAAGGACAGGTGAATAAAAAAGAAAAAGCAAGGCTTAAATTCCCAGTGTTCAGGGATACAACAGGTGGCTGTTTTTACCACTAGCTGGTAGCAGCTGCAGAGCACAGTTGAGACTGCTTTGGAACTATCCTGCATAAAATTATGTCAAAGCAGCAAAACTACTTGCTTTATTGTTAACTTATAGTTAGGGTAATCTCTTTTGGCTGTGTTGGCAGCACAATTTTTGTCAATATATTTTCCTCCCAATTCAAGGAAAGAAGAAAGCATATTAATATGACCATGCGGAAAATTTATAGAATTTGAATGATGAGCTTGGTTGCTAGGAAGTGAAGTTCAGCAAATGATTAAACTGTGGATGAGCTCTTTGACAAAACAAAAGGCTGCTGGGTATCCATTTTAGACATTTATATTCTCTAACAAGTACAGGAACTCACAGGACAATCTGTATAGCTTTAGAAAAGTCATTTAAAAAAGCAAATGTGAGTGACTTGTTTGGCAATAGTTCCAGAGTTGTCTGTGTGAATCCAGCTCATTGGTGCTTATTCAATAAACCTTGATTTGATAAGCTGTAGCTAGCATAATGTGTGAACTTAGTCACCACCTAGCAAAAGGTCAATTTCAGAATTGATTCTGAGCACCAGCAGTCTCCAGATGTGTTGACAGTAATGTCCAGAGTTCTTAGCCATCATTGCTAGGTGGGGGAAGAAGCCATGTTTAGCGCAGTCTTCTGTATACTAAGAGCAGATCAAATTTTCCCACCCAAGTTTTGGGAATCTACTACATGGAACAAAAAAAAAACACAAAACCTAATACAGTCTGAGGAACCCTTTTTTCTTGTTTTTGTTTCCGGATTTTTTTCTATCTCTTTTTTGTAAAAGTGAAATTGTAATAAATATTTCCCACTAAATGTAAATACCAGATGTAAATCTGTTTACCATAGCCATGGAAAAGAATGGTAAGAACTGAGAAAGCAGGCAATTTAGAGTTATTGTAATTTTAATAAAAATAAAAACTTTAAAAAATCAAAAACAAAGAAAGAATAACAATACAATCCATCTTCATCAGGCAAAATCCTTGTCCCAAGGTCCAGACAGTATTTGCATTTGAACTTCATAATAAACTGTGATTTACTTAACTATGGAATGATGTAGCAAGAGTGGCCTAAGCTCACACACTCCATTAAGTTATCAACCATGATTTACATATTACAGAGGACAGTCCAAATCTCTAAACGAAAACGAAGCAAATTATTTGATGGCTTTGCATAACTTGTGAGCCACTCATTCTATGACTTTGAAACATTGTTTGAGTATACAAAGGCAGAGGCAGCAATAACCTCTCTGCCTCCCATCCCATTCATACATATCCCAAACCTTAACTTTTTGTAGGTAAAGGAGATCTTATTGGTGCTGATCTGCCCAGTAAAGACCAAGTCATCAAGACCAATGCAGATGTCAAGGCACTGACCTACTGTGACCTCCAATACATCAGCCTACGTGGACTTTTTGAGGTTCTGGAGTTGTACCCTGAATATTCTGCCAAGTTCATGGCAGACATCCAGCAGGACCTCACTTTCAACCTACGTGAGGGTAGTGAGATTGAGGTAGGTGGATATGGATGACATTGTCCTGTGCCTTTAGCTCTTCATCCTGGCAGAGCGATTCTAAGTGAAGATCATTCGACTTACGCAGGAATTTTCTTTGTCCAAGCCACTAGAATCCATGCTTCCACTCTGACAACTCTGGAAGAGCTCTTCTACGTAATAATGGAAAGGAAGTTCTCTGCTTCCTTTATATTTTGTCTCTATCCCACAACCTTATGGAAGTAGAACAGGAAAGGGGGATTTGATTTTATTCCATATTCTATGTGGTTACCATAATTATGCAGACCAGTATTTCTCAGCCTTAACAACTTTGTGATATGTGGACTTCAGCTCTCAAAATTCTCCAGTTAATATTCTTAGCTGCTATTTTCACAGCCAACAAAATGTTGGAAAGTAATTACATACAGTATGTAAGTCCATTCTCTCCTGATTATGTTATCCAGAGCAAAGGATGTATAGGTAAAGGTAAAGGTACCCTTGCACATGGGTGCTAGTCGTTTCCAACTCTAGGGGCCGGTACTCATCTCCGTTTCAAAGCCAAAGAGCCAGTGCTTGTCCGAGGACGTCTCCGTGGTCATGTGGCCGGCATGACTAGACGCCAAAGGGGCACGGAACGCTGTTACCTTCCCAGTATAGTGGTCCCTATTTTTCTACTTGCATTTTTATGTGCTTTCAAACTGCTAGGTTGGCAGAAGCTGGGACGAGTAACAGGCACTCACTCTGTTACACGGCACTCGGGATTCGACCCGCCAAACTGCCAACCTTCAGATCAACAAGCTCAGCGTCCTAACCCACTGAGCCACCACGTCCCTAAGGATGTGTAGCCCACTCTGTTTCCTCAATTGCACAATTTATAGAGATAGACATCAAATGTAGAGAGACTAGGAACATCCACAATACATTACTTCATTACATGGAAGAAAATGCATAGTGAACCTGCTATAATCAAGGATTCCAATGTTAAGCATACCTTCTCTTCTCTTCCTGGGAGGCAATAATGTCACAGGTCTGGCATAGTTACATTTGATATTGCTGCTATATCTGAAAGTGGCTATATAGTTTATACAAATTTCACCTAATTAAAGCTGCAATGGTAGTTTTAAAGTCCTAATAATCTAGGAATGAGACTTCAGGCCCTTAAATACTGAATCTCCTTATGTTGCCATTAAGGGTTTCCAAATCATTTTGACAATTTAACTTTTGATGCAAGATTCAGGATTTTACCTACAGGAACATTTGCACATACAAATGTTGTGATTGCTCATCAGCCAGTGGATCCAGTAGCTGAGTCTGAGGAATCAGAGGAGGAGGAGGGGCCTGGAGTGACATCAGAGTCAGTGGATGGCTCTGAGGAGCTCCAAGACTTACAGTCTGAAGAGGAGCCTGGCCCCTCTATTCACGCTCAGGCTGTGCTGGGAGTCTGAGTTGGACAGTTATGACTCACAGCTGGGTGATATCCAGGATGCACATAAACGCCGGCAAGAAAAGAGAGCAGGACAGAAGAATGCAATGGGGCTGCTCCAAAGGCAAAGGAGCAGGCATTAGGAAAGCCACGCCTTAGCTGCATAATAAAAGGGTAGGTGTGGGAGGTACTGGTTGCCAAAGGCAATCGCTCGTGTTGAGGATCAAGTTTCTGTGAACTGTGTTTGTTTGCCCTGGACATTGACTCGGTCTGTGAATAATAAAAGGGGTTTGGGTTTTTTCCCTGTGGTTCTTGCCTGCTTGATTGGAAGAGGGATTTCTCCGTGTGAGCATAACAAGGACTGACGTGGGCTGGGACAGAACTCATACCCAGACAAAGTCTGTGTTAAATAGCGGGTTCTTTGATGCAGGAATGAAGACGCGAACAAAGTACAAGTACAGGTAACTCACAGTTTATTTCATGCTGTGACTGTACTGAGGGTGTAATGTAGCGGGTCCGACGCAAGGAAGAGACGTCAGCCGGAGTACGTGTTCAGCGCTTTATTGTGGGAGGGGGTCGCGTACTGGAGAACAAGGGCTACCTGGCCTCCTTATATACCTGGCCAGGTAGGCGGCTAGCCAATGGGGTTGGCCCTAGGTTTCCCGCCGAAACTGGGTTTCCCGCCAAAACCCTCCAGGCCAACGCCCCCTGGTGTCCGCTGCTATGCAGAAGCCTGCACCTGGATACATAACACCGGGAAATGGCTGCAACCAGCCGCAATGTATAGTCTAGCCACTAGGTGGCAGCCAATAGGTTTGAATCAACCATTGCCGCCTGGAGTTAGCCAATTGCAGCACAGGAGACTTGTAGTTTGGGTTGCTGGAGAGCCGTTAGCTGCTCCAGCAACCCATATGGTATTCCCTCAAAAAGCCCAGTACATAACACCCCTCCCCCCTTAGCTCAGACCATAATAATATCAATTAGTCACAACAATTGTCAAAACTTAATATCCAAACACATTAAAGTAAAGTGATAAAAAAACAATGTGGACTACAATGTTATTAAACAACGTCTGAATGAATAGGTTACCAAAATGGCACTTTTAGACATTTACATCATAACACTAGTTCTGTAGTCAAGTGGCAACAGTATTTACACAACATATAACTCTTTATTTTACAATGTAATCTGCAAGATATGAAGGAGGCTTGTGAGCCCTAGAGGAACGTCTCGGAGTTCCCATCACTTTGTGGTCTACCAGCTTACCCAGTGGGCTGGGTAGACTTGTGTCCCTTTGTGCTCCTGAGTCAAGGGGATTCGATGCACTCTGGCTGGACTCTCCAGTTGGCCCACCCCAGAGTCAGACAGTTCGGCAGAGTAGGCACAGCGGTTGCTGAAGTTCGGTTGGCTTGCTCCTTCAGGGGACCCATGTTGTACTCCAGGGCTCCCCATTTCTCCCTCCAGTTCTGCCTCAGTTAAGAAGGAAAAGTCCTGATAGTCCATGTGAGGACTGGCTTGACCACATGTTTGAGGACCTTGGGAGAGACTTATGATGCAGTCCTCACTTAGTGGCCATTCTGGAAACCGTTTCCTGAGCTGATCAATGTGTCTTCTGACAACCCGACCTCCCTCCAACCCCACTACATAAGATAGGGGTCCAGATGCCTTGGTTATTTGACCAGGAACCCATAAATTCCCTTGACCATAGTTCCTGGCCCAAACCCAATCGCCCATGTGTAGCCACCTTGGGGGTTTTGGTCAAGAGGCTTCTGCTGCCACTCTATCTGGATGCAACCTGTCCAGTTTAGTAATCAAACGCCTCCCCCAACGTAGTTCTGCAGGACTCTTGCCTGTGGCAGTGCAGGGCGTAGAATGCTGGCAGAGTAAAAAATCTGCCAATCTGTGATGCCAGTCACCTGTGACAATGCGCCTGAGTGCCTCCTTCATTGTCCTCACCATGCGTTCAGATTGACCATTAGAAGATGGATGAAAAGGTGCAGACATTGCATGTCTGATGAGATTAGCTCTAAGGAAAGCCTGAAATTCAGCAGCAGTGAATTGGGCCCCACTGTCTGAAACTAAGACATCTGGCAACTCACGTGTGGCAAAGAATTTTCTCAGCACCTGGATAGTCCTAGCAGTAGTTATATTAGGAACTGGAATTACTTCCAGCCATTTGGAGTGGCTATCCATTACTATAAGAAAGAGCTGTCCTTGAAAAGGCCCAGCGTAGTCTATGTGAACCCTAGACCAGGGAGTGTGCGTTTCCTCCCACTTATGAACTGGAGCCTGTGGCATTTCAGGCCTAGATTGCTGGCATGTATAACAACCATGGACTTGAGCCTCAATGTCCTTATCAAGGCCAGGCCACCAGAGGTAGCTTCTAGCTAAAGCTTTCATTCTGACAATGCCTGGATGGCCTTCATGTAATGATTCTAAAACCCTGTCTCTTAGGGAAGTGGGAATTATAACTCTATTACCCCATAAAATGCACCCTTTATGGGCAGATAATTCATGCCTCCTGACAAAATAGCTCTGAAATTCTGAGCTTTTGGATTTTTTTCCAATCAGCCCATATATACCCATGACAACACTCTGCTAAGTATTTTATCTGTGGCAGTTTCAGCAGCAATGTCCCCTGTATGGAGGGGAAACTCAGATATGTCCTGTATGGACAATATTCTAGCAGCAGGAGTCGGATCTGGATCCATTAGTGGTAGTGGTAGTCTGCTGAGGCCATCAGCATGGCCCATTTCCTTGCCCGGTTTGTGAATTAATTTAAAATTGTATGGAGATAGGAAAATAGACCATCTCAACATTCTTGGAGATAGTATGTGGGGGGTTTGTTTGTCTGTTGTGAACAGTCCCAACAGAGGTTTGTGGTCAGTGTATACTGTGAAATCCCTGCCATATAAATAGTCATGTAATTTTTTTATTCCAGCAATGATGGCCAGGGCCTCTTTGTCAATCTGAGCATAGTTTCGCTCAGCAGAGGACAATGTCCTTGAGTAAAATGCTATAGGAACCTGTTTCCCATTTTTTTCTATGTGGCTTAAAACTGCCCTCACCCCATAGGGAGATGCATCACATGCAAGACATACAGGTTTAGACTCTTTGTAGTGAGTTACAGTGGACTGTTCTGACAATAGTGCTTTTAAGTCCTGGAAACTTTTTTCATGTAAGTTAGTCCATTTCCATGGAGCTTTCTTATCTAGAAGCCTGTGGAGGGGCTCTGCTATTGCTGTCTTATGAGGTAGAAATGTGTGATAGACGTTTAGGAGACCCAAGAATGCTTGTAGCTCTCCTTTTGATTTGGGCCTAGCAGCCATTTTAATGGCCTTTACTTTAGAATCAGCGGGGTGAATGCCATTAGCATCAATTCGGAAACCCAGGAATTCTGTTGAAGAAACCCCAATAGTACACTTGTTCTTTTTTAATTTGAGGCCTGCTTTGTGAAGCCACTGCAAGGCAGCCCTGAGCCTACTGGCCAATACTTCAGGGGATTACCCTGCAATAAGAACATCATCAAAATAAGGGCAGACGCCCTGAATACCCTTGAGTGTACACTCCATGATTCCCTGAAAAATACCCAGTACAACACTGACTCCAAACTGTAAGCGTTTAACTTTGCCCCTCTGTGAGTCACGATCGTTTGAGCTGCGGCTGTGGCTTCATCAACCAGCAATTGCTGATAGGCCTGTGCTAAATCAAGTTTAGCAAAAATAGTACCCCCTTGCAATGAGGCTAAAATATGGTTGACCACAGGGACTGGGTAAGCGTGTTGCTTGAGGGCTTTATTTAAGGTGCATGTATAGTCAGCACAAATGCGAATTTCCCCATTGGCTTTAAGTGGAGTGACTATAGGAGTTTCCCACTCCCCACCATCAACAGGCTGTAACACGCCCTGTTGTACAAGCTTATCAATTTTGGAATCAATTTTATGTTTTAAGGCAAAGGGGACCCTACGAGGCTTAACCCTGATTGGAACTACATTGGGATCTAGCTTAAATGAAATAGGCGGGCCTTTGTATGTCCCTAGGGTTGAATCAAAAACATCCGCGTATTCCTCGCACACTGACGCAAGGTCTGCAGTTTGTGTCCAGTTTATGCCAGTAATCTGAATACCTAAGGCATCAAAACAATCGAGTCCAATGAGATTCATTCTCTGGCCCCCTACTACTATTACATCCAGGTGCCCCAAAAACCCTTTAAACTTAACCAACAAGGTGGTTTCTCCCTTAACTTTAACGTGAGCATTTTGAAAATCCGTTAGGATTATATCTGAGGGTCTTAGTTTGGCCCAATTGTTACTGCGCCTACACACGAAGTTAAAAGTGTCTTGAGAAATTGAGATGGCAGAGCCAGAGTCAAATTCTATCTTACATGGAACTCCTTGTAGCTCTACCATGAGCTTAAGTTTGGGTTTGAGGGGGCGATGAGGGGCGGTGCAGCATACGCTTCTATGGCTTCTGAAAAATCCCACACTAACCGGACCCTTGGCGCCAGTACCTCTCCTAGTCGGTTCTTCCGACTGGTGTTTGAGTAGCCGGTCTCTCTGGTGGGCTCTGCAAACCACCACAATGTGGCCTGTCATTCCACAAGCTCTACACGTGGCTGAACGAAATCTGCAATTGGCGCGAACATAGTTGCCGCCACACCCCTTACACCTCGGTAAGAGAACTGCCTTGTAACTGTCCTCTCGCTGGTAGCTGTCGCGGTGTTGCGCATTGGGTTGCTTTTGGAGTCGGTTGATTTCAGGTTCTTCTTCCTCAGAAGATTTTCTGGTGCATTTGGCATCCTCACGATGGACCGTTTCTTCGAACTTTGTCGAGTTGGTGGGCTGAACTGTCTGAACTGCGCCCCCGGCAGCTTCGTCGGCCATCACCTCATCCAGTGCTTCAGAAAACGTTAAATTTGGCCTAGCAAATAGTCTCTGCTAAAGCGTTCTGTCCCATAGGCCACAGACGAGCAGGTCTTGTAATCGCTCTTCTAAATTTGAGAATTTGCATAGGTGTGTGGCCTGCCTTAGGCCCGCTATGAACTCTGAAGCTGACTTCCCAGGGAGCTGCACTTTTTGGTCGAACTTGAACCACCAAGCCATCTCAGACATCTTGGGCTGGAAGTGCCCGGTTAGCTTCTTTTTGAGATCTGTGTAGGAGACCACTTTGATTGGTGTCGGCACAAAAAGGTTCTCGGTTAAATCAAAAGTTGCTGGGCCACACACGCAGAGTAGCGTTGTGGCCTTCAGTCCTTCTTCCGCTATTTGATTGGCTCTGAGATAGTTTTCTACTTGCGATAAATATGATGGCCATTCCTCCAGGTGTTTCACATCAAATTCTCGCAGCTTTCCAACTTTCGAGATTCTTCTTGCTAGTTCCTGCATTCTTCAGGATCCTGCTTCCAGGCTCAGGGAATGAGTCCACTGAGCATGAGGTCGCTAGCGTAGCTTGCTAGCCGGCCTTGAGGGGGGGGAATGCCTCTTCCCTCCGGCGTGTGCTGCCTTTCCCTCGTAGACTTCAGCTCTTAGTCAGTGAAGTAGAATCCCACCCTCGTCGCCACTGTTAAATAGCGGGTTCTTTGATGCAGGAATGAAGATGCGAACAGAGTACAGGTAACTCAGTTTATTTTGTGCTGTGACTATACTGAGGGAAATGGCTGCAACCAGCCGCAATATATAGTCTAGCCCCTAGGCAGCAGCCAAAAGGTTTGAATCAACCATTGCCACCTGGAGATAGCCAATTGCAGCACACGAGACTTGTAGTCTGGGTTGCTGGAGAGCTGTTAGCTGCTCCAGCAACCCACATGGTATTCCCTCAAAAAGCCCAGTACGTAACAGTCTATGAACTCAGTCTAAATCTAAGTCTCAAATGTCTCATGCAGCAGGAGAATTTAGAATTCATTTCTAGGAAATACCTAAGCCCTGCATGCCATGATCTAAAAAAGACTTTTGTTGAGAATAGAATCACTTATCTAGTCAATGGGAATAGGTCTTACATAGATGATCAGAAAACCCTGAATAAATCAGAGGGTTTTAAATATGGGGTAGTTGGAAGCATTTGGAAATATATATTCAGCTAGTTTGAAGCTATACATAAAGTAAATAGAATTGTCTTGCAGCTGCTTTCAGTATATTGATATTCCAAGTGGTGTGCTGCCTGTTGTCCTGATGACTATCTATTCTTAACTTGACTAGCAATCTTTAATAGCTTTGTTCTGCATCAGAATGACTAGGCACAGAATTTTTAACTGTTTTCAGCTAATGAGCAAATTTTGAATTTGGGAAACTTGCTATCTATGTTGCCCTTCCTTCCTTCCTTCCTTCCTTCCTTCCTTCCTTCCTTCCTTCCTTCCTTCCTTCCTTCCTTCCTTCCTTCCTTCCTTCCTTAGATTTAGATTTATTAAATTTATATGCCACCCTTCTCCACAAGGACTCAGGGTGGCTCACAACAATAAAAAATTAAAAAACATAAAGTACAAAATTTAAAAAAGAATTAAACAATGGATGTAATAAATAAATGACAATTTAACCCAATAAAAGCCAAATTTAAAACCATAGTCAGTCCAGGCCCGCTTGTTGGAACATCCATGTCTTCAGGTCATGGCAGAAGGACTGAAGGTCAGGGGCTGTCCGCAGCTCCGGAGGCAGTTCATTCCAGAGGGTCGGTGCGCCCACAGAGAAGGCTCTCCCCCTAGGGCTCACCAGCCGGCATTGCCTAGCCGACAGAACCCTGAGGTGGCTGACTCTGTGGGAGCGAACCGGGCGATGGGAGGTTGAAAATGGCAGCAGGTGGTGATTTCTTAATAATAACTTTGATGTAGCTTGTGTTGAAGAAACAGGCTGTGTTTGATAATTTAGAGAAGAGATTGCATAATACACTAGTGCCAAAAAGCCCATAAACACCCTCCACACACACAAACACACAAAGGATAGGTTTGTGAAAAGTAATTAATTAAATATTTTCATGCTCTTGTTTTTGCTTTTCTTCCAGGGGCTTCTCCGATTTACCAGATCCCCATGTTTATCCCAGGTAACGTGAAGTTTATACTGAGGAAAAAGTAGGCAAAGTTTTTTCATTGGATTATGTTGAATTTTGGGGAGTGTGTGGATGTGAATGAAATTCTTGGCTGGGAATACTGGGAGTCATAGTCTAATAAATTTACAGAAATGATATTTAGGATCATTGGCATAAATATAGTGAAACTGCATCTTGGAGTCCCTGTACAGTAGGTAAGAGGAAACAAGTGATGGAAGAGACACCATAGCTATCACCTCATCTGCTTTTGTTCTAGAGTCAGCTATCATTAATTAGATGGCAGAAAGCAAGTAAAGGGGGAGGAGTAATATTTTGGGGGATAGGGACATGAGAGGAAACCCTCATAAGGACAAGTCCATTACAGCTGTGGTGACAGAATGAATAAGGAGATTGTGTGACTTTTTTCTTCCATTTCCTTTGTGTGTCCTCAGTTGCATTGGCTATGGGATTATTTATTTAGCCCTGAATACCGGGGGCAAGGGGTAATTTGAGAAGTTTCCTTTGTGGCTCAGAGAGTTGTACTTACAATCCTGTCTAGGCCTTTGAATTTAACTCCTTATCAGTGTAGACATCCATATTAAAGGTTTTTTTTATTGAAAAGTTTTACAATACATTTTTTAACAAAACAAAACCCCTCCCAACCCCCTCCCCTCTCCCCAACCCTCCCCAACACCTCCCTCCCTTCCCCCTCCCCCCTCCCCGACTTCCCAGAGCTAAATACAGGGTATAAAAATACAAACAATCATAATCTACCTTATGCAAACGACAATAAGCTATTAAATCTATCACACTTTAACTCTTATAAAATAACTACAAGCAATATAAATATCACATCAATACTTATTCAAATGCTAGATGAAACTTTTTAGTCCCATATTTATTCTGAATATAATCAATCCATTTTTTCCACTCCACAATATATCTCTGTTGCGAATGGTCTTTCAAGTACGCTGAAATCTTTGCCATTTCCGCCAGGTTGGAAACTTTTAAAGTCCATTCTTCTATAGTCGGCAGTTCTTCCTTCTTCCAATATTGCCCTACTAAAAGTCTTGCTGCCGTAATTAAATTCAACATCAACTTAG
Source organism: Vipera berus (assembly GCF_964194415.1). Classification (NCBI taxonomy): domain Eukaryota; kingdom Metazoa; phylum Chordata; class Lepidosauria; order Squamata; family Viperidae; genus Vipera; species Vipera berus. The sequence continues at coordinate 37,327,547 of NC_138205.1, read as the reverse complement.
TGTCCACAACAGTAGTATCAGTAATAATACCCAGTAAAAACAATTGCGGACAAAACTTTATCCTTTTCTTAAATATCTTTTGCATATTCCACCAGATTTTAATCCAAAAATCTTTAACCGTTTTACAGGTCCACCATATATGAAAATACGTTGCATCTTCACCACCACACCTCCAACATTTAGGCTGGCAGTTCGGATACATACTTGCTATTTTTTTAGGATCTAAGTGCCACCTATAAAACATTTTATAAAAGTTCTCTCTTAAGTTTTGAGCTTGCGTAAATTTTACATTTCTCACCCAAATCTTTTCCCAAGTATCCATTGTAATGACTTCTTGAAAATTCTGAGCCCACTTTATCATACAATCTTTAACAAGTTCTGTCTCTGAATCAATTTCTATCAATGCAAGATATATCCTTTTAATATGTGCTTGACCTTGATCTCTAATTTGCTTTACCAGATTTTCATCAGTCATTGAAAAACCAATTTTCTGGTCTTCTTTCCACCTGGCCCGTAATTGCCCATACTGAAACCAAGTTTGTACAATCTTTTCTTCTCTTAAAATATTATACGGCTTCAAATGCCATACATTCCTTTCCAAACTTAAAATTTCCTTATATGTAGTCACATCATATTTAAACCCAACACTTATATTTTCTATTGCGTGTTTCGGTATTGCCCATATAGGTATCTTATAATTTAACTTATGTCTATACTATTTCCAAACTCGCAACAGAGCATGTCTTAAAATATGTACCTTGAACACATTATCCACCTTCTTATCATACAATAAATATGCATGCCAACCAAATAACAAATCATGGCCTTCAAGATTTAATAATCTCACTTGTGTTAAATTAATCCAATCACTTATCGCTGACAAAGCAGCAGCTTCATAGTATAGTTTAAGATTAGGCATTTTAAGACCACCTCTCTCACGCGTATCCTGCATAATCTTAAATTTAACTCGTGGCCTTTTCCCTGCCCAGACAAATTTATTAATACCCTTTTGCCATTCCTCCAAGTTTGAGTCCTTTTTAAGAATAGGTATCATTTGAAATAAAAATAAAAATTTCGGCAAAACATTCATTTTCACTGCTGCAATTCTTCCCAATAAAGATAATTGTAGTTTTTTCCAGCTATCCAATTCTTTTTGAACTTTTCCCCATAACTTTTCATAATTATTTTTATATAGCTTTACATTTGAGGGTGACAAATATATCCCCAAATATTTAACCCTTTTAACAATTTCAAATCCCGTTAGCTCTTCTAAAACAGCCTTTTGTGATACTGTCATATTCTTAGACATTTTAGTTTTTTGTATGTTAACCTTGAATCCAGAAACTTTCCCATACTGCATTATTATCTCCATCAGTTCTACAACTGAGTCTTCAGGCTGAGTTACCGTAACAACCAGATCATCTGCAAACACCCTCAGTCTGTAATCCTGATCTCTTATTTGAATTCCCCTAATTTTTTCCGAGTCCCGTATTTTAATCAATAATATCTCCAATGTTAAAACAAATAGTAAAGGTGACAACGGGCACCCCTGCCTTGTGCCCTTTTCAATGTTACATACTTCCGTCAGACTATTATTAACTATTATACGGGCTGTTTGCTTTTGATATAGTGCCCTAATTGGTTGTAAAAATTTATCCCCCAAATTCATTTTATCTAATACTTTCAACAAAAATTGCCAATCCAATTGATCAAAGGCTTTTTCAGCATCCAAGAAGATCAACGCTGCAGGGATCTGATTGTTTCTTTCCAAAAATTCCAACTAATCAACTATATGCCTCACATTGTTCTTCATTTGTCTACCACTTATAAACCCAGTTTGGTCACCATGAATTACTTGTTGCAATACCCTCATTAATCTATTAGCTAAAACCTTAGCAAATATCTTGTAGTCCGTATTCAAAAGTGATATTGGCCTATAATTTTTTGCTTGGGTGACATCCTGGTCTTCCTTCGGAATCAGAGAAATAAAAGCAGTTTTCCAGGACAGGGGCACCCCTCCTCCCATTTGAATTGTCTGAAACAATTCCCTTAATGGATTTACCATCTCTAACTGTAAATTTTTATAATACACAGCAGTCAATCCATCCGTACCTGGCGCCTTACCCACTTTCAATTGTTTAATTGCTGAAAAAAATTCTTCCTCAGTTATCAATTGATTCACCTCTTCCTTTTGTTCTTGTGTAAGAACAGGAATATTAGCATTCATCAAATATACATCAATATCTGCCTCACTAATCTTATCTCTAGCATATAACTTAGAGTAAAAATCAACAAAAGTCTTCTTAATAAGACTCTGCTGATACACTACCTTACCCTTATGTTCTATTCTATCTATATTAGAAGCCCTTTGCTTCTTCCTTAACAAATAAGCTAACCATCTACCTGGTTTATTGGCATTGCAAAAAGTATTATGTCTAGCATACCTTAAGTTAGTTGCCACTTGATCAGCCATCAACTTGTCGAACTGTCCCCTTAATAAATTAATTACCTCTTTAATCTTCACATCCGATGGATTCAAAATTAAAGCCTTTTCTTTTTCCCTAATTTCATTCTCTAATTCCTTCCTCCTGAATTCCAGATTGCGTCTATATTTGTTATTCAAATATATTAATACACCTCTCATATAAGCTTTACTAGCATCCCAGACCATTTCAATAGAAGTACCTTTATGCATATTAATTTTAAAAAAATCCTTCATCTGTTTTTTACATTCTTCCACATTTTCCTGATTTCTAAACAGATTCTCATTTAGACGCCAGGAACACCTATCTCTATTATCTTTTTCTATCTCTAACCAGACTGGACTATGATCAGACATAGTTCTTGGACAAATCTTAATCTTCTTAATCCTGGAAAAGAAATCATTAGTAATTAGTATAAAGTCAATCCTAGAAAAAGATTGATGTCTATCAGAAAAAAAAAGTATAGTCCTTCTCTTGCAAATTTCTTTCTCTCCAAATATCTAGCAGTTACAAATCATCCTTCATTTCAAAAAAAGATTTAGGCAGTTTAGCATGACTTGGAATACTTTTAAAAAAAACCACTCGTCCATTTGTACATCCAAAACACCGTTCCAGTCTCCCATAAAAATAAAAGATTTATAATCTCACTGAGTAATCTTGCTGTGTAGTAAACTATAAAAGTCTGCTTGTTGTTGATTAGGAGCATATAATCCAACCAGAAGTGTTTTCTTGCCTTCTATTAACAGTTCAATTATAACATATCTTCCTTGTTTATCTGCTTCAATTAACTCCGCTGTCAAGGTATTCTTAACATAGACAACCACTCCATTTTTCTTATCCGTTGCGGATGCAATAAATTGTGTACCCAGTCTTGAATTTAATAAGTACTTTTGATCCGTAACTCTAATATGTGTTTCTTGTAAACAAATAACATCATTCTTAAATTGTTTTAAATATTGAAAAACTTTCTTTCTCTTCTGTGGTGAATTTAAGCCATTAACATTCCAAGTTAGAAACTTTGTCGCCATCCTTCACGACCCGAAGCTTTTGGAGCGCTTCTTCCAAAATCACCTGGACTCTCTTAGGTCACGCTCCTCCCACAGCTTCACTATAAGTAAGTTTTGGAGGTGCCATCATGACTTTCTGCTGTTCTTGTTCTTGCTCTCGTCTCATTCGTCTCGAAGCAGCACGCGTCATCCTCTGGTCTCTGGCCTCCTCCGATGATACTGAAATTTGATCCACTCCTGTAGCTTTCTCTTCTATCTGCATCATTCCTTCAGCACCTTGTAAATTCTCACTACATAATTGAGGCTCTCCCTCACCATTCTTCTTTGTAGATTCCAAAAGTGGTATGGGGACTGCTTTTAAAACATTACTATAGAAATCATGTGCCTGCAACACTGTAGTAAGACGATGTCTCATGCCTCCATGCATCACCACCATACCCACTGGTATCTCCCATCTGAACTTAATATCACGTCGTCTTAATTCTTGTGCCAAAAAGGCAAATTCCTTCCTTCTCCTTAGAATTCTTGGAGGGATCTCTTTTAAAATCAAAACTTCTTGCTCAGCAATTGCAAATTTAGTATTATAAAAGGCTTGAATAACCTCATTTCTAATTGCTCTCTTTGTAAAATAAACCACCACATCTCTGGGTAATTTCCTTTGTCTTGCAATCCACGAATTAACACGGAAAATTTTATCTATATCTTCCATAATTGCATCTGCTGGTCGCCCCAGCACACCTTCCAAAGCCTCAGAAACTATTTTCTTCAAATTTTCTTTAGGATCCTCTTTTAAGCCTCTGATTCTCACCGCAAACTCCATCTCATGGTACTGTACCAAGGTCAAATCACTATCAATTTTCTCCACCACATTTTCAGTCTCTGTCATTTTTGCATCTAATCTAATATTATTTTGGCTGAGATCTTCCACTCTCTCGTCCAAGCGTTCTATGCATACAGCCATGCCTTGAAATGCAAGTAAGATGTCTGCCCTAATTTCTGTTAACTTCTCATCCAGAAGCTCTGTAAGCTTTTCATCCATAAGCTCAGCTAATTGTTGTGATTGCTTTTTCATAGCCTCTTGCAGCACATCCTGCAGGTCTTTAACTGTAACAGTTGGTACAGGTGCAGGTGCAGAGGGAGGGGGCATTAAAGCTTGTAACGAAGACTGCTGCACCGGAGAAGCCCCCGCGCTTCTAGGAACTTTAGAGGATTTGGCAGCCATTTTCACCCACTATTGCCTGCTACGCACTTTCACTTTCAAACTCCACAAAGTCCATTGAGTTAAAGATCATAAATTCACTTTCACCTGGATCTCCTGTATCGCTCTGCCTGCATCCAGGTTCTCAAAGGTTCTCTCTTGCTGGCAGGGATGGTTGCTGATGCCCTGCTCTGCTCCAAAAAACCCGGAGCAGAGGTGCCCCGCAGTCCGGAGCAAACTCAGGCTTCGGGGGGGCTCAATCCTTCAGCCGCCAAAACTTTTAGCTCTGGCGACCCCGGAGAGCTCTACCCCTACCTGAGCGCTCACCCCCTCCTCTTCTCCCGAGGAGGGGGCTTCTGAGCTGCCAAAACAGCTGATTGGTGCTGTTTTCGGCGGCTCTACAGAGCCGGCGGGGCTGACAGCCAGAATGGCTGCCTGCGGCGATGCCTTCCCACCCGGAAGTTAAAGTTTTAATGCATCTAAACAGTACCCAGTTGCAGAAGAATGACATAGAAGATTTTCCGGACCAATGAACAGTGACACATAGGGATATCCTGGAAACTTCCTCTCATCATGACCTACCGTATCCAGATGAGGGCATTCAGACATGGCATCTTTTTTTAATCAAGCAATGACATGTTTGATATCATCTTATCCTATTTCAGGGTACTGTAATGATATTTCAAGTTTAAATGTCTATAATTGTTATCTTCCATCCAAAATAAAAATTTGTAAGACAAATTTGACATTAAAAGCCCTATATTTTATAGTGAGCTGAATTCTCGTGTTAGATTGTGAACTGGTATGAATTTGAGTTGGGATCGTGATCCAGAATTGCTTCTGTTCTCATAAAATTTCTTTTTCAAGTGTCTACTCTTGGTTTTGTTCATACAATTATTTGTTTTCATCTTGGTTACCAAAAAGTTATAAAATGGGAAGAAAAATTGGCTAAGCTTCCAAGATCAATATCTATACTTTAAAAGTTATAAAACATGGGATATAATGATAAATGAGCATTTGAAAGCTAAGGACATTTTCAAGCGCAAATTACTTACTGGAGTTCATTTATATTTCAACAATAACACATTATATATTCACAATAGCTGGGTTCTGATTACTCAGAACAAGTAATCATTTTTTGGTTTCCATCTTACACTGAATCATAAATTATCCAATTGGGCTTGTGTTTAGATAATGCTGCATGTTAAGCTATCCAAAGTTAACAAACACAATCTTTAGAACATTAGCAAATTGTTTGAGCATGTTCTATGAACCCAGCTAGTGTGTGAGAAGAATTTAAAATTAAATAGGCCTCATTAGTCTACACGTTCTTCTTCCCACCTGGCCAGCCTCATCTTCAAAGTTGTGCCACTGCCCCTGAGAAGATCCTACCTTCCATCCAGGAGTACAGTGAGGACTCTGAGGACTTCTTTCAGCCTTCACCTGCTACAATCACACGTCGAAAAATCATGTTGCCCAACCTCAACAGCCCAGTAAGGCGGGGCTCGATCAGCAGTCTTCTGGGAGATGATTTGCGCCAATTCTCTGCCCTGAGGAGAACTTGTCGGTCTCCAGTCCGCTGCAACCGGGTCCGCAGTCCTTCTCTACGATGCCATCAGGAGGAGCGACATTTTGACAGTGAGGGCCTCATTGGCCGGAAGCCTAGCAAACTTCTCATTCCCTCTCTCACACACTGCGGGCCTCCAGACCTCAGCCCCAGGTAAGAGGGCCTCATCATCCTTGATTTAACTCGTGAAATATGTATATATAATACACCATATGTTCTTGAACATTCGTTCCATTAGTGTGGATTGGACATGTAGAAGAGATTCGATTCAAATACAAAGTTCTGTTTTAACCTTAACTAGCACCTTACATTTCTTTAGTTTTAGAAATTTTGGCCCAAATGCAAATCATGATCTAAATGATTCTATTACTTCCAAGATTTTAAAAATTTAATTTGGTCAAATTGATTTCAATATCTAGGGAAATTTATTTCAGAGATACAGAACGCCAAATATCAGATAATTATGTGAATGGGCTTCGATTTTGTTGTATTTCCCCCCCCCCACAAATGCTGCCTATATTTGTTTAGCAGAGGTGGGGTAAATCTGCAGGCATAGCTGCCCCCTACCAGCAACAAATCAAGCTTGTCAAATTTAATTTTTACAGATTCAAGATCTTTATGAACAAGTAGGTTTTACCATTAGACGGTTATCAAAAGAGAATACCTTTGGGGAAAGATTGTTATAAATATGGAATATGGACGAAGTATTCTTAGGAAGCCTTCAAAATTTCAGATTTGTTGGTAATTATGATGTAATTGTAAACATCGGGGATGATTTTATCACATTCTATTTCTATGGTTTCGGTTGGCAGTTTGTATGAAAATGACTTTATTTATTTATTTATTTATTTATTTATTTATTTATTTATTTATTTATTTATTTATTTATTTAGATTTGGCATCACCCAGTTCCAGAACAACTCTTAGACATGCTTCTCAGAAGGGAATGTGTGGGAATCTTGGAAGTTATGATAAATTGATAATGAATAATAAATAATTATTTTCTGTAGGTAGTAATGTATCAGAAGTTCTGCTGGGTAGGGATGGTTGATGGGATTTAAAGAATTTGAACATAAGTCATTGTGCAAGCCAATGATTTAGTGTGGATCCCATAGATTGCGGCAATATTCTTTTAATACTTTTGCTCCAGGCTGATAGAATTAGTAAAGCCCCCATAAACTCCTTTGTAACTTAGTTTATTCAAAGGTTAGAAATGTATTACCTCTAGTGCCTCCTTCCACTTCTGATTTTGCATTTTCCTTATATGATCAGCTTAGCAGAAAAGGTATTATTTTGTTAGATCTGTTCCAGTACAAATTTCTAGATCACTAGCAAAGCAGCAGGAAAGCTAGAAACTTTGGGATTTGGCCAAATGCCATTCATACTCTTGTATGTTGTTCTCTAAGATACAGATAAATACTTTCTTGAGTCAAATCTGTGAATTCTAGTCCCACCTTAGATATGAAAGTTGGCTGGGTGACTTTGGGCGGTCACTCTCAGCCTAAAACATCAGGCTCAGCCAACAAGTGGGTCAGTCAGATGCTTTTGTAACCAATGGATCGACACCCACTCCCCAAAAACAGACCTGCACTAGTAGACAAAATGCTAGGAAGAAAAAGAAATCTATGCGCTTTTTTGACAGCAAGAACATCCAACATCCCAGTCTAACCCACAGCCCTGGTGGTTTGGAATGCAAATATTAGCCATCTCTGGTTTTTAAAAAAAACAGTCAAAGATGATTGGGTGCTCCTTTGTAACTCCTATTGAGCTCATTCCTGATCAGGTGGCCCTTTATGATAATGTGTTTTTTTTATAATATCCTTTAGGTTATGCTCCACTTTAATTAGCCAGAGAAAGTGATTGTGCCATTTGGATTTTCTGTCACATGTGCCAAATATCTTGGGTCAGCATTGCCCTAGATTATAATTTTTCATCTCTTTGTGTGGGTATCTGTGTGGATATATGTATCTCTGCCGCCATTCAAAACCTGCTTTCCATCTTCATATGAACGAGTATTTTTTTCTCAGTGGGTTATATAGTATTTGGGTTTGGATAATACATTATCCATTTGATTAACAATGTAGATCTGAGTTGCAAATCAATTTTGTGTGTTTTGTACACAATGGCAAAACACTAGTTATCGTAGGGGACACAAAGGAAGTAATGGAGAAAGGTAGCTTGTATTCTTTATACTCAATTTCTTATTCATAGAGAGAAAGTTTTTGAATGTGGAAGCTTTACTTTTTGTCCCATAACTCTTGGTTGATTCCCTGTTCCCACCTCTCTAGAATTGTTGATGGCATTGAAGATGACAGTGGAGCATCAGAGACACAAACGTTTAGTTTTAATGTGGAACAACCCCAGCAGAATTTGATGCAGGATCCTTTGATAACAGGTAACCTTGACAACAGAAGAGAGGATCTTTACAGGTTCTTAACAGATCAGAAGCTATTTATACATTAACCATCATTACTCATTAAAAAATATTGTAGATTATTACTTATCTCCTCTGAACTCAAAAGAGGATCACCATGGCTCATTTTCAAATAATCAGATTAAAATTAGTCTCCTCTTTTTAGAAAATAATTTTATTTAAAAATTTAATTACAATAGTAAGAGATAATGCAAACTGAAAAAGCGAAGAAAGGAAAGAAAAAATGCATGAATACAAAAAAGAAATAGAAAAGGAGTGATAGAGAAAACAATCCAAAGAAAGCAATTTCTCAACGTCATCATTGTAAATATTAATAATTTCACTATCTCTTCACCTCCTCTTAATTAACAGATATAAAACACATATATAAGCAAATCAGTAGACATGTCTCTATTGAGTAGTGGGCTTCAGTAGGCAAGGAGCAGACCAGCATAGTTACAGCATTATTTATTGACTCAAACTAGAACTGGAGAACTGCAGACAATTGCCTGTACTTATACTCTGAGCCCCACAGGGCCTTAACCAATCACAATACTTGAAAAACCTGCCCAAATATGAATGTTCAAAGTTTTCCTCCAAAACAGTTGGGGTTAACAGTCAGGGTCATCTAAAGGTTAGTTTCATTTTAGCTTCACAAGCAGTTGGAGTTAAGTTAGTTTCACTTTAGCAGGGATTAACACAACTTTATATATATTCAATACATAACACCCCTTTCCCCTAGGATACTTATTATCCTCAGTCCGTTCAATATTCATAGTCTTTGAGATAGGCCGGGGGGCCACAGATCCTGGTGGACTGCTGCAATGTTATTGGAGAATCCTGTTTAAATGGAGTATTATCCATCTCCAGTTGAACAGAGTCGTGATGGCCGTTTAGGTTGCCCGTGAGTGGTGGCAGCTCTACAGCCCTGCGTACCTCCATATCGCCAGAGGCAGCCACGAGTGATGTAGGCAAACTCAGAGGAAAACAGTTCTCTTGTGTGTCTGATAAAGCCTTGGGATCCTCACCCAGGACTGGCCAAGCCTGCCGACGCCATAACTGATCAATGTGGCATCTGACCATATGATCATTTTCCAGAATAACCTCGTATGACAAGGGCCCCATTATCTTAGTTACCCTAGCTGCCACCCAAGGTACCTCACTTCCATAGTTCCTGGCCCAGACCAATTCACCCAGCTGTAAGTTCCTGGGGGGCTTTGGTTGAGCCGTCTCTGCCTCTACTCTGTCTGGCTGAAGTCGGTAGAGCTTTGTGGTGAGCCAATGGCCCCACCTCAGCTCCACTGGGCTGCGACCTGTTGTTGTACTGGGAGTTGTGTGTTGACACAGGAGGAAGTTCGCCAGGCAGTGATTCCAGTCCCCAGTTGTCATCCGCTTGAGCGCCTCCTTTGTGGTCCTAACCATTCATTTGGCCTGACCGTTGGTTGCGGGGGGAATGCAGCAGATGTTATGTGCTGAATCATATTGGCATTGAGGAAAGATTGGAACTCTCCTGCCGTGAATTGTGCCCTATTGTCAGACATGATTACATCTGGCAGACCATGTGTGGCAAACAGCCAGCACAACTCTTGGATGACCCTGGTTGTTCTCATCGATGAAACCGGTACCACTTCCAACCACTTGGAATAACTGTCTACTACAATTAGGAACATCTGCCCTTGGAAGGGGCCCACAAAGTCAATGTGCATGTGAGACCATGGAGCGTGCATGGTCTCCCAGTGGTGCACTGGTGTTGTGGCATCTACGGTTGGGTTTGGCATCTACGGTTGGCAACTCCTTACTTGACTCTCAATGTCCTTGTCCAGTCCTAGCCACCACAAGTAACTCCTGGCTATAGCCTTCATTTGAACAATTCCTGGGTACCCCTCATGTAAGGAATCCAGCACCCTGGAGCGAAGACTGTGTGGAATGATGACCCTGCTGCCCCAGAGCACACATCCCTTGTGGGCCGACAGTTCATTTTTCCGAGAAGCATAGTGATGGACCTCAGGGCCTGGCCAGGTCTTTGGCCATCCCCTTAACGCCCAGTTGAGAACATGGCTAAGCGTTCTGTACGTGGTGGTTTCAGCTGCAACCTCCCCTGCATGTAGGGGTGCTTTAGGCAGGTCCTGGATCACCAGGATACAACAAGCTGAGGCTGGGTCCAGATCAGTCTGTGGTAGAGGCAGTCAGCTGAGAGCATCGGCATGGCCCATTTCCTTACCTGGCTTGTGGACTAGCCGGTATGAGTATGCAGCCATGAAAATGGACCATTGTAGCACTCGCGGCAACAGGATCTCTGATGTCTGTCTGCTGTGAAGAGACCAAGCAGAGGTTTGTGCTCTGTAAAGATGGTGAAGGTTCATCCATATAAGGTCGTGAAACTTCTTAATGCCAGCCACTGTGGCGAGGGCTTCCTTGTCTATCTGGGCATAGTTTCTTTCAGCCAATGATAATGTTCTAGAATAGTATGCAGTGGGGGCCTCTCTACCATCTGGCATCCTGTGGCTTAGTACTGCCCCAGTGCCGTATGGTGAAACATCACAGGCTAGTATTACTGGTAGGTTTTCATTGAAATGAGCTAGGACGGAGTCTGAGGATAACAATGATTTTACCATCTTGAACGCTTTGTCTTGGGTGTGCGACCAGACCCAGGGTGTTTTTTGTCCAGTAGGCAGTGTAACGGTTCTGCCAGGGTAGCCTTATGTGGTAAGAAGGAGTGGTAAAAATTGAGCAAGCGCAGGAATGCTTGTAGCTCCCCCTTGGATTTTGGTATGGGGGCTTGCTGAATTGCCTTTAGCTTCATATCAGATGGGTGGATTCTGGCAGCATTGATGCGGAAACCCAGGAATTCTGTGGATTCCATGCCGATCTGGCACTTTTCCTTCTTGAGTTTTAGGCCTGCCTCGCAGAAATGTTGGAGTACTGCACAGAGACATTCCACCTGGACTTCCGCGGATTCCCCCGTGATCAGGACATCATCAAAATACAGGCAGACACCAAGAATGTTCTTCAGAGTTCGTTCCATAATACTTTGGAACAACCCTGGTGCTACGCTTACCCCAAACTGCAAGCGGCACACTCGGAATGCACCTCTATGTGTGATGATTGTTTGTGCTTCTGTGGTAGCATCGTCTACTGGTAGCTGCTGGTAAGCCTGGGCAAGGTCTAACTTAGCGAAGATTCGGCCTCCTTGGAACGAAGCGAGGATGTGGCTCACTACTGGTACAGGGTAAGCATGCTGCTGTAGTGCCTTGTTTATGGTGCACTTGTAGTCTGTGCAGATGTGGACGTCCCCATTAGGCTTAACTGGGGTCACTATTGGAGTCTCCCACTGGCTACAGTCCACCGGTTAGAGCACTCCCTGCTGTACCAGCTTGTCTAGTTCCGCATCAATTTTTGGCTTCAATGCAAAGGGAACCCTGCACAGTTTTAATCAGATTGAGTTACTGCTGGATCGAGGTTGAGTGAAATGGGTGCCCCTTTGTATTGTCCCAACTCTGTGCTGAATAAGTCAGCATATTGTTAGCATACTGCTGCTAGATCAGCTATTTGTGTTCAATGGATGCCTGTCACCCTGATGCCCAGGGCCTCGAACGAGTCCAGTCCTATGAGGCTAGTGCATGGTCCCTCTATGACCACTATGCTGAGGGGACCCTCAAACTCTGAATTATTCTCTAATTGTAGCTTACTCCTTATGGGAACATGGCAATTTTGGAAGTCCATTAGCACTAAGCTCAATGATTTGAGTGGGACCCGCCATCGGCTACATTTGAAAATGTGGTCAAAAGTCCTGAAAGAGATAACGGACAGGGCCAATCCAGTATCTAGCTCCATGGAGCATGGGACCCCTTACAGTCTTAGTTGGAATCTTATCTTTTATTTGATGGAACGTTGGGCCCCTGTGTGTTGGATGCTACACCTTCCTGAGCAGTATTCAACTCTGTTCTGTCCTGGGGGCCATTTTCCCTTGTGCTGCTGTGTCGCAGGTTTCATTTCCTGCTGATGACCTCTGCAAACTCTGGCAAGGTGTTCTTGCTTTCCACAGGCATGGCACTTCCACAGGCAAGTGCTCTGCCCTTTCATGCTGTCCCCCACAGCTTGTGCAGCTCTGTGGGGAAGTTGCTTGCTTGGTGAAGCGTGGCCGTCTGGGTGGCTCTCTCCGCAAACAGTTGATTTCTTCACTCTCACTGGTCTCCCCAAGCCTTCTGCAGTCTCTTGGTGGATCGCTGTGGAGCTGGTGTGTGTTTTAGATGGCCGGAGAATCTTCACTGCCCCTCTGGCAGCCTCTTCCGCCATGACTTCCTTCAATGCGTCTTGGGATGTCAGTTTCTCCATGGCAAATAGGCGCTGCTGTAATTCTCTATTATGCAGGCCACAAATAAGCCTGTCTCTGAGACGGTCTTCCAGGTCAGGGAACTCACATTGGTGTGAAGCTTGGCAAAGAACTGCCACAAACTCTGCTGCAGATTCCCCAGATCTCTGCTCACATTGCTTGAATGCATGGCGCCAGGTGATTACTGAGAGTTTCAGCTCAAAATGTTCCCTTAATTTTTCTTGAGGTCTGCATAGGCCACAGTCTCTATATTGCCAATGCTATCAGGTTTTCAGCAATATCAAATGTGACTTGTCCGCAGACACATAGTAAGGTTGCTGCCTTCAGGCCATCGTCTGTGATCTGGTTAGCCCAGAGATAGTTGTCTACTCGGGAGACATATGAGCTCCACTGTTCCGGATGAGTAATAGTGAACTCGTTGAGTCTTCCCAATTTAGCCATTTTGGGGAGGCCCCTGTGGTGCTGGTTAATGCTTGTACTGCTGCAGTTGGAGCTGTGCTGCACTTTGGGATCCTGGGAACAGATCCCTCAGGCATATCTGTGCCTCCAGTGTGTATTACTGGCAGGCAGGGCAGGGAGCGTAGTCCCACCAGGGCTCTTTACCTGGTCTGACACCCAGTGATTTCAGCGTGCCTCCAGTGTGGCTTACTTGTAGGTGTGGGGTGAGAAGTAGGCCTGCCGGGGCTCTTTACCCAGCCTATCACACAGTCATTTCAGTCTCTTAGTTAGCAGCAGCTCTCTCCTCTGCAGCATCCTATCCTCGTCGCCACTATTGAGTAGTGGGCTTCAGTAGGCAAGGAGCAGACCAGCATAGGTACAACATCATTTATTGACTCAAACTAGAACTGGAGAACTTCAGGCAATTGCCTGTAATTTATACTCTAAGCCCACAGGGCCTTAACCAATCACAATAATTGAAAAACCCGCCCAAATATGAATGTTCAAAGTTTCCCTCCAAAACCGTTGGGAGTTAACAGTCAGGGTCATCTAAAGGTTAGTTTCATTTTAGCTTCACAAGCAGTAGGAATTAAGTTAGTTTCACTTTAGCAGGGAACTTTATATATATATTCAATACATAACAGTCTCCTCTAATCTAAGTGTCAGCAAAAAGATCAACAAGAGCTTTAAAATAATAATAATAATTAACAAATTTATTGTTAATATTGTTGTTGTTAGTTGCGAAGTTGTGTCCGACCCATCGCGACCCTATGGACAATGTTCCTCCAGGCTTTCCTGTCCTCTACCATCTTCTGGAGTTCATTTAAACTCACGCCTACTGCTTCAGTAACTCCATCCAGCCACCTCACTCTCTGTCGTCCCTTTCTTCTCTTGCCCTCAATCTTTCCCAGCATTAGGCTCTTCTCCAGTGAGTCTTTCCTTCTCATTAGGTGGCCAAAGTATTTGAGTTTTAGCTTCAGGATCTGGCCTTCTAAAGAGCAGTCAGGGTTGATCTCCTCTAGGACTGACTGGTTTGATCGCCTTGCAGTCCAAGGGACTCGCAGGAGTCTTCTCCAGCACCAGAGTTCAAAGGCCTCAATTCTTTGGCGCTCAGCCTTTCTTATGGTCCACCTTTCACAGCCATACATTGCAACTGGGTGAGTGGATATAGTTGGCCCTAAAAGTCCATGACCACAGTCTCAATTTAGTCTTTACAAATATGAAAAATCATCTTACTGAAAAGCAGCAATTTGTCATCAAATTATGATGTGTAATCTTGAAGGCAGAGTGGACAGGAAACAAAAATGGAACTGAATGGAAAATGGGTTATCTGAATCTGGCTGATTTCAAATCTTTTCATCATCGCTTTACAAATCTGATAAAACAGAAAACAATAGGTAATTGAAGACTTTCTATTTGTTTGTAAAGGGAGAAACCAATTGTACCTTGCTTACTCAGATAGTTCTCTATGTTTGCTGCTATTGTAAACAACAAAAAAGAGAAGAAAAATTATAATCATATTTAAAAATACAATAGTACAAGTTAAAGACTTTTAATTTTAATATTAAAAATGAGGGATAACTAGAAAGCCAGATAACATATTTGTTCTACATATTTGTCAATAATATCCTTAAAAAACAAATGCAGATAAAATTGAATCTAAACTTACTGCAGCAAATATGTGACAAAAAACTTTTGGATCTTATATAAAATGTGAATTGGAGAAACTATTTTTGTCAAATAGCTTTCATTAATGATGACTATAAATGAACTATTCATGTAGAAAATAAATTTATTAGGGGAAAAAATCACACAATCCAATTCTCTATTACACAGCCACAAACCTCCATCAATGTTTACCCATTAATTAGACTTCAACCTAGTCACTGTAAATGGCAATAGCCAAAAATAGTTCTCTTTCTCTTCCTTTTGTATCTATGGAACTCACTGATCCTGGTCAGTAACTCTTTATGACAGGTCTCATAGAAAAATAACACTTCTGTTTCCATGTTTACTTTTATATAACAACCAAAGCCTTTTGATCAGCATCATCTGATCTATCAGATCTATCAAAGGGTGTCTGGTTGATGAAATAATTAAGGAATAAATGTAAAAGAGTTTATTATTTGCATAATATTTATTTTTATAGTATATTAATGTATTTTACCATCTCCTTTGATTATGGTTTCTCATTAGGAAAACATTTTCCGATTGTTTGTGCTGTCCTAAAGAATCCTCAGAGTAGAGTGTGTATATTTGTGAATTTTGAGAAAACTTTGAGAAAAGAGCCCTATTTAAGAAAGTCCTATGTTTTTCCACATAATTTGAATATTGCCCTGGTTGTTCAATCTTGCCTTCCTATCAGTTGCTTTGTGGAAGCTATGTCAGATTCCAGGCCCTGGAATGAGCTGTCTTGATTTAAAAGGTTTTAATGGATGATTTTGTTTTGACTTCCTAAATTATTGTTGTTAAATTAAATAGAAAAATAATAACCAAAATCACAGTGGGCAGTGTTGTCAGATGACTTATCTGTTATATAGCCTGCTTGCTAATTGGCACTAATAAACCATTGATGTTTCTAGAACTAGATGTCATTTGGAACACAAGAAGCTTGAGCAATGCCTTTTCAATGGCTGGATGGCACTGGCAGATTTTATGTTTAAATGAGCATTGATGGATAGTAATGATAATGATAACTTTATTGTCACTTTGAATGTACACCAATTGGCATACATCAAAATGAAATTTTGTTGCATACAGCTCTCAAAGGGTCACCACCTCCGATATATACTCCTTGTTCGTGGCCCGCTCAAATTTCACATTGTCCATTTTAGTCTCTAGGGAGAGAACGATGGCAAACAGGACAGATGGAAATGGGGCTCCATGTGGATTAGCCCTCAAATTCACTTGTATTCTGACAACCTCACCTTCTTTCCTTTTTCTGATCCTGACTCTTCCACCTTTTCCCCAAAGAGGCCCTGCTTCTTTTCACCCCTGGAGCACGCCGCTGCCGCCACCAACTCCTCCAAAAGCCTCTCTCTCTTCCTCTGGGCCTGCCGACAGCCTCATCCAGTTCCTTCACTCCATAAGCTCCAGGTCCTCTCCTCCTCTGCCTCCTCTGGAAACAGCCCTGATTTGCAATACAATCCATCACTAGGCCAGCAGTCAGATCTTGCTGCTGGCAGAACAAACTCAAACAGCGCCAACGACTCCCAACGGTCTCACCAACAGTTCCAAAACAACTAGAAACTCGCCATGCCAGCAAAGATTGTCGGTCATATGTCGTATGTTACCTTAGTTCCACCATGTTGCTCAAACACATCAAAATCTTCCTGATCATGTGGCCTATAGCCCCTACTATCCCTCCCAAAACTATTCACCTTCAAGAGCCAATGCAGCCAATGCTAATTGATGGGAATTATCTCATATGCTCAAGATGGGGTTGGAGAGCAATGGCTTGAAGATAGCTAATAAAATAGTCAGGAGTCTGTTTCACAATTTTCTAGTGTAGCTGTACAAGGATACATTATTTATATTCTTTATTTTAGGGATGTTATTTTGCAAACTATTGCTGCTGAACTCTTGACTAGCATAATTGAATTCTTTATACCTCTAGTCAGTCCCCAAAAATTGGAAAGTAAATACATGGATGTACCAAATAATATACCAAATTGAAATGATAAAATTTTTAAATTGAACTACTGTGCATAATAAGGAAAACTATGAATATGTGATCTATGAGTCTATATTCATCGTATGCTTTTGGTCTTCAATATTGATGAGCATCTTCAACAACCCTAGTTTCTCTTTCTAGGTTCTTTACCTTTAAATGGGATTTAGATTAAATTGTCCTTGAAACAGAAGAAGTCATCAGGCAGAAGGTTATCTTCTAAAATAAAGGATATAATGCAAAGTTAGCCTACCAGAAGAAATAGGGAATATAAATAATAATACCTCATTATAAGCTAAATTTGCTTTCCCTTAACTGGTACTCTCTAAATATATTGGTCTTCTGCTGCTAAGAGTGCAAGCATGATCTTGACTCTTCCTTATTAAAAAAGTAAAAGCAAGGTATGCAGTTTGACTTTCTTGCTTGACATTTTTATAGTATGCATTTGTTTATTAAATTTTTATGCTGCCCATCTCCCCCCATAAGGTTACTCTGTGCAACAAGTTATAAAATATATAGAAAAATGTATAGAGGGATTGTGAAATTCAACTTTTCTTTGCAAATACTCTGTCCAGCCTGTACCAGTTTTTTGCTGCTGGAGGAGGCTCACGTAACTGAAAGCTCTTTTATCTATGTTCCACCCAAATATCAGTTTTTCATCAGAAATGAAACTGGTTCTGTAACATTCTCTTTCTCTTCCCTGCATAGAGATTTAGATTTTGTATATTCCTGTAAATTCCCTCCAAAGCTGACATGATGCCATCCGCCCCCCTCCAAAAAAACAACAACAACAACCAGGCTTATCTTCTTTGTAAGCATTATGTTTTCTTGGGGCATTATTTTTTATTTAAAAAGAATTAGTTATATAGCAACACAACACAGCATAAAACATAACATAACATATAACAATATATGAACCATGCTTACACGTTCATTACAGTATAAAGAAGGAAATCCAGGGATCTACTTTTAGTTCTTTGTTCAAAGCTCACCTATTTGAAATATGTCCAGTTCAAGCTCAGAAGAGAAGCAGGAAGAGCCTTCAAGTTGTCAATTGGTAGTCAGCAGACACATTGGTCAGTGGGGCACAGTATTTTGCATTATGTAAAACATAATGCAATGGGAGATATGTTGTATTTCAGTATAAATAATATCTGACCCTCATCTTTTTGTTTTCTTGTTTAGGTTACACATTTTTTTTATTTTAATTCCATTTATATCCCGCCCTTCTCTGAAGACTCAGGGCGGCTTACAAGCTTAGAAGTAGCCTTCATTCTATGTATATGCCTGCTTATTAGGGCTTTCGCGCCCCCCCCCCCAAGCGGCATTATTACAAAGTCAGCTTTAATTGCCCCCAACAATCTGGGTCCTCATTTTACCTACCTCGGAAGGATGGAAGGCTGAGTCAACCTTGAGCCTGGTGGGACTCGAACCTGCACTAATTGCAGGCAGCTGGTGTTACTTAAGGAGGCATTACCCACTGCTCCACCAAGGCTCCTTTTTTAACAATACATAAATAGTCACCTTAATATGAATCTAATATTAGAGATAGCTTAGAAACCAACTTGTGAAAATTTACAATTACATCCCTCATTCCTTTGGATTTTCTCCCAGGGACAGGACCAACACAATCTTGTGTTACAGAAACTGACGAGGTAAAGCAGAACATCAGAAAGCTGAATCAAGAGGTAAGACACAAGCGTTAATTTGTGGACAGAGTCAATAGGGCTCCATTCTAAAATCTGTTTATTGTATCAGAACATTGCTGTAAAAAGTATAAAATTATATGTGAAATGAAATACTTATGAATATGTGCAAAGTGCATTTACCTTACCAGGGCTTTTTTTTCTAAAAAAAAAAAGGTGCTGGAACTCTCATCTTGTTAATCTTTTATTTATATAATTTTATTTATATAATTAAACAATTATATATTCAATTCTTAACATACATTTAATTTATTGTATTTAAGGCAAATGTTCATAGAAAATTCCAAACTTTTGTCCAATTCTTGTCTGGCAAATCTTCTTGACTCCTTTCCTTGCTCTTAGTATCTATGGCAGAATGTCGTCCTCTGAGTAACCACAGATCAACGTACTTTGAAGGATCGAAAAGTCTCAGAGGTGGTCCGACAAGTTTGATGAACAAAAGTGCTGAAATTTTCTTAGTCTTTAATGAAGCTCTTGTTGGGGTGGCAATTAGATTCGTCTGTGAAAACCCACGTTCACATTCACTTGAAGAAATAGGAATGGTATTCAGTAAGGTAAAGGTAAAGGTTCCCCCGCACATGCGTGCTAGTCGTTTCCGACTCTAGGGGCCGGTGCTCATCTCCGTTTCATAGCCGAAGAGCCAGCGCTTGTCCGAGGACGTCTCCGTGGTCATGTGGCCAGCATGACTAGACGCCAAAGGCGCACGGAACACTGTTACCTTCCCACCATAGTGGTCCCTATTTTTCTACTTGCATTTTTACGTGCTTTCGAACTGCTAGGTGGGCAGAAGCTGGGACGAGTAACAGGCGCTCACTCTGTTACGCGGCACTCGGGATTCGACCCGCCAAACTGCCGACCTTCTGATCGACAAGCTCAGCGTCCTAACCCACTGAGCCACCGCGTCCCTTATGGTATTCAGAGTCCGTATCAAATGCAATAATTTTTCTGGATATGTCTTTTTGAGAATGTATTCACGGAATCCATGAATCATTTCTCTTTCATTTGGTTGCAGTCTGATTGATAAGTTTCTAATTTCCACTTCTCTAAATGTCAGTTGAGTATTAACATCTTCAGGCCAATTTTTCTGATCAAGTACGCGAGACCAATACGCCAACTCATCATCTTTGCTATCAAGTAATCTTTTTTTCAGTTGACTCTTTCAATTTTGTATGAAATATACTTGGGTCAATGGGAGGATCCTTTCTTGAATCTCTTTTGTGAAGTAAAACTCCACGAAAGCGAAGATCACCTACAGCAGCAACAGTACATTTATAATAGGGCCCAAAGTTCTGTCTTCTTTCTTCAAAAACTTGTACCAGTATTTTTATTTTCTTATTTGCCTTATACAAGTCGATGTTGCGGTCCTGTAGATCCAAACTTAAATCTGACAATTCTTGGAGAGCGTCACACATCAATCCTAGGTCCAATAAAAATTCTGTAGATGTTATTTTTCTTTTCAAGCCATCGTAAGTGCATTTATCATTTTTATCTCTTGTAGGATCATGCATTGCTTGTTAATTAATTAATTAATTTAATAATATTTATATACCGCCCTTCTCCCTGAGGACTCAGGGCGGTTCACAGGGCAGAATAAAATACTAAATACAAACATTAAAAAGAGATTAAATGATTGCCCAATTTAAAACAATTGGAATACAATTCTAAAAACCCCAAGATAAAATTAAGACACCAAAGAATAAAACAACCCCACCAATCCCCATCAGGCTAGGCCGGCTTGTACAAACAGAAACGTCTTGAGATCGCGACGAAAGGAGCGAAGATCGGGCGCCATCCGGAGCTCTACCGGTAGCTGATTCCACAGCTCCGGAGCGCCCACAGAGAAGGATCTCCCCCTGGGGGCCACCAATCGACATTCTCTGATCGGTGGCACCCTGAGGAGGCCCTCTCTGTGGGAACGCACAGGGCGCAGGGAGCTTGATGCCGGCAGCAGATGTTCCCTAAGGTACTCCGGCCCCATGCCATGGAGGGCTTTGAACACCATTACCAGTACCTTGAATCTCACCCGGAAGACAACTGGCAACCAATGCAGCTCACGGAGCAGAGGTGTAACGTGGGAGTATCGGGAGACTCCCAACACAACTCTCGCGGCTGCATTCTGTACCAGTTGGAGCTTCCAGGTGGTCCCCAAGGGCATCCCCATGTAGAGAGCGTTGCAGTAGTCCAGACGAGAGGACACGAGCGCATGAGTGACCGTGCACAAATCATCCCGGCTAAGATAGGGCCGCAACTGGCGCACCAGGCGAACCTGGGCGAAGGCCCCCCTAGTCACAGCTCCTATATGGTCTTCCAAGGTGAGCTGTGAATCTAGGAGGACTCCCAAGTTGCGAGCCCTATCTACGGGGGGTAATAGTTCACCCCCCATAGCCAGAGGTGGAATGTCCGAATAAACCCGTGATGAAGGTATGCAAAGCCACTCGGTCTTGTCGGGGTTGAGTTGAAGTCTGTTCCTCCCCATCCAGACCCGAACCGCCTCCAGGCAACGGGACATCACGTTGAGGGCATCACTGGGGTGGTTTGGGGTCGAAAGGAAAAGTTGGGTATCATCAGCGTACTGATGATACCCAACTCCAAAGCCACGAATGATCTCACCCAGCGGTTTCATGTAGATGTTGAACAGGAGAGGCGAGAGGACCGACCCCTGAGGAACTCCACAAATGAGAGACCTCGCGGTCGACCTCTGCCCTCCTGCCAACACCGACTGCGAACGTCCCTGGAGATAGGAGGAGAACCACTGTAAGACTGTGCCTCCCACTCCCAGTCCCCTGAGACGCCGCAGCAAGATACCATGGTCGATGGTATCGAAAGCCGCCGAGAGGTCTAATAGGACTAGAACAGAGGAATATCCCCTGTCCCGAGCCCTCCAGAGATCATTCACCAGCGCGACCAATGCCGTCTCCGTGCTGTGCCCGGGCCTGAAACCCGATTGGTACGGGTCTAGATAATCCGCTTCATCCAGGACCAGAGGGAGCTGATGCGCCACCACACTCTCAACAACCTTCGCAAGAAAGCGAAGGTTGGAGACAGGACGAAAGTTGTTCAATACAGCTGGGTCCAAGGCAGGCTTCTTGAGGAGAGGCCTCACCACCGCCTCCTTCAAGACGGCGGGGAAGCTACCCTCACTCAGAGAAGCCGATATAACTGCCTGGAACCAGCTGCGTGTCCTCTCCCGGGCTGCATAGACCAGCCAGGAAGGGCACGGGTCCAATAAACATGTGGTGGTGCTCAGCCTCCCCATGATCCTGTCCACTTCCTCCGGAGTCACAGAATCAAACTCCTCCCAGGTGATATCGACAAGACCGCCCGCATCCTGAACGTCAGACTCTGCCCAGTCAGAGTCCAGACCGGTCCGAATCCGAGCGATTTTGTCCGACAGATGTTGGTTAAACTCCTCGGCACGACCCTGCAAGGGATCCTCCCTCACCTCCTGATTTAGGAGGGAGCGAGTCACCCTAAACAGGGCGGCCGGGCGATTATCTGCGGACGCGATAAGGGTGGCGAAGTGGTTAGACCTCGCCTCCCTTATCGCAGCGAGATAAGACCTAATGTAGGCTCTTAGTCGCAATCGGTCGGATTCGGATCGGCTGGACCTCCAACCGCTCTCTAGGCCCCGTCTCCGACGCTTCATCTCCCGGAGCTCCGCAGAGAACCATGGAGCTCGACGGGATCTGCACCGGGTCAGGGGCCGCAGGGGTACAACTCGGTCAAGAGCCTCAGTGGCCATCCTTTCCCAGGCTTCCACTAAGGCATCTGCCGAGCTGTGAGCAAGGGAGGCAGGTGGGGACCCCAGCGCCGCCTGGAACCTCTGGGGATCCATTAAGCGTCTGGGGCGGTACCATTTAATTGTTCAAAATGATACACAAGGGATTCAAAATTATTCCATACAGCCAAAACTGTACGCAAACTAGATGACACCCATCGGGTACTTAAAATTCTTCCAATTTTCAGCAGCTCAGTCCCCAGTAATTCTGCACATGAATGCAACTCTCTGCTATTCTTTGGTGAAGCATGGTATACGACATACAGTTTATCAATAAATGATTGGAATCTATTTATTCCTGAAGTTTCCTTGGCAGCATCACCTACTGATAATTCTAGTCTGTGATTAGCACAATGCCAAACTATAATAGAAGGAAAACGTTCTGACAGCAATTTTTTCACTCTACTTTTACATCCCATCATCACAGCGGCACCATCGCATGCCAGAGAAATCAAATATTTTTTCAAATAATCTTCTGTCATCCCATAAGAGTAAAGACATTGGAGTAAGGAATCAAATATTCCTTCTGCTGTTACTTTTTCAAGTTCTACCAAGTCCAAAAACAAATTTACTGGTGAATTCATTCCCATACCTTTGATACAGCATCAAACAAATACTATGAGGGTAGTTTTTTTTGCTTATTGTGGTTGATTCATCAATTATCAATGAAATTTTATTATTGGATCAAACAATTTCTTTAACCACAGTTTTCCTCATTTCTTCACTTATATGATTAACAATATATAATCTTAAAGGGTTTGCCATTGTGATAGAAGATTGCTACCACTGCTCCAGGGTTTGGCTAACTTAAATATGCATAGCATAATTAGATTTATTATTGCTGCTAAAGCTATGGATTATGGATTCACATTTCCCATGGATTGTCTTCTGTCCATGGGGGGGAAGCTTGCTAGATTCTAAATTTCATAATTTTAGTTATTCCTTTGTGGCAGAGAACAAGCTGCAAAGGTCTTTAAAAACATGTTTCTCATATATTTATATTTTTGAATCATAAATATTAAATCTTTTTTCTTTCCAATGATCCAAACTAATGCTTTAGAAATATAATTTTCAGTTTTAGCTACAGTAAACAAGCAAATTACACTAAAGCTAAATTTAACGTTACTTGTTAAAGATATTTACTATATTTCAGAATTAGTATTCTTTCAGTCACAATCTTATTCCTGATTTGGCTGATTTTAAAATGTAATTTAAAATCATAAGCACATAAAAAGAAAACAGCAGAAACAGCTGCAAATTAACTCAACAGTTCTATGCTTAGCAACATTTCCATTTAATCAAAGTCCTTGATCTTTCCAAATCTATTTCAGGGTTTACTTTCTATATACACAAACAATGGGAAATGAGTTTCTGGGCTGGTTCAAATTTTTTACACATTCCAAAAATTTCAGGTAATGTATCTGTTCCATATAAATATAAAAGTATGATAGGCTCTGTATTTGTACAATGGCCGATTATCTCAGTGTGCAGAAACGTGGATAACTACAAACAGAAGTTGCAAGCCCTCTCCTTGACTTCAGAGTCATCCTGGTGACATACTCAGCATATAAATTTAATAAATAACATTTTTTTTCAAATGCCCCTATCAGCAATTGAATTTGAATGAATTTTCAGAAAAGCAAATGTTCTGTGCTGGTGGTACTACGCTCCCAAAGATCTAGCATGGGATAAATGAATTCTTCCTAATAAAAATAAAAAACTTCTTGCCTTTTTCTAATCATCATTTCTTCCCTACAGCAATTTGAAAAGTAAAACAAAGTGAAACAAACCACTACTCCCTCCATGCAGGGAAAATTTCCTTGAGTCATACTTGGATATCCTATTTGAAAATAATATCTTACTTACCTAGTTGAGATGGTGTAGTTGGGGAGCATGGAAGAGTGCCATGTTCCTGTCTTCGCTGCAACGTTTGCCTGCCGGGTCTTTTGGCAAGCTCAGCAGCAATTCCTATTGGCTTCCAAAAGCCAATAGCATAGCTGACTTAGGAATTCTGGGAGTTGAAGTCCATGAGTCATAAAAGAGCAAAGCCTGCAATAGGCTTAAGCCAATAGCAGCACAGCTTGTGCAAAAGCATTTTTTTTTGCAAAAAAAGGTGCCGGAACGTCTTTCTAAGCATTCTATGAGAAAAAAAGCCCTGTACCTTACAGTCTGAGGAACTTGATATATATACACTACACATTACAGAAGTTAACTGAATTACCAATTGAATATTAGTTTAGTAATGATGATATGAGTGCAAGTTCTATCAACTGGAATACAGTAGGTCAGTTGAATATAGAAAGACAAGCAAAGAATGATAGAATAACAGATTTGGAGAGGAACTTTGGAGGTCTTCTAGCCCAACCTATTCAGGCAGGAGACCCTATACCATTCCAGAAAAATGGCTATCCAATATCTTCTTTAAAATCTCCAGTCATATAGCACCCACAGCTTCTGGAGACATGTCATTCCACTGATTAATTGTTCTCACTGTCAGGAAATTTCTTCTTAGTTCTAGGTTAGATCTCTACTTGATAAGTTTCCATCTATTACTTCTTGTCCTGCCCTCAGGTATTTTGGAGAATAGGTTGACCTCCTCTTCTCTATGACAGCCTTTAAATATTAGAAAACTACTATCACTTCTAATCTTTCTCTTTGTTAATGTAGACATACCCAATTCCTGCAACCATTCACCAAATGTTTTAGTCTCCAGACCTCTAATCATTTTTTTTTGTTCTTTTATGCATGCTTTCTAGGGTCTCAAAATCTTTTTTTGTATCATGCTAACCAAAACTGGCCCCTTCATGGATTACTGCCTTGTCGTGGCGAAGGGGCTTGCGTAATTCAATGAAGCTATGAGCTATGCCGTGCAGGGCCACCCAAGACGGACAGGTCATAGCCGAGAGTTCTGACAAAACGTGATCCACTGGAGAAGGAAATGGCAACCCACTCCAGTATCTTTGCCATGAAAACCCTATGGACAGTACCAAAAGGCAAAACGATATGACGCTGGAAGATGAGCCCCTCAGGTCGGAAGGCGTCCAATATGCTCCTGGGGAAGAGCAGAGGGCTAGTACTAGTAGCGCCAGAAAGAATGAAGCGACTGGGCCAAAGCCGAAAGGACGCTCAGCTGTGGATGTGTCTGGTGGTGAAAGGAAAGTCCGATGCTGTAAAGATTTTTTCTCCATAGGAACCTGGAATGTAAGATCCATGAATCAAGGAAAGCTGGATGTGGTCAAACAAGAGATGACAAGACTGAACATCGACATCTTAGGTATCAGCGAACTAAAATGGACAGGAATGGGTGAATTTAATTCAGATGACCATCAGGTATACTACTGCGGGCAAGAATCCCTCAGAAGAAATGGAGTAGCCTCCATGGTCAATAAAAGAGTAGGAAAAGCAATACTGGGATACAATCCTCAAAATGACAGAATGATCTCAGTTCGAATCCAAGGCAAACCATTCAATATCACAGTAGTCCAAGTCTATGCCCCAACCACCGGTGCTGAAGAGGATGAAATTGACCGGTTCTATGAAGCCCTACAGCACCTTATAGAACTAACACCAAAAAATGATGTTCTTATCATCATGGGGGATTGGAATGCTAAAGTAGGAAGCCAAAAGATAACTGGAATAACAGGCAAGTTTGGCCTTGGAGTACAAAATGAAGCAGGGCACAGGCTGATAGAATTTTGTCAAGAGAATACGATGGTCATAGCAAACACTCTTTTCCAACAACCCAAGAGACGGCTCTACACATGGACATCACCAGACGGTCAACACAGAAATCAGATTGACTATATGCTCTGCAGCCAAAGATGGAGAAGCTCTATACAGTCAGTAAAAACAAGACCAGGAGCTGACTGTGGCTCAGACCATGAGCTTCTCCTTGCAAAGTTTAGGCTTAAACTGAAGAAAGTAGGGAAAAGCACTAGGCCACTCAGGTATGAATTAAATCATATCCCTGTTGAATATACAGTAGAGGTGACAAATAGATTTAAGGAATTAGATCTGATAGACAGAGTGCCTGAAGAACTATGGACAGAGGTTCACGACATTGTACAACAGGTAGCAACCAAAACCATCCCAAAGAAAAAGAAATGCAAGAAAGCAAAATGGCTGTCTGAGGAAGCTTTGCAAATAGCTGAGGAAAGGAGGGAAGCGAAAGGCAAGGGAGAAAAAGAAAGATATGCCCAATTGAATGCAGAATTCCAGAGAATAGCTAGAAGAGATAAGAATGCCTTCTTAAATGAACAGTGCAAAGAAATAGAAGAAAATAATAGAATAGGGAGGACCAGAGATCTTTTCAAGAAAATTGGAGAGATGAAGGGAACGTTTAATGCAAAAATGGGCATGATAAAGGACCAAAATGGCAGGGACCTAACAGAGGCAGAAGAGATTAAGAAGAGGTGGCAAAATTACACAGAAGAACTATACAAGAATGAGCTTAACGTCCCAGATAATCACAATGAGGTGGTCACTGACCTCGAGCCAGACATCCTAGAATGTGAAGTGAAGTGGGCCTTAGAAAAGCTGAGCAACAACAAAGCTAGTGGAGGTGACAGTATTCCAGCTGAGCTATTCAAAATCTTAAAAGACAGTGCAGTAAAAGTGCTACACTCAATTTGCCAGCAAATTTGGAAAACTCAACAGTGGCCACAGGATTGGAAAAGATCAGTTTACATCCCAATTCCAAAGAAAGGCAGTGCCAAAGAATGTTCAAACTATCGCACCATTGCACTCATTTCTCATGCTAGTAAAGTCATGCTTAAAATCCTACAAGCTAGACTTCAGCAGTATGTGGATCGAGAACTACCAGAAGTACAGGCAGGATTTCGAAGAGGCAGAGGAACTAGAGATCAAATTGCCAACATACGCTGGATCATGGAGAAAGCTAGGGAGTTCCAGAAAAACATCTACTTCTGCTTCATTGACTATGCTAAAGCCTTTGATTGTGTGGATCATAACAAACTGTGGCAAGTTCTTAAAGAGATGGGAGTACCAGACCATCTTATTTGTCTCTTGAGAAACCTATATGCGGGTCAAGAAGCAACAGTGAGAACTGGACACGGAACCACTGATTGGTTCAAAATTGGGAAAGGAGTCCGGCAAGGCTGTATACTGTCGCCCTGCCTATTTAACTTATATGCAGAGCACATCATGAGAAAGGCAGGGCTAGATGAATCAAAAGTTGGAATTAAGATTGCCGGAAGAAATATCAACAACCTAAGATACGCAGATGATACCACTCTAATGGCAGAAAGTGAAGAAGAACTAAAGAGCCTCTTGTTGCGGGTGAAGAAGGAGAGTGCAAAACTTGGGTTGAAACTTAACATTAAGAAAACCAAGATCATGGCATCTGGCCCTCTCAATTCCTGGCAAATAGATGGGGAAGAAATGGAGGTAGTGACAGATTTTATTTTCCTGGGCTCCAAGATCACTGCAGATGGGGACTGTAGCCAAGAAATTAAAAGACGCTTGCTCCTCGGAAGGAAAGCCATGGCAAATCTAGACAGCACACTAAAAAGCAGAGACATCACCCTGTCAACAAAAGTGCGTATAGTCAAGACTATGGTCTTCCCAGTTGCAATGTATGGCAGTGAAAGTTGGACCATAAGAAAGGCTGAGCGCCAAAGAATTGAGGCCTTTGAACTATGGTGCTGGAGAAGACTCCTGCGAGTCCCTTGGACTGCAAGGCGATCAAACCGGTCAGTCCTAGAGGAGATCAATCCTGACTGCTCTTTAGAAGGCCAGATCCTGAAGCTAAAACTCAAATACTTTGGCCACCTAATGAGAAGGAAGGACTCACTGGAGAAGAGCCAAATGCTGGGAAAGATCGAGGGCAATAGAAGAAGGGGACGACAGAGAATGAGGTGGCTGGATGGAGTCACTGAAGCA
This sequence comes from Vipera berus, assembly GCF_964194415.1. Taxonomy (NCBI): domain Eukaryota; kingdom Metazoa; phylum Chordata; class Lepidosauria; order Squamata; family Viperidae; genus Vipera; species Vipera berus. The sequence goes on along the minus strand of NC_138205.1, from coordinate 37,299,053 downwards.
GTAGGCGTGAGCTTAAATGGACTCCAGAAGATGGTAGAGGACAGGAAGGCCTGGAGGAATGTTGTCCATAGGGTTGCGATGGGTCGGACACGACTTCGCAGCTAACAACAACAAAACCAAAACTGGATGCAGTATTCCAAATGTGGTCTTACCAAAGCAGTATAAACACTTCATGTGATCTTAATACTATCCCTCGGTTGATGTAGCCTAGAACCACATTGGCTTTTTTAGCAGCTGCAGCACACTCCTGGCTCATACTTAAGTAGTTTACCACTAGGACATCTAGATCCCTCTCACAGTTCCTGCTGTTGAGCTAAGTATTTACCACTTCTGTACCTGGGTATTTGGTTTTTCTTGACTAAGTGTAAAATCTTACTTTTCTCACCACTGAATTACATTTTGTTAGATAGGATCCAGTGTTCAAGATAGTGAAGATCTTCTGGATCTTGAGCCTATTTTCTAAGGGGTTAGCTCTTCTCTCCAGCTTGGTATCATCTACAAATTTCTATCCCTTCCAATAAAATGTTTACAAAGATGTTGAAGAGTACTGGAGCTATGACAGAACTTTGGGGGTTTTTTTGCTTGCTTCCCTCCATGTAGATGTAGTTCCATTGAGGACTACACATGGAGTATTGTTAGTCACCCAGTTGTGAATCTATCTGGTGGTGATGCTGTCTATCCCACATATTTTTATTTTACTAAGATTGTGGTCCACATTGTCAAATGCAGTATTGAAGTCCAAGTGTACTGTGCCCACAGCATTTCGCTGGTCCAGTAATTTGTTAAAGAATGCAATAAAGTTTGTCTGGCATGATCTGTTTTTGACAAACCATGTTGGCTTCTAGTAATAATTTTGCTTGTTTCTAGGTGTTCGCAGCTTCATTGTTTGATTATCTTTTCCAGGGTCTTTCCAGGTATAGATGTCAGGCTGATTGGTATGTAATTTCCTGGATCTATTCCCCCCCACTTTTGAAGATTGGAACCATGTCACCTCTGTTCCAGTCCTCTGGTAGTTCTCTGGTGCTCCAGGATCTTTAACAGATTTGGTTCAGTAGTTCTGAGATCGTGTCTGCCAGCATCTTCAGAATTCTGGAATATGATCTGGTGATTTGTACTCATCTAGAGTGGATAGGTTTTATCTTACCATTTTCCTTGCTTATTTTTAAGATGCAGATAGATCAGTGTTCCAACAGAGACAGATAACCAATAAACTAAGCAAAAACAAGCACTTTTTGCTACTGCTTTTTGACATCAGCCACCTGAGACTGTTGCCTCTTCTCTCTAATGGCAAGGCTGGCCCTGATCTGAGGTCCTTCCTCCTCCTTCTCACTCACTTGATGCCTGAAGCTGTGGAAAAAATAAATGCTCCCCAAAGATTACTCCTTGTGTCTAACTCCTTGTTTTTTTGGATCAGTTGTATTTTTTTTTCTGCCATGGCAGGATGAAGAAAGGTGAGAGTGTAAATTGCATAGACAGCCCCTGTGTTGGCGTTTCTGACTGTGGGTGTAAGAGTTTAAATTAAAATTTAATTTAAAATTTAAATTAGGTGACAATTACCTAGCAACACAACCTGCCCATTCCTTTTTTCTCCCATCATTTTTCTAAGTTGTCTTTGTGTTATGCATTCTATGGAAAAACTCAGATTATCGAGGGACCTCCACATCTCCACCAGACCTCACTTTCTAGGGGTCCTTCCTTGGGGTCCTTTTGTCTATAATTTCCTTACAGACACCAGAACAGAGGATGACATAAGTAGAAATCCAAGTCTAGATTTCAATAATCACATAACTTTAAAATGTGACTGATTGACTGTGTGAGTCCTTTACTGGACTTTGAACAGGAAGATTATCATCGGTGCTGGTTGATTCACAACACTCAATTTCTTTTTCTCAGTTAATTGTCTTCCCTATTTCTTATGCTGAGACTCTTGCAATGGATAGCTGGGTGCAAGTGACAAAATAAGGATGACCATTTTTTTTTAAATGCGTTCAGCATCCCTAAATGTGAGAGGGCTTGTATGAATTGATTAGATTGAAGGTTTTAATATCATTGGCTGTTATTTTAAAGTTTGTCCGTCTCAATTGATCAGGCTACCATCTTCAAATATCATCGAGTAGCAAGAGGTGAAGGCAGCATTTAATTTTTGAACAGTTATGTATGGGTAACCTGTCATTAGTTTTGGAAGGAACTCTCCCACTCTGAAGAGAAATTAACAGAATGATTGGTTTAGTATGGAAAGGGTCCTTGATACATGCTCAGAGGCACTTCTCTTTACTGTATAATCAATTAATTATTATATTTTTATTTCAAAATGGGAACTTTGGCTAAAATGGATAGGGATGCTGTCTGGGCCGGGTTTGATCACAAAAGGAAAGAAAGGAAGACAAGTGATGAAATCTGCCCCCCACTGAATTTTTTTAAAAAAAAAAGTTTGGATGACAAAAAACAAATATTTATGGATAATTATCTTTATTACAGTCACTATCAAATTAAACTATCAACATCATAAAAGAATAAAAATCAAAGCACAGAAAGCCACAACGTAGAGAGGAAAGCTTGGAGATTATCTAGAAGTACAGTAACATTGCTCAAGATCTGAAACATTTCTAAGACGTTAATAGGAGTGCATATGTCATTTGTTGCAGTACAATACAATAATTATGGATAGCAGGATAATGTATATAAAAATAGAATCTAAGTGAATAAATGATTAATAAAAGTGTTTCAGAAACAAAATTCAGTAGCAGAATTCTACATACTAAGTTTTATACTATTAAGTGAATGTATAGAGATATGGGTTTCTGTATGTGTAAGTATGCATAAGTAAAATCTTATATCCAATGGTGATAAATAAGGTAGGTAAGATCTAGGTGCACTGAAAGAGACATTGGAGAACAAAATAAAAATTTTAAATGATAACATCCATAAAAGAATCATAGAAGTATACTTTTTCTCAGGTTTTGAGTCATTAATCTTACTCCTAAGATCAGCTAATCAAGAAGGAAGAAAATGAGGTTAAGAAAGAAAGTGCTCAGCATGATCATGTGGCTCAGCTAGGAAGTGACCTTCCCTCTTTGGCACAAGAGATGAACTTAGAAGCTCATGATAGACTGAAGAATTGCTGTAATCAGTGGCGTAGCGTGGGGGGTGCAGGGGGGACCGGCCGCACCGGGCGCAACATCTGGGGGGGCGCTCACACTCGCAGCTCTCTGCCCCTGCCTGGCTCACTCACTCTCTCTCACTGCAGTGCTGGCTGTGCGAATCCGATCCGAGCCGCTGGGTCGCCGCCCACTGTGGAGGGGGGGTGCCAGGCGTGCGGTGCGGTGCGGAGAGAGAGCGAGGGACTATCTGGGGGAGGGACAGTGCAGCGGCCACCCAGCGGGTTAGGGGGCGCAAATTACTTGCCTTGCCCCGGGTGCTGACAACCCACGCTACGCCACTGGCTGTAATTAATACTGAAGAATATATTTACCCTTAATATATAAGGATCTTAGGCAAGCTACTTATTGCTTATCCACTATTGCTACATAAAATAATCATTCCAATATACCATATTGTAAAAATGCTTGATGACATTTTCCAAAAAGATTCTGGGTGGCCTTGCTTTTCTGTTTATTTTTCCTTGCCTCCCTACAGATAAACAACCTGAATCGGGAAGTTTCCCAACTTAGCCAAGAGTTACAGCATCTCATGAATCTTCTTCAGGGCCAGCTTGCCACTCAGTCTTCCTCCAATCCTACCTCAGTCTGTCTTCACAGCGGTGAGCAGACCTCGCCTTCCTTGTCTCCTGTAAGCAGGTTGCCTTCTTCTCGAACCTCAGTTTCCCTGCCACCTCATAGCCTTCTGGCTTCTTCCTTGCCTATGCTCCCCAGCCTTCCAGCATCTTCTAGCCTGGATTTTTCTGCCTTCACCAGCTCTCTGCCTTCCACTGCCTCCCAGGACATGGAACTCTTTGAACCCCAGGAGAGGAGGAGATCCACCTCTTGTGATTCTGTAAGTCCCACAGATCAACCTCGGGCTGATAAGGAACATGGTGATCATCACTCTGGACATACAATTAATATGACTTCTCATTCTAACTCACCCATATTTTGTCCTGTCACCTCTCTTTCCCCCCAGAATTCCTTCCCCACCTGTTTAGGGCAGGGCTATCCACCAACAAACTTTTATTTCTGCTCTAGTCCGGAAAGCTTTCACTGATGCCAAGAAGCTTTTTGCCACAACTTCTTCCTTTAGGGTATTTGGTGCGTAGGATTTCACAGTCACCAGCACCAAACTTCCTGTTTTTTAAAATGCATATATTGTTATCACTACTGTATTTGTTTTTAAAAGTTATTCTTTTGAAAAATTATATATCACTGACAGCTGGAATATTTTAGTTTTCAAGGTACTTATAAATAACAGTTATACAACCATCGATTCATAAATCTTGTAGATACATTTTTAAAAACAGTAATGTTATGAATGTATTGTCAGATTCAGAAGAGTCATACTCTATTTTCCTCAACCCTTCAATCTAATATCAGTGGTCAATGGTCAATGGGCACAAATATACATATACATATATACTTTTGTATATATGTGAATTAAGGGATCATAGACTGATCCAAAGCAGTGAAAATCTAAATGAATTACTTAACATGTCACATAATCCAACAGGAAATTTACCAGTGCAAGGCTTATTGAAATCAATGTGAGTTGACAACAAAAATACTAGAGCAGTGAATATTCATTCTGATGAGATTTGGATGGAAGATTTTCTAATGGATTACGTTCTATGAATCATTAATACCCTCACCACCACCCTGAATAGGACCTCAAATTCACTGTCTGAAGCCTCAAGTCACTTCAGTGTAGAATTACTTCTCCAAGTAGATTCAAATAAAGATCAATTGGTAGATTTTTTTGTTGTTGATTAAATTTATTTCTTGAGTTTGCTATTTCCTTTTCTCAAAAACTTCAGTACTGAGGTCTTTGCTGCATCTATTTTATATTAGCGCAAGTCCACATGTTTTCAAGTCTGCTGTAAGAACCAAAGGATTTTTCCTATAATTTGTTGATCTTTCTTTTTTTTCTTTTCTCTCTTCTCCTCTGTTAAAAGATGCAAGTGAGGGTATATGAATGATCTCTAAATTTCTGGCAATTATAGTTGATTTCTGCCTTCAGTTCCTGAGACACAACTGTTATAAAATAGATAATCTGCTGAGGAGGGTATTCTGGGAAATTGTCCTCTCTTTTTTCCCCACTCTGGAGAGAACAGAATAATTCATTAGGAAACACCAGTCTGTTTCCCCTGCATAGGATCTAATGTATTTTGACAAGCCATCACATTTAAACTGTACCAGGCTGCTCTTTCTAAGTCAAAAGATGTGAGAGATATAGCTAGCTTGCATTTTCTCTGACACGAGAATATAATTCTAGTTGCCCTTAAGACTGCTCCACGGTAAAATGAATACACACCTGCAGACAAAAAGCATTGCCTTCCTTAATCAAGACAATATAACCCATGTGGTTCTGAGGCCAAAAACAGATTCTAGTGGCTTCATTTTGGAAAACATATGGCAATCTGTTTTACTGAAGCTACCTGTTCAAAATCCTATAGGTCTACCTATTTTCAAAAGATATAAATGTGAGTTGGCATATAACCATTAATGCCTGTTATGATCAGGCCAGTATTCCATCACCCTGTGATACTTTCCATGAGACTCAGTGCAACTCATTTTTGTTACATTTAGTTCTTATTCATATGGGATTTGTTTTCAGAAACACTCAAAACAGTTCACTATCAAGTAAACAATGTGCCAGTTCTTTACAAAACTCTGACCACAGAAAGTTTTAAAAGACACTTTTAAAGTAAAATAGAGAGATAACTAGATCCAATGTCAATATGATGATGATGTAGAAGGTTGAAGCTTAATTTCACATTCTAGCTGGCTCTGAGCAATTGCTGCTTCTCTCAGCCTCTGCCCCTAATTAATAACATGGGCATTATAAAACTCATCTTTTTTAGTGTTGCCATAAAATATCACAAAATATTTTATTGTAAACCCTCTAAGAGCACTACATAAATGTTTTATAAGGTAAAGGTAAAGGTTGCCCCGCACATGCATGCTAGTCATTTCCAACTCCAGGGGCTGGTGCTTATCTCCGTTTCAAAGCCAAAGAGCCAGTGCTTGTCCGAGGACGTCTATGTGGTCATGTGGCCAGCATGACTAGATGCCAAAGGCGCACGGAACACTGTTACCTTCCCACTGTAGTGGTCCCTATTTTTCTTCTTGCATTTTTTACATGCTTTCAAACTGCTAGGTTGGCAGAAGCTGGGACGAGTAACAGGCGCTCACTCTGTTACGCAGCACTCGGGAGTCGACCCGCCAAACTGCCAACCTTCTGATCGACAAGCTCACCGTCCTAACCCACTGAGCCACCGCATCCCTAAATGTTGTATATACTGTAGTAAATGCTTTAAGATTTCACTAAATAGCAAGAAAGCATTTCCTTAAAAAGACAAACTATTTTCAAAATTAAATAAAGTTTCTTAGGAATGGGAAATTTAGACCCCTCTGGATAATGCTGATCTTTGCTCCTGTATTCCTGTTTGGCTCCCTGGGATGTGAATACTGACAACTATTGTTGGGCCACATTTATAGACCATGAATACTTCTTGCTGAACTGAATGAATGTTTTGGTACAACATGCTAGACTAGTATACTATAAGTATACTATAAGTTAGATTCTTACAGTATAGTAAGAATCTAACCGCTATCTTATGTACCGGTACTTTATGAACCCAGCCAATATTTGCAGATGTGGTGTAGAACAGATTTTAAGGAGACAAGAAGAAGCTGGCCATCTTTTCAGCTGATTTTGGTAACTATGCCTCTAGTAGAATCAACAAATATTAGTACTCTTTATTTCTAAATAATCAGGTATGAGTAAATAATATTCTTTATTTCTATAGACAACTACTTTGAATTGAAATTCTTCATGTTTGAAACTGTTACTTATGTTTGAAATTAGGGGTTTTGAAATGTTTTCAATCTGAAGAGTTATTTCAAACTGTTTAAACAGTCTCAGAAGGATTAGGCAGTCTGTTTCAAATGCAAAGCAACTGTCTTAAAGCCAAACTATACATTTGGAATTTGAAACTTTTTGTGGACTGTTATCTTCAGGACTTTTTCTTGCCCATACGAACATAAATTGTTGCAGATGCAACTCAGCCCAGGAATTCCTCCACTGTCTTACCCTTCAGAATTTCAGTTCTGTTGGTGAATTGTATATACATGGAGTCACAGTAGAGAGATCCTGTATTACAACCATCCCCAGTCCCAGCTCTTTTACTGTTTTGCATATTTTAATGAGCAAATAGGTTTATCCCAGAAAAATCCTTCTAAAATAATATAGAAATAAACTAAGTACTGACAACAGGGTTTTTTAAAATGTTTTTTTTTAATTTTAATTGTTTAGTTTAACTTATTTATTGGGACTGTTTATTTAATTTCTTTTAACTTTTGTATTGTTGTTTTTATTGTTGTTAGCCGCCATGAGTCCTTCGGGAGATAGGGCGGCCTATAAGTCCCCAAAATAAATAAATAAATAAGTAACAGTTAATATGGGAAACAATCATTACATGCTATTAAGTCTCTGAGCCTGGCAACGTAGTTGTCCTACATGTTTAAAAATCTGATCCCATTGCCTTTTATGTGTCAATTGTGTAAATCTTAACAGAAGTAAATCCCTTGCATGGTAAATACGTCTGAAATTCTTTTTCCAACTCTAGGTCTTAAATTTGAGGCAAACTTTATTGAAACAATACAAGGATCTTGGGTGATGATCTTAAAACTGTCACGTTTCATATAAAAATAAGCATGACAAGGAGACTCTGAGTCTTTCTGTTGAAGATTTTGTTTTTTATAGAGGAATATTAGGTGATGTGACCCTCCCCCCTCAAATTGGAAGTATAATAAGTCAAATGCAGGTTTATGGCCTAAGTAAGAATTAGATTATCTGGAAGAATAAATTCTACAAATCAGAATTATCCCACCCACCACCAGGGATATTTGGTGAACCAAATATTGTCTATTCTGTCCTCTTCACATTCTTTCTTTTAAAAAATGATATAAGAAAGAGGGGCACAGTGAGAATCACAGCTTATGTTTGTAAATCCAACTAATTTGCATATTACCAGTTTTGGAAAGGAAAGGTAAGCATGTTTGCTTGTTCTTTTTCATACAGCCTTCCCTTCTTAGCTTTTCATGTTTCTGCGGGTTGGTGGTGATGGTGGAAAGGATAAAATAGTCTCTCTAGCCAAGACCTGTTCAGTTACAACTACTATCACCCTCGATTTCACCACTGGAGGAAGCTTGACAGAAGACCCGACTGAAATATGCTGGATCACATTTTGACATTTTCTGAAGTAGAGATGCAGTTGTATGGCTAAATGTTTTAGTAAACCTTAGAAAGAGCTACTTATTCCCTTTTAAAATCCTAAAGAACTCTGTATCTCCTCCTAAGTCATTTGATTCTACCTTCTACTGAAGTGCTACAGCATTGTCATAGTGAATGCATTTACCTAGGAGAAACATCGCAAAGATTTCAATGGCGCTTTTTGATGGAACATGTAGTACTTAAAAAAAAAGAAAAAAAGCAAGGGTGTCTTTGATCTGCCAGATGCTCTCAGGGCCAATTTGTGTCTGCAGGGGCTCCTTCCATGGCTCCTTAAAATTGCTGATGTATTCTTAAATCTAACATCCTCTGTGGCACGAACCCCTTCATTTCTTTGTTAATAAAAATTAAGTTTTAAATGGGATAGATCTTTTCTCTTTACTGCTTCTAAATATGTTAATACTGCAACCATCAGAATGAACAAAACAAATAATGATCCATAAACTATGGAGATATCAAGACTGCTGGAATCACATTATACTAAACAAATTGACCAAAGAAGCAAAAAAAACCCTTTCTGGCTTCAGAAGAGAGATAGGCTAGAGACACATTTTTCCACCAAAAGGTGCTGGGGTTAATACCAGATCACAAGGAATTTATGATGACATATTGTATACAACTTGTTCTAAATCCTAGATGAGAGTTGATAATGTCTCAAAGAAACTGATTCTGTGCTTTGTTAAATGTTCAACTTTTTTTTTTAAAAAAAGCATTACTACAAATATGCCACAATCTCTATAACAATAGCCTCAAAACAAATATGCATGTGTGTGGTTGTGTCCCGTTGTGAACATGTGCACAGATATGTTTATATACCAGAATAGACTCCAACCCTGAATCAGGAAATTCTGATTTTAAAAACTCCCAGTATTCCATTTTTCTTTTTCTTTTTCATAGTACCACTATAGTCCTGCACAACTGAGCATCTAAAACAATATGTTTGTTGCTATGGCAACTGTTGCCACTGCTTGATTGTCATTGTCATTCTTTAGAGATCAAACTGAAGAGGCAGAGGTACTGTTTGGATGCCCCATTGCACTGTGTTCCTCCTGTCAGTTATTCAGATCCCCTTGATTAGTTATTTCCTGGGATTCGACCCTGTTGCCATGATGGGATCCACATCTCCTAGCAACCAGAAGCACAGTTGCCTTTACCTTGGCAACACTGGCCTGCTCTCTTCCTAATAAGACCTGGAGGGGCATTTCATTTCATCACCTACCCCAGAGAACAGGCATTATGGTTATAAGATGCCAGCAGCTGATTCTAACCTAATCCATCATTATTTTTCCAAAGTTTTAGATAATATCTAAATTTCTTTCTAAAAAAGAAATCAGCTGCTTTTTGTCAGAAAAAGAGATGTATATTTATATACATAAACAGAAAGGTCAAACATTAGGAATTTCAAAAATTAGAAAACATAAACATAAAATTGCTTGAATTAATTATATTGGTATGTATAATGCTGGTAATGACCTATAAAGCTCTAAATGGCTGGGGTCCGGATTATCTAAGTGAACACCTGCTGCTGCCATCAACTTCCCATCGTCCTGTGCGCTCCCACAGGGAGGGCCTTCTTAGGGTACCGCCGGTTAAGGAATGCCGGCGGGTTATTCCCAGGGGAAGGGCGTTCTCTGTGGGCGCGCTGGCCCTTTGGAACCAGCTTCCCACGGAGCTTAGGACCGCCCCCGACCTTCGCTCATTTCGTAGGGACTTGAAAACTTGGTTTTTTGAGCTGTCTGGCCCAGACTGAGGGGTTTTAATTATTTAATTAATGGGGTTTTAGTTAAGTTCAGGGATTAATTTAATCTTAGTTTTAATCGTTTTTAATTGTATGTGATGTATTTTAACTTTTAATTTTCCCTGTAAACCGCCCTGAGTCCTACGGGAATAGGGCAGTATATAAATTTAAATAAATAAATAAATAAATAAATAAATAAACAAACAATCCATTTACTACTGTTTATTTGTAGTCTCATTAGTGTTCTAAACCAGAATAAACATTACTTGTTGCCTATATAGAATTATTTAGAAATACTTGGAAACATTTTCTGTACCTGAGATGAGGCATAACAGTTTTTAGGGTAGAAGGTTTATATTATCTTTATATTGTATTTTATCCTGCCCTGTAAACCGCCCTGAGTCCTTCGGGAATAGGGCAGTATAAAAATCTAATTAAATAAATAAATAAATAAATAGGCAAGCTAAACTTGTTTTATTTTGAAGCTAACAGGACCAAAGATCTATTTTCCTTGCCTTGAAACGACCTCTGCAGGTCATTTATAAAATAGCACCAATTAGGGCCACAAAATTGGCCATGCTAATCTTTGGATGGGAGAAAACTATTCTGATATCCTACTACTAATTATCAGAAGTGGAGCTCAACTCTCAGAAATAAAGGGCTATGTCTCTCTTTGTTAGTTTTTGTGTGCACATTTGTGATACACAGACACAACTACAATCGATCTGTTATAGTCAAAAACTAGAGACTCCCATGGCATTCTGTACTTCCTCTTCATTTCTCAGTAGCTTCAAACAAGCTCCATATTTACTATTCCATGTCATCTGAGTTTGTTTTTAGAAATAATGGCTACATTCACAAAGCATGCTAAATGTGGGATTTGTTGTCTAATTTTGAATAAACAATCACCAGCTAAAGCTCCCAAGAGAAAACAATGGTAATTTATTTGAACTACTTTGCAAAGAGGGTGTATCACATACATGCAAGTACAGTGGACACACCTTAAATCATTAATAGTCTTTCTTTATATTCTTTATTGCCGTCACAAATTTACCTCCCACCTTTTCCTCATTGGCTTAGTACTCAGGCTGTCACAACCTATCCGAAATGCCTTAAAAGAATACATTATCCCCATCTCTAATTATATCTCCCATTCTTCAAATTCTATTGCTTCCTGCCCTTATTTACAAATTACTTTTATGTCTACTAGTTCCTAGGGGTTGTCTCTGGAGTATCAGCAAATTCTGGTTAATACTGTTTTTTTAACATAGCAAGGCCTCTGATCCTAGCTCCTACATATAGTTTCCAAACTTCAGCCAAGCTCATAAGATTAGAAATATACACAATGTATTTTCTTCACAGGCTAGCATGTCTTCTTACAGTTTCTATAAAAACAGTAAGTTCTTTTTCCCACAAATCCCTCTTTTTTCTTTTCATGCTTTCTATTGATTTTTACATTCATATTTTTCAAATTGTTGCAACATTATTCCACCCTTTTCACTTTCATTTTTCATTCTCCCTCCAACCATACATTCCTTACAACATGTTATCATCACTGGTCCAAGCTGCACACAACAAAAAATTATTATTCCAATTGTCAATACTAAAATTCCCAACACTACTAATTGTTTTACCCATCCGGTCAAGTTAGAGATCCAAACACTGACTCCTTTCAAGGGATTCTCTATGGTTCTAGCCTTTTCTTGTAATTTATGTATTTGTTCATGATGTATTTCAATTATTTCAGAATAATCAGGTAACTCTTCACAAGTATTATATATCCATGTACAACAACTATAATCAATTCATTCTGCACATTGCCCACTCACAGCAGCTGCTAAACTTTCAATTTCTAGCTCTTGTCTTAACAATGTTGTCCTTACTATTTTTAATTCTTCACTTAAGAACATTATATCACCTTGGGTTACATTTACTAATTCATCCATAATATTGGTATAATTGTTTATTCTTTTCATCATTTCCCATCTCCATCCCGTAAATAAGAGGGCTAAAGTCCACTATATGTCATCTTTTCCAAATGAATCATCCCTTTTTCTCCTATTTAGTAAATACCTGGGATGTTCTGGTGTGAATATATGTGTCCCATCCTGCACTTCCATCACTGGCACCAATTTAGTCAGATAACACCATCCAGTCCATCTCATATTCACATATTTCGGAAACTTTCATCATTGTAACAGTAATAAATATTACTTCACAGTCTAGGCATTAGCAACACTATCGTGCCTTTTTGATCCTGCATCATGGCATTATTAACAACTTCCAAAGCATAGAACCACTGACAGTACAGATCATCAATAGCACAATTCTGATAAGCCTTATACAAGGACTCATTTGTGGATAGTTGAAACAAACTTCTAGTGATGTTTTGAATAGTCTGGAGTCATGGTGACATTGACTACAGTATTTTTACACCAGCTATCTCCAGTAGTTAAGTTTCCTCTGATGCACCAGTCAGGGATTTAGTATCCATGACTTCCATATCTATATCATAAAAGAAAAAAATGTTATTCTCTATAACAGTGATATCAAACATAGCAGAAGGAGCAGGAGTGGCTTGCAAAACTCTTTTTAATTTATTGCCATCTCCATCTTTCATCTGAATGCATGTCTTAACCTGCTGCTTCAATTCATTGCTAGTGATAAGAATTACCTCATTCCATGAATACAGTCCTGTAGCAGTATGAATTAATATAAACTTAGGGTACCACCGTTTCCACAAATTATTGGCTAACTATTGACTAAAGGCTTGAGGGTTTGGTGTCTTACTTTTAATTCTCGAACTGCACCTGCATTGGGTTCTGGATCCACTGAAAGTCCCAGTTATATTGGAGAGTAGGCCACATAATGACAACAGTAATATTCTCATCCTCATAGTTTAAGCAAGGAATATTACAATAACTATGGTGAGAACCTCATTCTATGCAATGACAACAACAACAAGCAATAATACAATTATAATTACAATGAGCACACTTCAGGAACTGAGGTCTCTTTCTTCTTCTTCCTAAGCACACAACATATTTCTCACCTGAAACAGTAGAAAATTAGAATCCCAACTGCAATTAACAAACCCAAGTTACCTAAAACTGCCAAGATTCTAAGATTAGCTATGATACGCAACAGAGATATATTGTGGAGTGGAGAAGATGGATTGATTATATTCAGAATAAATACGGGACTAAAAAGTTTCATCTAGCATTTGAATAAGTACTGATGTGATATTTATATTGCTTGTAGTTATTTTATAAGAGTTAAAGTGCGATAAATTTAATATTTTATTGTTGTTTGCATAAGGTAGACTATGATTGCTTGTATTTTTATACCCTGTATTGAGCTCTGGGAAGTCGGGGAGGGGGGAGGGGGAAGGGAGGGAGGTGTTGGGGAGGGTTGGGGAGAGGGGAGGGGGTTGGGAGGGGTTTTGTCTTTTTAAAAAATGTATTGTAAAACTTTTCAATAAAAAAAAATAAGATTAGCTATGCTAGAGTTAATCTGAAACTACTAAAAAGCCCCCAAAATAAAAACTCAGAATCCAAATATGGAAAACATGGGGGAAAAACACATGGAAAAAAATCACAATGCCTATGTTGTTTGCTTGATGTAAAGCAACGAAAAAGAATTTAGAGTGAATGAGTAGGATAAGTGTCTCTACTAAAGCAATGATATCAGATGCAAATTGAATAACTGGGTTACAGGTGGTTTCAGGTATCAGGCCTTGTGTTCTCCCAAATAGCACAGTTCAGGGAGAAAATCCTTTATAACACACAATGTCCTGAAAAGAAAAAGTAAACAGAAAATTTGAAATACAAATTTCTATCCAGGCATTTGGTTGTATTAAAGAACAGCTGTAGACTAAAGCGTCAGTCACAGCTTGAACAGTCCAAACAACATCAGGTGGATCTGCAGCCTTCAGCTTGGAATGATGAGGCCAGGTTATGAACTGAAACACTGGTGTAGATGGACAGTAGCACTTTAAAAAAAGAGAATCTCATATATGCTTTCACATAGACCCAGACTGGTCCAATCCAACAAGTGCAGCTTCCTGCAAATATTTAACAAGAAAAAAAAATCATGGCAGACAACTGTTCCACACAAGAATACTGAACAGGATCTTCAGTTTGGTATGGATCAGTAAATAAGTAAAAATAAAGAGAAAACTCAAGAGACCAAACAAGTGCACTATGTAATGCGAGACATTTTCATTTCCAACTGGACAAATCTTGTATGTCTAGATATAGTCTCAAAAACAAACAAACAAACAAAAAAACCTGAGACGTCACTGTGGCAGCAAATTCATCACTGACTCAGAAATTCTTAGCATGCCCAAAGGGCTTCCCTGTATTACAGTTTAAATTTCCCATTTTGCACTATCATTCGATTAGGGAGTTATCAGCATTATAGCAGCTTACATGCAATTGGGGGGAAAGTATGAAGCTCAATGGATTTCACTTATTTGATTTCCTTTTGCACCACTAAAATCTTTGATGGATTAATGTGCATGAAAAATCTCCTTTGTTGAAAAGATAAAAACCTAGCTGAGGACATTCTTCTATAAAATAACCTAGAACACAGAACAGCAGTGTTGAACCAGCTTCAACACTGGCAAGTATCCCATTCCCTTCTAAAGCCAGTGGTTTTATATATATATATATAGTTTTCAGCAGACATAGTGTATTCTTTGGTTATAGTCAATGTCCAGAGATAGTGATAGGAATATATACAAGTAGATATGCAATAGAATCAAATGTGACTTTTAACTCTAATTAATGGACTTCTTCCATGATTTTTTATTAGGTAAAGGTAAAGGTTCCCCTGCACATGCGTGCTAGTCATTTCCAACTCTAGGGGCCGGTACTCATCTCCGTTTCAAAGCCGAAGAGCCAGCGCTTGTCCGAGGACGTCTCTGTGGTGATGTGGCCGGCATGACTAGACACCAAAGGCACACGGAACGCTGTTACCTTCCCACCGGAGTGGTCCCTATTTTTCTACTTGCATTTTTACGTGCTTTCGAACTGCTAGGTTGGCAGAAGCTGGGAAGAGTAACAGGCGCTCACTCTGTTACGCGGCACTCGGGATTCGACCCGCCAAACTGCCGACCTTCTGATTGACAACAAGCTCAGCGTCCTAACCCACTGAGCCAATCCCCTTATTATTTTCAAGCATATATTACTGCTTGTAGCATAAACATCAGAAGGTAGATCTTGGTTTATATATTCAGATTACAGCGAGTATGAACTTCTTAAAATAAATTACAGCAATAAAGCTGTGTTAAAAGTATGTAATAGCTATGCTAATGGACCCAGAAGTTAAAACTTTATCAGAACCTGAGACCAACAGGAATCAGTTTAGGCAACTAATACAGGAACTATATCGTAAAATATTTAAATGTGAATACCTCACATCCCCAAAATAAGAACAACAACAACAAGCTATGTGCAAAAACTCATCACGGTAACAATACCTGAAAGGACAGCAATTTGTGCTGCTGAAAAAAAGAAGAAGAAAAGTACCATAGGATGGAGCACTTTAACTCCTAAATGTTGAATATCAGTGTGTCCCGCACACAGATATAAAGACATAAAAGAGGAAGTAAAATAAAAATAGCAATTTCAAAAAGAAACAAACAAGCTTAATGAGGTGTTCTGAGTTAATTCACTGAAATATACATGGGTATGCAAGTAAGCCACTGGGTTATTTTTTTTTTATTGAAAAGTTTTAAAATACAGTTTTCCTTTTAAAAAACCCCCCTTCCCCCTCCCTGCTCCCCCCCTACCTCCCCCCAACCTCCCTCCCTCCTCCCCTCCCTCCATCCCCCCCTCCCCCCCCCCGACTTCCCAGAGCTAAATACAAGGTATATATCTATAAAAAGGCAATCATAAACAACCATATACTACCCACTATAAAATCTAAAATCCATTACTCTCTAGCTTATATAGGATAAGACACACCTTAACAATATTAACTATATATAAAAAACTAGAATAAAAAAGAAAAAAAAACGAAAGAAGACTTATTCGAATGCTACATAAAACTTCTTAACCCTATACTTGTTCTGGATAAACTCAATCCATTTTCTCCATTCCATAATATAGCGTTCTTGCGAATGATCTTTCAAATAGGCCGAAATCTTTGCCATCTCTGCCAGGTCGGAAACCTTTAAAGTCCACTCTTCTATGGTCGGCAGTTCCTCTTTCTTCCAATATTGGCCTATCAAAAGTCTTGCTGCCGTAATTAAGTTCAACATCAACTTAGTGTCCACAACTGTATCGTCTGCAATTATTCCCAACAAAAAAAGTTGCGGACTTAAGCCACTGGGTTATTGCACAGGCTAAAACTATGTATCAAACTTTAGTATCAGTTCTCTGCTTTTAATAAAAAATTATGTCAGATTCCACTCAGATGGAAGCAAATTCTGATTAAATAGGTTAAAAACATTTACAAATCGAAACAAAACAATTCAGACTCTTTTTTTTGTTTTTGGTTGATGGATATATAGGTTTTAACTAAATATTTTAAACCTCAAAGATTTCCAGAAAAACAAAATCAAAATTATATTCCAATGTCAAGTTTTTTCCTCATTTGTTTGCAAATAACAATACTTCTTGCTCAACTAAGACTTCCTTTGTCCAACAATACAGATATCAATACTGCTTCCTTGCCCCCTCTTCAGAGCTGAATACAGAATACTTACCTACTTCTTCCCATTGCTTTGTTGCAAAATTAACTTCCCTTAAATTTTTTGTAACTAAATTCCACTCACTGGGAGATGGACATCCCCATTGATTTCCTAGCTTGTATTGTAATGATCAGAACAGACATATGCAGACCAAAAGCAGTGTGAACTGAAACTGCAAAAGCAGGTATCAGATGGCACATTTACCCTGCCTTTCTCAGGAAAGCACTCCATGTTTTAACTAAGCTGGTGGGGGGGAAGGGTTAATAGGAATAGAACCCACCCTTTACTACATCTCTCACTCTTCCAAGACACATCCTTGGGTAGAAAAAAAGTAACAAACTAGGGGGGGAAATGTTTAAAGGATTACACATAAATGTCACCCCCTTTTTTTCTTACTCAGCATTCTTCTAACAAAATAGTTTTTTTCTGTTTGCCTCTCTTTCTCTCTTCAGTAAATCACTGCATTTTGCCATAAATTTCTCTCCCCCAAATTTTTTTCCATCGGACCCTTCTCTTCCCCCCCCCATTTTCTTGTAAACACTTGCTATTGCCTTCCACTTACTTCACAACAACAACAACAAAAATCTGCAACTTACTGTTTCTTTGTAAGAAAGAGAATCAAAGTACTAGCCCCTTTCAGTCTTGGGGTGGGGGCTCAACACAGGCATTCACACTAATTTTGTTTACCTTCAACATACTCACACATTTGTCCTCCAATCAGACTGCTTGTGTAAGCAATTTCACATACAAAAAAATCATTTCATCCTTTCTCCAGGCAAATCAATTATTATTATTATTATTATTATTATTATTATTATTATTATTATTATTATTATTATTATTATTATTATTATTATTATTATTATTATTATTATTATTATTATTATTATTATTATACGGAGCTTTTCACAAGCCAATGAGCTACATTTTTCCAAATCTCCTTTTTGTTTGTTTTTAAATATGGCCATTTTATTGATTATTATTAGAGGGTTTTGCCCCTTTCCCAAGTCTTGGAAATGACACAACATAGACACACATACACTACCTCCACATTCCTCTAACAAAAATAGACTGTTTTTCTTTTCCTTAACTACAAATATACTGCCTGGGATCCAGCAGCAGCACACTGATTCTTCAGTTAACATATATGTTTAATGCTTGACATAGCCAATCTTCAAAACTTCCATATTTTAGCCAAAAGACAATAGTGGCCTTAATAGGATTTCTTGGCCACTCAAAATAATAATACGGTATTTAACATTCTTTCTTTATTCTTCATCCTGGTTTTACTGTTATGCTTACAATTCTTCAACATTGCTCCCAATGGGTCATCTGGCGGAATGTTTGGGAAATTTCATCGTTTCCCCATGGCACTTCTTACTTGCCCTGTTTCCATGTTAGAGACCAAAATCTCTCCAATGTTTAACCAAACCACCTTCTCCAGCCACTCCCCTCTTGTAAAAACAGAACTGCGAATCCAGGCTCCACACTTCCTTTCTACTCCAAGTACATCTCACATCCTGTCAACCTGGTCTCACACATACAGAGCCTACTCAGCCTCCAAGGCAATATTTAAGTCCAATTTTCTTACCTTGGTGTGTGCATAGAGTTGCCCAGTTGCAGCGTTTCAGTGCCCACTGTTATAATCTCCAGGACTTTTCCTTGCAATTGTTTTCTCTTAACATCTGTACCGGATTCCACAGGCACACAGGACTCACCAACCGTTCATTGAACTCAATGGGACATGTCTTCCTGGTCAGTGTCTGTTCGGTGACTCCTGCCACTGGCTGGAGAATCCTGGGACAGCCCCCAAGTTGTGGGATTCATTGTCTAGTTTTGAATAAACAATCACCAGCCAAAACTTCCAAGAGAAAACAATGGCAATTTATTTGTACTACTTTGCAAAGAGGGTGTATCACGTACATACAAGTGGACATACCTTAAATCAGTAATATTCTCTCTTTATATTCCCTATTGCCGGCACAAATTTACCTCCCACCTTTTCCTCATTGGCTTAGTACTCAGGCTGTCACAACCTATCCGAAGAGCCTAAAATGAATATATTATCCCCATCTCTAATTACATCTCCCATTCCTCAAATTCTATTGCCCTTATTTATAAATTACTTTTTATGTCTACTAGTTCCTAGGGGTTGTCTCTGAAGCAAATATCATATCAGCAAATTCTGGTTAATACCGTTTTTTTTAACATAGCAAGGCCTCTGATCCTAGCTCCTACATTCAATTTCCAAACTTCAGCCAAGCTCATAAGATTAGAAATATATACAATGTATTTTTTTCACAGGCTAGCATGTCTTCTTACAGTTTCTGTAAAAACAATAGGTTCTTTTTCCCTCACTAAATCAAGAGGACTCAACCATATTTTAGTCTAACACGTTGGACTAAAAAAATTATGTGGTGCCATGTGTCATGCAAAGCAAGAACACTGAATTAATTGTATAGACCATTGTTCAAATAACTACTGGTGTAAGCCAAATATGGTCTATATAGTCTAAATTACTTTCATTACTTTAAATAATAAGTCACCAGCCCAATTTTATATTATTCTAAAAGATGGGAATTCATACTAAAAAGATCTATACGTTTTATATAAATAAACTTTATTTTTAGATTTGATTACAAAATCAAATATAGATCTGAAAAACATTCATGAACTATATAGAAATAAATATGGATTAAATCCAGTCTCCTTTCATTATTTATTTCACAAAAAGCCAAAATGGAGAAGTCATGTCTGAAAAACTAAGTATACCTCATGATTCAATAGCTTGTAGAATCATCTTTAGCAGCAGTAACTTGAAGTAATAATATATGTGTATGATTTTATCAGTCTCTCATATTGTTGTGGCAGAATTGAACCTCAACATTTAGCATGCCACCTGAGACCTATAGGGTCTGATATGTAGCTCTTTTGCAATTTCTTTGAGTGTTGCACTGTCTGACCTTGGGATAAAATTTGCTGGGATGTCCACTCCTGGAAAGATTGGCAACTGTCTTGAATGTTTTCCACTTGTGAATAATCTTCTTCACTGTACAATGATGGACTTTAAATTGTTTGGAAAGAGTCTTATAACCCTTCCCAGACTGATGGACAGCAACAATTGCTTAAGATCATGGCTGACATCTTTACACTTTAGCATTGTGTTAATAGGCACCTCAATGCTAGGGACGAGTAAACTCCTAAAACTTTGGTTTTTATAGTCACACTTGCTGATGGTCAATTGATCAAGGGCACTTGATTAACAGCATTTGGCTGCTACTTAGCCTCTTCATACCTATGAAAGCAGTAAGGGTGTACTTAGTTTGGGCTTCCTTTTTGGAAAATAAATGATGTCATGCTGCAAGATGTCATGTGATGTCCATCTGATACTTGATTTCTTTATTGATAAGCCCCAAGTTGTGCAAGCTGGAAAGAAAGTTTCCAATTCCATCTCCTTGAATACAGGTTCTCCACAGGGCTGTGTCCTGTGACCACTTCTGTTCATCATGATGATCCACGACTGCTGTGCCATTTCTGCTACAAATCATATTGTGAAGTATGCGATGACACAGCGGTGGTGGGTCTTATCCGGCATGACAATGAAAATGCTAATAGGGAAGAGGTGATGACTCTACTGGACTGGTGCAATAAAAGTAACCTGGTTCTAAATGTTGATAAACAAAGGAGATCATTGTATATTTTAGAAATAGCCAGCCTAGTTATACTGCACTCAGTATCAAGGATGCAGCTCTAGATTTGGCCAACAGTATTAAGTATCTGGGGGTGCAGATAACGAACAATCTGAATTGGTCTCTCCACACATCATTCTTAGTGAAGTGTGCAAACCAGCGTCTGCATTTCCTGCGTCGGATGAGAAGAGCATATCCTTCTCCTTTTGTCCTGGCCACTTTTTACAGAGGCACAATTGAGAGCATTTTAACAAACTGCATCACTGTCTGCTTCGGTGGCAGCAGTGCCTCATATAGAAGGTCCATACAGAGACTGGTAAGGACAGCGGAGAAGATCATAGGAAGCTCGCTTCCTGGTATTCAGGATGCTGCTTATAAGCGTTATGTATTTAGAGATCAAAGCATTGTTAGAGACCCCACACATCCACTTTATGGTCAGTTTCTGTTGCTCCCCTCTGGAAGGAGGTTTCGAAGTATTTCTAGCAGGACCACCTGATTCTGTAACAGTTTTGTTCCCTATGCCATCCTTCTGGTAAACTTGCAAGATTCGTTTTTCTTGCCATGCACATGTATACATAACCCGAATTAGAATGTTGTTTCTCTGTGTCATATAATATATACGGGTATATGCATAATTCTGTATTTATTTATTTTTGTCATATTTATGTAGTGTATGTCAGAGGTGGTGACCCTCTGAGAACTGTATGCAACAAAATTTCATTTTAATGTATGCCAATTAGTGTACATTTGAAATGACAAGTTATTCTATTCTATTCTAATTTCTATGAGTGCAATTTGTCAATATACAATATGCAATGTCATATGATGTCCATACCTATTTTTAAGAATTGCTAAGGACCAGATGATTTTTACTATGTCCTGATATGTAAAACCATAGAACTCAAGGGTATTTCTTTTTCACATGACTGTATCTTTACATGTGTACAGTGTGCACACACATACACACATATATAAAATCTCTGTGTGTATCTGTGATGGGCAACAATATCTCTAAATAAGAAGAGTGGCATATGAGGACTTCTAAGTGTAGAACTTCCCTCCCTGAATTCAAGGAGGAAATTCTCTCTCTCTCTCTCTCACATACACACACACACACACACACACACACACACACAGAGTGATGATAGGTAGGCAGAGATTGCAATTTAAATAAATAGAATAACTTCATTGTCACTTTGAATGTACACTAATCGGCAAAACATAAAATCAAATTTCATTGAATACAGCTCTCAAAGGGTCACCACCTTCAATATACACTACATAAACATGACAAACATAAATACAGAATTATGCATATACCCACGTATATTATATGACACGGAGAAACAACATTCTAGTTTGGATTATGTATACATGTGCATGGCAATTAACAGAGGAACCTAAAAGAAACAAAAGGAGGGAACAAAGGTATTACGGAATCGGGTAGTCCTGCTAGAAATACTTTGAAACCTCCTCCCAGAAGGGAGCAACAGAAACAGACCCTAAAGTGGACGTGTGGGGTCTCTAACAATGCTTTGAACTCTAAGCACATAGCACTTATAAGCAGCATCTTGAATACCAGGAAGCGAGCTTCCTATTATCTTCTCAGCTGTCCTTACCAATCTCTGTATGGACTTTCTATCTGAGGCACTGCTGCCATCAGACTAGACAGTGATGCAGTTTGTTAAGGTGTGGTCTCCTTAATTACAAACATCAACATATCTTAATCAGGAAATGCCAGATTTTTAAAAAGTATTTGGAGGAGGCACAAAATGTTTACTGTTGCTAATGTTTGCTTCAAATTCTCTTCCACCTTCCCCCGATATGCAATACAAGAAGATAAGGGCATAATATTGTTCCACGTTGGCCACTCTCTCCAACCAGGCGCTCTTTTCTGTAGCACTATTTTTGGATATAGTACGACTCCTATGATCTCCAGCCATTAAAGTCGAATGTAATAGGAGTTGTATAACGCCGTTTCTGGAGGTTTCCTGCGCTTCCGCCACAGGCATACGTTTCTAATCGGCGATAACGCCCCGCTCCTTAATGCCCATTACTCATGGCCGAACCCGCTTTGCGGTCGTTTTTCTCTCCCTCTCAAATGACATCACCTGCTCGGAATGAAAAGGCAGGGCTTCGAATGCTTTTTCGTGATTTGCCAGTGAGACGGCCTGTCAGGGAGAGGAAGTAGAAATAGGCAGCTTCTGAGGAAGCGGAAGAAGCTGAAAAGAAGCCGAGGGCGGAAGTGGTGGCGTTTGAGATTTGGAATTGGGGAAAACGGGATTCTGGAAGGCGGTGGGTGGACTGTTTTCCGCGGCGGTCCCGCAGGCGGGAGCAGGTAAGCGTACGGTTTTGCTCGGGAAAGACGGAAATCAATCCCTAAAACTTTCAGTTTTAAAATTCTTGAGGGAGCCCTTTAATTTCCCCTCCGTCACACACAAGAGTAGCTTGGAAATGGGGTTTCTTAGCCTGGCAAGCCAAATGAAACTTCCATGATCTGAGGCAGTATATCCCTCACTATCTGTTGTTGGTAGACGAGGACGTGAGAAATTCTTGGCTTTCTGGAGGCGATTAGATCACACTGTTGGAACTAGAGTGGCGTCTGCTTTGGCTACAAAAGGCTGCGCTGGGTTTAGGACTTGTTGACAAGGTCCTGGTGCTTTGCTTTGAGGAATATTACGAACTGGAACGAGTCCTTGACCTGAGAACTAAACAATATAATCTCTGATATTTAAATAAAGCTATGGTGATAACAAGGGATGGTGCTGATTATGGTGGGTGTGACATTTCTTACTGGGAGTGCTTCCTTCCTTTTTCCCTTTTAACAGGACTCATTTATATTTGATGTCAGCATCTGTAATTTAGGTACAGTATTCATGTATGGAATCATTTTGATAGTTTTTATGCCACATAATAAAGGTGGCAATTTTGTATAGCATTCTCTAGCTCTTACGGTATGTCATTTTGATCTTGGTCTGTATGTGTACTCCATCTTAAGGAGGTTGAAATGTATGTATGTATGTATGTATTTGAGTTATGCCAGAAGTTCATAAGAAGGCTTAGAATAGTGTGAAAAATCCTAGCCTTGCCTCTGATAGTATCTAATAGAGTTCCTACAAAATGGCTTTCCTCAACCAGAACTCCTCAAAATGTAGTTTGGCCAAAATGGTCATGGATGATGGGGACTGTAATTCAATAGCTAGGGATATGAGGTTGGAAAAGCTCCTGCAAGAAAGGACCTTAGTATATGAGCAAAATAAAATAACTTCATTTTATTAGTTATATACTGTTCCATTATGTTAAATCTGCAACCTATTCTTTAAACGTATTAAAGTTGGTTATTTCAAGACCCCTGTGTTATAAAACTTACCGTATATATTTTCCCTCAGGTAACATTTATTCATTAAGTGTTTATGCAGTTATTTTCATACATAATTAACTTATTAGAGTCATTTAATTCTACTGTATCTTAAAGCTTAATGATTCTTGCTGAAAACTTGATTTTTAACAGCTGAACTTCCATTTTTCCTGATACTCAGGTTTCTTTATTTGTGCTAATTGCATTGACCATTTCTATTTCAGTTCTGAACTATTATACTGAAAAATGCTATAAACTGTAAAATGCTAAACTTTTAATCTAATACCCAGTTCAATATCATATTGTCATATTGGTCAAACCTTGTAACACAATTTTTTCCAAACCTTACTTCAATTCTGCATCAGTATTAGCCCTGTGAAGCTGCTTCAGATAGCTGAAAGGGGTTAAGGAATTAGCTTGATTATGGCCAATTCCTGACCTTATGGTAAAAATAAGAAGCTTCTTGATTTGTAGTTCATTTAACTTGGCTATAACCCCAAATTAGTATTTGTGTGATGCTGAAGGTGTACTAAAATGGCAAACTATTTAACAGTCATTTAATGTTAGTACTTCTCTAACTTGCAAAATCCTTTTCATTTTCTGTTTGTTGCTACAAGTCTCTTCTGAAGTGAAGAACTACAGTATTTTAATAAGCAACGTATTTGCTCAAGGATTTTTAAACAGATGATGATTCAAACTGGCTGTTTGAATTGAATACTTCAGGTGCTGTAAAAAAAGAAACCTGTCTCTTCCTCTGGCTGAAATATTTTTCTTTCAGTTGCAGCATAGTTTGCTGACAGTCCCATTTTTCTACTGGAACTTGTGCCATTGTTGTAGACCATGGCAGCTCGACGTCCTAATGGGCCAACTTTAGGCAATAAGATCTGTCAGTTCAAATTGGTGCTCCTGGGAGAGTCAGCTGTTGGGAAATCAAGCCTTGTCTTGCGCTTTGTAAAAGGACAGTTTCATGAGTATCAGGAGAGCACAATTGGAGGTAAGTGTCACAATCATGGATAAAGCAGTTCAGAAAATTTGAACATGTAGTATGGTAGTTAACAAGTATTTGTCGTTAAGGAATTCTTTCTAAACTAACCTGTATAGATGATTCTTGGGGATGGATGCCATTGTTAATTCCTGCTGATACCTTCCATCTGTCTTTAAATCATCTAGCATCCTCTATATGTATTGGACTACAACTCCCAGAATTCTCTAACAGAAAGTCGTGATTGCTGGGAATTCTGGAAGTTGGGAGACAAATCTAGTTGGTGAGTTATTATTCAGTGGACTATGCCTACAGCAATGCATTGTGACTACATAATAGTGGACAGATGTTAGATAAATTTTCTTATGATACTTAGTATGAAATGTTGATAAGATTGAAAGCCTGGGTCCAAATGATTTTTCAGAAGAGTTTCCTTATTAATATATTTTGTGAATGGAGCAAATTGGAGGAGGAGAGAGTTATCTCCAGG
The DNA here is from genome assembly GCF_964194415.1 of Vipera berus. NCBI lineage: Eukaryota > Metazoa > Chordata > Lepidosauria > Squamata > Viperidae > Vipera > Vipera berus. The sequence continues at coordinate 37,273,657 of NC_138205.1, read as the reverse complement.
AAATGCTGAGATTAGGATTATTTATTTATTGCATTTACCTCTGGTGTAATTGAAGAAATTCTGGATGGTTTACAACAAATACTGGTACAATATAATAAAATAAAAACAAATATAAGTTAACATGTTAGGTGTGATTTTTTTAGCTGTGATTCCAATAAAAACAAAAAAAACATTACAAGTACATGGCCATGCAGAAACCTTGCTTTGTTAAAATATCATATCTGGCTTGAGGCCAATAGCTACATCATTTCTGTTCTTTTTTAAAATGTTCCTGTGACAAGTGCCAGGCACATTGTATACCTTAACAATTCTGTACACAAGTTTAACAGAGCAAGCTTATCCGGCCTTTCAGTAAGGTCTTTTTGACTATGTAGAAGTGAAGAATCTGAAGAGAGTAATGATTAGCTAAGAACCTATTTTCATATGGCTAGGAATCTGCATTCTATACATACTGAGATGATGGAATTGATCTAAAATTTGTGCCTCAAACATTACGTTTGTAAATCCCGCTTGCCTGATGCTGCAAGGAAGATGTGATTAATTTAACTTCAGTCACACTAACATGCTAAGTTAGTTTGTTGTCTTCTCCATGATTTGAATGAGAGAGATAAATGAGAAAAAAAATCAGGAGTAATAAAGCACTTAGCAAGCACCTCATACAATACTTAGTTAATCACTTCACATTGGTTTGGTAATTCTGGACTGCCAAATAAATGTTCCAACTTTTCAGATAAATACTTATATTATGGATCTGTTTGCCTTATGAAAAGAGTTTAAAGCTTTGGAAGTAGCCACCAGAACACCTTCCATTGTCAAGTTGATATGTTTAATTTGTCAGTTTTATTTAGAAAGTATCTATATATGATGGACTTCATGTGGTCTTTTACATCATTGATGTAAGCCAGCTACACAATCAAAACTCATGTATGAACTGATACTCAATCCAAACCTCTTGTCTGCAGGAAAAGTTCCCCCACACCAACCTGCTCCCCCACCTAGCTAATATTATAATCTTCAACAGTGAAGTCCCAAAATATTTTACAATTGGGCCACTTCTCTCTAATCACAATTTGTTATTGTGGTTTGTTGTAAGTTAATATATTTTAACTTTACACTGGGTTCAATGTACTTTGGATCATTTTTCTCAATAAGCAAATACTGCATGATGGTTTTTGACTCATTTGTTTAACTCGGTTTTCTTTATTTAGTTTTAGGATTTCTGTGGAGAGGCAAGTATATTTTAGGTCATATTTAGGCAGAAATATTGAAAATTCAAAATGTTAAACCCACTGTTCTCCATTAGCACAGTTATGTTTCAACTATGTCAGTGAGAGAAAATGTCTTCCACCTACGTCACTGGGAAGAAATCTTCAAGTATGCAGTGGGTGGATAATTATTGGGTGAATACAAACTCTAGTAGAGAATTGGATGCTTTACAGGTGAAAAAAGCTCTTGCTTCTATGTAAAATATAGCCACCCCTGAATGGAACCCAACCTCAATTTCTGTTCTGACTATGCTTTAATCCTTCTGTATTCCAGCTGCTTTTCTCACGCAGACCATTTGCTTAGATGATACCACAGTCAAGTTTGAAATCTGGGATACAGCTGGACAGGAGCGCTACCACAGCCTGGCCCCCATGTATTATCGAGGGGCACAAGCTGCCATAGTTGTTTATGACATCACTAATATGGTAAGGCTTTTATAGACTGGGTCCAGAATTATCCCACATGGACAACAGTAGCTTCATTCCTCTTGAGGATATGATATCCCAGGCATATATAAATGTATCCACTGAATGAATGGCATTTTAGGAGGGAACCGCTGATGCAGAATAGTTTGAATTTCTTGCCATTTCACTGTAATATTGGGCCTAGTTTGCACAGTGTTACATTTCAGAGCAGTATAAATTTCAGTCAGCTTATTCTACAGAAAGATTCTCTCTATGCAATATTTAAAGATAAAGTGAAGGAGAAGACAGGCTAAAGCTTTAAACTGCAGCATGAAATGATGTAGCATTGACATTACTGACCTCAATAAGAACTAAGCCTCAATTAAAACTGCTGTAACTAATTTAAATAAAATTGAATTTATTAATTTAAATAAAATAGCCACAGATGTCTTAATGTCTATAATTCTATTGAATGGTTATCTGTTGATGTACAGAATTTCTGTTAAAAATGAAAATAGCCCAAATTTCACAAAAAACGCCATATCTGAAAAGATATCAGTGTTTTCACATGAGTTTGGCCATTTTTAATTTTCAAAGTTTTAAGCATTCCATATTGGAAAATATACATAGGTCATTGTTGAGCTGTTGGATTTTTGGTATTCTCGGCTTCCTTCTCTTCTGTGGAAGTCTCAGAACATCTAAGCTTTGCTACATATTTGAAGTTAAAATCTATAATTTGATATTTTTCATAAACAAAATCCCAAGCACTGAAATCATCCACATGTACTTACTTCTTTACACATACCCTGTCTCCTGTCTTGTGACTAGAAGGATAAACCAGAATTCAGTGTTTATATTAATACACATGAACTAAGAATCAAGGATCACTACTGGTATGGGAAATCCGCAGCCCTTCAGATGCTGACCTGCAGTTCGTAGTTTCTCTTACCACAGCAACTTTTGCTGGAGGGAAGAAATCCATTCCGCGAGGCCTAGTTTACTTTCTCATACCTGGTATACTGCTTAAATCTGTCCCCAGATTCAAGTGTGGAGGAGCCCCACCACTGGAAAATACATTGTGTCAGGTATCACCTACCTCAGAGCAGGAGACATATATATGTTAGAATTCCAGGAGGTGAGAATTATGGAGCTGTGCTTGCTCTTCATAGGATACCTTTGTGCGTGCCAAGAATTGGGTGAAGGAACTGCAAAGGCAAGCTAGTGCTAGCATTGTCATTGCCCTGGCAGGGAACAAGGCTGACCTGGCCAGCAAACGAGCTGTTGACTTCCAGGTAGGTGAGGTTTTTTTCTACTGGGAAATAGTTTTTCCTTCAGTAGTGTTTTTGGATGCTTTTTCTACATGAACAATAAATACCTTAAGAATCATAAGGTGGTTCTGCTTCTGTCCAAACCCAACTGTATCCTTTTCAAATTTCACTCTTTGCATAAGGACTATAAGAGGTACCTTATCAGGATAATCCCTCAACAAAATGTTTTAAGTGTAAAATGATCTAAGCTATGAATCAGGAAAGCCCTTAGTCATATTTCATTTCTGCTATGAATTTGCTACTCTTCCCTAAACAGGTTTATTGATAAAATTTGATGTGCTGTTTTTAACCATGATTCTTAAATGTGTTTTGTGCAATCAACAAAGCATTTCAAAATACCAAAAAAGATAACATTATGAAAAGTGCTAATCCACTAATCTGAAAGAAGTGGTCTTTTTTACAGTTTATTTGTTGTCATATTTACATATTTACAATCCCAGGGTAATACTAACCTACTTGTACTTTGGACTACTGCAGCTAACATGTGTAAAACTGCTAGATTTAGCAATACAGTTGCAAGAAAAAGTATGTGAACCCTTTGGGATTACGTGGAGTTTTGCATGAATTGGCCATAAAACACGCTCTAAACGTCATGTAAGTCACAACGATAGAAAAACACTGCTTAAAATAATACTACACAAACATTAGCTGTTGTCATGTTTTAATTGAACATAAGATGGAAACATTCACAGTGCAGGGTGGAAAAAGTATGTGAACCTTTGAACTTAATAACTGGTTGACCCTCCTTTGGCAGCAATAACCTCAACCAAACGTTTCCTGTAGTTGCAGATCAGACCTGCACAACGATCTGGAGTAATTTTGGACCACTCCTCTTCACAAAACTGTTTCAGTGTAGCAATATTCTTGGGATGTCTGGTGTGAATCGCTCTCTTAAGGTCATGCCACAGCATTTCAATCAGGTTGAGGTCAGGACTCTGACTGGGCCACTCCAGAAGGCGTATTCCGTTCTGTTGAAGCCATTGTTTTGTTGAATTACTTGTATGCTTTGGGTCATTGTCCTGTTGCATCACCCATCCTCTGCGGAGCTTCAGTTGGCGGACAGATGGTCATACGTTTTCCTGCAAAATGTCCTGATAAACTCTGGAATTCATTTTCCCATCAATGACAACAATCCGTCCAGGCCCTGAGGCAGCAAAGCAGCCCCAAACCATGATGCTCCCTCCGCCATGTTTTACAGTGGGGATGAGGTTTTGATGTTGGTGTGCTGTGCCTTTTTTTCTCCACACATAGTGTTGTGTGTTTTTCCCAAACAATTCAATTTTGGTTTCATCTGTCCACAGTATATTTTGCCAGTAGTGCTGTGGAACATCCAGGTGCTCTTTTGCAAACTTCAAACGTGCTGCAATATTTTTTTTGGACAGCAATGGCTTCCTCCGTGGTGTCCTCCCATGTACTCCATTCTTGTTTAATGTTTTCCTTATTGTAGATATGTCAACAAAAATGTTAGCATGTGCCAGAGATTTCTGTAGGTCTTTAGCTGACACTCTAGGATTCTTCTTTACCTCATTAAGCATTATGCGCTGTGCTCTTGCAGTCATTTTTACAGGACGACCATGCCTAGGGAGATTAGCAACAGTGCTAAACTTTCTCCATTTGTAGACAGTCTGTCTTACCGTGGACACATGAACATCAAGGCTTTTGGAGATACTTTTGTAACCCTTTCCAGCTTCATGCAAGTCAACAATTCTTGATCGTAGGTCTTCTGAGAGCTCTTTTCTGTGAGGCATGGTTCACATCAGACAGTGCTTCTTGAGACCAGTAAACCCAAAACAGGTGTGTGTTTTTAAAGGGCAGGACAGCTGTCAGCAACACATCCAATATCATCACACTGATTGGAGTCAAGGTTGGCTCACTCCTGGCTCCAATTAGCTCTTGGAGAAGTCATTAGGCTAGGGGTTCACATACTTTTTCCACCCTGCACTGTGAATGTTTACATTTTATGTTCAATTAAAACATGACAACAGCTGTTTGTATTATTTTAAGCAGACTGTGTTTTTCTATTGTTGTGACTTACATGACGTTTAGAGCGCATTTAATGGCCAATTCATGCAAAACTCCACGTAATCCCAAAGGGTTCACATATTTTCTTGCAACTGTATATCCTTTACTTGTTTCATATATTTTATTCCTCAGTTGGTGCAAACCTGTATGTAATCACAAATTTATTAAACTAGGCATGAACATCTTATAGCTTGAACCCCCTTTGTTGTCTCTGGAATCACTTGAGTATAACTGATCATTTTCTTCTCCTCCCCCCTTCAATTTGGAAAGATTATAAGCTTACAATGGCACCCCTCTTCCAGGTTTTCAGCTGAAGTGGGTTTAAACCTGATTTCCTTAATCCTAACCAATGAAATAAGACACACCATTGAAAAATAGCAGAGAACTGTAGATCAAGCAAAGAATGACATTGGCCCATCTTGGCTTGTATTCATTGTAAAGACTGTTGAAAAATGAAATGGAACCCCTTGTTTGTCTAATGCGGGCATGTCAAACTCAACATCACATGACGTCACACGATGTATTGCAACTTTTTCCCATTGCATGCAGTTTTGGTATGACACATCTGGCCCACGGGCCGGGAGTTTGACATGCCTGATCTAATGTATACAGTAATTATCTTGGTCAAGCTAATTCCAGGAATAATCAAGAATATTATATCATAACACATTAACATGCCAGATCAATATTTCTATATTTTGTCTGTCTTATAGTGCGTAGAGTATGGCTAGAGTTTTTCACCATATTTTTTTACTGGCATTGATATAGTCTAGCTGTAGAAGTGTACCAAACTTACAAAGGTTAAATGCATCACTTTGAAAATTCTGACATTGCTGACATGATTGCTTACAGGAAGCCCAGATCTATGCAGATGACAACAGTTTGCTGTTTATGGAAACATCAGCGAAGACAGCAATGAATGTGAATGAGGCTTTTGTGGCAATAGGTTAGTCAAGGGGAGAAAGGCAGCTTGAGGAGGGTAAAGGTAAAGGTAAAGATTCCCCCGCACATGTGTGCTAGTCGTTTCCAATTCTAGGGGCCGGTGCTCATCTCTTGTTTCAAAGCCGAAGAGCCAGCACTTGTCCGAGGATGTCTCTGTGGTCATGTGGCTAGCATGACTAGACGCCAAAGGCACACGGAACGCTGTTACCTTCCCACCGGAGTGGTCCCTATTTTTCTACTTGCATTTTTACGTGCTTTCGAACTGCTAGGTTGGCAGAAGCTGGGACGAGTAACAGGCGCTCACTCTGTTACGCGGCACTTGGGATTTGACCCGCCAAACTGCCAACCTTCTGATCGACAAGCTTAGTATCCTAACCCACTGAGCCACCACGTCATCTCCTCCAATTGCTGCCATGGGCTACACCAAGCAAACTTTTTCAAGCATAGTAATCTAAGTTCCCAAACATTCTGTAGAATTTTAACAAAATAAATTTGTGATAAATTGCAGGCCTAAGCAAAAGAGGACCTTTCTGGTGTTGGGTAAGAGCATAGGCTCTAAAATTGCAAGAGGAAAATAAGAGACAAGGCAGGGAACAGAGAAATGAATAGAAAGGTGACAGAGTCAAGGTAAAAGGGAAACTGTGAACTATGGAATAAGAAGGTCCAGAGGCTGAGATAGACTGATTGGCGTAGGAGCACATCTACCTAAAGTGTATTTTGGGATTGTTCATCTTCCATTGAATTACAACAGGTACATCGAGCAGGATTAGCCAGGAAAGAATTAGTGATCTCAATAAATCTCTCTCTCCCCCCCCCACAACCATTTCTTTTGTGCTTTTAATTTTTACTGTGGAATGAATTTAAGAACCAAGCTCCTAAATATACCTTCCTCTTTCCCCTCAGCAAAGAAACTTCCCAGAAATGAACCACAGAGTACAACAGGAACAGCAGGCAAGAATCTAAACGTCAGCCTCCAGGAGAGTACCCAATCTAGCAAGGGGCAATGTTGCAGCCACTAAGGATTCTTGTCTGGCAGCTCCAGTAGGAATGTGTCTGAATCAATTGCACTTACAAGACCAGCTGCCAGGATATTATCCCACCCCTCCTGAGATTTTCCCCCCCACATAGAATGGAGGAGGGGAATACAGCAGAGGCCATTCCTCTTCTGAACAATAGATTTTTTTTTAAGAAGTCTTTTTAATACAGATGAACAATGGCACTCTTCTACATCTTTGTATGTGGACAATGTGTGCTTTCAGAACCTTGGTCCCTCTTCCATTCTGGCTTTTATCTTCAGGATTTATACTCTTGTATTTGCTCAGAGCTCCCTGGAAGAAGGACATCCTTTTCCAAGACAAAATATGTCTTCTATAACATCTGCTTGGTGATTTCAAGCTCCTTGGTTATTCCAAGCTCCTTCAGCTGATAGTGTTCTGCCCTAAAGAAAAGTAGAAACTGTAGCCAGGGGAGGTCACATAAAATAGGAAAGAGTTGCAGAATTATTATGCACAACATTTTTTGTTTAAAGTTTGGTTCAGAAATGACTGTAAAAGACTATGTTACAGAAACCTGCAGGCAACTGTGAATTAAAGCTGTAGTAGTAATGATAGATTGAGAGAAACCCATAGCCTTTAAGCTTTGTTTTGACCAAATTTGTAATTATGAATGTTTTTGAAGAACAATATAAATTTGATTTTCCTCTTTTGTATTCTAGTTTCCAGCATTTAACAAATCAGTATCTTTTAAATAACATATACCAATTAGTCCTTTATCCTTCCTGGGTTGCATTGGGCTTTTGGTATGCCAAATCTACATTAACCTACTATTTACATGCTAGATGTAATGCACTAATTCAGCCAGTTAAATATATAAAATGATCATTTTTATGAGTAACATTATGCTATTATAACCCTATCCAGATGTTGGATGTATCAGCAAAACAGGTTGGTAGACTGTATTCAAACTGGGGAGGGGAGCAATGATAAATATTTTCATATATACAACATTACCAATATTGGTAATGCAAAAGGGGTTTTGTTTCTGAGCTAGTGTCCAAGGCAATTTTTGTCTTATGCATATTTGTATTTAAGACTCTACATCAATCTCTTCAATACAAAACTTCAGTTGTGTATAAGTTAAAAAATAAATTTTTATAAATCCAGTGTTGATCATACTTGAATCGTTGTTGCAGATATCAGCTTACATAAATACTGGTAACTTTCTAAATGTAACGTTTAGTTTTGCAGGGGTTTTGTAACTTTGTTTACCATGACTCCCTAAAACGATTAAATACTTTTGCAATCATTTCCTTATGAATATAACAGATTCAATGAGGGTTAAGATTGGAGAGAAAAATAAAAGATTGGTAACTTGCACTGTATTTTCTGACACACATTTAATTTTATTAGTTCCACCATAGATTGATCATCTAGCTTTGTCATAGCATTCAACAAAGACTTTGTTGAAAATTACCCACATATTACAAAGTGGTCATTTCTCAGAAATAGCTCTGCTTTTACTTTCCTATGCCTTTACTTTCCCAGGGAAAATTTGATCAGTTTGTATTAAAAAAAACAAAAACCTACAACTTCACACATACATCCCTCCCAAATTGGTTGAGGGTCATGACCCAAAGTTTGAGAACTCGGATGCTTTACTGTTTGGAAATCTGAGGTACAATGTACAAATAGTGCTAATTTAAAGGAAAACTGAAATGCACATTAAAATTACTGGTAGTGCGTTATATCTATAGTTGAAATTTAAACTATAAACTTTAAATGTTTATATCCTGCAAAAGTCTATCCTTGCTAGCATTCATTCCGTTTTACAAATGGATGAGACCTTCATTTGCAACAGATTTTCTAAAATTTGCGAATTATGACAAATCAATTTTTTTACATATTTTTCACTCTTCGCTGTATCTATATTCATGGCTAGAAAAACCGCATTTGCCTTTTTTTAAAAATATATATAATAGGTTTCCGAATAGACAGCAGCCTTTTCCCATTAACAATCTACAGAAATACATTTCCCAGCATGCAATTGATATCGGAGCATGCGCAACAGCGCTCAACACCCATGGACAAAGGCCCCCTCCCAACTTCTGAACATGCTCAGTGGTAGGCACGCGCCCACGCCGTCTTGCAGGGTCTTGGGCATCATGGCGGAGACAGAGGTCTCGCAAGCTACCCGGATCCCGCAGACTAACGCTCCTTCCTCCGCTACCTCCTCTGCAGTTACAACACCGCCGGTAGTAGGGGGAAGCGGAGCTGGAGGAAGCACCAGTGATCCGGTCCGTCCAGGATTAAGTCAGCAGCAGCGCGCGAGCCAACGCAAGGCGCACGCGCGGAGCTTCCCGCGGGCAAAAAAGCTGGAAAAGCTGGGAGTATTTTCAGCATGCAAGGTACGGGGGCCTGGAGGAGACAAAAGAGTTTGGGACTTCCTTCGGGTGTGTGGACCAGCCATCGTTGGATATTCTCTCGGACAAGATGCTGTGAACTTAAAAACCATACGCATTGTCTGCCAGTTCATGGGTTCAGGATTTTATTTATGGAACTATGCTATGCTCTGGGCCCATCTCAGTAGGCGGCTTTGGGATTACAAGGAGTTGCTGTACAAATTGGTGGTTCTTTTGGCCTGTTCGGCTACTGTGATGGGCACTAGGTGGCTCTGCAAAATCTAGACAGGTCTTTTGCACCTATTCTAACGATCGTCCCTTGACCAGCTGTGGTAGGAATTAAAAACATGCAAATTTTTGCATGGAAGGCATATAATCTTTTACTTAGCTTTACCTCATCAATTTAAAATTTAAATCAACATATTGATTTTAATAACATTTATCAAATGCTTCCTGGGAAACATCTGCTTTATGAAAATACATTTATTTGTCTAAAAGAGAGAAAATATTTTCTTCATATAGTTTAGAGTTAACAAGATATTAATTGCCAGGGGGTTTGCAACCTGATATCCTAAGTTTTAGACCATATTATTACCTTATTTGCCCCAAATATATTAAGTACATTTTTAAAATGCTTTAAAAATCATTTGTTTGGTTAGGAAAAAACTTCTATCAAGGTTAGATTTGACTGTTTTTCCCTTAATGAGAAGAAAATTAGCAAGCTAATAAAATACTTTAAGAGGAAATAAAAGTATAGCATGGCTTGTATAGAAGGCTTGATCTGCAGGTTATTGACTTCAACAGATTATAAGGCAATTTGCAGTATTTATATCTGACATTTCTCTGTAGATATTTGCTGTGCCATGATGAGAGTGTGGTGCCTTGGAGGGGGCATGGCTGCCCATACCTCTCAGCATCTTAAAGAAGCTGCATCTTTTCCTGATTTGCACAGTAGCATTGTGCATCTGTATTGTACATATAACAATACACAGAGAGGTTGACTGAATGTATACAGTAGGAAGAACCATTACAGAGTCAAATAGGATGTTAACAGGATATGAAATTGCACGCATTTTTTCCACCTCAAGAAATATCACAGTCAACCATTTTATCAATGATAGTATTATGAGAGCAAAAGTATATGTGGGAAATGAAATAGAAATCAGTTGATGTGTTATCAGAAGTGAGACATAAATGCTTTGTGCAGGGACAATTTATTGCTGCAAAGTAGCCCTTGCAATACAGTTGTATGCCCCTAGATGTGGATGTTTTTACTGTTGTGCTAATAGTGTAGTGTACAGATAATCTTTGTTTAGCAAGCATAATTGGGACTGTCGAGCAAATTGGTTGCTAAATGAAACAACTGGGCTTATTGTCTTACTTGGATTTCCCTTTGCTTTACAAACTTGCAAAGGTTATAAATGTGAGGTTTGGTTATAAAAATATTTTTTCATCATTGTGTGTAACTGCAAACAGTTGTTAAATGAGTCAATTATTAAATGGCAATTAACCTGTATGCTTATAATAACATCCCAAAGTGCATATGATGGATTAGAACCATAGTCTTTAAGTGTTCAGAGCAACACTGGGTGCCTTCACTGATCTCATCAAGTAGCCAAGTTGGTTTAGGTACTGTGCCTGGAATTCAAATGCTGACAGTGTCAGATAAGGAAGTCCTTGGCTGAGAATTCTGAATGTTTAAGCCTGGAAAAGGAAGGAGAAAAAGTAAATGTAAGTGATAGTCATCTTTACTTCAATCACTTGTTGCTTATAATATTGTAGTATTGTGCGTGTTGGGTAGGCCATTTTATACCTGTTTCTGCCATATTTTAATACAGATTTATAAGAACATTTGGTTGCTTTTCAGTCCTAAGTAACCCTCAGTAACATTTGCTATTAAAAAAGCCCCAAGATAGGAGCCAGAAGTGCCTGTTCCTCCGTCAGTATGAACTTGTATAGAGTTTACATTTTTCTGCAGAGATCTTGTTATAGGCTTCATCACCAAGCGAAGCTAATGGGAATATGGGACAATTTTTTTCTAGGACTGCATCCTGTGTTATTAACTTAACTAATGCAGTGTTTCACGTAACAACTGTGGCAGGAAAGGTCATAAAATGGGTCATAATGTTTCACTTGACAACAGAGGTTTTCGGCTCAATAGTGATCATAAGTTGAGGATTACTTGTACAGGAATTTTGTAGTTTTGTGTTACTAATTCTAATATTCTATAGTTTTTTATATATTGATGTTTTGTATCACACATGTTTTATACTATACTATAGTGGTTCTTAAATAAGATGCCATTGCACATAGGTGTACCATGGGCTTCTTACTATTGTGCCACAAGATTTTTGTCACATTACTTTTTAAAATATTTTTATTGTATTATGTATATTCTGTATATTCCCAGCCTAACGCTGGGAAAGATTGAGGGCAAGAGAAGAAGGGGATGACAGAGAATGAGCTGGCTGGATGGAGTCACTGAAGCAGTAAGCGTGAGCTTAGAGGGACTCCAGAAGATGGTAGAGGACAGGAAGGCCTGGAGGAACATGGTCCATGGGGTCCTGATGGGTTGGACATGACTTCGCAACTAACAACAACAACAATATTCTGTATAATTTCATACAATGCGGATACTTTTAAAATTGTATAATTTCTCCTCAAACCTTCCTTGTATCACATGTTCTATGTAAAATCAATAATTTTCTAATGTACTATAGAAATAGGGCTATATTATTTGTCCCATGGATTCAAAAAGGTTGAGAACCAGTGCTGTATTACAATTTTAATAGTAATTTTAATTTTTACACACACACACACATACACACATTTTAGTAAAATACTAATTTTATAGCTTTGTGTTAATCATTCTAATTTTTAGCTATGTTGCATAGTTGGGAAGATAGATTGTTCATAGAGGCAGTCCTTGTTTAGTGGCTACCTCATTTAGTCATCATTCATTGTTAAGACAGCAATGAAAAAGTAAATTTTCAACTAAACTTACATTTATGGTATTTCCTGGTGTCTGAAGGAAAGGAAAGTTGAAGTAAGATCATAAGCATGTTTATAGTTTCACTTAGCAACAGCTTTACTTAATGATTAAGTTGTTGGTTCTAATTGTGGTTGCTAAATGAGAATGACTCGAATATTATTATTAGTTTTTGTTGGTCACTGGCTGTGAGAAAGATAAAATTTGATTTGATTAAAACCCACTCACTTTTTTGTCACAAATCTCCTAATTCGTAGAATGCACCTCCCAAAGACATGGGTGGCTTGGACAATGAAAATATTAACCTTTGTCTTTACTTTATATGTTTATTAGCTTAAATTCTGTCTCTGTTTTTTCTCCCACCTCTGCAGGCTAATGACTCTTGCAAGTGCAATGGCTGGAAGAATCCAAATCCTCCCACTGCTCCCCGCATGGATTTGCAACAAACAGTCACCAATCTCAGTGAACCCTGCCGTAGTTGTGGACACACACTAGGTGACTACAGAGTTACTTACCACCTCCACTACAATCTTCTCTCACTGAGACTGAAATATACGGTTAGCAGGAGGAGAGATTTCAAAATTGGGTCTACTACCATTAGCATGGATGTGCAGCATACTGACTAGAGAAATCTAGGGTTTGAAATCCAGGCGTCTGAAAGTTTACAAACATCGCTGGCCAGATGAAAGATTCTCTGCTAGAACCATAATACAGTGCTATTAGCAGGGAAGTGAATAGGAAACTTTTTTCCAGATTGCAAAATCTTAATTTGACATTGGCTACTCCCATATATTTCGTTCAGGGTTGGGCCTGATGGGAACTTCCAAAGATGTCTTTGAATGGATTGCTTCTTTCACAAGCAATGTTCTCTTGTCAGCTCCCTTGATGCTGGTGGCAGCAGTTCTAGTTGGCTATTAGATCTTCCTATGCAGTAAAATATTAGTTTACTGTTCTTCAGCTACATAAACTTTAGGCTGTAATTTTGGAAAGTTTGTAATGATAAATTTGAACTGATTAGATTGTGTTATGGAATTTGTTTTCCTTCATTTTTTATGACTTTCTAGTTACAGTTTTTTTTAAAAAATCCCCCCCCCCCATACTGCTTGTTTCTTGAAAAATACTCCTTTAGGAGCAGTGGGAAATCAATTGGTGGTCACTAAGGGCTAAACACAAGAGTAAAAAAATGAGGAAGAGGATCCATAGTAGGCAATAGCATGGGGCTTTTGGGGACAGTGGAATTCTGTATATGTCTGATTTTGTTTTTATACCTATTTTAGAGAAGAAGCAGTTAGATCACTCATTTTGTTCTTTTAGGGTTAGAGCCTCCTTGACTTTGTGTATGACATCAGATGGTCTTGTCATGTTAATTTTGTTTTGTTTTGTTTGGCTTTTTAAGAATTTAAATACTTTTTACACCAACCTTCATCAACAGTTGAGCCAATATATATATATTTGCTCTCAGTTTTTTTCTCCTTTCAGTAATCTTCCAAGTTGGATAAAAAGGGAGGTGATTTAGCCTAAGCCAGAATCATAAGCTAAGAACTGATTTTGACATAAAATTCTGATTAGTTAGGACAGGGGTCGGCAACCTGAAAAAGGAAAAGAGCCACTGGGAACCGGTTCCATCACACATAAAAAAAAGTGGGAGCCGCGTGCATGTGTCCATGCACGCGCATGCACAGAAAACGTTTTTCTTGCGCATGCGCGGACGCGCGGCGATTGCCTTTTTTTAATGTGTGATGGAACCGGTTCCCGGTTGCGCGACGGCCCGTCTGCAAAGCTGCCGAAAGCGGCAGCTTTGCAGACGGGCCGCGGCAGCTTTCGCAAGAAGCGGCGCCACTACCCATTCCGAGAGGTGCGTGCGCACCTCTCCGAACGACCGTATTTCCCCAAACCTCCCCAAACGTCGGCAGGTCTCCGTACCTCTGCGCAAACGGGCAGCGGCCCTGCTTTCGGCAGCTTTGCAGACGGGCCGTGGCAGCTTTCCCAAGAAGCGGGGCCGCTGCCCGTTCGCGCGGAGGTACGGAAACCTGCCGACGTTTGGGGAGGTGCACGCGCACCTACGGTCGTTCAGAGAGGTGCGCGCGCACCTCTCGGAATGGGTAGCGGCGCCGCTTCTTGCGAAAGCTGCCGTGGCCCGTCTGCAAAGCTGCCGCTTTCGGCAGCTTTGCAGACGGGCCGCGGCAGCTTTCCCAAGAAGCGGGGCCGCTGCCCGTTCGCGCGGAGGTACGGAGACCTGCCGAGGTTTGGGGAGGTGCGCGCACACCTCCCCAAACCTCCCCAAATGTCAGCAGGTCTCCGGACGGCGGCGGCTTGGGAGAGGTGCGCGTACACTCTCCAAACCGCCGCCATCCCCTTTGCACAGCTGCCGTGTTTGTCAATGTTTGACGAACGCGACAGGTCTCCGGACGGGACGGCGGCGGCTTGGAGAGGTGCGCGCGCACCTCCGCCCTTTGGAAAGGTGCGTGCGCACCTCTCGGAACAAGCGGTGCCACTCTCCATTTGGAGAGGTGCGTGCGCACCACTGCCCGTTCGAAGAGGTGTGCGCGCACCGGGCGGCTGGGAGCCGCAGGAGACGGCTCAAAAAGCCGCATGCGGCTCCGGAGCCGTGGGTTGCCAACCCGTGAGTTAGGAGAACAAGACTCCTGACTATAATGGGAAATTGGGAAGCTATTAAACACCAGTGTCTTTTATTTTCAAAAATACCTTTGTGCTTCACATAAAATCCCAGTAAGCATTCTTAAAAATAGCAATGGTGGATAGTTGCAGTTTATTGCTTTAGATAAAATTGCATGGACATTTCCACGAAGAAAAAAAGATAACCTGTAATATCATGAGCAATATTTATGTAGCCATTTTATGATTGACCATGGTCACCAGGGCAATCATCTGTTGTTGTTTTTTGTCAGTTTTCTATCAGTTCTGTCACTTTCTCTAGACAAAGAGAAAAATTAATGGACAGTGAACCTCATTTGTATTCCAACAAGACATGAAATTCAAAGCTTGATCTGATTTTCTTACCTGCCTTTAGCTGACCACGTCTCTCATCTGGAGAACGTCTCTGAGGAAGAGATCAACCGTCTTCTGGGGATGGTGGTAGATGTGGAGAACCTCTTCATGTCTGTGCATAAAGAGGAAGACACAGATACCAAACAAGTTTATTTCTACTTGTTCAAGGTGAGATAAGATTCTAGAGTGCATCTTTGGGTTAGAAGCCTATTTTAGGTCAACTTATCCTAAATCAGCCATTTTTCATTGTTATGCCATTATTATGCAGATCAATATTAAGAAGTGCCTTGCTAATGTGATGTGCTCATCTAGCGTGCTGGAGGTACTTTGAATATGGGCCAGATGATTATTTTTTTAATCGTAATTTCTATGCCTACCTTTCACCTGACTTGATTGTGGGCAACTCATTTTGATTTATTTTTTGGTCTAGTTTTTCCAAAAGTGTTTTTTCACAAGGCAACTTGTGAAGACTTTCTTGTTTTTCTTTGAAGATGTTTCACTTCTCATCCAAAAAGCTTCTTCAGCTAAAGAAGCTTCCTGGATAAGAAGCAAAACATCTTCAAACAAATGTCTTCAAAGAAAAGCAAGAAAGTCCAGTTGCCTTGTGAAAAAAACACTTTTAGGATAACTATGATCTGGATGACAGAATAATAATAATATTATTATTATTATTATTATTATTATTATTATTATTATTATTATTATTATTATTATTATTATTATTATTATTATTATTATTATTATACATGTCAAGAATTGACCTGAAATAGTTGAGGAAAAAAAGAAAGCATGCTTACTGTGTGTTTTAAGGATGTTATATTATCTAGAACTTTTTACCATTTAATAGCAATATCATCCACCTTATATTACATAAGCAAAAAAAAGGTATCAAAAACTATTGATACTTAAACACATTTTTGAAACTCGAGGAACTCTACTATACAGACAGTAAGGAGGAATGTAATTTTTTTCTGTAGGAAAATTAAGGCACTGGATTTTTTTTCTGGAATTTTTGGCCTTCCCATACAACTATATTAGAATGAGCTTTCTATTTCCTTAAGTTTTTTTTTATTTTCCCCTGGGCTCTCCTCCTTGAATTTTTAAAATTTTACTCCCTTTTTCTTGTTTCTTTGATGCAGGCAATGATTGGCTTTAAACTACTAACCTGATAATTGGAGTTTGGTAGGCAGATCAGTTCTTTCTAAGCCACTGCCTTAGACATTTCAAATGAATCAGATTATAAAACACCTCTGGAAGTAATATGTGATATTGAGATTGGATTTGCTTTTCTTTCTCTGAAGCTTTTAAGAAAATGCATTCTACAGATGAGCCGTCCAGTCGTCGAGGGCTCCCTTGGCAGCCCCCCCTTTGAGAAGCCAAACATTGAGCAGGTAAGATGCTGTATTTTTGCAGATGTAAGATGTTATCCTAATGTTAAAGTCAAGTCTGATTCCTGTTGCCTTGTGCAGAAAAACAGGCATCCTGAAGAAAGCATCTAGCCTTTCAATCTCAGTTGACATGAACGAAAAACCCAGACTCTTAAAAAACATAAATCAATAAAAATAGAAGATAAATGCAGATTGATGAGCTATAATAATTTTTTCCTACTGCTAAAAATACCTGCTATTTCTGACTTTTTTACTCCCAGGGTGTCTTAAACTTTGTACAATACAAGTTCAGCCATCTGCCCCCTAAGGAGCGACAGACCATGTTTGAGCTTTCTAAAATGTTTCTTCTTTGCCTAAACTATTGGAAGCTAGAAACGCCATCTCAGTTCCGCCAACGCTCCCAAAATGATGATGTGGCAACATACAAAGTCAACTACACACGGTGAGCCTAGGGAACAAGGCAGAGGGGAGAGCAAAGGGAGAATAAAGTTATATTTCTTTCCATCATTTGTTTTACGGATCTAGTTTTTGTCCAACACACACACACACACACACACACACACACACACACACACACACACAAGGGGGCAAAATTCACTTAACAACTGTCTCACTTAGCAGCAGAAATTTTGGGCTCAATTGTGGTTGTAAATTGAGGATTACTTGCTGTTTAAATATACTCCCAACAGTCCCCAGTAGATATTATCAGTTATGCAGTCATATTATACTCTTCTGGATCTCTGCCCTCAGCTCTCTTACCTCAAACTAGCCTTTGTTTTGTATCAAGTGCAAGTCAGCTAAAGGCTTTCCTAAACACAATCCTTGATGCCTTAGATTCCTGCTTGCTTTTCTCTCTCACTGCTCACATCTCATACTTTTCTAGGTGGTTGTGTTACTGCCATGTTCCCCAGAGCTGTGACAGTCTTCCACGTTATGAGACCACCCAAGTCTTTGGGCGCAATCTCCTCAAGTCCACTTTCACGGTTACTCGCAGGCAGCTGCTTGAGAAATTCCGAGTGGAGAAAGATAAGCTGGTGCCAGAGAAACGGACTCTCATTCTCACTCACTTCCCCAAGTAAGTCAAACATTCAGAAAATGATAAGAGACTGGGTAGGAAGGGAATATAAAAAAGGACTTTTTAAAATGGTGAAGCCTAGCTCTTTTTGAGATAGTAAACTTGTGTCATGGCTGTGTTATTTTAGGTTGGCGGGGAAGGTATATGCAGCAGTCGTAGGGTTAATCATCTTTATGGATTCAATTTTTTTTACTTTATTATCTCTATTAGCTAGCTTTTATTCAATTAGATTGGCTTTGAAGGGCTTCCATAAAGCAAAGATTGGGTGTGTGTGTGTGTGTGTGTGTGTGTGTGTGTGTGCCTGTATATGTAACAGGTGAGAAACCAGTGACCTTACAGCTCTTGCTGAACTAAAGCTCCGAGCATTTCTCATCATTGGTCATTTTAATTATGGCTACTGGGAATTGTGATTCAACATCATCTAAAATACTTCAGATATCATGTTCCTGCCATATAAGAGTCCAAGATTACAATGTGCATTTTAGCCTTTTTTTTCTTTTTTTGTAAGCCAGCTATATAAAATAGAGTATGCTTACCTGCACTTTTTAGTGGAGAAAAGGAAGAAGCATCGCAGCTTACAAAATCTACCTACTGCTGATTTCTGAAGTAAGATTTGAGCTAATGAATTAGGCACCATTCAGTTGGGTTCAGTTCTGTTTATTGTATGAATAGGTAGTGACCTGTTTTTAATAATAAAGTGGGATTTGAATGCCAATAAGTTGACATTAATTAGATTGGATTTCTGATCCATTTTTTTTCCAATTCATATCAAGATTTTTGTCAATGCTGGAGGAAGAAATCTATGGGGAGAGCTCCCCAATCTGGGAAGCTGACTTCACAATGCCTGCAACTGAAGGGGCCCCACTTGTACCCCGGCCAGGTATCTAATATTCCTTTTAACTGATGTGGCTGTCAGGACCCACCCCAATCCACGTCTTAGGAAAACAAAAACTCTTGGAGTCAGTTCTAGTCCAAAAGGAATTTTTACTAGGACATACTTGGTTGTGGAAATACAAGACAGGACTTAGTATTGTTTTACAAATTGAAACTTTATAAAGGGTTCCTGGTTCAACCCCCCTTCCCTCACCCCATTTGGTCAGCCCCCATCATTTTACTTGTGTCATCCCTTTCATGGGAAAAAAGGAACTTCGAATCTTTATGGTTATTGCGTTCTTCCTCTACAGAATTAAATGAAGACACAGGCCAGACGCCTTCTTCTCTAAGCCTCCCTTTTGCTCCCCCAGTTCAAAAGATTCCCCTTGGTCTTTGAAATAACCTAAGGCAGGCTGAATCCACATATGCTCCTCCTTCCTCGGGAGATGGCAGAATCCATGGGGGGGGGGATAATGTTTTAAACATACATTTATGAATGTGATATAAATGGATTCTGACAGTGGCGTTGGTTGGTATAGCTATAAAGGGTTTCAAATTGTAAAACTGCTGTGTAGTAAATTAAAATGCTCATTTGTTTGCCTTAGTAAAGCCTGCTCTGATTGACGGGCATTGTCTGATATGACAGCCAGAGATACGCCTCAGCTCTGGTGACCCAGAAGTTGGGGTCTTTTGCATGTAAAACAGCCTCTGCCCCAAAGTATTTGGTTGTTGAGCTACATTGTTTTATGTCCCTTCTCCTCCGATGAGGTTTAACATACAGGAACAGTAATCATATTTATGGCAATGGTTCAATTCCTGCAAGTTCGGCCGTTCGCAGATGGTGTTGGCAGGGGGGCAGAGGTCAACCCCTAGGCCCCTTAGTTGTGGGATGCCTCAGGGGTCGGTACTCTCGCCCCTCCTGTTCAACATCTATATGAAGTCGCTGGGAGAGATCATCCGTGCCTTCGGGGTGAGGTATCATCAATATGCTGATGATACCCAGCTTTTCATCTCCACCCCGAACCAACCCAGTGATGCCCTCGATGTGACGTCCCGTTGCCTGGAAGCGGTACAGATTTGGATGGGAATGAACAGGCTTCGGCTCAACCCGGCCAAGACTGAGTGGCTTTATGTACCGGCATCTCGTTTAGTCCAAGAGGTTCCATCTTTGGTTATAGGAGGAGAGATGTTACCTCCCGTTGATAGAGCACGCAATCTAGGCGTCTTCCTGGATTCACAACTCAGTTTTGAAGATCATATTGGAGTCGTGGCTAGGGGGGCATTTGCCCAGATTCGCCTGGTATGCCAGTTGCGCCCCTTTCTGGACCGAGATGCCCTACGCACAGTCACCCACGCACTCGTTACCTCCCGTATAGATTACTGCAATGCTCTCTACATGGGGCTGCCCTTAAAGACCACCCGGAGGCTTCAGCTGGTGCAGAGTGCGGCTGCACGGGTAGTGATGGGAGCACCCCGATACTCCCATATTACACCCCTCCTGCGTGAGCTGCATTGGTTACTGGTTGCCCTCCGGGTGAGATTTAAGGTGCTGGTACTTACCTTTAAAGCCCTACATGGCTTAGGCCCGGGATACTTGCAGGACTGTCTGCTGCCGGGAACGAATTCCCATAGCCCAGTACGCTCACACAGAGAAGGCCTCCTCAGGGTACCGTCGGCTAGACAATGTCGGCTGGCGACCCCCAGGGGGAGGGCCTTCTCTGGGAGCGCCAGCCCTGTGGAACCAGCTCCTCCATGAGCTTCGGATGGCCCCAGATCTCCAGTCCTTTCACCGCAGCCTCAAAACACTCCTTTTCCACCTGGCTGACCTGGACTGACAGGATTTTAATTATGTTTTTAATTTTTTAACTCTAATTTTTAATTTATTTTAATTTTAATTTATTGTGCAGAGGCCTTTAATTTTAATTTTATCTTAACTTCTGTATTTATTGTATGTTATTGTTGTTAGCCGCCCTGAGTCCTTCGGGAGATAGGGCGGCATATAAGTCCCAATAATAAAATAATAAATAAATAAATAAGTTTCCTTCTTACTAGAGCAGTTTTGTGAATGAGATTTCAAGAATGCTTCAGTTTCACCAGTCGTCTTTTGCATAGAGAGCTGGCATTTAAAAAAAACACAACACTGCAAATCAAGTAGTTTAGAGTGCAGGAAAACATATCTCACCATCCAGGAAACTGCTTTTAGCCATTTTGAATTCATGACTGGAGAAACTCTGCCATTCCTAAACAAGATCAATCAATTGAGATAGGAGAATAGACAAGTTCCCCGGTAGTTATTCATTATTATAGCTAATGCATTTTTTCAAAGGTTGCTCCTTTGGTAGTTGCGATTTTATCACTGGAAAAACTTAAGAGTTGTAGGGTGGATCGCCAAGCTGGGGAAGGAAAACAACATAGGGTTTTGTAGGGAGATTTTGATGAAATTTCCAATCAAAAGTTACAATTGAGCCTGTAGATAGAGCTCTGTCACCATGTTTGGGAGTCTGGAATGGTGGGGAGATTTTATAATGGCTTTCTTCAGCTTGCACAAGACTGGACTTAGCCCACTGACCATAATTAGTTTTAAAGTACCGGTAGTTATCAGCGTTTTTATATGTTGTGTGTTAACTTGTTTTTATTAGATTGGTGTTCTGACTGTTGTGAGCTATCCGGTAACTTAGGTGAGATGGATGCCATACAAATAAAATAAGCTTGATCCCCGGACCTTCATCAATTCACAATAAGATTGTTGCAAGCACCGCATTGGATAAATTCATGTGTGCTATCCTGAGTTTCTTGCAGAAGGGATGGCATAAAAATGAAATAAGTTTTTGTGTGCAGAAGTTTAAAGAACTGAACCATCTCATTGCATCCCTAAGTCATAAAGCCTTCGTATTTTAATGCATGGACTATTGCTGTCCCTATTTCTTGTGTAGCTATCAGTACTGTTCCTGCAGCTAGCACTCCTTTGTTCAACAAATCTCTGAGTTGCAGCTCATCTTTGACATCTATTAATCTGGATGGGAGCTCACTGGATTCTGTGCCAGGTAAAATCCTCATGAACAGCAAGGTAATGTAAAGCAAAAATCAAAATGTCTGAAAGAAAAGCTTAGTATAAACCCCCCCACCCGTCATTTGAATGAATTTTATTAAAGTTCCCTTATTCCTAAAATGTGCTGTTAAAAAATTATGAGCCCAAACCCAGGCTAGTATCTAAATGTGATTTCTATAAATTATGGCTTCACCTCTCATATGCATTACATTTAGTTTTGATATTTTTGTGTACCATAGTTTTTTTTTCTTTCCTTCCACACAGGTGAGAAAAGGAAACTTCCAGAAAGTTTGACCCTTGAGGATGCAAAGAGAATTCGTGTGTTAGGTGATATTCCAATGGAGCTTGTTAATGAAGTGATGCTGACTATTACTGACCCAGCAGCCATGCTGGGGCCTGAGGTATAGTCAGCTGATTGTCCCCATTTTTATTTGCATCATAAAACACTGCAAAATTAGTTTTAATAGCTGCCCCGCATATTGTATGTGCAAATTACAGAATGTATTGCCTTGATCCATATTTTTTCCAGCCTCTATGTTACGATCTTATTAAAAATATTTTTTGCTTTTTTTATGGTGAGCTCAGATATCATAATTAAAATTTAGTATTTGAGGAAAAAAATAAAGTTGGGAATCACTACCTTACATTTTTCTATTATAAGCAAGATATATTTTTAGTTAACGAGTCAGAAATATAATAGAAACCCCAATTTAACATACTTAAGTCTGTTAAAGATTTTAACAATTTTTCAAATTTAAGTTATCTGTGTAGATTTAGAAGGATGAAAGTAATCTATATATAGAGGATGAAACCTCCCCTACTCCAATAAATGACTTAATCTAACTGACTTTATATTCTGCATATTGTCTTTAATTCTTTTTTTATCAGAATGTTTCTTTTACTTGCAGACCAGTCTTTTGTCAGCAAATGCAGCCCGAGATGAGACAGCCCGCCTAGAGGAACGGCGTGGAATTATCGAATTTCATGTCATTGGCAACTCACTTTCTCAAAAATCAAACAAGAAGATCCTCATGTGGCTGGTTGGGCTACAGAATGTTTTTTCACATCAGCTGCCTCGAATGCCCAAGGAATACATCACCCGCCTGGTTTTTGACCCGTAGGTTTGGGAATGGTATTGGAAAGAGTGAAAGTTGCACCTTGTGTATCATAAATCCACGTACATGGCAACCATCAAATCTTGAGTCCCTGAAGTTGGGCTGATTATACATTAGTTCTAATAAGTTAGGATAAAGGCTTATAAATGTGAATGAGAAATTGGTCGTTTGAATAAAATAATCAAGGGGACCTTGGAATCAAGTTAGCGCATAAAATGTTTTCCTTACTAATATTAAAAGACTAATGTAATTACAGAAAATGTTTCTCCTTCCAAAATATATCACATTAATCTTTTAATAAATAGGATATACCGTAGAGCTTGAGATTTAGCTATTTATTCTCTGCAAAACGTTCTGTGAATTACAGCTTCATTTAGCTGGACTCCCAGTAATATCTTTTGGGAAGGCATTAGTTCTTTTATAAAATGGTTGCAGTGAGAGACCCAACTGTCCTAATCAAGTCCTAATTCTGTTTGCCCCAACTTTAATTCCATCATAAATGCTTCATTGCACGTAGAGGTAGTCCACGACTTAACAACATTTTATTTAGTGACTGTTCGAAGTTATAACAGCACTGAAAAAAGTGACTTATGACTGTTTTTCATGCTTATGGCCAGTGCAGCATTCCTGTTGTCATGTGATCAAAATTCAGCCGCTTGGCAACTGACTGATATTTATGACAGTGGCAGTGTCCCAGGGATCATGTGATCCATTTTTACGACCTTATGGCAAGCAAAGTCAATGGGAAAGCCAGATTCACTTAGCAACCGTGTTACTAACTTAACAACTGCAGCGATTCACTTAACAACTGTGGGAAGAAAGGTAAAATGGGGCAAAACTCACTTAACAAATGTCTTACTTAGCAACATAAATTTGGGGCTCATTTGTGGTCGTAAACTGAGGACTATCTCTATTCTTACAGATTTTTTTCCCTGGCCAAATGGGCATACTTCCAAATGAAGTTTTGGACTCCAGCCACCTGACATTATTTCATTTCGGTCAGCCAGATATTTAGACTGGTTATGATATTTTTTGTCTACCTATCAAGTCCTTCCCAAGGATCTGGGATAGGCAGATGTGGATGTTTGATGGTTATACAGATATTGTCCAGGATCTAAGCTGTTCCAAGTAAAGCTGCCTTTTGTAATTGGCTAATGGTGAATTTGTCAATGCCGATAGTGTTCAAGTGGTACTCCAATTGTTTTGGGATTGCACCAGAATCCTATTACTATTGTTATTACATCTTTTTCTTTTGCCACACTCATTTTATTTCTGTTTGCAAGTCTTTGTATTTTGTTATCTTCTCCAGTTCTTTCTCATCTATGTTGCTGTCTCCAGGTACTACTATATCCACTATCCATACTCTTGTTCTATCAACGATTGTTAAGTCTGGAGTGTTATGTGGCAGGTGCCTGTCTATTTGAATTCTAAAGTCCCAGAGCACTTTAATGTCTTTATATTTTATTAATTTCTCTATTTTATGGTCTCACTAGTTCTTTCTTGTAGGCAAATGGTATTTTTTGCAGATCTTCCAATGTACCATTGTGGCTACTTTGTCATGCCACTGTTTATAGTCATTTTCTTGCAACAGCTAATCAGGTGATCCATTGTTTCTTCAGCTTCTTTGCAGAGGTAGCACTTAGTATCTGTCACTGTCATCTCAATTCTGGCTTTGTATGTATTTGTTCTTAAGGAGTTGTCTTGTGCAGTCAGAAATAGCCCCCCTATCCCTTTTTTCAGCTTTTCTGCTCTTAGCCGTTGCCAAGTCTTGTTATGATCTGTTTAGTCTTCTATTTTTTTAATGTGTTGGCTATGCCATGCTTTGTCTGCCCATCTCTCTTCTGTTCTTCATTTGGTACTTCTTGTAGGCCATATTTACTAAGCCTTCTTGGTATACTAGCTTTAGTGCATCCTCTTCACTGTCATTCAGATATTCCAGTGTCCTTTTTTCTTTTTAAACTGTCTGATATATTTGCAGCATTCTATGCCCACCCATTTTCCTTGGTAAAGTACACTCTGTCAGTGGCATTTGGAGTTTGAGAAGCATGATTCATTTTCATTATTTTTCTAGTCTTCCTATCTAGGGCTTTTAGTTCTGCTTAAATGCAGTCTCCCCTTCATGGATTACTGCCTTGTCGTGGCGAAGGGGCTTGCGTAATTCAATGAAGCTATGAGCTATGCCGTGCAGGGCCACCCAAGACGGAAAGGTCATAGCAGAGAGTTCTGACAAAACGTGATCCACTGGAGAAGGAAATGGCAAACCACTCCAGTATCTTTGCCATGAAAACCCTATGGACAGTACCAAAAGGCAAAACGATATGACGCTGGAAGATGAGCCCCTCAGGTCGGAAGGCGTCCAATATGCTACTGGGGAAGAGCAGAGGGCTAGTACTAGTAGCGCCAGAAAGAATGAAGCGACTGGGCCAAAGCCGAAAGGACGCTCAGCTGTGGATGTGTCTGGTGGTGAAAGGAAAGTCCGATGCTGTAAAGATTTTTTCTCCATAGGAACCTGGAATGTAAGATCCATGAATCAAGGAAAGCTGGACGTGGTCAAACAAGAGATAACAAGACTAAACATCGACATCTTAGGTATCAGCGAACTAAAATGGACAGGAATGGGTGAATTTAATTCAGATGACCATCAGGTATACTACTGCGGGCAAGAATCCCTCAGAAGAAATTGAGTAGTCTTCATAGTCAATAAAAGAGTAGGAAAAGCAATACTAGGATACAATCCTCAAAATGACAGAATGATCTCAGTTCGAATCCAAGGCAAACCATTCAATATCACAGTAGTCCAAGTCTATGCCCCAACCACCAGTGCTGAAGAGGATGAAATTGACCGGTTCTATGAAGCTCTACAGCACCTTATAGAACTAACACCAAAAAATGATGTCCTTATCATCATGGGGGATTGGAATGCTAAAGTAGGAAGCCAAAAGATAACCGGAATAATGGGCAAGTTTGGCCTTGGAGTACAACATGAAGCAGGGCACAGGCTGATAGAATTTTGTCAAGAGAATACGATGGTCATAGCAAACACTCTTTTCCAACAACCCAAGAGACGGCTCTACACATGGACATC
This sequence comes from Vipera berus, assembly GCF_964194415.1. NCBI lineage: Eukaryota > Metazoa > Chordata > Lepidosauria > Squamata > Viperidae > Vipera > Vipera berus. The sequence continues at coordinate 37,247,715 of NC_138205.1, read as the reverse complement.
ACCAGACGGTCAACACAGAAATCAGATTGACTATATGCTCTGCAGCCAAAGATGGAGAAGCTCTATACAGTCAGTAAAAACAAGACCAGGAGCTGACTGTGGCTCAGACCATGAGCTTCTTGTTGCAAAGTTTAGGCTTAAATTAAAGAAAGTAGGGAAAAGCACTAGGCCAGTCAGGTATGAATTAAATCATATCCCTGTTCAATATACAGTAGAGGTGACAAATAGATTTAAGGAATTAGATCTGATAGACAGAGTGCCTGAAGAACTATGGACAGAGGTTCGCAACATTGTAAAACAGGTAGCAACCAAAACCATCCCAAAGAAAAAGAAATGCAAGAAAGCAAAATGGCTGTCTGAGGAAGCTTTGCAAATAGCTGAGGAAAGGAGGGAAGCGAAAGGCAAGGGAGAAAAAGATATGCTCAATTAAATGCAGAATTCCAAAGAATAGCTAGAAGAGATAAGAATGCCTTCTTAAATGAACAATGCAAAGAAATAGAAGAAAACAATAGAATAGGGAGGACCAGAGATCTTTTCAAGAAAATTGGAGAGATGAAAGGAACGTTTAATGCAAAAATGGGCATGATAAAGGACCAAAATGGCAGGGACCTAACAGAGGCAGAAGAGATTAAGAAGAGGTGGCAAAATTACACAGAAGAACTATACAAGAATGAGCTTAATGTCCCTGATAATCACAATGAGGTGGTCACTGACCTTGAGCCAGACATCCTAGAATGTGAAGTGAAGTGGGCCTTAGAAAAGCTGAGCAACAACAAAGCTAGTGGAGGTGACAGTATTCCAGCTGAGCTATTCAAAATCTTAAAAGACGATGCAGTAAAAGTGCTACATTCAATTTGCCAGCAAATTTGGAAAACTCAACAGTGTCCACAGGATTGGAAAAGATCAGTTTACATTCCAATTCCAAAGAAAGGCAGGGCCAAAGAATGTTCAAACTATCGCACCATTGCACTCATTTCACATGCTAGTAAAGTTATGCTTAAAATTCTACAAGCTAGACTCCAGCAGTATGTGGATCGAGAACTACCAGAAGTACAAGCAGGATTTCGAAGAGGCAGAGGAACTAGAGATCAAATTGCTAACATACGCTGGATCATGGAGAAAGCTAGGGAGTTCCAGAAAAACATCTACTTGTGCTTCATTGACTATGCTAAAGCCTTTGATTGTGTGGATCATAACAAACTGTGGCAAGTCCTTAAAGAGATGGGTGTACCAGTCCATCTTATTTGTCTCTTGAGAAACCTATATGCGGACCAAGAAGCAACAGTGAGAACTGGACACGGAACCACTGATTGGTTCAAAATTGGGAAAGGAGTCTGGCAAGGCTGTATACTGTCGCCTTGCCTATTTAACTTATATGCAGAGCACATCATGAGAAAGGCAGGGCTAGATGAATCAAAAGTTGGAATTAAGATTGCCGGAAGAAACATCAACAACCTAAGATATGCAGATGATACCACTCTAATGGCAGAAAGTGAAGAAGAAGTAAAGAGCCTCTTGTTGCGAGTGAAGAAGGAGAGTGCAAAAGTTGGGTTGAAACTAAACATTAAGAAAACCAACATCATGGCATCCGGCCCTCTCAATTCCTGGCAAATAGATGGGGAAGAAATGGAGGTAGTGACAGATTTTATTTTCCTGGGCTCCAAGATCACTGCAGATGGGGACTGTAGCCAAGAAATTAAAAGACGCTTGCTCCTCGGGAGGAAAGCAATGGCAAATCTAGACAGCACACTAAAAAGTAGAGACATCACCCTGTCAACAAAAGTGCGTATAGTCAAGGCTATGGTCTTCCCAGTTGCAATGTATGGCAGTGAAAGTTGGACCATAAGAAAGGCTGAGCGCCAAAGAATTGAAGCCTTTGAACTATGGTGCTGGAGAAGACTCCTGCGAGTCCCTTGGACTGCAAGGCGATCAAACCGGTCAGTCCTAGAGGAGATCAACCCTGACTGCTCTTTAGAAGGCCAGATCCTGAAGGTAAAACTCAAATACTTTGGCCACCTAATGAGAAGGAAGGACTCACTGGAGAAGAGCCTAATGCTGGGAAAGATTGAGGGCAATAGAAGAAGGGGACGACAGAGAATGTGGTGGCTGGATGGAGTCACTGAAGCAGTAGGCGTGAGCTTAAATGGACTCCAGAAGATGGTAGAGGACAGGAAGGCCTGGAGGAACGTTGTCCATAGGGTCGCGATGGGTCGGACAAGACTTCGCAACTAACAACAACAAAATGCAGTCTGCTGTTCCAGTTCTTGGAATTGCCCAGGTGATAATTGCCTTGATGGTATGTCCTCCACTGAGTTTGGACATATAAGATCATCTTCATTTTCATGATATATTCACTTCTAACCTTTTTCTTGACTTCTGTGTGCTTAATGTTGTCAGTCTGAAGGATGCCCAGCTATTTGTAGTGATCATTTTCATCCACACTCTTCATGTTATTTCCATCTTGATTCCTTCAGTTTTCATTTTTTTATACGTAGTGTTTGATGTGTCATACTCACTGATGATGAGTTTGGCACATTTGTCCAGTCCAAATTCCATTGCAATATCTTGACTATATATATGGATGGTGCTCAGCAGCGATTCTATTTCAGATACTGTTTTTCCATACAGCTTCAAATCCTTCATGCAAAGGAGGCAGGATAACTTGGCAGATTTTTTGATGTTTGATAGCCATGAATGGAGTTATTCAGTATTCTTGACAAAGGAATCAGTGAAATGACAAACAGTACTGGCAATAGTGAGTTTCCATGGAAGAGCCTTTTCTTGATATTAATCTCTCCCAATCTATCCCCATGTCTTCCATTGTGCCATCTATCTTTGCACAAAGCTTCTGATATTTCTACTGACGTGTTATTTCTAGGCAGTTGATTATCCAATTGTGGCAGGGAATGAAATGCCTTCTTGTAATCAATCCATGCTAATTCAAATTGATCTTTCTTGTCTTGCACTTTTCCAAAATCATCTTGTCGATTAAGATATGATCTTTTGTTCCTCTGCAATTTTCTTTCTGCTCAGGTGGAAAGAGCTATTTTCAACTAGATGCTGTTGGACTGCATCAGCCAACACACCTATTAGCAATTTGCAAGTTGTTGGTAAGCAGGTAATTGGTCTGTAGTTCCAATGCTGCTTCTTTTGCTGGATTTTTCATTATCAGGTAAGTTTTGCCACATCTTAGCCGCTCCTCAGTTTCATCCCCCTGCAGCATATTGATAAACTGCTTGGCAACAAGTGGATATAGACTAGTCAGATGTTTCAACCAAAATCCATGCAATTCATCTTCACCGATTCTTGATCTTTCTTGCCCCTTTCTCCACCATTTCTGCTGTTATTACAAATTCTTTCGTTTCATCTTTTTTATTGTTATCTACCTCCTTAATCAAATTGCGTCACTTAAAACTACTGGTTTTTTATATATATATAAATTTATTGATTTTCCAATATTACACTTATGTCTTTGAAAAGCAATGTGGTGTCTGAGTTACAATAGTTCCATTTCATACAGGTACATGTTGTTACAAATCTCCAGTTTGTTGTAGCCAATATTTCCTCTCTTTTTCCTTAAATACATATTGTCTCTTGTCTAAATTAACATACTTCTTATTTTATCTATCAGTTATTTAATGATTTCCTTGCATTTGTCAATACTCTTATATGTTTTATTTATTTTAACATTTCATCTTTTAAGACATCAATCACCTTATAAATTTTTCCAGCTTTAATTTGCATTAATATTAAACGAAGTTTCTCATTTTCATGTTTCTAGGTGACCCCACTTCCCTTTATCACAGTTCTCTCCAGTGCCTAATAATCTAGATACACATCCTATCTATCTCATTTCCATATCAACAGGTTAATAATACAATATAATATTCTTGTTTTCATTATAATTTCCACATACTATAAATTCAATAACCAAAATTTCTCCCATTTCAACATTTAATACATATTTTCTCTTCTCCTTTATATCTGCTCTCTCGTGCTTAGACTTATAATTTTATTCTTATCACTACATCTAAGTATATTAGTTACATTATATCACTCTTAACATAAATGCATCTTAGTCAATTTCATTTAAACTATTCATTATTTCAATTTAATTGTTGATATTCACACATCTTAAGTTTTTTAATTAGCCAGTATTTTTATCTGCACATCAAAACAATCTCATAATCCAAGTACAATCCTGTCTATTTAGATATTTTCTGTTTCAGGCCTCTTAAATATGTCCATTCTTCTTCAATCTTATTCTGGCTTTCTTCCTTTGCCATGTCATTCTCCGTTTCTTTGCTTCAGGGTCATCAAAGAGTTCTTGTGTTGTAGTATTGTATTGAAATGACCCTCCAATCTCCATTTTTGAAGGGTTGAGGGGTCTGATAGAAATACCAAATTTTCTCATATTTTCTCCTCTTGGTGTAATTGTCCTGGACTGTCCATTTTTTCTTCCATCTGTTTCTCATTTTGATCTTCAAATTCCTTCTGCTTTATGTAGCAAATTTTTCCTTCTATCCATTTTGTCAGGTTTTTCTCCAAATTTTCTCTTGTCTGTGCTTGTTGAGTAGTTAAATCTTCTGTCAGGATATTTAATTGTTCCATTTCTTCTGTTATGTTCTGTCCCGATAAATTATTAAGTTATAGTCACAATTTGAGTTTGCTTATCCAAGACGCTTCCTAGTTTTCCCCCAAAAGGTCTTATTTCATCACTGGCTGCAGGTTATTTTCATCACAGCATAAATTTGTTTTTGTATTTCTTCCATGGTGGACTCTCACATCTGGTGTTCAAGGTTAGTCTTATCTTGTTTTCAGCCAAGTCTCTCTGTCTCTGTCTCTCTCTCTGTGTCTCTGTCTCTCTCTCTCTCTCTCCCCTCTTTTTTTTTTTAAGTGTCAGATTGCAATTTCAGATTTAGCCACACGGTGTCCCCCAAGTGCTTAGAAAATTCTTTTCTCTTAGGGAACTGCCTGTTAATCTCTTTTCAATTGTTTCTTCTGTTTCAAAAGAGCAGAGCCAAATTTTCAAATAAAAATAGGAAGTAAGGAATAAATAGTCAAAAGCTTTTAGTCCACAAGTTTTTTTTTAAAGGAATAAAGTTCTAGTTGAAGTCCAATTCATTTTTTCCAACGTTTCTTTTAAAAACACCCCTGGAGGTTCAATCGCCGCTGATTCTGAAGAGACGGTTGAAATCCCCCCTCCCTCTTCGCAGGGGGAAGGTATTTAGCAGCTTATTTAGGTGAAAAGAGGAAGATTGGAGTATAAGAGAGGTTGATCTTACCCGGTCTCTTCCACGCTGCTTTAATGTTGCCTGGTAGTAAGTGTGACTTTGGCTGTCTGCAGCCTAGTGACCGGCCATATTGCTATGGCCGGTCTTTTGTTCGCCGGTTCGAAGAGAATGCAGGCACTAACAGGGGAGTTGAGCCCCCCCACGTTTCTGCAAAAGCCCCTTCTTGCTGGTCACCCCTCCAGGGTGGCTCTTCGGCCCTTTTAGGACCCCCCAGCGATGCGAAACTGGACGTGGAAGACAAGAGCCATTCTCCGAACATCCATAATGGCAAACCGGAAGCCCACCTAATGGCAAACCGGAAGCCCACCTAAAACTACTGTTTCTTGTTGGGCGCTAACTGATTCACTACAATCTTTCTATTGATGAATTGGTAAAAATGTTTCTAATTGGGATCAAAATCAGAGATTCTGCCTATAATCTGCAATTTGAGCTTCGTATCTGCTAATCTTAGCTTTAGCTGATATTTGCTGTTTTATTATTTCCAGTACTTAATCTTCCTTGTTTCTAACTGTTATTTCTTGATTTGGCATTTTTTTGGTCTTGTTCTTCAGCTTTTCTTTCCTTCTAGCTTACTTGCATCTCAGTTTGCTGATCTTATTTTCCAGTGTGATTTTCCATTTTGATGGTGTATTTTTTGCTTTTTTTCTTCTTTGTTGATTTTGCAGTCCAGGTATTCAGTTATAACTGCAGTTGTTTTGTACATTAGTTGGTTTGTTTCTTGCAGCGAGCTAGTGTTTATTTTTGATATTGCAATCAATATTGGCATCTTTTAATTTGTGCTAGCTGTTTCTTTGGAACAAGCTTCAATCCAGGGAACTTTATTTGGTTGTTTTAGTACTATTCTAGATGCCTAATTATACTTTGTTCAATTCTTCTACGTCTTCAGTTAGAGGACTTTGCTCTTTCTGAGGCAGATAATAGAGAGCTTTGTTGCTGAATAAAAATAATTATATGGCTGTGCTGACTTCCTCCTACCAATTCCCCCTGGTTTGCCTTTTTGTCTGAATTACATCTGGCAATGTTTTAATTTCTTTACCTTTTGCAGTTCTTCCAATTCTTCTGTGAATATTTTATTTCATATTATAAATCAACATTAATCTCTGTTCTGTTATTTCTGATTCTGGATGTTGTTTTTCTAGAACTGGTGCATTTGTTTCAAATATCCTCTTTTTACTGGACTTGATCTGTAATAAAAGGTCCTTATGTCTTTTCAATCACTGTGTATTTGTGATGGGTAAACACCTTTCCTTCCAGTAGTTTACACTGATAGTTTGTCCCTGGTTGCTCATCAAACCCATTTTTACCAGATATCCAGGTACTCCAACACCTAGCGCAGTTCTTGTTGTGGCAACCAAGCAAGTATGGATTTCTGTAATTTACTCAACATATTTTATGGGAGACGCACTTTTTGTCTGACTCCTCTGATAAGACCTGTTCAATATGGTTCAACCTCTGACATAATTGTCGTCTTCAGAGCACACAAGACCACAACCACATCAAGAAAGTGCTTCACGAGGAGACATTATTATGATTAGTCTCACAATCAACCAAAAATTTAGCTTGGATTTTATATTTGTCTATTGAATCCTTTCCAAGGACCTGGTGTAGGCAGATGTTGTTTGATTGTGTTAAAGGTATGCAAGCTGGATGTAAGCTGTTCCAAGTAAAGCTGCATTTTGCAGTTGACTGGTGGCGATTTTGTCAATATCAGAGATGTTCCTGGTGTTTTGGGATTGCACCCAACTGCTTATTCCTATTGGCACAGGCATTTTACTTTTCTTTACAGGTCTTTGTATTTTGTGATGTTTCTTTTATTATTGCTGTTAACTTATTATAACTGCCCACGCCCATGGACTGACTAATAAAAATACAAAATAATAAAAGTTTTTAAAAAACATACAACACTACAGGCACCCCAGACTAAAACAGCAAATCACACCAGAAGCCCTACAACCACATCAACCTCAGGCTTGAGATCAAAAGCAGGTCTTGTGTGCTCTGCAGAACACCAGAAGAGAGATTTCTGTGTCTTTGGAGAGATGTTTATTTTCTAACAAAGTTTAAGCAGCCCACTTGGGGTTTAAAGGTATTCTTGAAAGAAACATGTTGGAAGTGGCTCTGTGCAAAACTCCAACATCCTGGTTTTGAAAGGCGTTTTTGTTTTAAATGTAAGAAGTGAGGTAGAGGAAGAAGCATGGCAGCTCAGCAAGAGATCTGTGGAAATAATGGTAAGGCGACACAAAAGACTCCCAGCAAGAAAGGGTTGAAGTAAGTTCTAGGTCAGCTAGAATTGTTAATGAAACTAATTCAGGTTTATAATGGGGTTAATGGTTGGCATTGCTTTATTCCCCTCTTACATCTCAAAAAGGTGAAGGATGAAGCAGGAATATTCTCAGTAGTGCTTACCTCCTTCCAATTCAAGCTTCTCTTTCTGCTACTTATTTTCTTGGCAGCAAGCACAAGACTCTAGCATTAATCAAGGATGGTCGAGTGATTGGTGGGATCTGTTTTCGGATGTTTCCAACTCAAGGATTCACTGAGATTGTCTTCTGTGCTGTCACATCTAATGAACAAGTCAAGGTACGGTTGTTTTGAGATACATGTAACATTCTTTGGGGTTTAAAACAGGTTCTAAACTAGTAATTGAGGGGTCTGCTAGTATCATCTGGGATACTTCCAATTAATTCTACAGGGAACTCTCACTGCTTATAATCAATGATGCATCCCAGATCTTGCTGGATCAGAACAGAGCATAGAAAGGCAGCTTAGATTTTGTTTTCTGATGTCAAAAGACCAAGGTATGGGGAGGGGACATTTATTGGTTGCTTTTAAACATAGCAGCATCCTTACTTGCCCAAACTGGCTTATGGGAGGTAATAAAATCTTCACAGGCTTTTCAGTGCATTTGTGCTGCCTTTGGACATTGCAGCAGAGACTCAGGGTTCATTCTCAATGGATTAGCTTTTTTTAATGTGCCTTGGACTTCAAAGCAGACTTGAAAATTATGCAATAAGAAAGAACTAGAAGAAGCAGGAAGTTATAGGAAGTGGAAAGTCATAGAGGATGTAATTGAGGAATGGGAGGCAGCATGAAGAGGTAGCAAATGAATGGAGAGCAAGAGCATAAAAATATTTGAAAGTATAAAAAGCAATTAGAAGCTGATGTAGAGTTTAAAATTCTGCGTGGGAAACAATATGAGTTTCCTTTTACAATTAATATCCAAGGCAGGAAAAGGGATACATTCAAGGACACTTTTGCACTGTCTGGAATAAATCACATTTAACTCTCTGAGATTTTCTTCAGATGGAGTTGCAATGCCTCTCCTGTGCTTCTTAAAAGGATCAAATATTGGCATGGATCCATACTAGTTATCTTCAATAATGCAGAGTAGCTCATAGTCTTAGACTAGGCTTAGACGGGGTTGGGTAGTTTGTATTTATATGTTAGGAATTCAGGCATGTTCTTAAGAGCATTGGGCGAACCAGACCATCATATTAAGCATAATATGAAGCTGTTATTTGAATAGGTTAGTTGTTTTTTTGTTAAACTTGGAGGAGGGTTTAACATGTGTTCTGTAGCAACCTTTGACAGTTTTGGCAATCCCTTTCGAGAAGTGAACATCTGTGCCTCACGTTTTCCATATTAAAATCTTGTGTAATCATTGTTATTGCTAACTATCTTTATTGATTGCCTCAGATTTCTGTACAGGACATTATTCATCTCAGACTTAATTTCTATTTGATTGCAAATCACATCACATAAATTAGCTTCCTGTATGAATTTTCAGCTAGTGAGGTAGAGTATTTGAGTTTGGAGCTAGTCTTAAATATTTACTTCAGTTAAGAAACCAATTTGCTTCATAGAGTAGTTGTGAGACAAAAAGGGGATGATTGGAAAAATCGTGCAGGCTGTCTTGAGCTCTAGAAGGAAAGATAGAATATAAATGTAGTGACAGAAAGAGGATCGTTCCCACGTTTTGTCCTGATCATTTTTTCACATTTCTTCTTTACTTCCTTGAAGGGCTACGGAACTCACCTTATGAATCACCTGAAGGAGTACCACATTAAGCACAGCATCCTCTACTTTCTCACGTATGCCGATGAATATGCCATTGGCTATTTCAAAAAGCAGGTACGACACCATTGTTGCCGAACTCTGTTTGGAACTGACTTGATTTAGCTCTAGGGGGCACAATTGTTCAAAGGGCCTGGTTCTCCTTCTGAGCATATGGACATAGTTGCTAATCTAGCTGCATTCACATATCACGTTAAATATATTAGGTCACATTAAATGGTTTATTCCCCAATCTAGTATTCTTCAGTTATTTTGGCCCATAGTCCCTATAGTCCCCAATCACTTTGGTTAGCAATTACAGAATTAACCTTATAATATTTCTAAGAAGCATTAAAAGGGATAATAAACCGCCCTGAGTCCTACGGGAATAGGGCGGTATACAAATCCAATAAAATAAATAAATAAGTCAAATATGTCTAATATTTTTTAAAATATCTTTACAAATGTATCTAAAACAGGGGTCCCCAATCTCTGGGCCATGGCCCATTGGGAACTAGGCTTGCCAAGCAGCGGGTAAATGTGTACGGGGAGCTCCCATTTGCACAAGTGGTGGGTGAGTGTGCGAAACCATCCTCTCTTCTCCCCACTGCTGCCAGTCTGCAGAACTGCAAAGTTTGGGGACTGCATGTCTGAAAGATACAGTCCACTATTCTACAATTCTGTAATTTAAGTGTAGCTTCCATGAACCCCTCGCTCCCTCCCTCCTTAATAAATTCCTGGATATGATGAGGAAAATGAGTTGGATCTATACTTTAGGCAGCAAGAAAGAGATGAAGCAACATTTCAGAATAGGTCAACTATATTTCTTACTGCTGAATTACATTTGGCTTATTCTGGAGAATGAATAGGGTTTCTTCTCTGTGGCATTCAGGGGTTTTCAAAAGATATCAAGGTCCCCAAAAGCCGTTACCTTGGCTACATCAAGGACTACGAAGGAGCCACCCTGATGGAATGTGAGCTAAATCCTCGGATCCCCTACACGGAGCTTTCACATATTATCAAGAAGCAGAAGGAGGTGAGGAGCTGGGGTGGAAGGAGTGGACAATAGAGCACAGCGCTTGACCCATCTCTGATTCTTGTGTGCACCATCTTTATTACTGTTACTAGTTCATACTGCTGAATACGTCTCTCCCCCCATCTCCCCCCATGGACATATGCAAATTTGGCTTTGACTTTGGGTACAGAATATGCCTAAATTATTGCCTTTCCCTCTGTGTGGTCCTAAATAGCCTCATCTGTTTTTTCCTTGATTAACCTTTTAGGGATATCATCAATCATATTCCTTTCTTTGCCCTATTTATACTTCCACAAAATTTCTGCAATTCCCTTTTATTTCACATGCAACCCACACACAATCTGCTAACTCCTGTGGTTGGATTTTTCAAAACTATGTATTTTTCTTATATGAAAAACACATTCTGCAGAGTTAAGCGACGTATTCGAGAAACAGATTTACTCTTGTGATAAGAATGTGGCTTTCCTCCCTCAGTGAAGGAAAGGTTTCTGTGTTCCAATTTGCATATGTTCGACTGGCAGAGGTAATGTTCATAACTGCTCTCTTTGAATTTTCCCATAGGGGCGGCCTTCCTGCCTAGGACAGTCCTTTCATGTTTTTGTAGGGGTAGTTGAATTCCATTTTTCATAATTTTAGCCAACATAGCCAGTAATCATGTATGGTTGATTCTGCACAATAATTCTCTCTATTCTTCCTCTCAGATTCAGCTTCTCCCTATTTGCCTGCCATCCTTCTCCACTTTTTCCTAACACCTTGACACTGCTTGGCTCGAAGACTGAGCTAGGAATTGGCCAGGAAGTAGTTTCCTAGCTGCGCATCTGCCTGCTGTCTCTAACAGACGCTTAGCTTGCCTCATCTCCCTGATCTTGCAGAAGCATCCAGAAATGACAATGCAAGTCACGGGAGTTTCTGGTTCTTCCCACAGATCATCAAGAAATTGATAGAGAGAAAGCAAGCACAGATCCGTAAGGTCTACCCTGGCCTCACTTGCTTCAAAGAGGGCGTTCGACATATTCCAATTGAAAGCATCCCAGGCATCCGTGAGTTGAGCAGTGCCTATACCTGGGTAGTAGCAGAACAGGTGGGATGATGCATTTAGTGACCATTGATAAAGCTAGAAGAAGAATTGACGTGATTTTAGCCGTGTCCTCTTCCCACCTTTGATCCGTCTGCTGTGTTTGCTCCTGCCCTCTGAGGCAGCAGAGGAAGGAAACTCTGTTAATATGGTTTATGGCAGGGGGTTTTTTTAGGTCCAGATTCATATCTATGTGTCTTGATACAAAGCACAGGTGTTTATCCAAAACTTTTTTCTTGCTTGCTTTTGTGTTCTGTATTTTTCTTGTCCCAACTAGCCCTGGTACTAAATGAACAGCCTTAAAAAAATAGGTTAGTTCTGGTCTCTGTTTACAATAATAATTTGCCTCTGTCTCTCCCTCCCTCTTTTTTTTCCCCCCAGGGGAAACAGGATGGAAGCCTCTGAATAAAGAAAAAGGGTAAGCAATGTGGCATTTCATGTTCTTTTCTCAGCCATGCACATCCCCAAAATGTTTCTGCTTGTTTTAACGTGTTGGCTTGCCTTAATGAGTTTGGTAGAGGATAGTTAATATAGAACAGGCAAAGGTCCTTAAATTCTCTTAAAAAGTTCTTTCCACTGTGGAACGATAGAACAAGATGGGCTGGACTAGCGTTTACAAATCCGTATCAAAATGCAGCTAATGATTTAATGCTTATTGCTTGATGCATTCAAGGTAGAGTATCCATGGTGATGATGATTGGTCACCAAGTCAGCTAGATCAGGGCTTTTCAATCATTTCACCCATTGTACCACTTTTAAGATATGGCAACATCCGAGTACCACCAGTCGCCTAGCAAGGTGCCAAAAACCTGATGACCAAAAAAAAAAAAAAAAGGAAAAAAGTGATGAAGTAAAGGTAGTCCTCGACTTACAACAGTTCGCTTAGTGACTGTTCGAAGTTACAATGGCACTGAAAAAAGTGCCCCCCAAGCCACAGCCGAGCAAGACACCTGCCTGCCCGCCTGGCGGCGCTTTTCCTCCTGTCCGAGGTTTTCATTGTTGTGTGCATCTCTGTTGAGGATTGGCATATGTGACCATCATAAATATGAATCAGTTGCCAAGCATCTGAATGTAAATCACAAGACCCTGGAGATGCTGCAACATTCCAGCTGATCGGCACTTCTTCTGGGCTCAGAAGCGCCAGGATCAGCACCGAGCTCCAGCTGGAGGCTGGCGCTGATCCTGGCGCTTCCGCTGAGCCCTGACAGCCCTGCAGCTCCAGCCATCTCTCGCTCAGGCTTGTGCGGTGCTGCCACCAGTTCAGCTCATTCCCTTCTCCCGCTACTTCTCTAGGATGGCCGCGTACCACTTGCCAGGTGCCAATGTACCACTGGTTGAAAAGCCCTGAGCTAGATGTTTAGCCTGATTTGACATTTATCCACCTATCCAGTCCTCAAAAACCTGGGTGTATTATTACAATTACTTTTATGCTCCCCCCCTCTCCCTCCCTTCTTTCCCGCCTCTCTCTCTCTCACACACACACACGCACACATACTCCTTTCTCCCTCTTATTTTCTTCACCACAACAATCCTGGGAAATGGATTGAAGTGAGAGAGTGGCCTAAAGCAGAGTTCCCCAACCTTTCCAACTTGGCAGCTGGAAGGAAAGGGAGCAGCAGGGTAATGCGTATGTGCATGGCCCGCGTGCACATGTGCAAATGGCCATGCACACAACAGCAGCACTAACGAACATGTGCAAATGGGCTGCATGCACCCATGGCACATGCATGCTGACGCCTGCACACAGGTGCAAATGGGCTGCTGATGCCCATGTGATGCTGGTGGTGGGCTAGTGTCTCTGGGCATGTGTAAATAGGACTGTGAGTGCCTGCATGGCGGTGCTACCACGAGTGGGATGGGGCTCGCCAGCTATTCCTGGGGCCCGGTGGCCGCAGACCATAAGTTTTGGACCCCTGGCCTAAAGTCACTCAGCTGGCTTTCAGGCCTAGAACTCAGTTGCCTGGTTTCTAGGTCAGCATTTCAACCACAATGCCAGACTGTAAAAGGGCCAAATTTTGTATGCTATTAGTTTGCTTCTGGCACCAACAAATTTGTCAGAATTAGCTGCATGTTGCTTGAAAAGTCTGCTGATCTTGGAATAGCTTCTTTTAGCTTTTCAAAAATGTCTAGGCAAACTTTCCCCAAACCGAAGCTCTTTACATGTGTTGCTACATTAAACCATAGTTTCGTCTAGATGATCTATGATCTCATGAAAGTTGGTATAGTCTTAACTTTTCTAGAGGGCACCCAGTTGTAGTTGGCTTGGTCCTTTTTAGGTCATGCAGACGTCTCTGTAATACTCTGTAGCTCTTGGAATTTTTAATATTTTCATCACCAAAAGCACCACAACTCTTTTTTAAAAATTTTCCTTCCAGAAAGGAGCTCAAGGATCCAGACCAGTTGTATACTACTTTGAAAAATCTCCTTGCCCAAATCAAGGTAATCTGGACTCTAGGATCACTTGGAGTGTAAATAGGATCTTTTCTCTAACTGAAATAGAAGAACAATAGTCATAATGAATCTGGTTTTTCAGTGATGTTGTGTCCAGACAAGTAAAACTAGCCAAACCTTTCCTGAAATTTTTACCCTGATCTGTGAATAGTATAGATAGAACTAAATTTTGAATACAGATAGTCCTCGGTTAATGACAACTTTTTCAGAGATTGTTGGAAGTTAACATCATCACTGAATGAGTGGTCCTCGCTTAATGACCTGCGATCATTGTTTAACAACAGTAATTGGGATTGCTAGGACTGACATTGCTAAGCAGTGAAGTCACATAATATCTCACATTACAACCACATTGCTTAATTATGGAAATCCCAGTCCCAGTGAGTCATTAATCAAGGACCACCTGTACCTATTTTAATTTTTTTTACGTACAAGCTGAATAAATATTAATTGATGACAGTACAAATAGATAAAAGGCCAATATATATGTTAGGGAAGCTAAACAGCGGTAACAACAGTATTTTTAAAAGTAATCTTGGGTGGGATTTTGAGGGAAACACAGTTTTTCATTTAACAAGAAGTTAAACTAAAGTGTTTAGAATGTGAAAAGTATATTTCTGGCAGAAAACTTTCTTTCTGCCAGAAATACCTTCCCTTTCTGTTTTATCGTTTGCCCACCCAACAGAAGTCTACTTCTAAATCTCAAATACCTATATGCCACATTGTGAATCCTGATTGATCTTAATAAGGCATGGCTTTAGTTTCTGTTTGAAAAAAATATTTATTACTCAAGTTGTCCTCTGCCTGTCGCCTATTAGACCCATCCTAGTGCATGGCCATTTATGGAACCGGTGAAGAAATCTGAAGCTCCTGACTACTATGAGATTATCCGCTTTCCCATTGGTAGGTAGCTAGATATGGATTTTGCTTGAAAAAGTAATCAGCTCTGTAGAGTTAGAAGAAATATGGGTACAGTTAATATATGCAGCTGATGTGAAAAAAAATTTCTTATTTAGATGGTTGGAGAGTAATCTCATTGGATTATAATAATATTATAGAACTGGGGGAGATTTTCTTCCATTTGGCAGTTAGAATATCCATTAATTTCCTTTTCATAGTCGACCAAAAGGATTTGCAGTATTCTTATGTTTAGCACTATTATAGCACAAATCAGGAGAGGGAAAGGTTTGGGCGGCTAAATGAAAGGCGTTGAGGAGATCAGGAGGTGGAAAGCCTGTGTTGTGTGTGTGTGAGAAAGGCTGAAATATTCTGATTTTCCGGGTGGGATTTTTTTGGAAGTGGATGGATCTTTTTTTTTAACTATGTTCAGTCTACTTTAGGATTTATGCAATGATTTTTGTAAATTTTGGGAATTGGAGTAGTAGAAGCTAAGTTACTGATTTTTGACAAGTGTACCATTGAAATTGAGGCGATCAGTAGGAAGCACAGATTGCTAACAACTTGGTGAGCATTTATACTCCAAGCTGATGTCATTATAGATAAGTTCATCTTCAAACAGCTACTGGCTTTTTGTTTTTCACAGGCTTACAGAATTGCTTTTTGGAAATGTTTTACTGACAGAGCAAATATATTTCTACTAATTTTCTTAAACCTGAGATAAGTTTACCTTCAGCCATTTTGATACTTCTAATTACATTTACACAAACTCATGAAGAGAACTATACATAATTCTAGAAGAGTTTGTAGCTTGCACTTACATGTTTCTTCCCATCTTTCTTTCCTCCTTTTCATTATTTTTCAGGAGAGTTGTGAGTGACAAGCATATAATGAATAATAAAGTCAGAAGGATGCATTTTTGCATTGTCTCTTGTACAACTGATCATGTCTCTCCCTTCCACCTACTTCCTTCTTCTGCAGACCTGAAGACAATGACAGAAAGGCTCAAGAATCGTTATTACATTACCAAGAAGCTCTTTATTGCTGACTTGCAGCGTGTCATTACCAACTGTCGTGAGTATAACCCTCCTGAGAGTGATTACTGTAAGTGTGCCAACACCCTGGAGAAGTTTTTTTATTTCAAGCTGAAGGAAGGAGGACTCATTGACAAGTAAGGACAGTTGCTGGCTACCTGGGGTTTCATGTCCATTTTATCAGCCCCTCTCCAGCTTATGAACTGGACTTTTTTCTTGCTGCCTTTTGTCACACTTCACGCACAAGTAGATGTGACTGGTTGGACATCAGAAGTTTGCTTGATATTGGGGGAAGGAGGAGACAGTGTGCACAGGTATCTCTCTTCCTGAATAGACTGAGATCTGCCATCAGCCTCTTAATTTCTGAGCCTGATCTCTCTATCCGTTGCGCCTGCCTTTCCAGAAGGACATAACTCTTTTTATCACGGAAGGAGTCTGGATTGTCATAGAAGCTATGAGGGATTTACTGCAAGTTCTTCCAGTTTTTCCATTCTTTGGTTTACTTTGTCCCTTTCCCCCAAATTAGTCTTTTCCATATGTATTGTGCTTAAGTTCTCATTCTCCTCAGCTAGAGCGAGTTGAAGAACATCTATAGAGCACCAGAAGTTTGGGGAAATTCTCTAACGTTAATTCAGAAGATTCATTTTGTTTGTTGCACTTTTTTTGAGGTTCAGCCATTACTTTTCGACATGTGAATGTAGGAAAGGAGTAGTTAAGTGAAACCTGGAAGATGAAAACTTGTGGAGATTTCAAGTATAGAGTTTTTCAAAGAGACTTTGATTGGGACCATGTTTGAAGCCCATTCATTCCTTTAGCCAGTTTGCAAGTGACTAATGCTTGAATGCTGTTTATAGGAAAAGAACTTTTGTATCTTAGGTTGAATCAGATCTGACTTCAAGGGGAAAAAATTATGGGAAGGAATTAAAAGAATAGCTCTTTGCCATTTTTTTTCTTTTACTTTGTCCTCTCATTTAGTCTAATGGATTCCGGGTCACTGATCTTGCAGAATTGTTCAAATATCTGAATGAAACTTCACTCTCTCCTAGAGAATGGTGATACATTTAAGATTACTTCCTCATATACCAAAACAAAATGAGCAAATTTGTGTCCCTTCTGTGCTGTTATAATGTTGCCACAAAATATGATCCATTCCTTATATTTCTTCTGTACTTACTGGTCATCACATCTCTAGTCTGTGGAAGCTAAGTCTAAGGGTTGTAACTCTAGTGGTTTTGAACTCTGGCTTCATTGGTTGTGACTTTTCAAGCCTCTCCATCTCTGGTGCTTTTCTGATTATGTCAGAATACAAGTGGTGATTGTATTTTTCTCTCACACACATTCCCATTATGCACTTTGCTGCACATAATTCTGTGAGTATTGGCCAACTATGTTATTTTGAAAGTTTCTAGGAGAGATGTTTCATTTTACGGCAGCCAGTTTTACTGCTAATGAGATATTTTTGAACTCCCACATTGTTGGATCAATTATAGTTAACTTCCACGCTGATAGGCACATACATCATATTAATATATGTACTACTGTGTTATGGAACAAAGCTAACCCCACCACCACCCCAATTATTTCTCAACTAAAAAAATCTATTATTTCTGGTTATTCTTTTACATGGAGTGAGTAAGTTGATGAGAACATTTACTATTCAAGAATTATCATCTGTCACATATGGGCCGTGTTAGGATTTAAAAGATTGCCTTGGGAGGGTAATAAAGGTTTTAAGTAGTTAGTATTAAATGGGAGGTACAGATTGTCTGCAATCAGTGTCTGTTTTTTTCAAAACTTCCTAAGGCAGAGGGGCAAAAAATGGTGAGCAAAGTTAGTGTACAAATGACTCTCATTCAATTACCACTTACTTTGTTTCCGGTTTTGTGAATTGCCTTTGCAGCTGGAAATCACTAAATACCTGCTCTAAAAGTTGTAGTTTGGTAAGAGCAGCACAATACATAACATCTTGTTGGCAATTATCCAGGTGCTTCTGTTAATGTTGAACATTTTGTTTCAGCCAGACGCCAAAGACATTGCCATGGAGATTAAATCAAATGCTTTCTTCTATTCCATCTTCAGCACATGCTCTCCCTTCTCCTTCCTTTCATAAGAAAAAGAACTGCTTTGTGTGCTTTTTCAAGAATCATGGGGGGAGGGGAGGGGAAAGGAAAGCTTTTCAATGGTTATCTACCCACCTTCTCTCCTGTTGCCTTATATCCACCACTTTTGTGCTTGAGTTGTACAACTGCAGGACCTGATTCTGCCATTCTGGCCTTCCATAATATTGCCATTCCATTTTTAATACATGAAATAAAAATATAGAACATGTCTAAGCAAAGAAGGTGTGTTCATTTCTTTTATGCTCATTCAAATTTTAAGAAATACTTCTGTTATTATTACTACTATTATTATTATTATGTGGCTTAGTAACTGGTTTAAATGCTTTTAGTAGCTCTTTGATTTTGGGTAGCAGGATTTGTGATTTATCCTGATGCACATTCTACTTCAGGACAACCATTGGTCCGCAAACAGGGATTTTCCCATTTTGCCTATGAAGCAGGACCTTCTCATCTTAAGCAAAATTAAATCACCTCCCCCCTTCCTCAAAGACATTTTTTACCCTTCTTATATTTCATAAGATACTTATGTTTATTTACTTCTTAGATTTATATCCAGTTTTTCTTCCAAGATCCCATGGCTGCATGCACAACACTCTCCAATTTTCCTCAACCCTGGGAGATAATTGGCACAAAGATAATGACTGGCCCATGGTACCTAATGTAAAATTCATAGGGAATGATCTTGAGAGACAGGAGGAAAAGCCCCAAGAAAGGCAGAGCCTAAAACTAGTCAAGAAAATAACTTGAGAAAAATCTCAGACACCCTCCTCCCTAGTTCACACAAAGATAAAGTGAGGGAGGAGAAACATATTCAGATTTGCGAGATGAAAAGGACAGGGCAGGACAGGACAATTGTTAGAATAAAAGTCCTGACCTCTTGGAATACTGCATCTAGTTTTGGTCACCATAATAGAAAAAGACGTTGAGATGCTAGAAAGAGTGCAGAGAAGAGCAGTTAAGAAGATTAGGGGATGGAGGCTAAAACATACGAAGAATGGTTGCAGGAATTGAGTTTGTCTAGTGAAAAGAAGGACTAGGGGCGATATAATATCAGTGTTCCAATGTTTGATGGGCTGCCAGAAAGAAGAAGGAGTCAACCTATTTTCCAAAGCACAGAAAGTAAGACAAGAATGGTTGGAAACTAACCAAGTAGAAAAGCAACCTAGAAGTAAGGAGAAATTTCCTGTCAATGAGAACAATAAATCAGTGGAACAGCTTGCCTTCAGAAATTGTGGATGCTCCATCACTGGGGACTTAAAAAGACTGGACAGCTGTTTGTCTGAAATGAATCTCCTGCTTGAGCAGGGGGATGGAATAGAAGACCTCCAAGGTCCCTTTCAGTTTTGTTATTCTATTATTATTTTGGTTTATTCTTAGTCTGGATACCTTGTTGGGATGACACCTATTGTGCTTTCATGGTTAAGGATTTTTCTAAACCAACATTTTATGCTCTACTTTTCCGGTTCTGCCTTTCATATATTATAGGATATAGTATTCAAAAAGTCCTTAGAATTATTTGCATTTGTATGAAGAAAATGTGATTCTGTTATCTGCTTAGATATACGATTATTATGTATACTTCCACACTTCTAATAATTATGTCCTTAATTAATGGAGATGTTAGTCTATTTTGGTTGTTTATCCCCTCTAAGCTTTTAAAACCCTATGTGGTGTTATCCACATAGTGTTTTTAAAGTGTATCTGAAATAGAATTAGAAATGAATCTTTCTTTTTTGAGAAAAATAGAGCGTCATTGAAGTGTTCATTTTTTGTTTTAAATTGAACACCAATAGGTTATAGTATGTTCTACACTAGGAATATCCATAGGTAGGGACTGTTTTAGTTGAGTGATATAGAACATTATGTTTCTTGAACACAGAATGTAGCAGTACCTATGTGCATGAATACATGATAACGAAATAACACTAAGATTAATTCCTAAAGACCAGAAGTAACAACATCTAAAGCTTCACAGTCAGGCAATTTCTACCACCGAACCTACTGCCATTACTAGAAAGAGGTGGTGCTATGGATTATCCACCTGCTTGTTTGATATCTCTCACTTCTTATGTTTGAAAAACATTTAGCAGCACCTGACCCTAAAGGAGAGGAATGACCTTGAGCTCTTCATGGAACAACCAGTGTATCAGTTGAAGCAGCCTCTTCACGAGAACAGTTTTTTGCATAGTTCACATGTTCTACAGTATTGTTATCTTTATAAATAGCTTTTTTTAGTTCTTTTGTTATCATTGCATGAACCTGGAGCTTAAAATTCTGTAATAATTAACCCATGGGGGGGGGGGGAGAAAAGGAACTCAAATAACTGGGTGGTGAAAAGACTACTAGAGATACATCCCAAAGCAACCAGAAAGTGGTATAGGACAAAGCATTCTTGTAAGTTGTTCATACCAGCTTTTTCATCTTGTGGAATGGAATCTTTTCTATGAATGTATCTTTTCATCATCTTTCAGCAATTCCATGACTATTTCAGAATATTTGCTTAGGTCTCAAGCAATAATTGCTATGGAGTTGTCTAATATAATCAGAAGGGGAAAAAGAGAAGTGGGGCAAGTGTAACATTGAACTTGTGCCAAACTTGCCATTTTAACGTCCAATCTCATTTTCTCAAAGATTTTTCATGACTGAAGAAAAACAATTTAAGAATGTTTAGGAGTCATTCTCTTGATCTAAAATGAGTTTTTTTAAAAAAATTCTTAAATGCCTATGTGATAACGAGAGACTGGTTACTCAAAAGCAAGAAAAGCACTAGATGTAAATTCAGACTTCGGATTTTCGATTTTAGGAAGCTTCTAAAAACAGGCTAGAGAGCCACTTCTCGTGGATGTTTTAATCTGCTTTTCTGTCCTTTGTAGCGGGCAGAATTAAATTAACCTTGGGATACCTTTCGATTTTACGTTTCTATGGCTTCCATTGAAAATTGTACTCTCCACTTCTACGTAACACATCCCAGAATCGGGTTTAACCAGAAAGAACTGTAGAACGCGGAAGAACCAACGATGGTTGGGATCTTCCCACCTCAGCAGCGGTTCCCGTGATCGTCGTAGAGGCGTGGTAAGGAAAGCAATTGGCCAAAAGGGACCTGCGGCACCCATTGGCCAGCGTGCGCACGCGAGAGAGATCGTTCCCCGGAACTTTCTGCATTGTAGCTTCCGGTCAGAGTCCCTTTCTATGGCGCATTCGCGGTTGCGGTTGCTGTTGCTTTGGTCGGCCGTAGAGGCTATAGCGGCTACTGCTAATTCCCGGCCCTTGTGGCAATGGGAGGCCATTGCTCGTTTGCAGCCGGAGGCGGAAGATGTTCGTCAGGCAACAGCGGTGCGGGAACTCTTGGAGCGGCTTCTGGGCTCGAAAGCAGCTTCTGCCTTCGCTGTATCCGTGAACCGGTCTTTGGCAGAGCCTGGCGGTCTCGACACCTACCGGTTGAGCTCGGTGGTGCCGGGCACGATAAATGTCTCTGGCTCTAGCGGAGTGGCCGCCGCCTCGGGGATCTACCATTACTTGAAGGACTTCTGCGGCTGCCACGTGTCCTGGTCTGGGACGCAGCTCCGACTGCCGGAGAGTTTGCCCCCTGTCTCCGCAGAGATTATCGTCACCAGCCCCAACAGGTGATTCGACAATGGAAGAGAAGGAAAGCAAAGGATCCCCTAACTAACCTCTATATGCGAAGCAGGAGTTATATCCGGCTTCCCCTATGAAAATATGGGAAGGCACTTTTAAAGGCGGGCCCGGAAAGCCAAGGTCCGCTTCAGATAAATTCATCAATCTGCCATTTGACCGAAACTTTTGAGTCTGAATCATTAGGTGCTGAAATGAAATTCGCAGAATGTTTGACATCAAAGTTGTGTCTGTCCCAGCTTTATTGCCCAATAGTTGTTTAAGGCAAAGTTTTTCTCTTCAAGTCTCAAGCCTGTCTGTACAGGTAGTCCTTGACTTACAACCGTATGTTTAGTGACTGTTCCGAAGTTACAACAACACTGAAAAAAATGATCTAATGACTTTTCCACCCTTTTGACTGCTCCACGATCACATGATTTAAAATTTGGATGCTTGGCAACTGGCATGTATCTATGACTGTTGCAGTGTCCCAAGATTATGTCACCATGTTTTGCAGCCTGACAAGCAAAGTCATTGGGGAAGGCAGATTCACTTGAACAACCTTGTTACTAACTTAATAACTGCGGTGATTCAAAACTCATTTAACAACTATCTTGCTTAGCAATAGAAATTTTGGGCTCAATTGTCATAAATTGAGGACTACCTGAAGTATAGAAGTCACTGCCTTAGCACACACAATTAATGATCATTCGGTCTCTGAGTATGTAATTCAGTTAAGTCACGGGTGTCAAACTTGCGATGTCACATGACATGTTGCGACGTAACTTTTTTCCTATTGCCGGCAATGGGTTGGGCGTGGTTTTGGCGTGATGCATCCAGCCTGCGGGCCGGCAGTTTGACACCCCTGAGTTAAGCCCTTTTCCAGTTGACAGTGAGCTGAAATAATTTTTCAAGTACAGTATGAAGTGTTATCTCCCAAAGAACTTAAGTCATGCAGGTAGTCCTCAACATACAGCCATTCATTTATGACCAAAGGTACAACGGCACTGAAAAAAGTGACTTATGACCAGTTTTCACACGACTGTTGCAGCATCCCCGTAGTCATGTGACCCAAATTTGGGCATTGTCACCAGGTTATATGATCACCATTTGTAACCTTTCCAGCTACCTTCTGACAAGCAAATTAAACCACCGCATCATTCACTTAACAACTGCAATGATTTGCTTAACTGTAGCAAAAGAAAGGTCATAAAATGGGGCAGAAGTCACTTAACAACTGCTTTGCTTAGCAGTGGAAATTTTGGACTCAGTTGTGGCTGTAACTTGAGGACTATTGTCATTTTTATTTTACTGTGGAAAAGCCATGTTCCCTAGGTCCCACTGGGTGGCAGCATTCAAGAGAATGGACTTAAGAGAGTGCTCCCTTTATCTAATCTAGTGGAATGGGCAAATACTCTTAGGAAGGGGTGGTCCTGCTAATAGCCTGGCTGTAAAGGTGGTGAGTAGCACCATGAATTATACACCGAAAGAAACTGGTGGCCAGCGTAGCCCATGCAGCAAAGCTGTAACATAAGGAAACTGAGATATGCCCAATGTTGTGAGAGCTGCAACAAGTTGCACCAGTTGTAACTTAGCGTGGTCTTCAAGGGCAGCCCCATGTAGAACATGTTGCAGTAATCCAATTGGAAGTGACCAAAGCAGTGGTGGCGAACCTTTTGGAGGCCAAGTGCCCAAACTGCAACCCAAAACCCACTTATGTATCGCCAGGTACTGGGTGGGCGTGGCCCGCTGGGTGGGCATGGCTACAGTGGTCATGGCAGACGGGCGTGGCCAGCTCAATGTGGTTCCTGGGGAGAGATGCCTGTGGAGACTGGGCAGGGGGTCTCTGGTGGGTGGGGCAGTGGGCAGGAGGATGTCTTGCTCAGCTGATGGCTTGGGGGGAAGGGGGCAGTTACACCCCCTCCCAAACGCTGCTATCTCACGAAAGCAGGATGAAAACTCCAAAAAGCGGCAAGGAAAAAAAGTTAAAACAGAAGAGTGTCTCATGATGGTTTTCTTCCCTAGGGGGGTGGGGAGGCATGAGGGGAGGAGGAGAGTGGGGAGGGACTGTGCTGGGGCACCTTGTGCCTTCCGCTGCCTGCCTGCGCTCTTCTGCTGCAGATGCCGCGGCTCCACTTGCCTGCAGAGGGGGTGTGCTCACACACGCGGAAGCACATTGGGCTGCTGCCTCGCTTTCCGTACCGTGCTGGGACTGGGCTGGACTGGGTGTGGACCCTCCTCACGGCTTCTTCCCCCGTGGACATCAGGAGTGCCACCCCACCTACCGCTTGTCCCAGGGCAGCTGCTGCCATCCTGCGCTCTCCATCCCGTCGCCGGGCATGCCGGGATGCCTCCCTTCAGGCTCCGTCAGCCTCTCCTCCACCTCCAGGCTGGGGCTGGTCAGATTCCCCCTGTGGGCAGCCCTGCGCCCATCCCCGGCCAGCCCTCCTCCATCCTCATGCTCCTGTGGGCAGACCGCGGCTTACTGAGCCGGGCGGCACCTCTCCCCGCATGCGTCCTCGCAGCCACAGCTCTTGCTCCCCTCTGGCCTTCATCTGCTTGGGGCCTGAGCTCGGCACGCCCAGCTGGCCAATGACGGCTGGAGAGCGTGGGATAGTGGCAGGTGCCCCGGGATGAGCGGTAGGTGGGGTGGGCGCTCCCAATGTCCGCGGGGGAAGAAGTGGCGAGGAGGCTCCGTGCCCAGCCCCGGCACAGCATGGAAAGCAAGGTAGCAGCCCCACGTGCATCCAACCCAACGCTCGCAGAGTGCCATTCTCCTGCCCAGACCCAAATCTCGCAGAGCCCCGGTACGGTTCCTTATGTCCACCCGGCTTGTTCTGTGGCCTCATGGCAGCGGCACTGGGCAGGAGGCAGCAAAAGGCCAATGCTGCTGCAATGCAGCTCAGCTGAAAGCAGCCGTGGAACAAGTGGGTCAGGTTTCTCCCCCACCCGCTGCACGGATTGCCCTGCAATTGCTGCCGTTTCCTCCCCACCTGCCGCACGGATCTCCCTGTTGCCGTCGCCGTTTCTCCCCCGCACGTATCACCCTGTCGTCGCAGCCTGGAGAGTGCCGAAACTCGCAAGTCCGGGGCACTGGAGTTTCCTGGTGTAGCTGTGCTAAGCCATGCTGCCAGGCTTCCCAGTGGCCAGGAGAAGGGAGATCGTGGCAAGAGCAATCTTTTCCCCCATCCCCTCCCTGGCTGTTGAGCTTGTCTCGATACCTTTCTCTGCTGCTTCTGGCTTTTCACCTCTCCCTGCCCAGATCTTGCAGCTGCTCCAACTTCCGGTACAGAGAAAGAAAGCGAAAGCGCTGGTGCACATGGAGAGGGGGAGAGGAGCGCAGCCTGGGCCCGCCTCCCTCTGGGGCGATGGCACGCGTGCCCACAGGGACAGCTCTGCATGCCACCTGTGGCACGCGTGCCATAGGTTCGCCACCACGGGACCAAAGCATGAACGATCCCGAGCCAGATAGCAGTCCATGAGATAAGCTTTGTGTGAATTGTTAAAAGTGCCACTTAATTCTCCTTTACTGATTTGAGAGATCTCAAGGTGCCCTCCCTTTTATGATGATCAAAGTATAATACCGATAGTCCTTGACCTATGATGATTTATGAACACAATTGAACCCATAATTTATGTTGCTAAGTGAAAAATTTGTTGTCAGCCAAGATTGGCTAGGTATTATTTACTTGTAGTCAGTTCTTCCCAAATTATAATTTTTAATGTGATAGAAGAGAGAATTTATTACTCCGTGGTGGTGCAATGGTTAGAATGTAGATTGCAGGCTAATTCTGCTTACCGTTAGCAGTTCAGTTCTCACTGGCTCAAGGTTGGCTGAGCCTTCCATCTTTCTGAGGTCGGTAAATGAGGACCCAAATTGTTGGGGGCAATATGCTGATTCTGTAAAGAGGGCTGTAAAGCATTGTGAAGTGGTATATATAAGTGCTATTGCTATTAACAATAACAGTTATGCAAGTGTGATACATAGAATAGAAATTTTATAATTAAAGATTAAAAATGTATGAAGAATAATTTCATTAAGTACATTGAATTTATTGTTTATGCATTTATTGTATTTTTCTCCTTAGGTTCCGCTTCTATCAAAATGTCTGCACTTACAGCTATTCCTTTGTGTGGTGGAACTGGGACCGCTGGGAACAGGAGATTGACTGGATGGCTCTCCATGGAATTAACATGGCACTGGCATTCACTGGGCAGGAAGCCATATGGCAACGAGTATGTGTTAAGCATATTATTAACAATATTTAAAGCCAGGATCTTCTCCAGAGCAACTGTCATTCTCTACTATTGTTTTTATAGGTGTATTTGTCGCTGGGTCTAAAGCAATCAGAAATTGATGAGTACTTCACTGGCCCTGCTTTCTTAGCTTGGAACCGGATGGGGAATTTGCACACTTGGGCGGGACCATTGCCCTTCTCCTGGCATCAGAAAAAGCTAAAGTTGCAGGTACCTAGGCTGGCTGATATGGAAAGTGTAGTACTGGTTTCTGGCAGTAGGGTGCCTTCTGTCTTCCTGTCAAATTTTCCTTCATACCTTTTGTGGTAAACTATAGTAGACAAATTTGAGCTTAGCATTATATCTGCCCCACTGAGTTTTAAAGCGGTAAATGGACCAGGTAATTTAACACTGTGTTTTTTAGTCTTATGTTTCAGGAAAAGATTGGTGGAGATGTTCATAGTGTTATAATGCAGGGGAAAATGTGGTGTACAGCACCTGGACTTTCTGAAAATTACAATCCTGCATTTGTCTGGCAAGAGCCTTTCCTAGTATTATTTTAAAAGTCACAAGGATGTCCATTCTTTTTATTAAAGATACTAAAATTAACAGTAATATTATCCTGGTAAACTGAGCATAACCAGTCTCATAGTTTGTGAAATAAGATTCAGGAGCATTTTTGGTATTTGTAATATAGCATTCTTACTCTTTCTCCTCTAAACTCACATTGGCTTACTTAGGGATTGAGTCTTGCATTGTATCATCACAGTTATTATAGACAATAATGACGTCTGTGACCGTCAAGCATCACAAGTGATCAAAAATGTGTTCCCAACCAGCATGCTAGGTTTATCAGCTGATTTAATAAATCAGGGTTATTTCAAATTTATTTCTCTTTTTTGAGGATGTTATGGGAGCTTTTATAATGAATTGCAGGCCAACATTATTGAAAATTCTGGAAATGAAGAATAGAGTGAATTAAATAGTCTTTTAGCTCTATTTTATTTATTTTCTGTTTGTTTATTTATTTGTGTCTCACCTTTATTACAAACCACAAGTCTGAGTAAAACAGGATATGATAAATCTCATATCATATTGGCCCACAGAATGCACAGCTCTTTCCAGAAATGGGCCTTCTTCTGGACCAATTTTATGGGTGTTGTGAGGCACAGTGTGGATTACGCTGTGGCTTTGCTTCATTGCTCCTAACTCTTTTACTTTCCCAGTACAGAATTCTAGAGAGAATGAGGTCTCTGGGTATGTTGACAGTGCTTCCTGCCTTCTCTGGGCATATCCCTCAAGGCATTCTAAGGTAAATGAACAAAATGAGTTGGGTCGAGCATATAAGAAACTGCCTCATACCAGGATAGACTGTTTTCCATCTGACCAAGTTTTGTCAGCATCAGTGCTTCCCAACCTTGGCAATTTTAAGATGTATGGAGTTCAAGTCCAGAATTCTGCAAGGCCATACTTTTTAAAGTTGCCAAGGTTAACAAATACTGATCTATAGTCTTTTTTTAAAACAATTACATCAGTCCCTAGCCAGTGTGGACATTGGCCTTATAAAGCTGGAAGGCATACATTTGGAAAGACTGGCCTAAACTCACTGGCAGCAGACCCCAAGATTTTCAGACTTCCTGGAAAGGAAACTTAGAGCTCTTTTTTATGGAAAGGATGTAGTTGTCCACCAAGCAGTGGTTATGCTGGTCTTTCTCCAAGGGATGAATGACAGGCTGGCCCAAAAAGCAATGACCTAGATTAGAGAATGTTGGACTTTGGGGAGTATTCATGTGAAGGCCAGTGCTAAAATAAGACAGAATTCTTTGGAGGAAAATTCAGAATGTATTAATTCTGAGAAGTGCTTTGAACCCAAGCAGAATATATTTTTCTTTATTATTAATCAGACCTCTTAACATCTGGGTACAAAGGTCAATAGAGAAGACACAAGAGGGACATGTGATCTTGAGTGTATTTCTTGTTTTGAATTTTTTTAATATTCTAGATTCCTGCCATAATAATCATTGAGTATTCTCTTTGCTTGAGTCTAAATCTTCTTGTAGAAACTTAGTGAATTTGGAGTTGACTTTGTAATCTGTTTCACAATGTTTTTCCCCCCCATGTTAGGGTATTTCCACAGGTCAATGCCACACAACTCGGGAACTGGAGCCATTTTGATTGCACCTATTCATGTGCTTACCTCTTATCACCTGAAGACCCCATGTTTCAGGTCATAGGGACCCTCTTTTTAAAGGAGCTTATCAAAGAATTTGGTACAGATCACGTATACAGTGCTGACACCTTCAATGAGATGCGCCCACTTTCATCAAATACCACCTACCTCTCCAAGGTCAGCGCCGCTGTCTTCCGCTCCATGAATGGAGGTATGAAGTGTCAGGGCCTCCTTTTCTCCCTATTGTTCCTCCCTATTTATCTCTGCTCATCTTTAGTCCTATTTTTTTTCTTTATTTATCTCTGCTGATCTTTAGCCCTTTAATACATTATCTTTAGCTCATTTAGCCATGTGTATTGCAAAGATAATAGTAAGAGTGGCATGGTGGCCCAGAGGTGAAGGTTGAAAGTTCAATCCTAGATAGTGGCAGATGTTTCTCTCCTAGGGTGCAAGGAAAAAATATCTGCTGTGACTCCTGCATGGCGTCAGGAAGAGTTCTCACCTTCACCCATTTGCCCCAACTCCACCAAATTATGGGATTACAGAGTCATAAAAAGGGAATTTATATTGCAAGGATAATAGTAGAGCCTCTTCAAAATTTCAGATGCTGAATTAATATCCATAAAGGCTGTGGAAAGTCAGAGGTTTTTTTTTTTTAATAATGTACTAAAACATTTATAAATAACCTTTTCTCCCATAAGGAGCCCGCTTGCAGTTCATAATAAGAAGAAATATCCCATCAGTTTCATTAAAGCAGTTACCGACCAAGTTTGCAAATAAACTATTAAAAATCTGATGAAATAAAAAAGAATTTCCTTAAACGTTATAAGCTTCTTCCACTCCTGGGGTGCTGCTATAAAGAAAGTCCTGTCTCACATTAGCAGCAGACACACCTTCCTTGGTGATTAACGGCAACATTTCTGTAATTTCCATGTGGGGTAAGATGGTCCTTTTCTTGCTGAAGGGCAAATAAACACATCATGTGAGTGTTTTTGTCCAGCTACCTATAATATGAATCATATGTAGGGATTTATATTTATTTATTCAAAAGCGGGCATTATTCTTGTTTCTTGTTGCTGAAATTTTATGAACTTTGTATCTTTTCTTTAAATTATTTGTGTGCGTGAGTGTGTGTGTAGAATTGCTACTTTGTTGCCTTGGAATAAGATATCTTCATATGTTCACCTATTGCTCAGAGATATTATTCTGCATAATTTTGAGTCAGAAATGAAGTACAGCATGAAAAAATATACCAACTCTGATCAAAGGAATTTAGAGTTTATTTAGGGTACTTTTTAAAAAATATAAATTTAAAGTCCTGTTCTTCTGCATGCAATTGAGGGTATTCATTGAATTTCATGTTTGTATTCTTTTTAATATCTATATCAGAAAGTTAACCAAGAGATATGATTTGTCCAAGGCCACGCAGTAATCTGGCTGAATAGAGATTTCAATCAAGTTTTCATCAGCTCCAGTCCATCCATAGCACCACACTAACTCGCCTATTTTGTTTACACCTAGTAGATTTATAGCTATAGGTTTTCAGGTTATGATTAATTTTATTGCTGTGATTGCCGGATCTGTAACAAAAAACTTAGAACCAGAAACATTTTCTTCCAAGAGAAATCCAGGGCAGAAAATATAAATAACTTTAGGTAAATAAATGAAAAGCATACAGTATGCTAACAGTATTACAGGCTTGTGAACAGAAAGAAACCGAACCTATATTATTACTGATTATTATCAAGAAATAAACTGAATAAGAAATAAATAGAGCACAGAATAAAAGTAATGGTTCCAAATTTGTCTTTTTCCCTTCTTTGACTGTGCCTGTCCTCATAGTTGACCCCCATGCCATATGGCTGATGCAAGGTTGGCTTTTCCAACACCAGAGAGACTTCTGGCAACCTGCTCAAGTTAAAGCCCTTCTTCGCGGTGTACCTATAGGCAGGATGGTGGTGCTGGACCTCTTCGCCGAATCTAAGCCTGTCTACCTCTGGACTGAGTCCTTCTATGGGCAGCCTTTCATTTGGTGCATGCTTCACAACTTTGGGGGGAACCACGGCCTTTTTGGCATGGTGGAGAGCATCAACCAAGGCCCTTTTGAAGCCAGACGTTTTCTCAACTCTACTATGATTGGCATTGGCCTCACCCCTGAAGGTATTGAACAAAATGATGTGATATATGAACTCATAACAGATTTAGGTTGGCTCAAGGAGCCAATAAATCTACAAGAGTGGGTTGCCACATACAGTAAAGAGCGCTACGGTGTCAAGAACATGCAAGTGATAAAGGCCTGGCAACTGCTATTCCAGAGTGTCTACAATTGCTCGGGGCCTTGTGTAAATCACAACCACAGCCCCCTTGTCCACCGTCCTTCTTTTCGGATGAACACAGAGGTCTGGTACCGTAAGAGTGATGTCTATGAAGCCTGGCAGCTGTTTCAAAATACTTCTGGTGAACTGGGCAACAGCAGCACCTTCTGCTATGACCTCGTGGATGTGGTTCGTCAGGTTCTGCAACAGCTAGTGAGTGATTCCTACTTGGAAATCAAACAGGCTTTTCAGAAACGTGTGCTGTCACAACTCCTGGTTACTGGTGGTGTTCTAATCTATGACCTTCTTCCAGAACTGGACACACTTCTCTCCAGTGACAGACGTTTTTTGCTGGGAGGATGGCTGGAAGCTGCCCACAAAATGGCCACCAGCAAAAAGGAGGAACAGTTGTATGACTTCAATGCACGCAACCAATTAACTCTTTGGGGACCTGATGGCAACATTTTAGACTATGCCAACAAGCAACTAGCAGGGCTGATGCTAGACTATTACAGAATGCGCTGGAAGTTTTTCATTATCACTTTGGTGAAATGCCTCAATTCTGGAACACCTTTTCACCAGGATCAATTTAACCAAGCTGTCATGAAAGTAGAAAAGAGATTTATCTACAATGAAAAACAGTATCCATCAAAACCCATTGGCAATACAGTAGAGATAGCTACAAAGATATATCTTAAATATTACCCCTCTGCCATGAAATACAGTCACTTGATGCCAGTGTGATGGAGACACTCTTTTCTTGGTATAACTTTTTGGCTCATCGATTCCAGCTTTGTACTTGTATTGGTTTACTGAGTCAAAGCTCACTCTGGTTTTTTTAATAGAGGTCCCAATATCCAAATAGAACTGGAACTATATGAGAGAAAAGGCCTAGTTTTTAGAAAAAGATACATCAGGCTATGTGCAAAATCGTGGAAGTAATAATTTTATTGAATAATTGAATATGGTTTGTAATTATTGGCAAAAATTCAGCATATGATCTTAGAGTAAAGGTAAAGGTTTCTCCTGTCCAGTCATGTCAGACTCGGGGTGGTGCTCATGTTTGTTTCTTAGCCGAGGGAGCCAGCATGGTCCAAAGACATTTCCATATCATGTGGCTGGCATGACTATATGCCAAAGTGCACAGAACGCTGTTACCTTCCCACCAAAGTGGTACCTATTTATCTACCTGCATTTGCATGCTTTTGAACGGCTAGGTGGGCATGTAATAGGAGTTCATCCTGTTGTGTGACATTTGGATGTTGAACTTGGGCAGTGAGCTTTTCAGCTGACAAACTCAGTGTCTTTAACTGCTGAGCCATCTTAGAGGTACCTGCCTTTGTTATTCAAATACTCCAGCATGGTTCCAATTAAGTTGAAAAGTGTGTTGACTGTATTAGCAGAAATGAGTGCTATTGATTTGTATAGATCATCACAAAGCCGTATTTGGCTCCTCTATATCCCTATTCAGCCTTCTTCCTTTCTGTAGATCAGGGGTGTCAAACTCGATTTCATTGAGGGCCGCATCAGCATTGAGGTTGCCCTCAAGGGGCCGGGTGGGTATGGCCAGGGTGGGCGTGGCCTACTGGGTGGGCGTGGCTAGAGTGCGTATGGCCTACTGGGTGGGCATGGCCAGCTCTACATCATTCGCATCAAGGGTGCCTATGGGGGCCTGGGCAGGAGTGGGACAGATCTGAGGGTCTCTGGCAGAAGGAGGGTCTCTGGGCCAAGACAGTGGGGGTCATTCCCTCACTTTTTCCAGGATGGCTTCGCGGGCCACATGAAACCATTTCGCGGGCCAGATCCGGCCCCCGGGCCTTGTGTTTGACATGTCTGCTGTAGATCATTCTATACAACTGATACCAGTGTAATTTTGCTCTTCTGAGAAAGTTTCTATAGAGGAAATTGGTCTTGATTTCTGCAGGACCTCCATAGGCAATATCATATTAGTTTTGTTGAAAATTCAGTGTAATGAAAAGTCACCAAACAAAAAAACTATACAGAAATATGTTTTTATCTTTATATTATAGCTATAATAACAAAAAGGAAAGATGCATACTGATTCCAGTGTTTGCTGATCATTCATGTGTTGGTTTGTAGGAAAATCCTAACCCGGCTAGGATTATCCTTCCAAATGCCCTTCCAAAGTGATTAAGAACAGCTTGGAATGCAGAGTAAGGGATTCAACTAATGTTCTCATTTCACACGCATGGGTTTGGCTTATAAAGAACTTTGAGATGAACCAATGTTGCCTCTTCATGGATTTGGAAATAATTTTAAGCTATTCCCATTAGCTGCCTTCCAAGTATATAGGTCCACAATTCCCATTATCTTCTCATTATGGGGCATATGATAATTACATGGTCTAATTAATCTATTGGAAAAGACTAATTCATCTAGTTAAGTCAATATCCTCAAACCTCTTCTTAGCCCATGTGTTTATTATTTTCTTCTGGTCATAGTGCCTTGCTCTTCCTGAGTTACAAAGTTATATTTATACCCATCCAGATTCATATACATCATAAAGTCTAATCTAATGATTTCTGGGTTTCATTATTGTACAGATGTGCCCTCTTGTGGTCAAAGTGGGGCAAAATGAAAACTGTATTTCAAAGGATATGTACCATAGTAAGGCTGTCGAACCCTTCTATTTGAAGTTTAAAAGATGCAGTACATCTTTTTCTGTAATCACTTAGTTGTCCTTTTCTTCCGTAAGTACAATCTCAGAAAAAGAAATGTTTGGTTTAAGAAGCTGCAGACACATAACAATAAACCTTAAAGCGTTTTTCTGGCTTCAAAAAATTAGAAATATATCTAGTTTAAATAAGCATAATCAGCATCTTAATCCAAGACTTTTGGAGAAGGGCTAAAGCTTAGTCATAAAACATATACTTTTCAAGCTAAATTTCTCATATCAATCTCTGGTACTTCAAATATGAATTTGTCACAAATCCAAGGAACACCAGTAATTAGAATATACATTGTTTAATACTCTAATAGGTGGTTTCCTATATAAGTACTGTTTTGTAATTTACAATATTCCCCAGCTTTTAAAAATTGATTTTTGAATAAGTACTGTTTTCTGTCTTCACAACCTACATAAATTGCCAGATTAGCTTCAATAATGGAGAACTCTGGGACAGGTTATCACTAGCACCTGTGTAGTTGCTAAGAAAGTTTCCAAAGACATGCAAGCTTTCTTAAGAGAGGCTCTTTAGTTGTTTCAATAATGAGGCAAAGCTGGAAATAAATTGTTTTCATATAGGTAGTATAATAAAGTACCCATAGCATCTGCCACAACTAAAAAATAAGGTGCAAAAAGCCATAGCATCAGTACCTTCTAGCAAATGTATGAAGTATGGAGCACAATATTCTGAATGTAGAAGTGGTGATAAGTATTGTTTTTAAGGCTAACTAGGGAGTGAGTAAGGCTAGGGAGTTAACGGAGAATTCCAAACAACAATTACTGATTATGTTTTGCATTTGATTGTATTCTTTCTATTGCTAGTTATTTTAAATGTCAGATTGGTAACAAGGAATATCTGTAATAAATAAAACATTTGGTTTTGAATATAAGGAATTGAGTTCTTTGGATTAAGTAGTTTCTTTTGGGGATTGCAGATACCAAGAAAAGAGGAATGTAAATAAAAGGAACTTTTTTCTCTCCCTCCCTCCCCCCCTCTCCCTCTCTCTCCCCTTCCCTTCCCTCTTCCTCTGCTATCTAGCTCTGGATCAGCAGAGGCCAGTTCTGAGCATAAACCTCTTGTGGAGTTCTAACTCACCAGTTAGAAGAACAGGGAGGATAAAGGATCTGTGTAGCTTTGACAAGAAACAATTCAGTAGAATTCAGGAAGATAGGCTAACATTAAACATTAGGAAGCACTCAAAGAGCAATTACACACATCCTTAGCAGATTTTAGAATCTCACTTTGTACACATAACAATATATTCTTGGTTACTTAAATGCTTTTTTGGCACTCTTAAAAAGCACATGGCCTTCAATGGAAGCAACAGATTGAAAATGATATGTGTTCAAGAGTGACGACTACATATACCAACAGGGACAGGGACAGATACAGAGAGGCCAGGGCAAATCTCAGAAGAGGCATTAGGATGGCAAAACAACAATACAAACAAAAGGTGGAGAACCATTTAGGGAACAACGATTCGAGACAAGTATGGCAGGGACTGCAGCACTTATTTATTTATTTTATTTATTTTAATTCCATTTATATCCCGCCCTTCTCCGAAGACTAGGGCGGCTTACAAGCTTAGCAGTAGCCTTCATTCTATGTATATGCCTGCTTATTAGGGCTTTCACACACACCCCAAGCGGCATTATTACAAAGTCAGCTTAATTGCCCCCAACAATCTGGGTCCTCATTTTACCTACCTCGGAAGGATGGAAGGCTGAGTCAACCTTGAGCCTGGTGGGATGCGAACCTGCACTAATTGCAGGCAGCTGGTGTTACTTAAACCAACTATAAGGGCAGCACGAGGAGCATGGCAAACACCAATGCCTCGTTGGCTGAGGAGCTGAATATCTTCTTCGCCCGCTACGAGGTTAAAAGACCAGACCCCGTAGCCTTTGCTGGCCGGCCTTCTGACTCTCAGTCACTCACCCTGTGTGAACACCAAGGGAGAGCTGTATTGAAGGCTGTGAATCCCAGCAAAGCCACAGGCCCAGATGGGGTGCTGGGGATAGTGGTCAGGAATTGTGCCGATCAATTAGCAGGGGTCCTGACAAGGATTTTTAACATCTCCTTGCAAACGGCATGTGTACCATCGTGCTTGAAAGCAGCTACCATTGTCCCAGTCCCCAGGAAAACTGCAGTTGAGTGCCTGAATGACTACAGACCTATTGCATTAACGTCTGTAGTCATGAAATGCTTCGAAAGATTGGTTCTCCAACATCTTAGGACATGCCTCCCACTGGACTTTGATAAACATCAAAGGTCGACAGATGATGCCATAGCTACTGCTTTACACTCTGTAGCAAGTCATCTCGAGAAGCCTGGAAGTTACGTCAGGATGCTTTTTGTTGACTATAGCTCGGCTTTCAACACCATTTTGCAGAGCATTCTCATCGAGAAGCTGACTGACTTGAAATTCTCCCCCGCCATCTGCGATTGGATTCAAGACTTTCTTAGGGATCGGTTACAAACAGGGAGGGTCGGGTCTGCTTTGTCCACCCCCCTGAAGCTTTGCACCGGCATGCCACAGGGCTGTGTGCTTAGCCCCTACCTGTACTCTTTATACACTTATGATTGTGTATCATCTGACCCATCCACTGCGATAATCAAGTTCGCAGATGATACAACTGTGGTGGGTCTTATTACAGGTGGGGATGAGACAGCATATAGGGCGGAGGTACAAAAACTATCCATATGGTGTAGTAACAACAACTTGCACCTAAACATCGGCAAGACGAAAGAGATGGAACCTGCCCCACTTTACATCGGAGAGAACTGTGTAGAGAGAGTTTCCTCCTTTAAATTTCTGGGAGTCTACCTCTGTGAAGATCTGACCTGGAAAGTTAACACAACTCAGGTGGCTAGAAAGGCCCAACAGAGGCTTCACTTTCTTAGGGTCTTGCGGAAGAACAGGGTAGAACAACAGCTAATGACCCTCTTTTACCGGTCTACTATAGAGAGCATCCTCTCGTATAGTATTGTGGTTTGGTATGCTGGTCTGACAGCCGCGGATAGGAAAGTATTACAGAGGGTAGTGAGCACAGCACAAGACATTGTGGGCTGTTCCCTGACACCACTGGATGACATCGCCAGGGCTCGTTGCCTTGGAAGAGTGAGGAAGATTCTCAGGGATGACTCACACCCTGGACGGTATCTCTTTACTCTCCTACCATCCGGTAGGAGATATAGGAATATAGCCAGCCGTACCAACAGGCTGAAAAATAGCTTTTATCCGTGGGCTGTTAGGCTTTTAAATGGGACATAATCCTATGCAGAACTGACTTGGGAGGCCAGTGTGTGGTGTAGTTGGTTCACATAGTGTGGTGGGATGGAGGGTTTGTTTATTTTTTTTTATTTATTTGATTTGATTTGTATACCGCCCTTCTCCCGAAGGACTCAGGGCGGTGAACAGGAACATAAATATCAAAATGCCCAAATACAGAAATTGAAAACAAATTAAATCCTAGTGCCTAAATGCAGAGATAAATTACATTAAAATAATAATTAAAACAAAACCCATCAGACCAGGCCAGATTGTTCAAACAGATAGGTTTTTAGGTCGCGTCGGAAGGAGCAAAGGTCGGGAGCCATCTGGAGCTCAACCGGTAAACAGTTCCACAGGTCAGGCACACCCACAGAGAACGCCCTCCCCCTGGGGGTCACCAGACAGCATTCTCTGAATGGCGGCACCCTAAGGAGGCCCTCTCTGTGGGAGCGCATTGGGCGGAGGGAAGTTGATGCTGGTCGCAGGTGCTCCCTAAGGTACTCCGGACCCATGCCATGTAGGGCTTTGTAGGTCATAACCAGTACCTTGAATCTCACCCGGAAGGCAACCGGAAGCCAATGCAGCTCACGGAGCAGAGGTGTAATATGGGAGTATCGGGAGACCCCCAACACAACTCGCGCGGCTGCATTCTTTGTTGTCACTGTGTGTTGGGGGGAGAGAGCACGGGGGGGGGGAGGCTCAGCTAATCTCAATGTACTTTGACAATAAAGGTTTATTATATTATTATTTATTATAATTTCTTTATTAAAGATTTACAGTATAAGGCTGCCCAGCACAAATGTATGACTGGAAAGCATACAGCACAAACACACAATTAAAAAACAAAACCATACAACGATGTATATAAAATAGCAACCAAGCACGCAACAAAAGATCCTCAAGGGGGACTCCTGCTCAACTGACGCCTAATGCGTGGGAGAAGACCTAGAGTCCTAGACCTTAGCAGGTGTATCAGGGCAAACACCATAATTACCTGCTGTCCTGCTGTCTTATGAACCAACTGAAGCTTCTGAATCTCTTAATTTCGGCAACTCTAAGACGCATGGACTTCAACTCCCACAATCCTCCCCCTTAGCTTGCTCGCCGAGGAATTCTGGGAGAAGAAATCCACACATCTTCAAGCGGCTAAGGTTGAGAAAGACCTGAATGGTTTTCACGGGTGGCCTCATATAGAGCGCCCGGCAATATTGTTGTCACGGGAGGTGACCAAGGCGTGAGCGACCATGAGCATGGAATTCTGATCCAGGAATAAGACAGGAAGAGGGTTTCCTTCAAATACTACGATTCCTTGCCAAAACAGTTTGTACGTTAACAATCACGTGAGTGAGAACTGGAACTGGGCTCGAAATTTTGGCATTCTCTAGTCTGGGCGAACCCACAGGATCTAAGTACTAGCAACACACACTTCCTCCTTCTATCATCATCAATATCAGACAAAAGGATCCGCGTCCTTTAAATTCCACACACACACCCCAGATTAATTCGGGGGCTATATTTTCCTTCTAGCGACGAGGATCGCTTCCAGTTTATGCAGAGACACTTCCGGGTCGGGTGTTGACTTCGCTGAGGTTGCCTATCAGGTGAGTAAGCGGGAGGTGTTCTTTCCTTTCCTTCTGGGGGGGGAGGGGTTACTTGGAAGGTGGAGGAAGACACGCCACCAGTCCCGTGGGGTTGCGGTGCAGCGGCAGAGAGGCATAGTCGCTCTTTTCCAGCGACGGAACCTGGGTTAATTGGCACTTTTAATTGGCAGGTTTTCTCTTACTGCAGGTCTGCGAATGAGCAAAGGTAGCTTAATCTCCCAACTCTGGAGCTGTTTGTTGCACTTAAAAAAAAGCAGGAAAGGTAGTTGGTCAAAAATGCAAATATCAAAAGTAAGAAGAGCTATGGTGGTGTAACAGGAGAAGATGGGAGGCTAAAGAAAATGGGTAATGTATGGCTAGGCAACCTCCGTGCTCTAATAACCAAATCGGCCTTGGAATTTATGTATGTTTGGTTTACAGCTGCAGAAAGCCGAGCTAATTTCGGATAAAGGCTGGAATGAGAGTCTTTCCCTCCCCCCCCCCTTCCTTCCCCGTTTTTTCAGAACCAGTTTGGTCTAATGCAGGGGTAGGCAACCTTGGCTCTTTTATGACTCGTGGACTTCAACTCCCAGAATTCCTGAGCCAGCCATGAAGTCCACGAGTCATAAAAGAGCCAAGGTTGCCTACCCCTGGTCTAGTGAGTTCTAATTTCATGAACAACATGAAAGTCAGCTGGGTGACCTCTGCCCAATCACACACACTCACCCAATTCTCCTCACAGGGTTGTTGTTATGGGGAACAGAGGAGGAAGATGTGTTTGATATGTTTAAGCGCTGAGTTATTTGTTAAAACAAATGTAGGATATAAACAGATAAAAATGGTGGTTCAAATCTCCAGTCTCCTGTACTATATAAACTTTTGAGTAATTTAGGGTCAACTGCTGTTTCTGAACATTAGGTGCTATGCATCCTTCATGTTGGCAAGAAGGAAAAGTTATTTGACTTCTTAAAGAGCAGGTTAAAATAGTAACAAAAATAGAAATAAATTAAAAATATAATTCCTATGCAGTGTTAACTTTATCGTTAGACGTGTATGCTGTTTTCTTCTGGAAATCCAAAGTAGATTTAGCTACTTTGTGTTGAAGCCTACTTTTTCCCAAGAGATACAAATGTACATATAACTATATGCAAAATTAAATTGCAGGCATTCATGGCAGTTATCTATTTAGAAGTCACTGTCATAGAAATTAGCTATACTAATGTGGAGTATCCCACTGTATTATATCTACATAGTTTATTTTCAGTAGCCAATTCTATTGATATTTATACTATAACAATTTAATATTTTAACTTTTGTACACAATTATATGAAAGGAAGTCTCAAGAAGGGGAGGGGAGCTATTGAGCTAAAAATATGCTTATTAAATATTGCATATTAACTAATGTCAAATAGAAGTTAAAAATAAGAAGAAAAGAAAAAAAGGAAATAGGCAGCATTGTTACACTTCCTCCAGCAAGTTCAAACATACTGCAGTTTCATACCAATGTTATGAAGGTTAGGCTGCAAGATAATATCCAATGTTAGTGTATAATAAAGTCAATTAAGGATTTTAAATCTAAATTTTCTACTTTCCAATAAAGGGATTTTTTTCTGGAGTTTACAGTGGGTTTTGTCATTTTAAACTAGGTGCTAATGACATAAAATCTTTGGTCATTATTTTTCTATACATTAAAGACATTTTGACTTTTCTTTTCTTTTTTTGTATATATCTTTCTGAATGGTCCTCCCGGACAGCATGTCGATTTTCCGTTCTGGTCTACTTGTTCTGACATCCCCATTGTCGGCACTTTCTCTGCGCTTGATGCCCATCCTTGCTTCAGCTGCCCGGGTGGTACAAGAAACCCTATATATTCAACTGCAGCCAGGACTCAGCTTGTCGGGTGCTACACAGCCCCATTTCGCCTACGTTCCTGCCACAACTGAAGTACACAACCTTATCAGCAAGCTGTACGCTGATGCTGATATCCATCGTCACCTTGATGTCCGGATATTACTCACCAACCTTCTCAACCAAGGAGCTAGCCCTCCAGCACTAGGATCTGTACAGAACCTTTCCAAGCCACCTGAGGTGGTGCTCACAGACTACGAAGGTGTGGATGGGATGCAATCAAATCCAATCAAACAACGCCTAGAACATTATGCCACCAGTTGTTACAGCTGTTGCCCTAAACTGAGGTCTGTTTTACTGTATCCTGACTATGAGTTACAAGATGATAATGGAGAACTGTCCCCACAAGAGGAGACTGAGAAAACAAATGAGCCATTGCCAAGTTTCTCTGATGTAGTTGTGGGAGGCACTTTTGATAGACTTCACAATGGTCACAAGATCCTTCTGAGTGTGAGCTGTCTGCTGGCAGAAAATCGGCTCCTCATTGGTGTTTCTGACAAAGATCTTTTGGAAAGTGGGTCTCTTTGAACCATATATGCCTTTCTCCTGCAAAACCATTTAGAGAAATTAGAAGTATTTGGGAACTTTTAAAATAGTCCAGATTTTTTGTACAAAACTATTTAATGCTGTTACTGGAATCGGGACTGACAATCTAGAAGATAAGTTGTTGCTTAGACATGTGATGCTGATATTTAGAATTTCATATAATTTTCTGTATTTTACTGGAAGTATTAGATAAGTATATTTGCAGAACTTAAAAATGTATTGTTCCGCATTATGGCAGTTTGCCTTGTTAAATATGATATCATCTTAGATCTAACATCTAAGTTTGGTAGTGGCAGCTAATTTAAATGGATCTGTCTTTGTACTTTGAAGACCTAATGAGTAAGGTTGAGATGAGTTAAGCCTTCTATAACTTTTTATCAACGATAAAAAACTGCTGTTTTTCCCCATCCTTGGGCGTGTGTATTCGTGCACACAGACAGACACACGCACTTCGTTTTGCCTTTTTTTGGACTAAGCAATATTATGCAAAGTTTAGAAAAGGTATAAGAAATAGCAAGCCAAATAAAGGTATAATACTGTATAAGAACAGGCAGTACAGCTAAACATTGTTTACATCAGCATTATTTATTACACTGCTTCTATTGATAGTCTTTTATCTTTGCACCCTTCCTTAATTCCACCGTAACTTTATACCACTTCATATACTGCCTTTTGTTTTTAAGGAAAATGTACAGGAATTTATTATTAACCCTGAGCAATTGTGATGAGAGAACTCTAAACTCAGTAAGTAAACATGTTAGCTTTGACCTGCACTTTAAGCAACTATGCTTATCACAAACCCATGTGAGAATTATATATCCAGATGTGTTGCGTTTCCTCAGTATGACACTCTCTTAATTGCAACCTAAGGAAATCACAACTTCGTAGCACTATGAACTTTTCTCCTTATACTGGGGCATTATCTCAAGACACTAAGGAAGGATGGGCTGTGCTTTACTACATTTTCCTCTTATTTTCTTCATCAACAGATAAGTTATTAAAGGAGCTTATCCTACCATTTGAACAACGTGTGGCTCAACTTACTGAATTCCTAGTAGATGTCAAGCCCTTCCTGCAATTTGATATTGCTCCTCTATGTGATCCCTTTGGTCCATCAATTACTGATGCTAACCTGAAGTGCATTGTAGTCAGTGAGGAGACGTTCAAGGGTGGCCTTTCTGTCAACAGAAGGAGGACAGAAAATGTAAGTATGTGGGAACCTCTTTGCTACTATTGGGTACAAAGTAACTGAAAGACCATCTAGCTCAGACATGTCAAACACAAGGCCCGGGGGCTGGATCCGGCCCGCGAAGTGGTTTCATGTGGCCCGCGAAGCCATCCTGGAAACAGTGAGGGAACGGGCCCCACTGCCTTGGCCCTGGCCCAGAGACCCTCCTTCTGCCAGAGACCCTCAGATCTGTCCCACTCCTGCCCAGGCCCCCATAGGCACCCTTGATGCGAACGATGTAGAGCTGGCCACGCCCACCCAGTAGGCCATACGCATTCTAGCCACGCCCACCCAGTAGGCCATGCCCACCCTGGCCACACCCACCCGGCCCCTTGAGGGCAACCGCAATGCTTATGTGGCCCTCAATGAAATTGAGTTTGACACCCCTGATCTAGATTCTGCCAGAACTTAAGGTCTTCAGAACACAGTTCTTCCTCAAACCGCATCACTAGCAGAAGTACTTGGGCACTGCTCCCAGATTCTGGAATTTTCTGCCAACAGAGAACAGCCTGTGTTGTTCTGCCTGCAGGGAAAAATATATTGTTTAGAGGAAACTTTAATAACTAAATAGAGCTTGGCTCCACGTTTGGAAATCCCAGCTTTCTATTGTAAAAGCTTCAGTTATATAGTAAAGTGAAACCTCACTTTAGCTTATTACAGTAACAATTTTTTATCATTTGGATTCCACTCCTATAGAATGGACTAGTATATGCTAATTAGAGGGTTTGGAGGCATTCAAATATTTGTTAAAAGTTTTACTGCAGATTATGCTGTTTATGTAATTATATAAATAGCAAATTAATTCAAATGAGGTCTATTCAGATTTAATGGTGATTACCTTAATGGTGTTTATTTTAATGTTATTCTGAGGTCATTCATTGGCAGAAAAGCCAGGAAATGTAAGGGCTCATATTGCTTCCTCCACCAACTTGAAGGGGTTGCTTTATTTGGACCTCTGTAGAAGCAAATACCCTGCAAAAATTTGCATGACCCATTATTTACTTATACTGTTGTGTTTAGAATTTTATTCCCAGCATAAAACAGGTAGAGAAATATTTCTTTGGTATAGAGCATGGCTCACTTCCATCCACTTACTTGCTTTTTAAACCTGCCCCCCTCCCACCAGACAAGACTTCTTCTGCAAGCTTTTCTGAGTATAGGGGACACTCAATCCTTACATTTAACAAAGGGCTTAATGGTAATCTCTGTCCCTACTGTAATGATAATGATAACTTTATTGTCACTTTGAATGTACACCAATCGGCATACATAAAACAAAATTTCGTTGCACACAGCTCTCGAAGGGTCACCACCTCCGATATATACTCCTTGTTCGTGGATCATGCATAAACCACTTTTTAAAATTTGTTTAAAATCCATCAGTTCAAGCAATCTCTGTGGCAGCTAGTTCTAGGGCTTATGGTCTTTCCCCTGGAATTGCATACCAAAGATTAATTAAAAAGATTGCACATGCCTGAGATTTTTTTATTAAGCACGTTCATTAGATAAGACAGAAGCATGTTTATTATATTTATGATACATTTTTATTAAATATGCTTTTGCTCTATATTCCCTTAAACATGGAACATAAGCCAGTTGGTTGATCTATTTCACTTCCATACCAGGGTAGAGAAGCTAGTGCTGGTCACTCAAGAGAACTAGAGTGGTATACAA
The DNA here is from genome assembly GCF_964194415.1 of Vipera berus. Classification (NCBI taxonomy): domain Eukaryota; kingdom Metazoa; phylum Chordata; class Lepidosauria; order Squamata; family Viperidae; genus Vipera; species Vipera berus. The sequence goes on along the minus strand of NC_138205.1, from coordinate 37,204,527 downwards.
AGGCTGCCCTAGGACTGGTGAGGCTAGTTATTCAGGGACCTTGAATCTCTATTTAGTCTTACCTCCTGCACTTACAAGGTGGTTGAAGTAATAAAACTGATAAAAATGTATATACTGCCTTAGCTCATTGGAGAAAATACGGAGTGTAAATGTAGTAACAGCATATTAAAACGGATGCTTTTTACATCTGTTTGGAGCCTGTTACTAAATAGCAACAGAAGCCCTATTTCCACCTTTTCGGCTCTGCTAGTACCAGCGGGTTAAATAACAATCTGCAACAAATTGATTAAATGACATTAATTTCAGATATAAAGGGGAAAGGGTTTTATAAGTAGTCCTCTAGTTACAACCATAATTGAGTTGAGAATTACAGTCTTGGTGATTGTTAAGTGGCAATTTACTTTTATGAGATTTCACAACCTTTTTTTGCAGGTGTTGTAAAGTGAACATGGTGGTCATTAAAGAAATCAGTTTTTATCTAACGGGCATTTTTTGCCAGAAACTAAAAGTAAATGCTAGAAAGTGGCAAAAAATGCCAGAAATTGCTGTTGCATGATTGTGGGGTGCTGCAACTGATCATAAATGCGAACTAGTTGTCAAGCACCTAAAATGCAATCATGTGACTATGGGGGGGGGGAGCAGTGTGGCTGTAGGAATTCCTGAACCAGGTCATAAGCACATTTTGGAGGGGAGGATCTGTCATAATTTCAGTCACTAAGCGACCAGTCATTAAGTGAGGACTAGCTGTAGTGGTAGAATAATAGATATTTGTTGCCAGACTATGTGGTATGATATGGAAAGGCAACTCGTCTGTTTCCTAACAAATGTCTTACAGAACCTTTCTGAACTAGCTCTCCACAAAATCAGTCTGGCTGTTGACCCTCGACATGCCAGAAATGAGGAAGAAAAAATCAGCTCTTCTAGCCTGAGGTACAGACTACTTGGAACATTGTTGTATGTGCCTCAGGTAAGTAATATTTGTTTTAGCTCTTGAGTTGTATGGGTGGATGAATTGCAATTCTGTGTTTATTCGGTAGTAAGGCCCTTTGAGTGGAAAGGGACCTATTCCTAAATAGGTATGGATTGCCATCTTTGTTGCTAGATTTTCTAAGAGAGAAAAGATGAGTCATAGGTTAAGGAACAGTCTGAACATGCCTTCCAGTCTTCACCGTGAGCAAGTTCTTACTTGGATCATCTCTGGCCTCTTCCTTTCTTCTAAGTAAAGGCTTTCCAGTAGGAGAAACATAGAATAACAAGATTGGAAGGGACCTTGGAGGTCTTCTAGTCCAACCCTCTGCTCAATCAAGAGACCCTATGCCATTCTGGAGCACTCACAATTTCTGGACACAGGCTGTTCCATGAAGAGCTAGCTCTGTTCCACGCCTGGAAAATGAGCTGAGTCCCAGCTAGGCAACATAGAGGGATAGGGACATCTGCTAATACAGGCCTGATAAGGATAATTCCAGCAGGCACTTCCTCCTCAGGCTACTCTTTGCCTTCCTCTGGTATCTGCCACGTCTTTTCGCCTTTTCTCTCCACTCCCCACTTTCTTCAAAGCAGTCTTTGCTATTAGCAAGCACTGAATCTTCAGGTATAGTCGGGAGCTGTGGCTTATTCAGAGGAGACTAATGTTTTCCCTTCACCACAAACGAGTGGGGGGGAGAAGGATGCTTACAGAGGATGCAAAACCACTATAAACAGCCAAGCTTTCTGAATGGAAAGCACGCTCTACAGGGAATAGTGTGCAGGACTATGAATGTAGCTCTACTACACAAATGTAACAGGGCTGTATGTAATGGATATTTGTTCACCAGAACAGTGCTGCTATGAAAAGAAGCGATGGAAGAATGACAGCCGTGATACTTCTGTAATGTCGAACAGCAGTAAACATGAAAGTGAATATACATTGTTCCCTTAAAATCAATTACTTTTCTTTACAGAAAAATCCATCACTTCCTTCCAGACCCTACATAATAGGGCTGACAGGTGGATCTGGTAGTGGCAAAAGTTCTGTTGCCCAGTATTTGCTTCGCCTTGGTGCCTTCCATTTGGATATGGACAGTCTGGGACACAACATTTACACACCAGGTGGTCCTGTATACGAGCGAGTGATAGAAGCATTTGGACCAGGTACGATTGACTTTGGGGAAGCCATATTTTAATTCAGTTCATCCAAAAAACTGATAGGGGAGGGATAGCAAGGGTTCTGCCTCAATTTTTTTCTTCTTTCTTATCCTCAGGCAATCAGCTTTTATTACTTAAAGCCATGTATTCTCCACATTCCCAAATTTACTCTCCCTGTTTTCTTGCCAAAATTACATTTGTCCTCAGCAGGCAAAGTTTATAAATGTGCATGGATATCATAGTAGTTTGGCCCATCACTTGAAAAATAAATATGGAAGGAGAAAAACTGAGGTAACAAGCAGGCCAAAGGTGAAACTGTATTGTATAACATACCATGTATATTGAGTTGCCATTTAATCTAGGTGAAAATATTATTTGGCAAAGTCAGTCACTCTTGGAAGGCATTAGTTCAAGTCACCTTGGAGGCTAGACTCCAGGAAAAATAACATTCATTACTTACTTCTGTAGTTGGTTCTTATATTGTAAGCATTGCTACACAACTCAGCAGAGGTTATTTTTACCTGCATTCATAATGCAGCAATCCAATAAGGTGACTTTCCAAATCTATTGCTGTCTAGAGAAGTTTGAAATTCTAGGATTTATTTATTCGTTTACGTATTCATCACATTTCTACTTTGTTCATCTCATCTAAGTGATTCTTATAGCATCAGCTTTTGTATTGCAAGATTGGGAAAAGCTGCAGGAAACTACCATAAGGTTTTGAAGTACTCTTTAATTTTTTTTTCAGGGAAAAATGTTACATTAGTATCCTTTTTATACATTTGTCCAATGTTTTGAATCGTAAATGAAATGATCAGTTTGTCAAATCTTGTGTTTCAAAAATGGCAGTGAAAACCAGTTAATTACCCTAAGAATTAGGAATGGAGATGGGAGAGTTACCTGTGAATTCGGAAAGGGATTTGACTTTTGAGGGTCTCTTAGCACAAATAAGGGGAGGCTGCACAAGATTTCCTTCTGCTGTGTGTTTGGCGAATCCAACTCATCTTTACAGATATTTTGAAAGAAGATGGAACCATCAACAGAAAATGGTTGGGAGCCAAAGTATTTGGAGACCAGGTAAAAGCTGCCTCAGTTTGGGGTAAAAACCTGAATTTCAGTATTGATATTACTTCCTTTCCAACTGAGCATATTTGGTTTACCTTTGATTCATTGACATCAGAATGCCTCTCTGTTCCACCCCATTAACTCTGCCCTTTCACCTCCTTTCATAGCAAGGGGTTGTTTTTTTTCCGGATTTGTGGGTGAAAGGTATTACTTGAGCACAGTGCCTGCAGGGAGAACCTCTCCCTGTGTACTAAATACAGTGTGGTCCTGAGACTGGGAAATTAAACTCTTAGAACTGGTGATGCTGGGATACCTGTCTGTATACTAGTGCATGTCTTGACCCAGTTCTGATTTGCATACCATACCTCTTGGATTGGTACTGCACCTTGGAAATCCCCAGGGTTTGGTTTGGTTTTCATTTGTAGCAGCAGGTCACCTTAAATTTCTCATGTTGGCTTTCTTTGTTCCCCCTTGCAGGAACAGATGAAGCAGCTGAACAATATCATGTGGCCAGTGATGGCTCAAATGGCAAAAGAGAAGATAAAAGAGGCAGCCAACCAGGGTGAGGAGGTCTTCTTGGGATCTTGGCAAAACTTGTGAATAAGTTACATAGGTGCAGGATCTCCTTTTTTCAGAAAGCTGAGCAGGTAATCTGTAAGAGCTATGCCAAAGGAGCTTGCCTACAGAGTCATTGTGACTTCTCCTATGATGAACTATCATATGGCCCCAGCATGAGGATTGTTCAGCTGTACTGCCTATGAAAACTGAGATAAATATCGTTTTATTTAATTTACAGGCCATCTAATTCCATCCCTAATGTTGACATTAATATGTGTTTTATCTGAATTTACTTACATTAGAGTTAGGGTTAGCCCATGATGTAGCAGTTATTATTTATATAGTCATTTGTGCCCCTGCACTCTCAATTTCAAAGATTTCCAGAGTAACTTGCAGAATAATATGTTGTTGCTGCTTTGCCATCATGGCTTGCTTGAAAGTAACAAACAGAATTTTACATTTGGATAATTTTATAAATTATCAACACCTTTGTTTATTCTCCAGTACGAGAGAAGGGTTGACTGTGCCATCACAGTATTTGTTCATAATAAGCTATGATACCTGGAGATGAAATTAAAGCATGGTGCAACCCCCTCTTGATGCTTCTGTTCACCACTCAAATTTCTGTAAACTGGTCTGCAGGAAAGGCAGTGTGTGTGCTGGATGCAGCTATGTTGCTGGAGGCAGGCTGGTCAGAAATGGTGCATGAGGTCTGGACAGTCACCATTCCTGAAAATGAGGTAAGTATTGCTGGGTTGTACAATTCTTGCAAATAAAATCTCTCTTCCTGTTCAGTAGGTGGCATTTGTCATATTTGCCCAAAAGAGTAGCTAGTCCAAAATAACTAGATTTAAATTGGAGCATGCTGGTATTTTGGATTTTATTTCAGCCATCATAAAGCAATACAGTAGTTGTTTAAAAAGAATCCAATGCTGTGCTGTTACAACTATCATTCATTTCATTTCATTTCATTTTATTAAATTTGTATACCGCCCTTCTCCCGAAGGACTCAGGGCGGTGAACAGGGCATATATAAATAGCAAATACAAAAATTAAAAGAGGATTAAACAAGTGCCCAGATAAAAAACAATAACAATATAAAAAACCCATTAAAAACCCTAATGTCCCCCATCAGGCCAGACCAGCTTGTTCAAATAAATGGGTCTTCAGACCGCGCCAGAAGGAGCGAAGGTCCGGTGCCATCCGGAGCTCAACCGGCAGTTGGTTCCATAGAGCCGGAGCGCCCACAGAGAAGGCCCTCCCCCTGGGGGCCACCAGTCGACATTCTCTGACCGGAGGCACCCTGAGGAGGCCCTCTCTGTGGGAACGCACAGGGCGGAGGGAAGTTGACGCCGGCAGCAGGTGGTATATGATATATGATATGATATGATAGTCATTCTAAATAATGATCATATATGACATTTGTATTCTGTGTATGGATATTTGACACATACATACTGGAAAAAACGAAGTTTTTAAGAAGAGATTGGACAACACTTATCTGAAATGGTATAGGGTTTCCTGCCTGAGCAGGGGGTTGGACTAGAAGACCTCCAAGGTCCCTTCCAACTCTGTAATTCTGTTCATTTTGAAAACTCTAATGTAGCTTTCAGTGATAGCTTGTGCAATGAAAGGTAAGGTAACTAAATAGATAAGAATAATTTATATCCAGATTTTTAAAAATGCAAAACGGCTTGTATCACAAAACTAATAAACCACAATAAAGAGAAAAATACCAGAATTAAAAAACAATAAAGTAAGAGTAATATAAATAGCTCACATAACAGTATCGCATAAAGAAATTAATATCACTATAGTTAATTCTCATCATCTGAAAGGTAATGGTTTCTTAGCAAAAAAAACCTTTTAAAAAAACAAAAAAAACCCATATATATATATATACCTAAGACAGACATGTCAAACACAAGGCCCGGGGGCCGGATCCGGCCCACGAAGTGGTTTCATGTGGCCCGCGAGGCCATCCTGGAAACAGTGAGGGAACGGCCCCCAATTTTACCATCCTAGCACCAGGAGGGAAAGCCAGCCAGCTGTTCATGACTTTCCAGAAGATTAAGATGATAGGGCCTCCTGGATCTCAAGGGAAAAGATGTTCCATAGGGCAGGAGCTGCCACAGAAAAGGGTTGCTTCCTAAAGCCACACTAGAAGGCATTGTTTAAGAAAGGGACCTGCCTGCTCTACCTCTTCTTTTTTATATACAAGTTTAATTGATTTTTTTAATATTTACATATACATGTATTTGTGAAAACCAATATGGTGGTTGGGTAGTTAAAATAAGAAATGACCAGTTGTAAATAGTTCAGTTTACATCAACAGAGATGCCCTCTCTAATTCCCTTAGTTATTACATAGTCAAAATAAGCAAGTTAGTACACTTCTAGTTATAACCCAGTCAATTAATAAAATTCAAAATATATTTTCACTAATACATATCAATATCCTGTTTTTAAATTTTATCTAACTGCAATAGGATATTCTAGAATAGCCTATAGTATATAGGAAAAAGCTTAATTTTGGGGTAACCCACAATTCCCTATTTCAATAAAGAATAATTCTTTTGTCTACAAAACTTACATTGTTCATTACAAAACATTATGTTTTACCATTAAAGTCTAGTTTTCATCTTAACAAATCACCAGTTATTAGAAATATATTTTTGTCTTAACCATTCAACAATTATTAAAATACTATATTTTATATATAAAATTCTAGATTCTATACCAGGGGTCTTCAAACTTGGCCCTTTTAAGACTTGTAGACTTCAACTCCCAGAATTCCTCAGGCAGGCACGCTGGGTAAGGAATTCTGGGAGTTGAAGTCCACAAGTCATAAAAGGGCCAAGTTTGAAGACTCCTGTTCTATACTATAGTTCAACAATAACCACTGAATATTCTACATCAATCATTAAAATGCTATCTTTTGATATGTCATTCCAAGTTCTATAATATAGTTCGGAGTTATATTTTAAAAGCTTACTTTTGTTTTCATTTACAGATCTAAAAACTAAATGTAAAATCAGTTATATTTTTAGAGATTCCCCTTAATCCATAGAAAGATATTTTTATAGTCTATCTTTAGGAATCCCAAAAGAGAAACAAGTTCAGTTTTTTAAATCTAACTCTTGCCTTCATTTGTGCCAATCATGCTTCTCTCTTGGCATCTTTAAATTCTCAAATGTATCTTCCTTTCTTCCTATACCCCTTATTTGAATCCAGGGAGTGTATCCAAATGTCAGTTTTGCAAGGAAGATGTCCCCTTTGTAACCATTGCATTTTTGCTTTGATAATGATGGTTGATATAATATAGTTGTCATTAAATCAGTCAAATCTTTTTGTTCTTCCAATTCTATCTGGGTTAGGTAGAAAGTAGTAGCTGATATTATGGTTGTCATCTGATTAATTGAATTCTCAATATAGCGTGAAGGCCTTTAGTGTCTTCACTCTTGGTGTTGCTTTCTTCAGTGCTGTTGCTTTCTTCAGTGCTGTTGCTTTTTGGCTTGTAAGTTTTGTAGTTGCCATTAAAGTTTGGACTTTAAGGTTTTCTGTAGGTTGCTTTTGTTGTTCTTTGAAATCTCCTATTTTAGTGTTAGTTTCCACTTCTATTTGGTTTTGAATTATCTTTTCATTTAAACTCAAATTTTGATTTGGTGGCTTTACGTTGTCAGATTTTTCTTGCTTTAATTTTCTCTGTCATTGCCAAAATCGTGTCCAGTATCAGTTTATAATCAAGTGGTGGGATGTATTCATCCATTTCGTTGTTGTTTGCAGTTAAATCTTCCATGGAGGCTGTTTTAATAATAGTCAAAGATTTTCCATCTCCTGAAGAGTTGTATTCAGTGCCAGGTGTTCCCACACTTATCTTTAAGCATAGTGTCAAGGACAGCTCTGTTAGTCAGCTCTCACAACAGAAAAAGGAAATTTACTTGCTGTATCAAGTTTTGCCACAAGATGTCATCAATAACATATAACATGCAATGTAAGAATTTTCTTTTCTTTTTCCCCCCAAATTAATATAGTACTTTTGTAGGATTCGTCCAATTTTTTTCCTTAATTCACAGCTTAGAGAGAAGATAGGATAGTGGCTCCCCAGCAACAAATAGAAGCTTTTTAGTAAATACAGATGAAATTGTTTAATTTCTTTGCTGAATTAATTGTGTTTCTTTTGTAGCTTTGAGGCTTTAAGATTTGTTCCCAAAGTAGATATTCGCCGTTTTCTCAAAAAATGGGGGAGGAGATTTTCAGGAAAGTCCCACAGGAAAATGGTTAAGGGAATAGGAAAGGTAAAAGCTCACCCAGGTCCTCCAGATTGCTTCTTAGTGCTAGGTAGTGCTTTTGGCTTTCGGCAGGGAGCGGCTTAGTGATTGGCCATCTTTATGGCCGGTCTCTTTTTCGGGCCAAAGGAGATGATCCTGGATTCCAGTGGAGGGCTGCCGCCCTTCCGTGATTGCAGGGAAGTCCTCCTCTCGGTAATCGCCCCTCCAGGGCAACTTTTGACCCTTTTCAGGGTCCTCCAAAAAAGAAAGAAACGTACGGCAGGAAGCAGACTGTTCTGCACGTCTGGAAGTGCCATGCGTGCAAACCGGAACTCCTCCTGCTCTGCTTCTATGTCTGTTTCTTTCAAGGCCATAAGACGCATCATAGAGAGAGATGGCCTAAGTTCAGAAGCTGCCAAACTGCGGATACAAAGCCAAATGCCTAACAGCCAGCGTGTGAAGCAGTCACATGTGGTCCTTTGCACAATGTGGGAGCCAGAAATTACACAACAAATGGTAAGAAAAACCTAATAGCTGCAAATGAGTAAAGGCAGAATCTTATGGATCTGTTAAATGGATTTTCTTTGTAGAGTCATCCCCAGTATGCTTATTGAATAATCTCTCTGTCCATTTTTACAGGTGGAAAAAGCTTGGGCTCTGCTTATGAAACGCATTAAACCTGAAATAGATCCATGAACTGAGATGCGATCACCTCTTCATTCTGCCCCCTCAGTGCTGCCAGTATGGAAAAGTGTGCACCCATCAGGAGTACCCATTCTAATGAGGGCAGAAGTTGAGGGTAGAGATAAAGGAAACAGAGTTCCAAACACTTGGTGGTGTGGTGTGGTATGTGTATGTGTGTGTGGGGGGGTGATATTCCCTTTGATCTTTTTTCCTCTTGAAAAAGGTTCAGGGAGAAGCATGAAGTAACTTTTGTATATCATAGGATTTGATATTTTTTTTATTCAGTTGGGGTACCTGCTGAGCAGGAAAAAAATGACTCTGTTATGTGAAGCCACTGATGTTACATGTTTTTGTTGGAAGCAATTTTATTAATGCTATTACCACAACAAAAGGAAGAAAATTCAGGGTTGCATAGGCATGGCATAAGTGCTCTATTCGGTCTCCACTGTTTTGTATTTGATATCCTTTAGGCAAAAGTTACATATAAAGAAAGCAAATATATTGGCTTTGTGTGATTGTGTGTTATTAATGGGAACTTTTCTGATTCAGTAGTGAGTGGGTTTCTTAGTCTTCTCTGGGACATCAAGATTCACAAATACAGTTTAAAACAATTTTTCCTACTTGAATTTGCTTTCAATTCTATTGCCTAATTCAGATTTTTGTCTCTAAAAGAGATAAATAGAAAAAGTTGGCAAGTTTTTGCCAAGCAGTATAATTTATCTCAAAACTGCAGCAAAATAAGGTATCTTTGTTTTTCAAAATCTCTTCAGAAATAAAATTTGAAATAATTTTTAAAAAATTCATGTTGGTGTTTTTAGAATCACTTGAATTTAAATATTTCAATTACATTTCTCATCCTTTTAGTTGAATGTATGGCATGCATTTATATTTACATTTGATCCTTATTTACATTAATTTGAAGCTAATTTAATTTCACTTGCTTTTGTTATTGGAAATGCATGGTTTCATGGACTATGAGTCAAGGTTTATGAGCTTCCTTCATCTAACAAATGGGTGGCAGGAAGATTCCATAAAGAATTAAATTGTATATATAAATATGCCCCCCCCAAAGCATTGAAAGGAAGGAGGATGAGCCAGGCCTATCTGTACCATAGCGGTGCAACCTGCTGATGCAGATGGAGAATAATTTTCATAGTAGATTATTTCCCAAATAAGCATTTGATATGAATCTTACAGTTTTATGTTCCAGGGATCTGAGGGCTGAATATTTTATATTGGGGGCAGTGGGACTTCAGTCTGATTCTGGAAGAAGACTCACATGATACAGAGAATAAGGGCACTTTCCCATTGCAATTACAAATGCAATATTTTGCTCATGCACTCTTTGCATTGAATGCATCTGGCTTGAAGTTGATTCAGACAATTTTGACATTTTGTTACATCAAATTGCCACTTCTCTTCCTGCTTAACACTGATGCAAACCCCGTATTTGTGATATAACTCTATGAAACAAGGGACCCGCCGTGCTAAGAATAATTAAGATTATGTTCTTGCAGGCAGTTTCCCCACTACCACAATGCTACCCAGATTTCCTGCTTTTTTAATTTAAGAGAAATGAAGAAAATAATATACTCCAAAATACTAGCTTCTCATGCTTATTTGCAAGAACATCAGAGACATTCCTACATCCAGTGCCTTGCATGGAAGTGTCAACTTGTGCTTGGGGTGAATGGGTGGGCTGGACAAACTAACACTTGAGTATTAACTGTGAGGAAGGAACATCTTGGAGAAACAGATTTTGGGCAGGAGTAATCCTCACCAGTTTAGCCTTCTGGCAAATGATTATTTCATAGTTGTTTGCACCTAGTCTTAACAGTTTTCTTGTTGATATACAAAACCCTCTCCTGGCAACTATTTGATGGGTGTACCACAGCATGCTCCCCAAATTCCAGTTATGCCTACTTGTCAAAAAGGCTACCAGGAGTATAATTATCCCATAGCTTCTTTTCTCAGAGAAGTTGGTGCAAAAAATCTAAAAGTATCTCCAACAGATGACTATCCAGCCACTGCTTGAAAACATTCAGTGACAGGGAACCCATAACCTCCACTGATAACTTGTTCCACTATCAAACTGGTTCTAGTCCAGGGGTAGGCAACCTTGGCTTTTTTATGACTCATAGACTTCAATTCCATGGCTGGCTCAGGAATTCTGGGAGTTGAAGTGCACAAGTCATAAAACAGCCAAGGTTGCCTACCCCTGTCCTAGTCTTTCCCCTTTCCCCTTAATAATAATAATAATAATAATAATAATAATAATAATAATAATAATAATAATAATAATAATAATAATAATAATAAAAAGAAGAAGAAGAAGAAGAAGAAGAAGAAGAAGAAGAAGAAGAAGAAGAAGAAGAAGAAGAAGTAGTAGTAGTTGGAGGGAACCTTGGAGGTCATCTAGTCCAACCCCCTGCTCAGGCAGGAAACCCTATACCAGTTCAGACAAGTGGCTGGCCAGTCTCTTCTTAAAAACTTCCAGTGTTGGAGCATTCACCACTTCTGGAGGCAGGTTGTTCCACTGTTTAATTGTTCTAACTGTCAGGAAGTTTCTCCTTAGTTCTAGGTTGCTTCTCTCCTTGACTAGTTTCCATCCGTTGCTTCTTGTCCTGCTTTCAGGTGCTTTGGAGAATAGCTTGACTCCCTCTTCTTTGTGGCAGCCCCTGAGATATTGGAACACTGCTATCATGTCACCCCTCACCCTTCTCTTCATTAAACTACACATACCCAATTCCAGCAACCGTTCCCTATATGTTTTAGCCTCCAGTCCCCCAATCATCTTTGTTGCTCTTCTCTGTACTCTTTCTAGAGTCTTGACATCTTTTTTACATTGTGGTGACCAAAACTGGATGCAGTATTCCAGGTGTGGCCTTACCAAGGCATTGTAAAGTGGTATTAGTACTTCACGTGATCTTGATTCTATCCCTCTGTTAATGCAGCCTATCACTGTGTTGGCTTTTTTGGCAGCTGCAGCACACTGCTGGCTCATATTTAAGTGATTGTCCCCTAGGACTCCGAGTTCTCTCTCACAGTTACTACTATTGAGCAAGGTACCACCTATACTATACCTGTGCATTTGATTTTTCCTGCCTAAATGTAGAACCTTACTTTTTTCACATTTGAATTTCATTTTGTTAGATAGTGCCCAGTGTTCAAGTCTGTCCAGATCCTTCTGTATCTTAAGCCTGTCTTCTGGAGTATTGGCTATTCCTGCCAGCTTGGTGTCGTCTGCAAATCTGATGAGTTCCCCATCTATCCCCTTGTCCAAATCGTAGATGAAGATGTTGAAGAGCACGGGGCCCAGAACAGAGCCCTGGGGCACCCCACTATACACTTCCTTCCATGTTGCAGTTCCATTGAGGACCACACGCTGAGTACGGCCTGTCAGCCAGCTACGAATCCATCTGGTGGTGATGCTATCTAACCCACACTTTTCTATCTTATCAAGTAGAAGGTTGTGATCTAGTTTATCAAATGCCTTACTGAAGTCCAAGTAAATTATATCTACAGCATTCCTCTGATTCACTAATTTTGTCACTTGGTCAAAGAATGCAATAAGATTTGTCTGGCATGATCTGTTTTTGACAAACCCATATTGGCTTTTAGTGATAACTTTGTTTGCATCAAGGTGTTCGCTGATTTGTTGCTTGATTATCTTTTCCAGAATCTTCCCAGGTATTGAGGTCAGGCTGATAGATCTGTAGTTTCCTGGATCTATTTTTTCCCTTTTTTGAATATGGGAACTACATCAGCTCTCTTCCAGTCCTCTGGTAGTTCCCCAGTGCTTCATGATCCTTGAAAAATATAGTTCAGTGGTTCTGAGATCACATCTGCCAGTTCCTTGAGAACCTTGGGGTATAATCCATCTGGTCCTGGTGATTTGAACTCGTCTAGGCTGGACAGGTGCTCAATTACCATTTTCTTGCCTATCTTAACTTGCGTTTCTATTCTGTTTCTGTGTGGCACTATTTTTGATAGGTTGGACTGTTTTTTCCCCTTTGTGTAAAGAAAGATGCAAAAAATGAGTTAAATAGTTCTGCTTTCTCCCTGTTGCTTGTCACCTTCTTGCCACTTTCCCCCACTAATGAACCAATCATTTCCTTAACTTTTTTCTTGTTTCTTATATGTTGAAAGAAGCTTTTTTTGTTATTTTTGACTTTGGTCGCAAGCCTTAGTTCATTTTGAGCCTTAGCTTCTCTCACTTCATCTTTGCAGGCACGGGCTGTTTGCTGATATTCTGCCTTAGTTATGTGCCCCTCTTTCCACTTCTTATACTTGTCCTTTTTATCTATCAGTTTATCAGAGAGTTCTTTATGCAGCCATGCTGGTTTCTTTTGAGAGCTGTTATTTTTCTTCTTTGTTGGTATTGTGTTGTATTCTGACAGAATCTCCATTCTTTTAACATTGTTGTTCTCTGACCTGAAAAGGCCTACCGTGCCCATAACCAGAGTAATCTTTATTGAAGTCTAAACATATCCAGTCTCTCCTCATAAGACACAGTATCTACAATAATCCTTGTGTGTCTTCTTCACCCACTCCAACTCATTTGAATCTTTTTTAAGATGTGCCACACAGAACTCAACACAGCATTCAGTACAGGTTGGACAGTGAAGAATATGAGGGAACAAAAACCTTCCCTATTTGGAAATTATGTTTTATTGTTGCAGCCTAAAAATTACATCTATCTCAGCAGGTACAGCATCTGATTAATGGCAGAAGCTAAACAGGGATCCTACTAGAAAAAAGCCTGGTCATGTGCTGAATTTGAAAACATCCCATAAGATGGCAATGGCAAATCCTTCCTGTTCTGCTACCAAAAAAGCTCCAAGTGGATATGAAGTTATTAATCCATAAGCATTAAAATTTCATCTGCCTTCTGCAGCCATATTAGACTGTTGATTCATACTTGGCTTATGATCAACTACTTTATAATTTTGACATTATTTTCTAATTATTTATCTGTTCTAGAATCTTCATAGGTGTTGAAAGTTTGACTGACTGACAGACTATGGTTCCTTATGCCTTTTCTCTAATTTAGTCATTTTGTGCTTCATTTTTAGTTCAGAATTTCTCAGAGTTCAGACTAGTTCCAATAGCCCCTCAACAACTTTCCTAAGTTTAACACAATCATTCCCCAGCATCTAGTAGACAAATTGGGCCTTTTACGTTTAAACACCCCTTTGTGCAACTGGATTCTTGATTTTCTTACCAACAGGCCCCAATATGTGCAAGCTGGAACAAATACCTCTAATACCATTTTCTTGAGCACAGGTTCTCCTCAGAGCTGTGTCCTAAGTCCACTGCTGTTCACCCTGTTGACTCATGACTGTTGGGCTAGGTTTGCCACCAACCATATTGTGAAGTTCGCAGATGATACAACAGTAGTGGGCCTTATTCATGATGACAATGTGGAAGCTTACAACAAGAAGGTTGAGGGGTTGGTGAACTGGTGTAAGGAAAACAGCCTAGTTTTAAACACTGGAAAAACCAAAGAGATGATTGTCGATTTCAGGAAAGGCAGGCACAGCCACACTCCTCTGTGCATTAATGATTCACCTGTGGAGATGGTTACCAGCATCAAATTCCTGGGTGTGCAGCTAACAAGTAGGCTGGCTTGGCCGCTCAACAGTGAGAAACTGGTGAAGCGGGCACAGTAGCGCCTGCACTTTCTGCGTCGCATGAGAAAAGCTCATCTTCCTTCCCCTGTTCTGACCACTTTCTACAGGGGGACGATTGAGAGCATCCCATCATACAGCATCACAATCTGGTTTGGAAGCATCACTGCTTCAGACAGGAAGGCGATGCAGAGAGTGGTGAGGGTGGCTGAAAAGATCATTGGCAGTTCCCTCCCTCCCATCCAGGACATAGCACAGAAGTGTTGCTTGAACAGGGTCCGTAAGATTATCTGGGACACTACTCATCCTCTTTACAACCTGTTTTCCTTGTTACCTTCTGGAAGGAGGCTTCGTGGTATCGGTAGCAGAACATCCAGATTCAACCATAGTTTCATTCCATATACTGTACAGCATTAACCTTGTGAACTGTCAAGCTTCCTCCTTCTGTTATATATGAAGGCTACTGCTAAGTTTGTAAAGCCGCCCTGAGTCTTCGGAGAAGGGCGGGATATAAATGGAATTTTAAAAAATAAAATAAAATATATTCAAGATGAACAGTATTTAATATTTTATTGTTATGTATATGTAGGGGTGTAGGTCTATACATATGTTGTTTATAGTATGTTTTAGGTGTGTGTCATACATGTGTTTCACTTTGAGAGCGGGCAACTAAATTTCATTTTTGATGTGTGCCATTGTGCCCACAGTAAAAAAAAATGACAATAAAGATTATCTTATTATAATACATCAAGTCGACTACCTGAATTCATTCAAAGTTATAAGGTATATCCTGATTAGGAATCACAAGGTGGAATCCGATTCTTCAGCTAGATCTTTACAGTTACATAGTGAAACATCTATCCTCTCAAGCCTGAGCAAAATATGAATAGAATTTTCTGATTTTTTTGTTACCTATTTCCTATCTTCATAAAACAACTGAATCTCTTATTTTTAACATATTTGAAGATACAATCTTCAATACAATCCAGAATAGTCTTCCCTAGTGGTTTGTATCACAATTCCACTTGCTATAAGTGCCCTTTTTGATTTTCAGCTTTTTCACTCAGCATTTTTAAATAATTAGAATAGTTTGTGATTGGATTTCTATTTTTTCCTTTTTTAAAGTAATTCCTAATCCATCTTAAATTCATTTTCCTTTTAGATTCCCCTACTATGGAATTCAGTTTTATGATTTTTATTAAAATCTGCTTTTCTACAATCCAGTCAAGTCCATTTGACCACACTCGGTTTATTTTCTCATAAAATCAAGAATTGCAGCATTACTAGTTATTTTGTCTCAAACTCTATTATTCCCATGTTGATTACTATGACTTTCCTTCTGGGTCCTCCCTTGATTCATTTTGAACAAGCTTTATCCTTCCAGTATGTATTCCAGTCTTGAGAATACAGAATTTATATAATGCCTATTTTAAATATTTGTTTCCTAGATGTTAAAGATTGTCTTCTTTCTCATACTTTGAGCACTGGTGTGTAGAAAATGTAGACAATGAACTTTGATTTTTTTCTGATTATTTTCACGAAATTAACAATAGGACTCAGTACATTTTCCCTCTACATTCTGCAGTGCAAAAGTTTTTATATGTAATTCCTACAAATAAATTCTAAGTTCCATCTCCAACTCTAATAAGATTCAGAGATTCAGATTAAAGTCCTTCTGATCTAGTAGAGCAAGCTTTGGCCAAACACATTCTTTCTGATCCTTACGAAATCATCTCAATCTAGCTTTCTGACATATAATAAAATAGACTTGTAGTCCCAGACATCAAATCTCTCTCAGCACTGATGATGTTATCTAGTTTAGTAATGTCTGCAAGAAAATCACCAAGGACCCCACATCAAATGACTCTTGTGAACACCAGTTCTATAGCTAAACATTGATCTGCAGTAATTTATTTATCTTCTCCATTCCTTTTCCATCAAGTCGAACAATAGATAAAACACTACCAGCGTTAGAAGATGTGTTGCAAAACAGACAACAAAACTTAATTTTTCTACTTTTACAACTGCTTTATCATAATTATGAAACAATAGGATTTCCAAGTCAATGAAAGAACATCACATTTATGTGATTAGATGTCCCAAAGGTAACAGACCCTTTGATATTAGAGTATCAAATTGGAGTGAAGAGGAGATGCTAAATAAAGAGGTAGTATCAGTGGTGAGATTCAGATATGTGAACAACCAGTTATAGAACTATTAGCCTGCCCTCAATACCTGGGAAGATTCTGGAAAAGATAAACAATGAATCAGCGAACACCTGGAGGCAAACAAAGTCATTACTTAAAGCCGACATGGGTTTGTCAAAAGCAGATCATGCCAGACAAATCTTATTCTTTGACCAAGTGACAAAATTAGTGGACCAGAGAAATGCTCTGGATATAATTTACTTGGACTTCTGGATATAATTTACTTGGACTTCAGTAAGGCATTTGATAAAGTAGATCACAACCTGCTACTTGATAAGATAGAAAAATGTGGGTTAGACAGCATCACCACCAGATGGATTCGTAGCTGGCTGAACTCATCAAATTTGCAGACGACACCCAGCTGGCAGGAATAGCCAACCTTCCAGAAGACAGGCGTAAGATACAGGAGGATCTGAACAGACTTGAACACTGGGCGCTATCTACCAAATGAAATTAAATGGTAAAAAAAGTAAGGTTCTACATTTAGGCAGGAAAAATCAAATGTGCAGGTATAGGTGGTACTTGCTCAATAGTAGTAACTGTGAGAGGGATCTTGGAGTCCTAGGGGACAATCACTTAAATATGAGCCAGCAGTATGCTGCAGCTGCCCAAAAAGCCAACACGGTGCTAGGCTGCATTTACAGAGGGATATAATCAAGATCACGTGAAGTGTTAATACTACTTTATAATGCCTTGGTAAGGCCACACTTGGAATACTGCATCCAGTTTTGCTCACCACGATGTAAAAAAGATGTTGAGACTCTAGAAACAGTACAGAGAAGAGCAACAAAGATGGTCAGGGGACTGGAGGCTAAAATATATAAGGAACGGTTGCTGGAATTGGGTATGTGCAGTTTAATGAAGAAAAGGGTGAGGGGTGACATGATAGCAGTGTTCCAATATCTCAGGGGCTGCCACAAAGAAGAGGGAGTCAAGCTATTCTCCAAAGCACTTGAAGGCAGGACAAGAAGCAATGGATAGAAACTAATGAAGGAGAGATGCAACCTGGAACTAAGGAGAAACTTCCTGACAGTTAAACAATTAACCAGTGGAACAACCTGCCACCAGAAGCAGTGAATGCTCCAACACTGGAAGTTTTCAAGAAGAGACTGGACAGCCAATTGTTTAAAATGGTGTAGGATTTCCTCCTTGAGCAGGGGGTTAGACTAGATGACCTCCAAGGTCCCTTCTATTATTATTATTATTATTATTAATAATAATAATAATAATAATAATAATAATAATAATAATAATAATAATAATAATAATAATAATAATAATAATAATAAACAACTTCTATTCATTAAACATGAACCTCAGTCAACTGAACATTCAAATTGACTGGCACTAATGGTTGACATGGGTTGCTGCCAGCATCCTAGGTGTCAACCAGGTATCTCTTTAAAAATGTAAGATCTTCCGAGTAACACAGTTTTTTGTAGCATTGCTGGAGTTATTGCAGGAAGCTGCAATTTCTTGATGTGTTTTGGAAAGTTTTTGGACATAGTTCCCAGTGCCCCAATGACAATGGGTATCACTGTTACATGTTTTATCCATACTCGTGTAGTTTCGATGGCCAGGTTGCAATATTTTGTAATTTTTTCCACTTCTTTTTCTTCGACTCTGGCATCTCCTGGTACATCAATATCAATCAGCTGTATGCTTCGGTTCTCTATAAATGCGATATCTGGCATGTTGTGTTCCAAATGGTGATCTGTCTGTATTCGGAAGTCCCACAAGATTTTCACGCTCTCATTCTCGACAACTTTTTCCAACCTATGTTCCCACAACTTTTCGAACACAGACAAGTCGTATTTTTTACACAATGCCCAGTGGATTAGTTTAGCAACTCAGTCATGTCTAGCTTTGTAATCAGTTTGCGCGATTTTGCTGCAGTCACATATTAAATGTGAAACAGTTTCAACTTTGTCATTGCAAGGTCGGCAATTTGGATTGTCAGTAGATTTTTGTATCTTCGCTTTCATGGCATTAGTTTGTAGTGCTTGTTCTTGAGCAGCCAGTATTAAGCCTTCCGTTTCTTTCTTGATGGTTCCCATCTTAAGCCATGCCCATGTCAAGTTGTTATCACATTTTCCTTCAATGTTTTTCAAATGCTGTCCATGCAAAGCTTTGGTTTTCCATCTATTTAATCTGTCATCCAGCAGTTTTTCCTTATATTCTGCCTTTATTTCTGTTAACTTTATAATGCTTTCTGTTTTCACAGCCTGCAGCAATTTTTCTGTACTTTGATTCATATAGTCATTCAAACTTCATTTTTCTTCTTCTACACCTTGGTGGATTTACAATAGCCCTCTGTCCCCTATTTTTCTTGGCAGGTACAAACTGTCGATGTCACTTTGTGGATGTAGAGCGTGGTGCATATTCAAAAGTTTACACGTTTTCCAGTCTAGGTTTTTCCAGTTAGCCAAAGTCCAGTTGATAATTCCAGCTGGGTAGCATATCACTGGGACTGCCCATGTATTAATGGCTTTAATTATGTTTCCAGCATTCACCTTTGATTTTAATATTTTGCAGGCTCTCCTGATGTATTCCTTTTGCGTTGACTCTTTGACTTTTCTATTCAAGATGTTATCTGCTTCCAATATGCCAAGGTATTTGTAACTGTCATTCTTAGTGCTTTCACAATACTTCCATTTCGCAGTTCTATTCCTTCTATTTTTCCCATTTTTCCTTGTTGCATGGATAATATAGCACATTTTCCAAGTCCAAAGTTCAATCTGATGTCACTACTAAACAATTGAACTGCGTTGAGTATTGATTCAAGTTCAGTGTGGCTTTTCGCATACAGTTTTAAGTCATCCATGTATAATTGATGGTTTATCTTGCCATGCTGGCTTGAGATGTGGTATCCCAGTTTTGTGTTTCCTAAGATTATAGTCAATGGAATTAATGCGATTTTGAACACTAGTGGTGAAAGTGAGTCCCCTTGGAAGAACCCTCGTCTGATGTTGATTTCACCAATGTTCTCCCCATTTGCTGTTAGGACTGTTTTCCAGTTTTGCATATTTGTTTTCAAAAATGTACAGATTTTTATTCTACCAGGTACAGATTTTTATTCTACCAGGTACAGATTGTTTTCCATCAGATGACTGAATACTGAATTTGCCAGTATTCTTGTAAAAAGTTTGAACGTTGTTGGCAGACAAATAATTGGGCAATAGTTGCTTGGTTCTGTGCTCTTTTCTGGATCCTTCATTATCAAGTATGTTCAACCAGCTGTTAACCATTCTTCACTTGTGGCATTTTGAAGCATTTCATCAAACTGAGTGGCCATGCAGTAATGGAGACTGGTGAGGTGTTTCAACCAGTATCCACGTAGCTCATCCAGGCCAGTTGCTCTCCAGTTCTTGACCTTCTTTACTTGTTTTGCAACCATATCGATGGCTATTACAATATTCTCCATTTTGTTTCATGTTGCTTGTTTTTGGATATCTTTGATCCAGGAGACAGTTTTATTATGTTCCACTGGGTTTTCCCACAGTTCTATCGAAAAGTTTAAAGTTTTTTCTTTACATGGGAAAACAGTAGTTTGGACTTGATTTTCGTCAAGTGACCGATGGATGAGGTGCTGGTTTCTTCTGAACTGGACAGTTTCATGATATTGTTTTATTCATCCTTCGTATCTTTCAATTTTCTTTGCTGTTGTTATCACATGCTGTTTTAGTTTTTCCATGATTTCCATTATTGTTTTTTCCTCCAAATTATATCTTTTGTATAAACTATTTTTCAGCTTTTTGTTCTTTAGTTTTCCTTCTTTCACGTATTTCAATTTGCTGACATCTCCTTGTAACTTTTTTGTTTTATTTTCAAGTCGATTTTTCCACTTTGGTATTCCAGTGGGTTTCTTTTTTGGCATTTTATAACCCAATTCTGCAGTTATAATGGCGGCTCTACTGTACATTAGTTGGTTTGTTTCATACAGTGTGCTGGATGGGATGGAAGTTAAAATGTTGTTCACAGCATTTAGTAGATCTTTCACTCGTTTGCTATGCACTTCACAGATGGCAGGCATTCTTTTTCTTTCTGTTTTCTTTGATGTGGTTTTCAATTTTTTCTTTCAGCATTTTCGCTAGATCACTTAGCTCTACACTTTCAAGTTGTTGCACAGGGGAATCTTCATCCTGTGTGGCGGCTTCTTCCGCTGGTTGGTAAGTTTGTTGGTCAGTTTGTTCAGGTGTTGGAATAATTTCTTCAGCCTGTTCATCATCATTACTTGTTTTCTTTTTAGCCAATGTTTCTAGATGTTGAATTTCCACATCTGTAAAAAGTTTATTACGGATGATGTAACGTCTTTGATCCATTAATTGTTGTTCAGTTACATCACTTTCCGGACGTTTTTCCTTCCACAGTTGCATCATTCTTTTTTGAAATCCCCTGGTTGTTGGTTCTGCCTGGTAGTAGCATTGGATGATTTCTCGATTTTCTTCGGTTGTCCAGGTTTTGCGCTTTTGTTCCAGTCGCTTTACAGTTATACGCTCTGGTTCCCCAGCAGTAACAACTGAGCCCTGTGGCCCATTTTTTGACAGATGTCCAGGAGCCATAGCATCTGACGCAGTCCTTGTTGACCCTGGGTTGTTTTATTATTATTATTATTATTATTATTATTATTATTATTATTATTATTATTATTATTATTATTATTATTATTATTATTACTACTACTGCTACTATTATTATACCAAGCCAAGTCCAAAAATGCCCAAGAATTTCTAGAAGCCTGGCACACTGACAAATCCATAGACATGTAGACATAGACATTAACAACATCTATAGATTATCACCCAGCCCAAAAAGGAACAAAAAGACCCAAGCACCTCTCCAATCAGCACCCAGATCAGTATAGATTAACTCCAAGGTTAATCTAATCAGACCAGCAATCAAGTAAACAAGACCCCAATCAAGAAACTGCCAATGAAGCCAACAGCAAACAGCCCAGCCAAAGAGTCTCTTAAGACCACCCCCACCAACACTGAAAGGCAAGCCACCAGAATATAAACTGACGGCAAACTGCACTCCTTACTAGCACTGATGATATTACTTAATTTGGGTAATGAAACGTCTGCAAAAAACAAGCAAGTTCAGAAAGCACCAACCCCCCACCCCCCAACTAGCCATATCACAACGCAGCCTTTGCACAATACGCTGTTAGGAGGTGGAATTTCAGCTTCGATTAATTATTTATTTATTTATTTATTTATTTATTTATTTATTTATTTATTTATTTATTTATTTATTTATTTATTTATTTATTTATTTATTTATTTATTTATTTATTTATTTATTTATTTATTTATTTATTTATTTATTTTTCTATACCGCCCTATTCCCGAAGGACTCAGGGCAATTAAGATAAAAATAGAATTAAAAAGAATTAAATTAATAATAGCCCAACAATAAAACAATGTTAAAACTTAAAACTAAAAACCCCCTCAGTCCGGGCCAGATAGATCGAAAAGCCAGGTTTTCAGGTCCCGGCGAAACGAGCGCAGGTCGGGGGCAGTCCGGAGTTATGGTTTAGTGCTTGTCTGAATCTAGCCAACTTGCTACTTCAGTAAAATCAAGTTAAAACACTCAAACGAAAACTGCTCGGTGCGGATAAAGTTACCCTTGGCCACACACTTGCCAACCAGATTTCATCCGAGAACGCATATACGATCCTAGCTCACCCATGGATGTTAAAAGGTCTTTTAAAATCCGAAATGGGGAAACTGGACTTCTTCTTATCTTTGTAAAGAATAATGGAGCTTATTCTCAAAAAAAAAAAAAAGCCAGCGTGGTCGCGGTGGGCGGATCGGGCGCGCCTGGAAGGGTGTGAAGGGGAGGAGCAGAGTCAGCTGGAGGGCGGAGTTACTTCTGGTTTTTCGCAGGTTCATTCCGAATCACTAGCTCTCAGGCGGCATTATTTGAGCGATGGCTGGAGCCAGGCACCTCAGCAAGAGTTTGGATGCCTTTCGGGGACTTTTCGGTAGCAGTTTGAGTCCGCGCTTTCCAACTGGAGCTCGGTAAGAAGGGAGCGCTAGAGGAAGAAATGGTGGTTTTTTTTGGGGGGGGGAGGCTCGGATGATCGGGAGATCCTGTCTTGTCTTCTCTTGATGCCGCTTTCCTTTTTCCCCAAACTGAATCTGGGCGAAGCGCGCTGCCAGGAGCAGGAAAGCAGGCGGGTCCCATGGCGGGAGGCTGGCTGGATTCGCATGATATATTAAACTGGGCTAGATATTTTGTTGGTGGGAATGCCATAGAAAAGGGATTCATTTAGCCAGAGCGTGTTTATGTGAAAGCTGCACCTCTCTTTTATTAAAGCATTAACGCTTGCTAAAGTATTAGGAAGACATGGAAATCCATTTTATTCTGATGGCCACCGTAACATTTCTGTTTGCAATGATGTTTAAGACTTAAAAACTTAAAGCAGATAAGCATCTGGGCATAGTACCACGGAATCCCGTGGGTTTATTTCTTCAGAGTAACAATTCTAAAAGATTCTTAGGTATCACTTCAGTGAACATTGAACAATAATCATAGCATATACTTAAACTAATATGTTCGTACACACACAGGATTCTTGAACTCGGGGATTGCTAAATATGTTAGGCTAAAATCCCGTAATCACTGAACACAGTATATAATTCCAATAATGTAAATCAATGAATCCATTGTGAGTTTCACTTAATTAACTTCTGAGGCTTAGGAATACATCTGCTTAGTATGATAATCAGTAGAATCATTCATTCAGTATAATGGATTTAATAGCCAGTTTGTTAAATATTTAATATAATTTAATAAATTATATTTAATACTTGGAATTGATGTAATTTAATAAAAATAAGCATTTTGAACCCCTCATTCTTCACAGTGAGACAATGATCAATTAAACCTACTCTCTATTAAGCTGCACTAAGTTCAGTGGGAATTATTTACCGATTCTCGAATTTAGATAACTTGATTTGTTTAATTAAATCTTTGAGTAATTCCCATAATAAAGCTAATTTTACTTGTAGCAGAATATAAATAAAACCTTAAAAGAAATAAAAACAAGTACAGAGTGAAAGCAAAATAAAACCAAATATGCTAAACAAGTCTTAAATATACAAATGCACTATTGGAAATGGAGAAAAGAATGCATCAAGGATTAAAATTGATTTTTCTGAATTCTCCAATTATTTAGAGAAGTACCGATGCCCTTTAAATGTTTCAAATAAAAAAGAAATAGTTACAGTCAAGTCTGAGAACTAAACAATACAAATATGCCTGTATAATTCTCCTAGAGGTGTTATAGGAGTGGATTTTCATGCTTTCTTCAAAGATTTTTCTCCCAGATTCTATATTTCCCTTCCTCCTTTCCTTTCCTCTTCCCTTCTTTCCCTTTCTCCTTCCCTTTCCTCTTTCCTTCCCTTCCCTTCCATTTCTTCCCCTCCCTTCCCCTCCCTTTCCTTTCCCAGGAATTATTTAAGATTGGCTAGTAGTTGTTACTTGTAATTGTAGCTGTTCATTATCTGGGAATTTTGGAATCTCATGACTTGGAGAAGGTTGAGGATTGCCTGCCAACTATGTTAGTCCTAAGGGAAGCTCTTATCAACAGCATTATCTGCCTTCAGATGAGAAATAAGGAAGCTCACCATTCCCTGTTCTCAGCTTTGCCATCTTTGATGTCTCCTTTTCTCTTTTCTACAGGATCATCCCCACTACTATGCCCAGTATGCTTCACTGGAGATGTTTAAGCTCTAGGAGGTTCCTTAGTTCTCTAATTATGAATTCATGTTCTTTCCTGGACTCCAGATCAGTTATGAGAAAGCAGGCCCGGTCCTTCCTCAATCTTGCAGCTCCTCTACTTGGTGCCAAACGCGTGGAATATACTGAAATCCGTCAACTCCCGTGAGTAGCTCAGTTCTAACTATGATTCTAAGCTAGTCCCTGGTTGAGGTCTCACTTGGTGGGATAGCGGTATTGAGATCTCACTTAATGAAACATAATTATCCAGTTGTCTGCTAGTAGTATCTATTGATCGCTTTTCCATGTAGGGAGTTTAGAATTTGGCTCTACTTTGGAACATTTGGTAATATGTAACCATATATTTAGGTCATTCCAGATATAGGTCTGTATCCACAGTGAAAATACTCTACGTCTTCAGAGGCATCCTTTTATTGATTACTTGGCATATATTAAAAATCTAAGAACTATGAAGAATCAAGTAAAAGAACTGATGGCTAGATTTTCATAACTTGTTAAGCAGATGTAGCCATATGCACATTTCTCATGTCCGGAGATTGTCCTGCCAAAATTTGGTGTGAAAGACCTTATTTTCATCCATTTATTTTCCCTGCCAAATAAAAGGACCTTTCCCTCAACCTGAAATGCTTGTTTTCACAGAAACTCTTGATCTTTTCCTAACTATTTGAGAAGCAATGATCAAAACTGGGTAATATTTCAGATACAGTTCACAGTTATCCATGGTTTAGTGCTAATAAAGGTTTGGAGGGTGATTTCACTTGATCCAAGAGTTTAAGCTTTCCTGTCTTTGTCTTTAATGCCGATTAATGCCCTGGTTTTTGCTCACCATTTCCATTACTTCTGCTCATGCAGGTACTCTGTTGACCAAATGTATGACATTGTAGCTGATGTTGGCAGCTACCAGCTCTTTGTTCCCTGGTGTAACTGCTCCCGCATAATTTCCCTTCACAACGAAGTCTCCAGGGCCGAACTGGAAGTGGGATTTCCTCCTGTGGTTGAGCGCTATGTCTCGGAGATCTCCTCAGTGCCTCACTGTCAAATCCGGGTAATGCATGATATTCGGATGGTTTAAAGTTCTGGTTACAAATTGAGTGCCTTGTTTTTTTCAGAAAGTGGCTGCATTCACAAGATGCTCTAACCCCCAAATTATTTATCCATGGTTCATTCAGTTAACCCAATCTTCTGGGCTGTAATGACACTTTGAATCAGAAACTAACAGAGTTATTTGGATTCAGATTATCTTATCAGACTGAAATGTGGTCAGCCATTTTGTGGATCAACCAGTTGTGTGTTTCAATTGTGTCGCTGTCATCTTGACTTTTTTGACCACTCTCCTGATTGTCCCTGAGGGATAATATTGTTAACCCAACCTGAATCTGGTTTCAACTATTGTAGCTGCTGCTTATGATTCATTTCCCCTTTCTTGGGCATTGCTCTCTTCACACACAAAGCAACAGCAGCCTGGGAGAAACTATATTATGTCATTGTCCTTTCAGAAAGAACATTGGTGTGCAACAGCTTATCAGTTGATGTGTGACAAACTTCAGCTAAGTCATCAAAGCCAAAATTGGATTCCCTTTTTTAACACATTAATACTGAGGTTTTTAATATTTCCTCACTTGAAGATTTGCTATAGTTGACCACAACCTGTTGCCTTCAGGATATACTGATGCTGAAGGCCATAATCTAATAATGTATGTGGAGCATACCAAGTTAGAGAATGCTGGTCTCCACATTCATCCTTTTTTTAAAAATGTATTTTTGTTACCCAAACCCTTTAATCTGAAAATACAAATTCCAGTATTGTTTTTCCCCTAGAGGTGGCATGATACTAATCCCTATCAAGAAATGTGTATCACCTGACATTAAGTTAGCCCCCATTCTGTGGGCCTTTCAGAATGCCTTTAGGTCATGGCTATTCTTTCAGGCAATGGGTTTTGATTAGTTGAGGCCAGATGGGTTGGTTACTACTTTCCTTGGTTGCCATGGTATGTCCCTTCTTGCTTTTCTTATTGCTTGGTCTGTAATTTTTAAATGTTGTTTGCTACCCAGAGTTTTGTTTGAGAGGTGAGAAACCATATAAATCTATTAAATAAAAATAATAAAATAAAATAAAATGTATATGTGAAATTCTATTAAGTCACAGTACCATACATGTTCAAAAATTCATCTATTTTGTTTTGTGCAATTGATAAGTGCCATAGTTGGGTCCTATGTCAAGAGTATTCAGTTGTCAAGTGATTCCAGTTTCCCTCTACCCTTCCCATATATATTGCAGGAAACGTTTTTGTTATGCAGTTATCTTGTGTGCCTTCCCCAGCCATGGCATCCTCAACTGAGTGGAATTGAACTCCCAAAATCCCAACAATGACCATAGTTGCTTGGAATTCTGGGTGTTGAAGGCTGCTTATCTGAAAAATGCTCTAAATTATCCATCATGTTTCTGGACACAGATCAGGTGGAGAGTTTCTCTGACTTTTTTCATGGGAAGAGGAATTTCTCCAAGTTTCTCAAATACAGGAGTCCTTTAAGATATTTCCCATTAGGGGCATTTCTTCCTGAAATCTTCCTTTGGAATTAGCCAAGATAGCTGCAGGTTGCAGGAAAACAATTCAGGACATTCATGCTCATCTTTTGGTTCCCTAATCATTAAATGATTGCACCTGTGAGAACTTTCTTGAATTTCTGTTGCTTTAAATAATTTCTAAAGCAAATCCTCTTTTGTTACTATGATTGAAAATAATGGGGGGAAAATAGTTCTTTAGATGCTAGCTTTACTAGCCATTCTGCCTGAGTTCAACGACCACCAGATTAATCCTACAGCAAAAGAGCTGTCAAGTGCAAGCTGGTTTTTTCCCTTTTTAAATGAGTTTAAACAAGCAGGCATTGATTTTGCTGATTTGTCTTATCTTTCAGGCTGTGAGTAAAGATGGGCAGTTATTTCGGCATCTGGAGACACTGTGGCAATTTAAGCCAGGACACACAGGACACCTGGATTCTTGCATGCTCAAGTTTTATGTAAGTGCCTTTCATATACTAGTTCCTGATAAAGGGGAGTGACTCCAAAACCAACAGAATATGGGGCAAGAATTTGTAAGTTGGCAAAGTCCAGTTTTATCACAAGTACAAAGGTTCATGTATACTAATTATTTCAGCACTGTAAATTTGTCACCAAATGATCAGTTCGCTTCATGTTTAGTTTTTGTGGTACTGATGTCCTGGTACTATTGTACATTTACTTAAGCAGGCGTAGATAGGTAAAACATGAAAAATCTTTTATATATACATATATGTGTCTGTGTGTGTGTGTCTAGGTGTCTACTTATGTGTGTGTGTCTACTTATGCAAACTGATTTTATTTCACCTCATTTCCAGGTCTCCTTTGAATTCAAATCCACCTTCCATTCGCAATTGGCTAATCTTTTCTTTAATGAGGTAGTCAAACGAATGGTCTCAGCCTTTGAACAGAGAGCAGAGAAGCTGTACAGCACTCGAACTGCAGCCCAGCCACACCAAGCAATTCACTGCACGTGATGATGGTTTTGGGAATACTAAAGAGTCCACCTTCCTGATCTCATAAAGCAAACTCTTATTTTTTGCTCACATCTGTATCCCTTCTTGGATGTTTTATTCATGGACCTGACATTATTTATGCCTTTTTACCTTGCAAAAATAGGGACGCGGTGGCTCAGTGGGTTAGGACGCTGAGCTTGTCGATCAGAAGGTCGGCAGTTTGGTGGGTCGAATCCCGAGTGCCGTGTAACAGAGTGAGCGCCTGTTACTCATCCCAGCTTCTGCCAACCTAGCAGTTCGAAAGCACGTAAAAATGCAAGTAGAAAAATGGGGACCACCACAGTGGGAAGGTAACAGCGTTCCGTGTGCCTTTGGCGTCTAGTCATGCCGGCCACATGACCATGGAGGCGTCCTCGGACAAGTGCTGGCTCTTTGGCTTTGAAACGGAGATGAGCACCAGCCCCTAGAGTCGGAAACGACTAGCACGCATGTGCAGGGGAACCTTTACCTTTACCTTGCAAAAAAAAAAACCCCTCTCAAAGGTGCACATTATTTAAATGATTCTGCTATTTTATTGTATGTTTTGATCTTATATAAATTATTGGATATTTAATTATGCTGTTGTAAGGATGACACTTTGTTACAATGAAGATCCCCGACCATCGTTGAAAACCACAAATATTATAATGGAATTTTAAATTATGTTTGAAACAGAAGAAGATGGGATTTTTTTATGCTTCAGGTTTTCCCAAAGTGGCATATTTATTCACTAAATAATTTCTTGAAATATATGGAAAATAGAGCTATCTAGCTAAACACAACTTTCTTTTCCTTCAGTGGCATTCACAGAATAAGTTCCTACACTTTTCCCCCCTTTTTTTGGTTAAGTCTCTCTTCTATATGGCATGGGATCAATCTTTTGTTTCTTTCCTTGGAGTAACTACTTTCCTTTCAGATTAATTCAAACTACTCTAAAATCTATTGAAAAATGGAATAAAAAAACGAGGTGGGCAATGAATTTTTCTTTAGTAGCTCACAAGAAGTTACTAAAATGAGCAAATTGATCAAAAAGTGCTTCTTGTGAGTCAGCCTTTCTTTTACTCAAAATTTTCTGGGTAGAGGCTTTTGTGAATAGCAGCAGCATTTAGCCTAATGCTGTTAAGTAACTGAAAAACTGCAACTATTAGTCTAGGCTGGCCATATAGGAGTCCTAGCAGCTACATAGACAGTGATGCAATCTAACCTCTGATCTCTTGAAAGGAGGTTTTATACCTGAATTGCCTGGATAGAAGCAGGTGATTGCCCAAGACAGGAATTGCTGACAAGGTTGGGTTTAGTTGCAGCAGAGGTGACGCCACCAAGCTGACTCTGACTCCCACTCAGATGGCGTAATTGCTTAAGCACAGGAGAAAAACTATCACTTGTGCCAAAAATGGCAACTTCCTATTCTGAGGCAGTCCAAGTGACGATATCCTGGAAGATAAGGGAATCTTTGCTCAGGGTTCCCTAGAAATATGTAGAATGCAGAACTAGGGAGAAAAATTAAGAGAAAATTTGTATCTCCTCGATGAAACATAATTGTGCGTGTTTGCATTATATGTCAAAACCAAAGTTAAAACTGAACTGTTTATTACAAACTACCCAAAGCCATATGCATTAAGCTTCCATTATTCTGCCTGTTAGTACATATTTATCAATATAATATGGGCAACATTTTAATAGCACTTGACAATTATGTCTGCCAGTGTGTTCACAGAAAAAAGTGACAATAAAGGTTATCTTATCTCAGGACAGATCTTCCATAAAATATAGTTCAGCTGTAACTTGCTGACTTACCTGCTTTTTAACTGGCATTCCATATACTAACTACCAATTGTTTTCTGTTTGCCGTCTCAGAGTGGCAATGGGCAAGTAACTACTATCAGTTTCACTAGACAGGGTCAGTGGGAGCTGGGGGTGCAAAGAGAAGACTGCTTGGGGCTGCAGGTTGCCCCTTAGGTACTAAAGTAAAACATTTCAGGTCTAATGAACCAATTTTTGAGCACTGATCTTATTAGCAGCAAATTGTCAAATAGAAGACTTGCAGTACGGCTAATTTTAAAGCAAGTGAAACAGAACTCCTGCTCTCTGGGAAGATTCACCAAGGCAAGAGGGATATAATGCTCAGAGCCTTGGTGGAGCAGTGGGCTAATGCCTCCTTAAGTAACACCAGCTGCCTGCAATTAGTGCAGGTTCGCATCCCACCAGGCTCAAGGTTGACTCAGCCTTCCATCCTTCCGGGGTAGGTAAAATGAGGACCCAGATTGTTGGGGGCAATTAAGCTGACTTTGTAATAATGCCGCTTGGGGTGTGTGAAAGCCCTAATAAGCAGGCATATGCATAGAATGAAGGCTACTGCTAAGTTTGTAAAGCCGCCCTGAGTCTTCGGAGAAGGGCGGGATATAAATGGAATTAAAATAAAAAATAAAAAATAAATTTCCTTTTCCAGGCTTTACCAACATGAATAAAAACATGTAAGGGTCCTCCAGCTCCCCTTCACTTTAATAAAGTTTCCACAGTAGGATGTCTCGAAGCATTAACCCCAAGTCTGATTTCCTGATGAGTTCTGTCTCTTCTTCCATTTCCACAATGGACTCCCATTAGGTCTGTGGCTGAGTATGAAGGTCAGTCTTTTGCACAAAATCTTCTTTATGGGTGCCATCACAGTAGGGAGGATTCTTAGTATATTTGCACCCACATAACCAGGCCTTTTTCGATTTTTCAGCTGTGAATCTCAGGGGAGAGATTTCTGGGGAACTTTTGTTATGGGTTCCATCACAGAAGGGCTGTTAGATACATACAAAACCAAGACTGTAAACAAACCTAACAAAAGAAAGCATTGCCTGTCTATGAATTTTATATTTTATAGTTGCATTTTTCCCCCTCAGATTAAAATAACAACACCACCCTAACCTGGGAAGTCTGAAGAGGCAAGTTTGTTTTGGAATCTTTTTTTTTAAGCTTTTATGTGTTTTTAAAACTTTGTATTAGCAAAAGGAGAAGTGGCTTCTTCAAACTCAGCCAATATAACTATTGCAATAGTGGATTGACCCTCTGCCCAGATTTGTTAAGACAGTGGATTCCAAGTTCGAACCAAAATGAAGATAAAAGAAACCTGGAGTAATGCTGCAAGTCTACCTGCTTTTGGCTATGTCCACAAGCACACCAGGCATAGCGTTTCTCTGCTATTAAGTCCACTGGAAAAGGTTCCTTGGCTGCAACCACTGGTTTGACTGATGAAGCTGAAAGAGCTGAGCAGCTTCTTACCTGCAATCAGGCAAGCAAGAAAGCATTGGCCGTATAAAAAAAATGAGATGTCCAATTAACTAATGCCATCCTTTATTAAGTTAAAAAGCTCAAGGCATGCAGTTGAAAATAGGGAGAAGTACACATTTTTTTCCTCTTCCACTCCTTTCTGCTGTGAGGAGATGCAGAAATTGAATATAGCAGAACTAAGGTACAAATATATTCACCTACCCATTTTCTACCTTGAATGTTCACTTCCAAAGTCATCTTCTGGTGCACTCAACATCTGATTGCTGCATTTGTCTTAACTAAATATAGGAAGTTCTTGACTTATGATCATAACCGATTTCCTTTGTTAAACAAGACAGTTAAGTGCATTCTGCCCCTTTTTATGACTGCAGCTAGGTTACTTACAGGGTTGTTAACTGAGCCTGGTTTCCCCACTAACTTTGTCAGGAGGTCACAAAAGGTGATCGCATGACCCCAGGACACTGCAACTATCAAAAATACGTGTCAGTTGCCAAGCGGTTGAATTTTGATCATGTGACCACGGGGATGCAGCAATAGCCATGTAAAAAATGGTCATACGTTACTTTTTTCAGCGCCATTGTAATTTCAAATGGTCACTAATGAATGGTTATAAGTTGAAGACTACCATAATAGATATATTTTGAGTTTTGATATGTGGCCCACGATTTGATATCCTCATGATTTTATTCCCTGATTTATACTCTGCTTTATTTTGTGTAACTCAAGACAGTTTACATTATTTCCTCTGATTTTTCCTATAAGAACCCTGTGAGTGGGTTGGGCTGAGAAAAATCGATTGGCTCAAGTCACTTGGGTGACCTCCATGCCTAAGAAAGGACTAGGCCAGCATCTTACCTGCTACATCTAATTATCTCATAAAGTCGTAACGCTGCTGGAATATGGACCGAGGCTTCCCTGTTCTGACTTGCTAAGCAGCTTGATTTCTACTTGGAAAGAGCAAAATGAAGGCTGAAGTGCTGCTTGTTATTCAGTTGTTAAAGTCATGTCTGATTCTTTGCCACCCCATGGACCATAGAGCAAGACAGACCCCACTACCCTCCATTGCCTGATTCTGCCGTAACTCATTCCCACTGTGTCAGTAAAATTATCTTATCTCATCGTCTGCCATTCCTTTCTTGTTGTGTATGGGGTTTGGGTGACAACATAGCAACAGCGCTACTTATACCACCAGGTGGCGCTGTACCGGGACTGATGCGGATTGGGCGGTCTTGGCGGGAATACCAGGTTCAAATGGATTGGCTAGGTGGATACCTGGCCAGGTATATATAAGGACTCAGGTAACCCCAAAGGTTGAGTACAGTTTCACCCACAATTAAAGAGCTGCTTGCTGTACTCCTCTGCCTGGCGTCTTCCATGCGGTCTAGAACCCACTACACAATACTTCTCCTCTTGCCTTAAATTTTTCCCAACATCAGTCTTTTCTTCTCAGTTGGTGGTCAAAATAATTGAGCTTCTGTTTTAGTATCTGTTCTTCCAAAAGATAGTCAGGATTGATTTCCTTTAGGATTGAGAAGTGGTTGCAGGCATATATAATAATAATAAAACTTCTGTTAAAGGAGAGATGGAATTTTTGTGACCTTCTAGATACTGCTGAAGTACAACTAACTTTCAACATTCTCCCTTCCCTTTGTTTATGGCTTATGGCAAACTCGCCGCATCACATGACCTGTCGTGACATCGCAACTGTTTTTGCATTGTTGGAGCTGGGTGGGCACGGCCTCCATATGATGTAACCAGACCGCGGGGCGGCAGTTTGACACCTTGGCTTATAGTGTCAAAAGTTGATCAAAGTTCAAGTTCAGCAACTACCAGAGACCCATGTTTTCCATTCCTGGCAAAGTGTTTTGATAGAACCAAAAACTCCAAGTGTTTTTATATAAAAGTGTTTTTTTACATAACACAACTTATTCCTCTAGGAATCGCTACCTCCCGTTGTGTCAGGACTTTATTATTTCTCATCTTATGTGAGAAAATCCACACTGAAGCCAGTGAGAATCATGTTTGAAAAGGCATGTATGGGAAACGCACATTCAACTGTGCCCTTGTTTATTTTTTTAACTATCTTTTGTGGTGTATCATTTCTCATTTTAGCCTTTGGCCCCATCATACCTGTCTGTTCCTAACCACAATGAGGCCAACATGACATTATGCAACTGACCTGTCATACTTGCGTCATGTTACACTGAAGTACATAAGAGGTTGTGTTTGCACTAAGACAATGTAAAATATATTTCATCACTTGCCTACTCTGAATACGGCATTAAGAACTGTTTGGTAAACTAGGAAAGTTTGCTCTGGTGCACTCCTAGGAAATCAGTGTTTGGATGTCACTTGTTTGGGTGTCATTTTAGGATGGACCTATATAAAAGCTATTCTTTTAGAGCCTGAGAGATAGACTCCATGCTCAAACACAGGAGATAGTCTAGAGTAAAATAATTCTGCACATTATACCATGCCAGGGACACTGAAGTAAACACTGTACTACAGTATTTTTATTTTTTTTGAAATGTTAACGAGTCAAAAATAAATCCCATTTGGCGTTCACTGTTTTTCTATATGAAGGTCTGCAGCAGACTCACTTGCCCTACATATATCCTTCTCTACAGACATCTCAAGAAAATGTTCAAAAATTGCATTTCGGCCTCTGTATGGAAAAGCAACACAAAATGAAAAGTCATTGAATTTCGGGGCGTAGGAAAGGAGACGGGGGGGAGAGGGGCCTCCGGCAAATTTCCAGTTTTCTGTGCTTACCTGCGAGAAAAAAAGCCGACAGAAGGAGCCTGCTGCTGACGCCACGAGACCCCCGGTTTTGTGCAACCCGGGCATGGTTGGCAAACAAGCTCCTCCCTCCACCCGGGTCACCTTCTCGGCAGCGCGCCGCAACCGCGCGCCAGGAAGCGGTGTGTGTGTGGGGGGGGTGTGACATGCCAAGCCCCGCCCACAATTGGTGGAGAAAGGTTCCGAGGCAGTGAGAAAGCTTTTGCAACCTGGTGGCAGCTGTGTATGTGTGTGAGAGAGATTGAAATCTGAGACATCCGGGAAGCGTCGGTGATTAGAGTTGGGCGGTTTGGTTGCATTCGTGTGTCAAAAGGCTTGATTGCAGCCTTTTGCTTCTTTTGCCACTCAAGACTTCATTAACGTTAGGAACAAAATGACAGTAGAATGAATAGCTTTTAAGGGGTATAAATATTTGTGCACTTCACCTACTAATAATAAACGAATAAACGAATAAACCTACCTTAACGTCGGATTCCTAAATGTCTCCTATCCCATAAATAGCAGAAGTAGAATATTAAATACCCCCTTTGATATGGCACTGAAAGCATTGTATCTAAGTATAGGACGTGAGAAAAACTACGTAAGAATGAAAAATGTCAAAGAGGAACTGGTGAAAACGAGGTGTAAATGAGCGTCTCTTGAATGTATTTCCACTTATTTATATCGTATGTAAAATAAGTAAGATCTTGGAAGATACTGTTCCTTAAAATGTTCTAAGAGAGGAGAACAGAAAAAACCTCATTTGGTCTGATTCTTGCTGTCTTCAAAGTACTTTAAGAAATAGTTAAGTATTTGTTTAAAAAGGAACATACACTGGGTTTTGATGGAGTATCATTAGCTACTTAATTTCCACCCCCACCCCCCATTGCTCTAAGTTCAATATTGACATAATTTCAGATAGAAAACATAGCCAAGATTCCCATTTCAACCTAATATTTGTGTTTTGCCAGAAGTGTATTTTGTCCTCTTGAAACTTAACATTAAGAAAACCAAGATCATGGCATCCAGCCCTCTCAATTCCTGGCAAATAGATGGGGAAGAAGTGGAAGTAGTGACAGATTTTATTTTCCTGTGCTCCAAGATCACTGCAGATGGGGACTGTAGAGAAGAAATTAAAAGACACTTGCTCCTTGGGAGGAAAGCCATGGCAAATCTAGACAGCACACTAAAAAGCAGAGACATCATCCTGCCAACAAAAGTGCGTATAGTCAAGGTTATGGTCTTCCCAGTTGCAATGTATGGCTGTGAAAGTTGGACCATAAGAAAGGCTGAGCGCCAAAGAATTGAAGCCTTTGAACTATGGTGCTGGAGAAGACTCCTGCGAGTCCCTTGGACTGCAAGGCGATCAAACCGGTCAGTCCTAGAGGAGATCAACCCTGACTGCTCTTTAGAAGGTCAGATCCTGAAGCTAAAACTCAAATACTTTGGCCACCTAATGAGAAGGAAGGACTCACTGGAGAAGAGCCTAATGCTGGGAAAGATTGAGGGCAAGAGAAGAAGGGGACGAGAGAGAATGAGGTGGCTGGATGGAGTCACTGAAGCAGTAGGCGTGAGCTTAAATGGACTCCAGAAGATGGTAGAGGACAGGAAGGCCTGGAGGAACGTTGTCCATGGGGTCGCGACAAAACAACATTTTGTCCTCATATAATTAAAAACTTCTTTCTCTCCAAACATTTGGAATTTTTCTGATGCTCAGTTTTGTAACTTATAGTACTACCTGGTTGGGGATGCATGATGCGTTACATAGACTTCAGCCTCTGGGAAAAAATAATTTGGATTTTGATTTCCAACATTTATGTTTTCTGCTTTTAATAATTTTACTGCTTTTACAGGCTTAATGCTTTTTATTGTTATGTTTTTATTATTTATAGTGCCTTGTTTTTAAACTTTGTTGCCCAGGGTCACATATGTGTGATGGTGGCCAAATACATTTACCAAATGAATAAATAAAAAATATATTAATTTCTACTGTAATTGGATGTTTCCAAAGCAAAGAAATAGCAGTCAACATTATTTGATGAAAGATGGAAATTAGTTTTTTTAAAAAAATATTTCCTTTATAATTTATGCCACAAAGGTAAATAATTATTTTATCAGCATCCTCAAAAGGGATATGAAGTCACCCAGACTGCGGGATATACAGGCAGTCCTTGTTTAGTAATTGCCTCATTTATTGACTATCTGCTGTTAAAACAGTGATGAGAAAATAACTTTTTACGACCTTTGCAGACCTGTAAAGGAAAAGAAAGTTGAAGTAAGATCACAAGCCCAGTTTCACTTAGTGACCACTTCACTTAGTGACAAAGTTGTTGGTCCCAATTGAGTATGATTTGTAAATTCCTGTTGGTTGCCTCCAGCATTGCTTTATTGTTCCATCAGCTGACCTCATTATAACCTTCATGTTTTTTCTGTTTTTTTCTTTCTATTAAAAATCAGGCCAGAGGAAAAGACTTAGAATAATTGCACAACATGATTTGGTTTAATCTGAATGCATCCCCTGTTGCACAAAGTTTCATGGGATTTTGTGACTGTGAAGATACAACTTTTTTTCAGGCATGGGCTTTAGCAAATATGGTCAGAAGAATGCCATAACCTAAATAAGGTTTAGTTCTTTTAAAAGACAAAAGGCAGCTTTCTGAGGGGAGATAAGCAATTCCAGAGTAGAAAGAAGGTGGAAAACTAAGATTATTCTTGTTCAACTCCAGATTAAAGCTTGGCGTTTCCAGAAAACTAAAATAAAATTTTAATATGATGCTCCAATAGAAACCAGTAGATTATTTACTCAGAGATCAGGCTCTGCTCAAAAGGTGATTGAGAACAGAATTCCTAATCTGCTTTAGAGATGGAAATTATGACTGTTTTATTTAGGGAACACTAGGGGAAAACTCCTGAGTTTTTGCAGGACATACTCTCAAAGACAGTAACTCTTTGCTGATGCCCCCAAACCAAACAGGGTTGGAGCATTCTGGGCTGGGGAATTCTAGGAACTGAAGTCCATCTTAAACTTGCCAAGGTTGAAAAAAACTGATGTGTAACATTGCCTGTGTTTCCCAATGCACATACAGATATACAAGAAGAGTGGGGACCAGAGAAGACACTTAGATGTAACATGTCACTTCACTACCCACAAGGAAATACAGATGCCTCCTATAGCCAGTAAAGAGATTGCAAAGAATTGTAGAAACCATGTTTTGCATTCTTTCCCTATCTTTTCTTAATTGAATGATACTTCCTCTCTTAATTTGCATCTGTGAAGCAGATGCCTCTCTGCTTCCATCCAAATCAAATCATGCTCATCTGAGGACCCAGCCTGTTTAACACACCCATTTCCATGTGGGAGTCTCTTCCTCTTGGCACAATTCCATATGGCTGTGGAGTGTATGAATACTGTAGCATATGTCTGATCACAAGACTTTCTTGATCACAAAGAAGTCACTCACATAAGATTCTGTGTTTGTGGGTGTACAGTATATATTTTAGGATGAAAGAAATTAAGAAAAGGATCTTTAGTTGCTCTTGCACATTGGGATAGTATTCTCTGAGGGAAAAATGTAAAATTCTTTATGGGATTTTACAATAATGGCATCCTTTGAAGTCTGCTGCCAACAGAACCTGAGGCAACTTCCTCTAGGGAATGAGGTTAAACGCTTAAACATATTTTTGCTGCTATGTCATGGCTATTGAGAATTTTGCAACTCAGATTTTCTAGCACTTGTAATATCTTTTTCAATGAGATGTTTCTTTGATATTATTCAATAGATATCAAATTGAACATCTTGGATGCTTCCAAATGGATTCTCTGTGGCTATTCCCAACTTGAGTTCTAAAGAATCTAAAACCTGGCTGATAATAGCCAACAGGGCAGAAGAAAGATATTTTTGCCTGCACTCTACACTTTTGAATCCTTTGTAGTACACAATATAGAAGAGAACCTATTCTCAGAGTTTCCAGAAAATTGACTATCTAGCCTTCCAATATTACAGCTCTCTTTTGAAGGGGGAATTCTAAAAACTCTTATAGTAAAGGTAAAGGTTCCCCTGCACGTGCATGCTAATTGTTTCCGACTCTAGGGGCCAGTGCTCATCTCCATTTCAAAGCCGAACAGCCAGCGCTTGTCCGAGGACATCTCCGTGGTCATGTGGCCGGCATGACTAGATGCCAAAGGCGCACGGAAGGCTGTTACCTTCCCACCGTAGTGGTCCCTATTTTTCTACTTGCATTTTTACGTGCTTTCGAACTGCTAGGTTGGCAGAAGCTGGGATGAGTAATAGGCGCTCACTCTGTTATGCGGCACTCGGGATTCGACCCGCCAAACTGCCGACCTTCTGATCGACAAGCTCAGCGTCCTAACCCACTGAGCCACTGCATCCCCTTAAAAAAAAACCTCTTATAATTGGGGCTAAATCGGAAACCAGTATATTGAAAATATCTAGGATCAAAATGGAAATGGATTTGCGATAAATTCAAAAAATAAAAAAAATGCTGATATTGTTTATGTATAAGAAATGCATATAAAATTAGGTCATACCTAATTGTCAGAGCAGAAAAAAAAGGACAAGACGGGGCTCAAGGTTGATTCAGTCTTCCGTCCTTCTGAGGTCAGTAAAATGAAGACCCGATTGTTGGGAGCAATATGCTGACTCTGTAAACAGCCCAGAGAGTGCAACATACTATATATACTATATACCAGGGGCCCCCAACCTGTGGGCCGGGGCCCGTTATTGGTCCGTGGCCTGTTGCCACTGGGCTGCAGGAATAGCTGGTGAGCACACGCACATGTGCACACACCCTCCCCACTCGCTCTAGTGTCATTGTGTTGGTGCTAGTGGCCCCATTTGTGCATGCGTGGAGGTATTAGTGCCGCCGCCAGTGTCACACGGGCACTAGCGGCCCATTTGGGCATGTGCACGGGTGCTACTTGTTTGCGCTGTGGGTGCATGTCCGTGCACATTTCCCTCCTCCTCCCTTTCCCAAAAAGGTTGGGAGCTCTGCTATATACTATAAATATACTACATACATACCTAGACTTATATACCACCTAGAGAGTGCACTATAGGGCCATATATAAATTTAAGTGCTATTGCTATTTTGCTGTGGCTAAAAACAGCAATAAACCTAGCAATCTCACCTCTAGCTTCACCTTAAAATTTATTCTGGATATAATTATGCGTAAAGTGTACTTGTGGATGTGGATACAGATATCATGTATTCAGACTCCTGAAACAAGCTAGATACAGCAAGAATTATTTGGTAGAGGCCAAAATTTAATATAGTTGATGTACGTATGGATTGTTGGAAGAATAAAAAGTGACCTCGAGAAAGAAGGAGGGTTTTTAAGACAAATGACAAAATTTGAAATGTTTATATAGAAATAAAATTGCCTGTTAGGATGTACATATAAATTTCTATTAAAATAATACAGAAACAGAACAAGATTATATGATAAAATGGATGCAGAATTTTAAAGAAACAATTACAATGGGAGGATTTACAGAACAGTTCAATAAAATTCACTTCAAGCTATAATGTAAGAGAAAATTGGAAGAAGATAATTGCATTAGTGTTTCAGACACAATTGTTTGTTTTTTTCTTATATTTGCCATAAGAGAAGTAAAAAGGCCATTCAACAGTCATCACTCATGTTTATAATTAAAAGAAAACCCAGGATGGTTTTATTACTTTTCTGATTTTGATATTAATATTTATTACAATAAGAACAGTCAAGCAGCATGGAAAAAATATATCTTAGCTACATTAACTTGATTGCCAAAAATATACACATCTTTTCCTTTATTTAATTAAAAATTACAACAACGGAGAAGGGGGAAGTGTTAGACACAGGCAAAGTACGAAAATTGAAACATCAGCATCAAAAGATGGGTAAAGAAATATACCCCAGTGCAACCAAATGTGGAACTTAAGTCATCTTTTAAAAATTATTTCTGTACTCTTCTTGCCAAAAAGAGATTCTGATACTCTTCTCTAGTGCTCTTTCAAAGCACATCCCAAGTCATTTTAAACGTAACTTTTTACCATGAATCTTAAATCCCATGATAGCTTTCTGTCACTAAAAATTTAAAATAATTTTCAACTTTCAGGCTGGGTTAAAGTCATACATTATGACTGACTTGAATTCACACAACACACTAAAATCATAAAACATAACTGATAAACCACATGGGTGGGGTTCACACAATGCACTAAGCAGCAAATAAGTAAGTCATAGTTTGGCTTAGTATGGTGGGTAAACCCCAGCTCCATTTCTGGGATACTAATTCAGGCAACCAAGTTTGAAAGACAGGTGGTTCCTCTGGAAAATTTGCAGAGTTAGCAATCAAATGAACCATAATATGCAGAGGATCTCTGTGAAGAAGAGCTAAAGAGGTTGTTTTTTTAAAAAAATAAAATAAATAGAAGAAACCTCAAGGGTCAAGTGGTCAAACCCCATGCCCTTGCATTATAACAACTATTCTTTGAGAAATAGTCATCCAGTAGGGCTTGCACATTGAAAATAATTTAGAAGTGCTTTTGATCTTGGATAAGCACAGCATTTCTCTGCTGCTCATTAAAACAGATTAGACTGGAACTCTATCACTGGGGATGGGAAATGAGGCGTAACCCTCTATTTTTATTTTTTAACCTATGGTTATAATTCTATACAAATTGAAATTAACTCCCATTAAGTTCAGTAGAATTTGTTACTGTTGAAATTTACACACGATTGCCCTCCATATTATTTCCCAATTACTACCTGTTCTTTTAGGAAAAATCTATATGTATCACATATGCTATTTTTATAACAAGACAAAGATCAGAAACAGTAGAAATAAAAAAGAGTAAATTATAATACTTCAATTGTACAGTTTAAGTTCTGTTTTAGAGAAGATCTCTAGTTTAATATGCACTGTCTTTTACTGGTTGGGATAAATAGAAGTTTGTAAATCGAGAAGTTGAGTAAGATAATTTTTCTCATGGAATTAGAATTCAATATACTAGCTGCATTCACTCATATAATAAACTATGTTTATTATACCTGTTCACAGAAACCAAGTATGGATAGCTTAATTTGACAGATGCTCAGAATATGGTATATTGCAAACAAATCAACAGCAGAGACTGGTTTAAATCTGAATTTCCAATTCATGCTAACCTAACCATGCTTGGTCTGCCTTCCAGCTGGCAATCACAAACTGGTTGCATGCAGTTCATTCCGATCACGGTTTCTTTTGTATGTTTACTTTGCACACTTTTTTTTATAACTCCAATAACAAGACTCTGAGAAGCTCACATAAATTAGAATTTCCAAGCTTGCATGGTCACTAATTATTAGTCACAAGATTAAAAATCAACAAAAAAAGTTCTTACCACAACACATTAATCAGCCTATGTGATTAAATAAAGCCAGACAACAACCACTAGCAAAAAACTAGCATTTTCTGTAACTTTGTTGCCATCTAGTGGTCATCTATTTGCAGAGTGGAAGAATAGCCCTGTTGAGTTAGAAATTCTATTGAACACCAGGGGATAGAAGGTTTCAAACACAAGGGGGAAGGGCGAGGGAGAGAGGAAGGGAGGGAGAGAAGGATAAGGGGGGGGGAAGAAAGGTTAAGCAGGGTCTTCAATAAAATTTGGGTGGAGATTCCAATCTGCCCATAGATGTCTCTATCATCATACTAACTGCATGTCACATCTGATGCAGTAAAATAAAGCATCAGCCATTATCACGTTGAATGATTCTAGAACTTAAATGCACTTTGTATTTTTTCAAAAGAATATCCAATGCTGTTTTAAAAAGCATTCTGCAAGTAGACAACAGCTGAAAAAAAAAACACCCTGTAGAGTGTTCCCATAAATCTGATTGCTTTATAACTGATTTTGTACTCTGTAGCATTTTGTCAGTGGCATACCTTCCCTTCACCCATTCTCCAGAGACATCCATAATGTTTTCAAAA
The DNA here is from genome assembly GCF_964194415.1 of Vipera berus. Lineage (NCBI taxonomy): Eukaryota > Metazoa > Chordata > Lepidosauria > Squamata > Viperidae > Vipera > Vipera berus. The sequence continues at coordinate 37,162,664 of NC_138205.1, read as the reverse complement.
CCAAATTTGCAGATCCCCAGGGCTGCTATCCTGAATATCAATTGCTAAGAGATGAACAAGAGTAAACAGATCACACAAGGGCTGTAAAAATCAAGATGACCATTAGCTGGCAGCAAAGAGATAAATGTTTGAAGCCACTTACTGGCCATCCAATATGGCAGGTCTAAAGGGGAAACGTCTGATTCCTATTTCCAGCAATGGCTTGTTAGGCATCTTGGCTGGAATTAACATTCCAGAAAGAAGCAGAAACAATTGCTGGTAAGATAGGAAAAATGGATTGGGATGGTTTTGATACTTTAAAATGTTTCAAGTTTTGATACTTTAGAATGCTTTTGAAACACCAAAGTACAATGAATGTGCTTTCTTTTCTTCATTTCTTTGCTTGTTAAATTTATAGCCTGCTTTATCTACAGGAGCAGAGAGTGCCAACATGGAATTCTTTCCTCCATTTTTTTTTGCAATACTTTTCAGGCGTAGATTAAATTGAGAGATAAGTGATTGGCCCCAACTAACTCAATGGGATTTCTTCAAAAATTTAGCCAATACTGTATAACATGTTAGCTGTTTAACCTCCATACCTTCCTAGGCTGGTTTCTTTAAGAGAAGTGATTAGCAAAGCTAGAATTCTAGGATCAAACACACTTTCAGGTTAATATATGAAGTGACAAGTATGATACAAAAACTCTTAGAGGGAGGAAGGAAAGAAAACTAGAAGGTCCCTCCAATTCATATAGTTAAGAAGACAATGGGCTGTAAAAAGAATCCAGTATGTTTTGCTCTCTGAATAAACTTTATCCAATCAAAAATATACTCCTTTGAGCACAATTCCTTAATGGCAGAAGTAATTTGCCATTGTCATCTTCTGACCATATTTCTATGACTTATTCTAAATTTTCTGAGCCCACTGATTTCTCTAACTGAAAACTGAGTGACTGGTGTTGTATTTGATTCTGTTTCAGGCAAGCGCTGTTTCACATCCAACAATCCTTTTTAAAGACTTTCAGGTTTATCTGAACTAATGCTTGCTTGGGACTTTTTCAGAATTGCACTTGATTTTTATGTGTTACATACAGTGTTCCTGGAGAGACAAGGATGTGGTATACCAGACAGTTCCACAAGCCAGCCTAGCCTCCAGATGGCTTTTTCCTTGATGCACAGTATAACTTTTTCTCAAATGTAAATATAATGTCTATACAACCAAAATGCCTAATGCAGCTCTATAAGGTTTCTATTGCTGAAGAAAATTGCCGTATCGAGTTCTCTATTTGATATCCATGGGAAGAGAAATGGAGCCATGTAAAAGCACTTATTCCTTACATTATCCAAGAGAGGTCTTTTCAGCCTTTCAGATAACCTTTAAGCACCAGCTGCTTATTTTTTTTCTTCCATATAATATGATAGAAACCTGTCTGGTCATGAAATAGTAGGGCTGTCAGATTCAGGCTTCAAAAATCCAGAAACCACTAAAAATGTACACTTTCCTCCCATCTAATAGTGATCTGGAATTTTGCATCTTACATTTGGAAACCCCCCTCCCAATGGGATATTCTTAGGATGCTTTCAGAAAGCATCCTAGTTGATCTTTTGGGTGCAGACATGTCTTAAATATTGTGCTTCTCAGCTGAATGTGTAGCCTTGAGTGCAAGAAGCAATAGTATTATTGAGTCATGAATGTAATTCTACCTTATGGATTCTGCCACTTACACTTCACTGGGGACTCACTATTGCTACTGCGTGGATATCAACCCTACAAGGTAAACCAGAATAAGAATCCAATGCCATATAGGACTGAATTACTTTTATGGTGACAGCTATAACTACAGAAACCCGCAAGTCTGTATATGCTTCTCCCCTCCCTTTATCTTCGTGCTAGGGAAGGACTGAGACATTAACTCAAACTAACGTGTTGGAAAGGATTCAAAATATGCCAGCCTGATTATTGCCTTGGCTGTCATTCTTTTTCCTGCCCTTCTCTATGTCCTCTACATTAGTCTTCAGAAATCAGGTGGGACAAACTAAACTACATGAGTAAATATCTCTATCCAGATGAATTGCCTACCAGGAACATTTGATACATAAGATCACAAATTGAATTCTGTCTTAGTATCACCTGCTCCCCAAATGCAGAATTATCTATTCCTTGTTGATTTTCAGTTCAGTTCATACAACTATTGTAGATTAATGGTTCAGGTGTTGGACTGGACTAGGAAGACTCAGACCAATAGCAATAGCAGACCATGATCACTATTGCTCATTCCAATCTATCTCACACTTTTGTTATGTGAAGAAAGAAAGAGGTGATCTTCATGTATTTTACCTTGACCTTCCAGAGGAAATATGGTATATAAATGTAAAGATGACTATATGTCTGATATTAAACTTTTTTCAACTTTTGTATGGTAGCTTAACTGGGGCTTGATATCTCCCACTTTCTGAGCACTTAAAGTCACAAAACATGGCCAATGCAGTGTTGTGATTTTGTGCAATGAGAGTTTTGTAGAACTGTCTCATTCCTCAAAATAAGGTGGGCAGCCTAATGTTCTTCAGGTGATCCTGAACCACAGATCCCAGCATTGTCCATAATTGATTATATTGAGTAGGGTTCCCGAGACTTAAAATTCACCAATATTTGGAGGAATACATTTTATCCATCTTGTGGCTCAAAGGACAAGACAAACAGAAAAAGGCTTAAAGGAGAAAAATATTCCTGCAAAAGCTTTATGGACTAGCAAGAAATCAGTAATATCAGATTTTAGAATGCATTTCTTAAATGAGCAAATGTGCAATGTCACATGAACAGCCCCTTCCCATCTTTTAATTTTCTTCTCCAAATGCCTTTTCCCAATCCACTAATATTACAACGAAAATATGGGATAGAGCCTTTTCTTTTGCAATGTCTAGTTTTGCTCTCATTGCAGAGAAAAGTATTTTTCCTAAATGTTTTAAATAGAATGGTCATTCTTCTCAGCCGATGTTTTACATCTTTTATATATTTAAATAACTCTTTTCCATAATATTTTAATAATCAATTTGCTCTACTACTCCTTGTTATGTAGTTGTGCATATCAAGCATTTATTGATGGCATTTTTTTAAAAAAAATCACGTTTGCAATTCTAGCAGAGAAGCTGTAGTTGGAAAAACCTTTTCCCCCAGCGCCAAGATAAGAAGACAAAAGTCATAGGCCTAGACAGATTATGAATTTTGCTGGTGCTGTAGAACCACAATTCTCTACAATGCAGTTGCAGGTTGCAATAAGAATTCTGGAGATATAACCCATTATTTGCCTGAAAAAGGGAACAAAGATTGGATTTAGCTCCACTTCAAATTACTTCCATCACACCTCGTAGCCATTCTGTTTTAGGGCAGCTAAATAAGGACAAAATAAATACTGTAAACATGCTAATGAGGGACAAAATCAAATCAGAATGCGCTGGCCTGGATGCATTTTAAAGATGAGTTGGCTATCTAAAGAGTAAGTGCATTGAGTCGGCTTAGTTTTTGGATTAAAAACTATGTTTACGCTCAGCTGAAATGAGAGTAAAATGTTCAATCAGCTCCTTAACCTGTGTCAAAATTGCCATGACTGGAAAAAAAAAAACTTCCCAGTTGTCATTTGGAATATTCACTGTTTTTGACAGTTTCTAGGAGCTATTAAACAACTTCATAAAAATAAGCAAACAAACCTTAAACTGTGTGTAAGTATGCATGGAACTAAAGTTAACGTATCTGTCTGAATAAAACAAAACAAATCAAACAAAAATTCATGAAAAGTTGCTTCAGTATCTTATTTTTTAAGAGTCCAATTTATCTATGTGGTAGATACTGTTGCCTTGTTCAAACAATAGGGAAAAAAACCCCAAACATTATTTTATACAACAGTGGTTATTATGGGACTGTAAGTACTTGCTCACCACCAGTGGTTGAAAATAGTGCAAATTGGAGCAGGTGCAAAGAATGAGCCTAAAATGACTGTATATTCATGGAAGCAGGAAAACTTTGAAAGGCCCTAGGTGGTTTCATCACCCAGAATCTTGCTCTTTAAGAGATTTGGATTTATCTAATAAAGACAAAATAGAGCTGGTTTCCTCAGAATATCTGATCTTGATCTCCATTTCATTTTTTTTTCTCCCTGGAAAGAGAAGGAAATTCATACCGTTGCTAAACCATCTGATTACAAAATGGAGATGGAAATGGATCTTCCAGTAATGGAAAGATCTGTGTTCTCCTTAAATGGGATATGACTGAGATCTATTTCACAGGAAAGATGTTCTTACCAGCTGGAGACGGTTGGAATAGCTCCTGCCCTTAGACAAAACCTTTGTTCTGCCTCTTTGGTGTTGGCTTTTGAGTGGTTGATCTGACAGAGAACAAAAGACTCTTCGTGAGTGGCTGGAAATAACTCTGCATCGACTCTAGATTATTTGTAACCATACACTGCCTGCAAAGACTTCTGAAGGACAGAAAGATGAATCCCTTGGTCAAAGATGAAAAAGTGAGGCCATTCCCTTCAAGTAGTTTTTTTTTAAGACATGTGGCTGGCAGAGATTTTGGGAAACCAAGTTAACTGTTCTCAATTATGCTGGACTAGCTTTTCATTCCAGCTAAACTATATCTCAGTAGGAGTCAGTTAAGATGTAGAAATCTGAAATGCCTACAGGAGTGAAATCCTTTGTGTAGGATTCACGTACATAGACCTCCAAATACCACTTTTCCAAACCTTCCTTCCTTCTTATTGGAAATCTCAAAAACATCTGATCCTGATTTGCTGTAGCTGGATCTTCTTACAGGTGATTTGGAAATATCATGCTTTGCAAAAATAACATTAATCAGCAGGTGACTGTGGTTGTGTCCAGCTCATGTGTCCCATCTTTGAGGGGATATTCTTGGATGTCAAACACTGTTTCATCCTTTCCATCTGGAGTGCAACATTTTATGACTTAAGTGCAGCAGAATAGACCAAGCCAGCAAGGCAAAGGGGTGTTCACCCACCAGTCTCTTTTAGAAGGGCACTAAATGACAGGCTCAGAACCAAGGAACGTAGACTTCTGGCATGCCTCCGCTTGGTGTCACTGTGACTGTGGCAAGGAAGACTTTCTCGGAAGCCTTTCATATTGGTTGCTCTACGTTTTGGGATCCAAGGCTCAGGGAGACTGTTTTCTTATGGCAGAGAAAGCAGCCCAGTATCATCAAAACTTAGCCTTTGTCTTGCACTGAGGCACTTCCCTTTTCATTTATGCTCTGGAGGGAAAAAAATGGCAAAAACAGCACTGTCTAAATTGGTGATATGCCAAACAATATATCTTTTTTTTTTTTTAAAAAAAAGGGAGGAAGAAAAACAGATATGAAACACTCCTCTGCAATTCTAATCTCAGGTGCCTTCTAAATATAATTTTTCTTCTTTCATTTCCAGACTCCTCCATTTAGCCTTGTCCAGCCTCTTTCCCATTGCAGCTATCTGCTTATACTGTATTTTCAAAACTTTTTTTCTGTTTCCCATATTTACTTCGGTATCTAGAATTCTGCCCAAATCATACATCCAAATCTGTTCCATAGCCACGTTAGATTCCCCACCAGACCTCCCTGAAAATAACCTCTACCCGGTAGTAGAGCTAGATGAGGTCCTAATTCCAGAAAATGTCTTTTTTTCAGAAGTTAAAATATTTATGAATACCCTATTTCACCAAAGTAGTTCAGCTGTTGGCAGGCAATACCTTGCTTCTGGCCTTCTTATAAGATGCTCACCATTCCTTTCTGGCTGCTGCTGTCACCCTGCAGATTGAGGAAAGGGTTTGTTTGGGCTGTAAGGACAGGTGGAATAACAGCTGCTGCTGCTGACATCAGGCTGTTCCCAGGGGTGCTGAGCGGTGGGGAAGCCATCAATGAGCTGGCAGGATTAAGCTGTTGAGGGGAGATAGAGGCCAGGAGAGTACTGTTGGCAGCTGATGGTGCATTATTGCTGGAGTGGAGAAGGGATGTGGTGGTCACTGGGCCAAGGCCAGTCATTGAGGAACCGGTCATCTGGAGCCGCTGCAATTCTCGTTTCTGCTGAATTTGCTGAATCATCTGGAATATCAATGTCTGCTGCTCCTAAGGACCAAATGAACATGGTCAGCTGCAGAAAGATTGTAGCAACTCTCCCTCATATCCTATACCAGAAGAGTTAGAAAAAAAAACCCATGCCAAATACTGCTGTTCTTCTGATATGTGCCTTATAGTATTTATTTAAGGAGAATTGGAAAAAAAATCTAAAGAAAAATTGACCCAATGTTTTTGAAAAGTGTTTCTATAAAAACAACTGCTTTTGTCTGTTTTGCCTGCTTGTGCACTGTATATATTTTTCTCTTTTTAATCATACCAATACTGAAGGAGCTTTTGACACTAAACAGAAGAGGTGAGTCTGAAATGAGACATTATTTGTAAGCAATAGCAATAGTACTTAGACTTATATACCGCATCACAGTGCTTTACAGCCCTCTCTAAGTGGTTTTCAGTCAACATATTGTTCCCCCCTCCCAACAATCTGGATCCTCATTTTAACCAATCTCAGAAGGATGGAAGGCTGAGTCAACCTTGTACCGGTAAGAATCGAACTCCTGGACTGAGCAGTGGGTTAACTTGCAATACTACATTCTAACCACTGTGCCACCACAGCTCTGATAAACTAATTAAATAGTTTATCAATAAAAACATATTCAAGTCTTAAAAAAAGAAAAAAGTCTTGATAATGAGGTAGGGAATTGCTTGATTAAATTAAAAGGCTGACAGAGTTGTGCTGCAAACCTCTGAATTAGCACTACAGCAATCCTTAGCTCACTGCTGCCCTCTACTGTTTGTCTAGGTTTCAGGTGCTCAAATCCACTCCTGTAGCCTTAATGTTTATCAGGAAATCATGGTTTCTTTTTATATATACCCACAGTCAGTGGTGGGATTCAAATATGTGAACAACCGGTTCTCTGTGTGGATGCCACCCGGATCTGAGGCTGGAGAATGCTTCTGCGGCCCTCTGGAGGCCGATTTCCAGGCGGCAGTGGCCTGGAAAAGGCCTCCGAAGCCCAGATTGGGCATCCAGAGGGCTGCGGAAGCATCCGGGCGGTAGCAGCCTGGAAAAGGCCTCCGGTGCCTGGATCAGGCATCGGGAGGGCCATGGAACAGAGGCCTAAAGTACCATTAGATCACGCGAGATCAGTAGAGTGAGATCTCGCGTGATCTTGCATTACTTTACGTCTCCATTCTTTGCGAATGCACCAAAGGCCTGGAGCAGCCAAGAAAGCGAAGGATCTCAATCTTCACAGGGTGATTATTGAAGGCCTAGCACCTATGCAGACCAGGTGTGGAGAGGAAGGGAACAACCAGTGCTCATAAGGGTGAACAACTGCTGTGGTGCCGCAATATTCGTAACTTGCTCATAAGCGCTAGGGGGTGCTTATCACATAAATTCCAACACTTGCTAAGGGAACGCTTGCAACTCAGGTATTACTTTTATCTGCTCCCCATCATTATCTGGCAACTACAAGGAGATGGGAAGTGTTTGCTGTGGCTTTCAAAGGAAATTCTTTTTCACTGAACAAGGAAATTGGGTTTTGTCTGAAGTCCAGAGACCAAGGGAAGTAAGAACAACAGTCTGATTCTAATTTGTTCTGTGATGTTGACAAAACATTGTCTTCTTTTCAAAACCCTATACCTCAAGTTGATACCTTGCTATTTTAGCTAGTAGTTGTTCCTCAGCAGTTGACTGATGAAATGTTACTTACTGAGTTGAGTGGCTGCGATGTTAAGAGCTGCTGCAGTTGCTGCAGTTGAAGCTCAGGCTGGCTGAGCAGCTGGCGCTGCTGCTCTGAAAAGTGAGTCACACTAGGCATACTGGAAGGAAGACGACAAAAAAAAATAGGTCAGTCTGTGCAGCACTGCTGCAGAAGACAAATTGAGTTCCACAACTTCAGAATTAAGATGTTGCAGGGGGGGGGGAGGAAGGGGTTGGAAAGCTTGCTTATTTCTCTTGTGCTACCCAATCTGGTTTATTTAAGCATACCTCCTCCTTCTCCTATTGTCATTATCATTATTATCACCATTATCACTATTATCATTATCATTATTATTGATCATTGCACAGTCAGCCAGATGTTCAGACTGGATTTGCCATTTTTGTCTATCTGTCGAGTCCTTACCAAGGACCTGGGATAGGCAGATGTGGATGTTTGATGGTATTATAGATATTGTGGCAGGATGGGAGCAGTTCCTAGTAAGGCTGCCTTTTGCAATTAACTATGGCAAATTTGTCAATGCCAATGGTGTTCAAGTGGTGCTCCAGTTGTTTTGGGATTGCACCCAAGGCGCCTTTTACTATTGATACTACCCTTGCTTGCCTTTGCCACAGTCTTTCGATTTCTATTTGTAGGTCTTTGTACTTTATCTTTTCCAGTTCTTTCTTGTCTATTCTGCTGTCTCCAGGCACTGCCACGTCCACTATCCATTATTATTATTATTATTATTATTATTATTATTATTATTATTATTATTATTATTATTATTATTATTATTATTATTATTATTATTATTATTAAAATGACCTCTGCCATACTGGAAGCCAGAATAATAGGGTTCAGGCTATATTTTAAAAATAATTTAAAATACTTTTGCTTATACATGTACACCCTTCCCCAAACACTTATAAAGGTGTAGCAGATTGGCTAATGCTGGTCCCCCTTGTCCTGTTAGATCGACCAGCTGCTTTTGAGCTCATTGACCATGCTACCCTAATAGAATATGATTTTGCAATAGTTCTACTAGGTAGGTGGGTAATTCTGGCCAACGAATGGGCAGGGGAATCAATATTCAAGCTTGTATCCTCTTTTATATAGTATGTCATAGGACTTGACCCTTATCCCTTCACTAATTAACACATTCATGAAGCTGCAGGGAGAAGTCACCTATGAGCTAGGGTGAGGTATTATCCATATGCTACTGTCACCAGTTCTACTTCCCATTCAGAACCAAGTACAAGCTGCTGTGGAACTGTTTACTCAGTGTCTGGATGGGCTTTAAGAGCCTGGGTGGAACAAAACAAGTGGTGGATAAATCGCAACAAGCAGTTGTTTGTCCAGTAGCTGAGTGGTGACTGAATGCTCCCTCTAGCATTAGAGAGGGTCACATTATTCCTAAAGAAGCAGGCCTGCAATTTGGAAATGCTGATTCTTAGCTGTACCCAGATGAACAGATGGAATTGGAATCAGCCCAATTGGCTGATTCCCCCCTTGTGTTTTGAACAAGAAACTCTGGTGTCATGCTCCTGCTCTCATTATCTCCATATTGGTTTCCTGGGTCTCTCTTAAGGCCTGTCTGGTCTTGAAGCTGATAAAAATGTAGCAGGCCACATGCTGAGGGGTGTGAGCTAATTGCAGTGTCAAGCCTATTTTACGGGTGCTGTCCAGGCATTAATGCCTAAGACTGATAAAGCCGAAAAGGGTAAAGCTTCAAGATATCTAGGTGACCATACCTTCCAATTTGAATCTGGCCAGCCTGACTATTCAGTTTGGGAGGCAAAGGGGTCCCAGAGGTCTGGAAGCAATGCCTCTTTCTTCTGCTCTTTTCACCTCCTAAAATATACTCATGATATGAATGCAGCCGCGCGAGTGGTGTTGGGGGTCTCCCGATACTCCCATGTAACACCTCTACTCCACGAGCTGCATTGGCTTCTGGTTGCCCTCCGGGTGAGATTCAAGGTGCTGGTGATGACCTATAAAGCCCTAAATGGCATGGGTCTGGTTTACTTACGGGAGCACCTGCTGCCGGCATCAACTTCCCTTCGTCCAGTGCGCTCCCACAGAGAGGGCCTCCTCAGGGTGCTGTCGGTCAGAGAGTGTCAACTGGCGACCCCCAGGGGGAGGGCATTCTCTGTGGGCGTGCCAGACCTTTGGAACCGTTTACCGGTTGAGCTCCGGATGGCTCCTGACCTTCTCTCCTTCCGCCGTGACCTAAAAACTTATTTATTTGAATTAGCTGGCCTGGTCTGATGGGTTTGGGAATTTTAATATTAATTTTAATTAATTTTACTGTAATTGGGCTTAATATTTAATTCTATCTTAACTTTTGTACACTGTATTTTTATTGTATCTATTGCCCTGTACACCGCCCTGAGTCCTTTGGGAGAAGGGCGGTATAGAAATTTAATAATAATAATAATAATAATAATAATAATAATAATAATAATAATAATAATAATAATAATAATAATAATATTGGCTCCTTTCTTTAAATTGCTGTCTGGAAAGGACTAAAACACAGTTTTTCCAACAGGTGTTTGAATATGAAACTCACACTTTTCTTATTCTGCCAGCATGGGTTATTTTAAACTTACTGCCTTTCTGATTGTCATTACAGCATGTGTGGTTCTTATTGTACCTGTTTCTTTGTTTATAAACCAGCTAGAAATATGTCATTATACAGTGAAAAAATACCAGGAGTAAATGAAAATAAAGTGGAATAGGTCCTCGAATTTAAGGGAAAAAATATTCCTTAAAATTTGCCTCCTAGAAGCTTGGCTTCATTCTTATGGTCTTCCCTCTTTCTTACAGAGCCCTACCTGCTTTGGCTCATGGACAGTTGCAGACTGGGTGGACCACTGGTTTGTGCCAGTACTGGATTCTGGGTCTGGGTGGCCAAAGTGCCATTTAAACTTCCTAGGATGCCATTGATGGGGATCTGTTGTCCTACTGCCAGACTGCCAAGGAGACCATCCACAAGGCTGTGAGTAGCTGTGGCACTTCCCCCATGAACAGTCCCCATGGCTCTGCTCAGGCCATTCACTGGTGGTGGCGGCTGCTGTTGGACCACAGTAGTTAGAGGAAGTGAGGCAGGGCTTTGCTGCAGCAAGGGGAGAGGTGGAGGTGTGCTGTGGAAGGACAGAGAAGAGCTGCTTCTGCTTGGGCATCCTGAATGAAGATCCTGGAGAAAGAAGAAAGAAAGAAAGAGAGAGAGAGAGAGAGAGAGAGAGAGAGAGAGAGGGAGGGAGAGAGAGAGAGAGAGAGAAAGAAAGATCAATATGAAGTAACAGGAATCATTTCCAGCAATTCTATATATACCGTATATATATATATATATATATATATATATATATATATATATATATATATATATATATATATATATATATATATATATATATATATATGTGTGTGTGTGTGTGTGTGTGTGTGTGTGTGTGTGTGTGTGTGTGTGTGTGTGTGTATGTGTGTATATATATATGTATATATATGTGTATATATATATATATATATATATATATATATATATATATATATATATATATATATATATATATATATATATATATACAGGTATTCTAAGCTGTCTACTAAAAAGCTGAGATTCTGTATTTTTACAGGATGGAATGTCTAGGAATGGGAAATGCATAGTTTCACAGACTTTATTTTGAATTTTTTTACTATCACAATTAGTTTTACTTTTAGCCAAGTTTGTCCCAGTTCCAATTTGAGCAAATTTCATCAATAAATTACTAAAATCAAATTATACTGCAGCACAGGAATTAAGAGTTTTGTTTAAAAAAACAAAGAAGATAAAAACCCTAGGCGTTTGAACAGTGTACCCAGTACTTCAGGACTCAGCAATTTAGGCTCAGAACACAGATGCAAAACTAAAGAGAAATAAGACAGGTGGGACCAAGCTTCTGTCATCAGAATTGGCCCAATATATTTTAGTGTTTGAGCTGGGCAAAGCCAATGGAACATTACCTGGGAGAATAATGCACTGATATTTCAAAGGGACAATTTATGTGTAAATACAGTACCAATGTATCTCAGTAATAGGTTGCATACTCTTCTCAGTCACTGTGCTTTGTTCTCCCAGAACAGTCTCACTGAGTGGCATTCAGAATGCGTGAACCGTGATAGTCTGCTAAGTGATAACGAAGACTTGAAAAGGGATGCTTCTTACCTCAGAGGAAGTGGACAGTGTATTCTCGATACCAAAACTATTCTTGCATGGAGAGCTCTTGCTGATACTCAGTGAGTCACTGTTGCATGCTAGAGGGGAAGAGAAAGAATCAAAAGGACATTTTGTTGTTTCCCTGAGCATCTTTTCAGTAATGAGTTAGCACTGTAGTAATACAAAAGGTTTTTCTCTTGGTCACACTATATTATTTCCCGGGGAGTTCCCGGGGTTCTGTCTGGACCATGTTTTAGTTTTCAGTTTTAAAATGTATTTGTTAATGATCTATTGAAGTTTCCTATATTGCAAAGTAGTTCAGAACAGAGGATAAAATTCACAAAACATTGTAGTCATAACAACAACTCTAAAAACAAACCGTTAGAAACAGTACATAGCAAAAGTACATTTAAAAAAGGAACCAGCATCAACCATCCCTAGTGCTAATGGCTCAGAAGGTTTTGTCTGATGTTGGTCAGATGTTGACAGTGACGCCTCTTTCAAGAATCAAAAGCCACTGCAGTTAGGATTGCTTACTGTTAGGAGCTAGGATGTATTGGGTCTGGCTCGAGGGGCCATTGCTGGTGGTCACCACTTGGAAGGGAACAGAGAGCTGAACATTTAGAAGCTGCAGGCGCTCCTTTTTAGCTGCCAAAGTCATTATCTGCTCCTGAAGGCGCTGATTTTCTTTCTGTAGTGAATGAAGTGCCTTGAGCATCTCTACAACTACAGGAAGCAAAAGGGGGAAAAGGAAAGGAGAGAAAGTTGAGAATGGAAAATGGAAGAGCAACAATGTTAATATAATTAAAACATATGAAATGGGGGAGAAAGGATTTACAAGAATATTTAGTCATTAGGGAGTCATCGTAACGGCCATTAGCTTCAAAATGACCAGCATAACCTGCCAATCAAATTCCCAGTCCTTTTTAATGCATTGTATGCATGTAAAAAGGAACATGGCTTTAATTACCCTAATGTGCTAAACATGTTTTTTGGCTTCTTTTTAATAAGCAAAATTTATATATAATATTATGCTAATTATACCTGCTGTATAATTATCTCAAAGTTTTTCCATTGCTAAAATTTAGGAAAAAAATCCAGTAAAGTATAAAAGGTTCTAGTAATGTTAAATCTAAGCAAATGTAACAAATGTAATGTTAAGTCTAAATGAAATTATATTGTAATAGGAGGCTTACATATTTTACAGTCTAATTAATCTGACTGCATGTACGTGTCTGTACAGTGTTTATACACAGGAGTAAAATAAAATGAAAAGTCTAAAAAACTACAATCATACTAATTGAAGAGGGTCCAAAGAGCTGCACCTTAAGTGTATCTCAGTTTCCACAGGTTATTCCAGCTTTCAATAGCCTACAATGATTAAGAATTTAGGGAGTAGCTTAATGCAGTTAGAAACTTCTAAGCTGATAAAGACTCCATCTAATATTCCAACTATGAGTTTGGTCAACATGTTACCGACTCAGTAGAGCCATACATATTGAACAGATAGCAGTCTCTACCCCTTTGATGGAAAGAAAGAAAAGAAAATCAGAGAGACAGGACGACTAGAGAGAGAGAGAACACATGGGTGAAGCCTGGAGTTATACTTCTAGACCTCTTCCATATATTGATTGAACACGACCAGAAGGTGTATCTACCATGATCTAGAAAAAAGTATGATAATCAACTGTTGGATTTTTTTTATTCTGATATCAAAAATGGTCCATTAGAAAAAAAATATACCACAGGATTCCCCCAACCTTTAGAATTACTGTTTCAAAAAAGAATTCAGAGAAAAGCAGCTACAGTTTATTCCAAGGGAGTGGGAAGATTTGAACTCATCTTCCCAGTCTCTCACTCTGATCTACTAGCTGCCAAACACAAATCTCCCATTGGAGTTAAATTATAAATCCCAGATCTCCACCTAGTATCCATAATGGTCAAACATGATGGGAACTGTAGCAAAACTAAGCACCTTCTTCCTTCCCATGACTGCTAGAAAACATCTCAAATGTCAGAAAGGACTTAACCCATTAATATTCACATTAATATTTGGAAGAATGATCTTAAACTGTTTTCTTTAAGGACGATCTCCTGGACTGCATCAAGTTACCATTTTCCTCTGTCTTGTGATGGAACAGTCATGGGGAAGGTTGCCCCACTGCCAAGATTAATGGAGGGTACTATAGAGGCTTACTTGACAAAGGCTTTGCCTCTCTTTGGTTGCCTCAGTCTTCACCACAAGGGCACAGTTGTGCTGTGCAAGCTAAAAGCAGCCTTCCACTACCCATTCTGAAAAACCCAGAGCATCCCTGCAATAAGTAGGATCAAAAAAATTAGTTTATTGTTTTCATGGGTTGGTGGGACTGTGGCCTTAAGCTCTGCAGCATTATAGGCATTGCCTAATTCACTCCCTAGCCCCTGTCAGACTCCCCAACATTAGGCCTATTTTTCTGTCTTGGTGGAGTTTGGGGAAAAAGTCCCTGCAAAACCTCTGAAAGTTTCTTCTAAAGGGCAGAAAAATCATGTCTCTGCTCCATCCAATAACAATCTTAGGTTGATCCACCACATCTTTTCCAGTCCTCAAAGACAATTTTAAAAAATGTGGCCAAAGACCAACAAAATCGTACATCCTTGCCTTAACCCATTGACCCCTTTCATAACTCACTATTGACACCAGCTTCTCCATTGCCCTGTTTCTCCAGGAGCTGCTCAATGTTTGGTGTGGCCTGGGGGACATTTTCCAGCTGTCCACTGCTAGTTGATACAGTCTGGTCAAAGAGAGTGGGGAGGCTGCTGATGGGAGACCTGTTACGGTGCAGGACAAAGCATCATTAATAATCAATATTCTTCCTCGTTTCATAGTAGCTGCTTTATGTTTGGAAGGCCACAAAAGTTGGGGGGGGGGTCAAGGCAGAGACACAGAAAAGCTAAATTCTGAGAATAAAGTATACAATGCTGATTCTGCATGGGGTTTGCAGGTATTTTATTACTATCAGCCATAGAAAAAAGCTACCTGTCTCTTCCTTTCAAGAATGTCCTTAATTATTATCTGAGGCTGCTTTATTTCAATTATCTCAGCCTACAAGCCTATAAGTTTGGCCTCTTCTTTTAACTGATATCTATGATTCTCCAGATGCTGCAGTCTTCTCCAATAGCAAATTTCCTGGTTACAGAAGTAAAAAAAAATATAGATAATTCCAGCTACCAAGATAAATTTACACTCACTTCTTCCACAAGAAAGTATGTGTGTGTTTGCATGTGTGATACAGGAAAGACAGAAACAATCACACCCAAGAATTCAAGAATTCAAGGACAATAAAACTACAACATCTTTTAGGAAAAGTACATATAGCCATTCTAGATTTAACTAAAGCTTTCAGAGTCACAACATGTAACTTAGTACTAAAGACAAACTTTTATATGCAAAGAATTTAAACCCATAACTGAACTGAAGATCCCAATGGAAACTCACCTCTGAACATTCTTCAAATGTTCTTTAATTTAAGGTAAGAGTGGGGCACTTATCAAACACTTGCTATTTCAAATGATTTAGAATCAGAAATATTTACTGTTCTACTGCAGATAATACAAAGTTCCCCTAAATATTCAGATGTATCTTCTCCCCATCCTTGCAGTTGAGGTGTTATTGGGTACACAGAAAGCAATGTGAACATAGCTTGGTAAACAAGCCACAAAAGTGTTGAGCATACTAGTATCTCACATCCTTACTTATCCAGCGTTTAATGATATGGTTATGATCTGACTGTACCAATTTTCTCCTTTGCCTCTGATAATGGTGTTCTGATTTTACTTACGCAATTAAGTTAAAACCTGGGGTTTGGTAATTTCCCCACTATTGTATGTGAATGTTATGAGTTGGTGGAAAGTCATAAGCCAATCAGTATTGCTGAGATAAGAGATTTTAATTAACTGACTACTCTATTAAAGAAAAGACTTCGTTGAACTTTATTTCCACTTGGAAACTACTGTTGGAATTCCTGCTAGAAACTGAAAGAAATGAAAATTTAATTTTGGGATTCGATGATTAGAACTGTTTATGACTAGAAATGTTATGTATTATTATTGATTTTAGAGTAAGAGGTTAATGTATTATATATATATATATCTACTAAAGAAAGTTGGAAATTATTCTCCTCCACCCCTTTTCTTTCCTGTTTTGCTTTCCCTCTTTGAAGTTCTGATTTTGACAGAACTTGTTAAAGACTGTATGATAAAGTGGGCTCAGAATTTTCAAGAAGTCATTACAATGGATACTTGGGAAAAGATTTGGGTGAGAAATGTAAAATTTATGCAGGCTCAAAACCTAAGAGAGAACTTTTATAAAATGTTTTATAGGTGGCACTTAGATCCTAAAAAATTAGCAAGTATGTATCCGAACTGCCAGCCCAAATGTTGGAGGTGTGGCGGTGAAGATGCAACGTATTTTCATATATGGTGGACCTGTAAAAAGGTTAAAGCTTTTTGGATTAAAATTTGGTGGAACATGCAAAAGATATGCAAGAAAAGGATAAAGTTTTGTCCGCAACTGTTTTTACTGGGCATTATTACTGATACTACTGTTGTGGACACTAAGCTGATGTTGAACTTAATTACGGCAGCGAGACTTTTAGTAGCGCAATATTGGAAGAAGGAAGAACTGCCGACTATAGAAGAATGGACTTTAAAAGTTTCCAATCTGGCGGAAATGGCAAAGATCTCAGCGTACTTGAAAGACCAGTTGCAACAGAGATATATTGTGGAGTGGAGAAGATGGATTGATTATATCCAGAATAAATATGGGACTAAAAAGTTTCATCTAGCATTTGAATAAGTATTGATGTGATATTTAAATTGCTTGTAGTTATTTTATAAGAGTTAAAGTGTGATAGATTTAATATCTTATTGTTGTTTGCATAAGGTAGACTATGATTGCTTGTATTTTTATACCCTGTATTGAGCTCTGGGAAGTCGGGGAGGGGGGAGGGGGAAAGGAGGGAGGTGTTGGGGAGGGTTGGGGAGAGGGTTGGGAGGGGTTTTGTCTTTTTAAAAAAATGTATTGTAAAACTTTTCAATAAAAAAAAAGTTCTGATTTTGCTTTTTCCTTAATCTCTTTTTTCCTAATCGCTCTTTTTTTGTCTTTTTGTCTTTTATTTTTTGCTGAAATCTAATAAAAAGGAGTTTTTTTTAAAAAAACTTCCTGCAAAGCTGATAGGTGAGATGAGGTGAGGTGGAGTATTGTGTGGTAAAGCCGGAGAGTTAAGTCACCCTGCTTAACTCTGGTCTAAGCAGGCTTGTTTTCAGAGCAGTTTCTTTCTGGAGCAATAAACCAGCAGTCAAAACAAGTGAACTATTTGGTGATATGGGAGGACTGTCTGGTAAAATTCCTTGCTTTACTATACTGCTCCCCCCAGCTGTCAATTAATAGTTGGGCTGCAAAAAGCTCCCAATGTGGAAGAGGGAAAAATAGTATAGTCTAAGAATTATAGGAAAAAGGACATTTCTTTATTGTCATAATTTCTGATTAAGTCATTGTCAAAATAGTTGGTGAAACACATCAACTTTTTTTTTTACTCACCTTGCCATTGTTATAGGTTGCTGCTGGTTTAAGAAGAAAAGCACTACCTTATAATAGCTAAAAACATTTTTAGCCTCTTTCGGGCTGAGGGCAAGAGAAAGGCAATGTCATGGGGAAGTGGAAGAATAAAGAGATTGTTATTTGTAATATGCTTAGATACAAGGGGGAAAACCAGAATCTAACTAATGGATGTTCTTCCTACTGGCTGGTGAACATGATTGCATGGGGTGGTGACAAAAGTCAGAGGAGAAAAATGAATCATCTTGCTTTACTTACCAAGCAAGTAGTACATGCATAAATTGAGACAACACCATTCAGGAATGGACTTGGAACAAATACAGTGCAGGCAGGATAGGAATTGATAAAAATGGCAACAGCAAATGGTTTGCTTTATGCTTCCTCATTGCTTTTTACTGACTCTGGGTTGGGTGGAGAGCATTTAACTTAGAAAGGTTCTAAGCTAACAAGAGTCAGGGAAATTTCTATGGCAAGAAACAAGAACATTCAAGTGGCTGGTAGTCCAACACATATGGACAATGGCTAAATTAGGGTTTGAAGAAATGTGGAAAACCAGTTTCTTTTTTAAAAGTAAACTGATATTGCTTTCTCTACTATCTAGTCTATTAGGTGAAACAGCCCTCTTTCTGATCTCGTCCTATCCTTGACATTCCATGATTGCCTTCCACATATGCTTTTGGAAAAATAAACTTACATGGAAGAAAGACTTTCTTGGGGTGATGACCCTCGGCAGGCAAAATTGCAGTCTTCCAAATCTGGTTCTGGAAGTGGAAAGAGAAGAAGTGATTTTTTTTGTTTGTTTCAACTTAGACAATTGTACCCCCTTCCCCTTTTCCAGTTCTTACAAAAGATTTATACTTTTGTAAGTATACTTTTGTAAGTACCCTCTAGATGTATTGGACTTCAACTTCCATAATTTCCAGCCAGCATGGTCAAGTATGCCCGATCATTTATCTGCCTTTTTTCTGATCCCTTCAGTACATCTTGCCAGAGGAAAAACACAAGACTGATGACATCTTATGTCATATGTGCTTAGAAAGGATAGCTGAACAAGCAGTGAGATAGAAGAATAATATAGCCATTTAGCTCTGGCTACTGTTGGTAAATGTCAAGGAACAGTCCTTAGGAGCTACCTGATTGTGTTTACCTCTGCATCCCACAAAATTGTATAACCTGAATATGTCAAATTATGGCTCCAGAAAGTGTCTCTCCACAAATTGTATTTCTCCAAATCTCCCTCTTTCCAAGCTTTATTTACATAGGAATATATAATATATAATATATAAGGGACGCGGTGGCTCAGTGGGTTAGGACGCTGAGTTTGTCGATCAGAAGGTCGGCAGTTTGGTAGGTCGAATCCCGAGTGCCGCGTAACAGAGTAAGCGCCTGTTACTCGTCCCAGCTTCTGCCAACCTAGCAGTTCGAAAGCACATAAAAATGAAAGTAGAAAAATAGGGACCACTACGGTGGGAAGGTAACAGCGTTCCGTGCGCCTTTGGCGTCTAGTCATGCCGGCCACATGACCACGGAGACGTCCTCGGACAAGCGCTGGCTCTTTGGCTTTGAAAAAGAGATGAGCACCGGCCCCTAGAGTTGGAAAGGACTAGCACGCATGTGCGGGGGAACCTTTACCTTTATATAATATTTATGTAATTAGTATTTTACACTATTACTATGTTTATACTGCTTTAAAATGGAAAACCTCTTCTTCCTATAAAGCTCAGTTTTATTGTGTACCTCTAGGCTTGCCTCTACCTGTTTCAAGGGATGCTGTTGGTTTCATATGCCAGCAGAGGGCAAGCATGTGCAACCTCGGTCAACCTGCAACATGTCTCATTTTCCTGGCACTTGAGCATGGCCTGCTGGATTGACTTTCTTAGGAGCCTCAGGTCATGTTTCTGACGCTTGGCTACCATAGTAGTTTTGAGCTGTATATTAATATATATATATATGGGGGACATCAGGTTGTTTGCCGTGTGCTGCACTGAGTTGCCAGAGAACTTGTCCTTTGTAAAGTATGTTTTTCAATAGAGAATAAATTTGTCTTGCCCCCCTCCCCCCACAATTGCCTTTGCTTTGACACATGGAAAGCTAACCAGCTCTAAAGATCTCAGGATCTTCTCAGAAGCAGGAAAGAGAAGTAAATATGTAAATAGAGCTGATTTTTGGAAGGCCATTTTCTAAAGAAATCCATGCTTGCATATAACTTTTTTTAAAAAAAAATTCTGTACCTGTTCTGTTGTTTTCAGATTGGCTGAGCAGAGGGTTTAATGACAGTCCAGAGGTGAGGGGACTTCCAAAAATGTGTGAGGAAGGGAGGCTAAACGTGGATCCTGCCAATGAGAAGACCTGTGAAAATGGAAAAAGACGAAGAGGAGAAGAAAAATGCAATCATTGTGTTTTAAGAACAGTGTCTTCTCTCCTGCTTTTCCAAAAGTCCTCCATAATGCTGAAAGGATTATCTCTTAGTAGAGAAGTAGCCAGATGATACATTGTCTGGAAAGGATCCAAAACATTAGTCTCATTTTACTTAAGGGAGACAAGCTCACTTTGTTTTAAAATGAATGTTTATTTAAATGATTTTGGGGGGTTTTCAGCCAAAAATATGGGACGAAACTTGGCTCTGCCCATCTTCCTTTGTCTGGAGTAAATGTGTACAAATAAATGCATGCTAGTAAATGCAAAGCCAAAAGCAATAGCTCTAGCACACCCTGGATCGTCTGGACTATATCACTGAAGGAGGAGGATGATAGTCATTTCAAAGAATAATCACATGCATATATTGCTTTATGTTTCATTAGAAGGTGATACAATATTAGGAACCTATGCTTTCAGTTAAAGGTGGGAGCCTAATAGAGGAGTGCATTTGCAGGAATTGAAACCTGCCACTGGCCAAAGAGTTGATTCAATAGAATAACAAACAACTGAAACGATCTACCTGAATAGCCTCTTTTTTGAAACTTGTTAATATCTTTATTTAGTGGTATAATTTAAAAACTGTCACTGAATTTTGTGGGTTAGGTGCTATTAGACACTGGAAGACATGCTCGGTACATAATTAATTATTTAATTACTAGATTTATATCCTATATTTGTTTTTTTACAAGTGTACATAAGGGTTCCACCTCAATCCTATGAGCTGGGTTAGCCCTGAAGTTTCCAGGTTGTGTGCCTCTGGGACGATTAGGTCTTCTAGTTTCTAACCCTAGCACCACAACTATTACCCCTAACTAACTAAGCATATGTGTACGGATACTCTTCAATAATAATATTCCATCACCCCCACCGGACCCACGTAAGTGAAAGAGATGCAGCCCTCAAACATGAAAAGCTTGATCATTCCTACTTTAAGAGAAGCATTCATGATCTATTTTTATTAATAAAACACAGTTCATCAGTTATGCATGGTTATTTTCTGTTTCATATTTTTTAAATAAACATACACAAATACATAATCACTGAAAGAGTAGGGTGGTCTTATGAGTAATTCTCAAATGATGAGTAATTTGAGAAGAGATGAAGCCTCTCTTCAGTCCTAAGAGATGTCATAAATGGTTAGTGACTGATGTTTAAAGACCTTACCTGGGTAGTAGAGACGGAGGAAGAGGAGGAGGATGGGATGGTGCCAGCAAAAGGTGAGCGGGTGAGCTGGGGGAGTGATGAGGTGCCTTGGTGAGCCAGAAGATTAGAGGAGAGGGGAGTGCTGCACACGGTCCTCAGCATCCCGCCCCCATGAGAAATGGGATCCTTGTTACTGGTATAGATCCCTGTATAAAAAATATTAATGTCGGGCTTGAGACAAAACCATCAAGAAACACCAAGAAACAACAACAAAAAAACCAAAAAAACACACCCCACCCCCAACCCCCCTGTATCTGTTAAGAATTGGCCTGGAGATATTGTTTCATTTTCCTTCCTCTTTCTGTCTGGAGGACTACATCTTTGCTTTACTCCGTCACCTTTGTAAAACAATTCCATCAGGACCTGCCAATGTTATTCCCAGGTTCTAGAATATGATCAGCTGAGATTAGACTCTTTCAAGGCGTAATTATTTCCATATTTCCTTATTTATTTGTTCATTTGTTTGTAAAATATATTGCCACCCATCTTACCATGGGTTAATTCTGGGTGGATTATAATATTAAAAAAACTGTACAAAACCTAGATCTTGGAATCCTAGTGGACAATCACTTCAATATGAGCTAGCAGTGTGCTGCAGCTGCCCAAAAAGCCAACACAGTGCTAGGCTGCATTAACAGAGGGATAGAATCAAGATCACCTGAAGTGTTAATACCACTTTACAATGCCTTGGTAAGGCTGCACTTGAAATACTGCATCCAGTTTTGGTCACCACGATGTAAAAAAGATGTTGAGACTCTAGAAAGAGTACAGAGAAGAGCAACAAAGATGATTAGGGGACTGGAGGCTAAAACATATAAGGAACAGTTGCTGGAATTGGGTATGTCTAGTCTAATGAAGAGAAGGACTAGGGGTGACATGATAGCAGTGTTCCAATATCTCAGGGGTTGCCACAAAGAAGAGGGAGTCAAGTTATTTGTCTGAAATGGTATAGGGTTTCCTGCCTGAGCAGAGAGTTGGACAAGGTGACCTCCAAGGTACCCAACTGGTTGGGGACTCCAAATAATAATAATTAATAATAATAATAATAATAATAATAATAATAATAATAATAATAATAATAATAATAATAACTTTTATTCATTAAACATGAAACTGAGTCAACTGAACACTTAAATTGACTGGCACTAATGGTTGACACGGGTTGCTGCCAGCATCCTAGGTATCAACCAGGTATCTCCTTAAAATGTAAGATGTTTCGAGTAGTGCAGTTTTTTGTAGCTTTGCTGGAGGTATTGCAGGAAGCTGCAATTTCTTGATGTATTTTGCAAAGTTTTTAAACATTGTTTCCAGTGCCCTGATGACAATGGGTATCATTGTTACACATTTCATCCATAATCGCGCAGTTTCGATGGCCAGGTCGCGGTATTTCGTAATTTTTTCCAGTTCTTTTCTTTGACTCTGGCATCTCCTGGTACAGCGATATCAATCAACTGTACGCTTCGGTTCTCTACGACTGTGGTATCTGGTGTGTTGTGTTTCAAATGGCGATCTGTCTGTATTCAGAAGTCCCGCAAGATCTTCACACTCTCATTCTTGACAACCTTTTCCATCCTATGTTCCCACGACTTTTCGGACACAGGCAAGTCCTATTTTTTACATAATGCCCAGTGGATTAGTTTAGCAACTCGGTCATATCTAGCTTTGTAATCAGTTTGTGCAATTTTGCTGTACTCACATATTAAATGTGAAACAGTTTCAACTTTGTGGTTGCAAAGAAAGCAATTTGGATTGTCGGTGGATTTTTGTATCTTCGCTTTCATGGCATTAGTTTGTAGTGCTTGTTCTTGAGCAGCCAGTATTAAGCCTTCCGTTTCTTTCTTGATGGTTCCCATCTTAAGCCATGCCCATGTCAAGTTGTTATCACATCTTCCTTTAATGTTGTTGTTGTTGTTATATTACTATTATTACTATTATTACTATTACTATTATTATTATTATTATTATTATTATTATTATTATTATTATAAAATACTATAAAGATCCAATTACTATGCTCTAACTAAAAAGATGGGGAGAGAGGAGAGAATAGGGTGAGAAGGAGGGGAAGTGGGATCTGTTATTAATCTATCAGCCATCCCCAATGTTCCATAATTAGTTTATTGTGTGTTTTGGACCTGAGAACAAAATTGTATTGCCCTATATAGCATTACTCTATATAAATTTCTCTAAAATATGCTACTGTCTTTCTTAGCTGTCAAGAACTTTGTGATTTGGGTTTTGTTGTACAAACCCTTTTCTTCACTGTCTCTTCCCATTTTTTTAGGTATTATGTCTTTTAGCAAATAAGCTTGAGGGTCGTGATTGACTCTCTACAATGATAAAGTGTTTTGGGAGCTATTTGGATAAAAAGTAGATATATATTACCAGGATTTAGGATCATACTGTTTTTCAGATATTGCTGAACAATACTAGCAACTTTAAAAGTGATTATGCTCATGGTATTGATCAGGAGCAATGGGATGGGAAAGTCATATGATCTCCACTTATTCTTTAAGTTAACAAACTGACATTTAGGATAGTACTCATGACATCATTACCACAAATTATAACTCTCAACCATATCAAAGACCAAATAAGTTTTATAGTCTTGAGGGTGATTAGAAGCACTCTTGCTTTTACCATTCTTCATGAGCTAAGCTGTCTCTTTGATTAAGATCAAAACAAAATTATTCTGCAAGTATGAATCTATATGGGCTGTCTTTTTTCTTTTTTTTAGCAAGTATATATGGAGCTCACTTTCACATTATTCATAAGCTTTTTTTAAAAAAATAACTAGAGGTAATATAATTCTTACATTATTTGAGTTGTAAACTTCACAAATGTTCTGGAAATTTCATGTTCATGTTTGAAATTGCATTTTCTGTATCTGATTGCATTTTAATTAAAAATGACTTATCATTTCAATAATACTGGTTACTTAGCAGCATGAATAGAAGGGCTATCCAGATAGATATGTCTAACTTTGAGATATGATACCTTAGGTCTGTTGTTTCCTTTTGAATTCTGAGAAACAAGAACATTTCTTTTCAGCTATGGTTAAAATCCAAGAAGACTGTCTAAAACAATTTGATATCAGTGATGGACTAATGAGAAAAAAAAAGAAACGTTGGTAGTGTTCTGAGAAAGAGGTTCTCCTGGTCAGACAAATAACAAATCAAGGAAATGCTAGACTTTCCATGCTTTTCTTCCCCCATGGAATGCAGTTTATAGAGTTTTTCTTCTATCTCCTTAAGATTCTGTGCGGTTTCTGCAGATCTTGAGAAGCTGAACTATTAGTTCTCGGCAGAAGCACTTATGGGGGCAGAAGAAATAATGGAATGGTGTGTTGCGATGGTGTGATTCAAATCACATGCTTTATATACAAAAGGTTGAGTTTTGTATCTTAAGATATGCACAATCGGGTTTTTTTTTGTTTATCCTAGGTACATATGGATATTGGCTTAATTCATGCTCTTGGAAATCTGATCAACACCATTTTGCAGCCTGTTCTATGGATTTGAGGGAGAGCAATTGCTCATTGGCATGGATTCCTTCTTTATGGTTCCTGAAATTTCTCCCCTCCATCTGTAGCTAAAATGCTCTGAGGGCCTGGCAATATTTGCCCCCGCCCCTGCTCCTTAGTTGCTCCAAATCCTCCTCATAAAAATAAATGAGGTAAAAAAATTATCAGGAGATTACTGTACTGGCCATTTTTTTCTGTAGATGGCTTTAGATGGCTCAGTAAGAGGAAGAAACCCAGGAAAGAGAATATTAGCAAAATATTCTCTCTCTCTCCTTTTTAAAAAAAACAATAATCAGATATAAAGTTTAAAAAATGTTATCCCTTTGCTAAAGTGTATATATGAAAAATATCTACAACTACTACTTTATTGGCTAAAAACCCTTGAATATAGCTTATCTTAAAAATGGGCATAATAGTACCTTATAGAAAGAATAAGGACTAGCTCTTTTTAGTTTATAAAAGTTGAGGATCCAATATTGTTGTTCATTCATGAGTACCAATTGTCCCTTTACTCCATCTTACAGAATTTCTATCTACAGAGCTAAAGGCTGGGGTATGCATTGAACTAGATTCAAATCATATACGGGAAACTCCAAGTTTGATTTCATACCTTCCAAAATAAGATTTCCTTTTCTCAGTCTAGCAGAAGACTGAGGATGCAGTAATAACATTTTATAGATTTAATTGTACTGTGTTTTCCACTTTACTCTTTGGGAGTGATCTCCACTGAAGACAGTAACATCTGAATAAAGAATTGGATATGTGCAGATTTTGTTTTTGCAGACAACAAACTGGAATACATGTTCTTTGGAAGTTAGCTAAAGCTAAAACCTACTTTGACTATTAATTGGGACAGCAAACATTTATTCCACACACCTATCAATTATTCATACAGTTGGTCTAAAATAGAGCCTAAGCAGATGAGCTGTGAATAGAAAGTGCTCAACCATTTCTCCACTAGTGACTTGTAGCATCTTCTACAGTCATGTAAACATCATGGTGCCAAAGTAATAGTAGTGATATCATTCTTTAAATAATTTTAGTGATGACTGGGTAATGCTATCAAAACAATGCAAATCGTTAGTGGAGGTACAGCTGACATCTTACCTTCTCAAGTTCAGCCTCCCAGCTGCAATACAAAGGAAGTGATCCTGATTTAATTCACAAAGTTATAATACTATAATTGAAAAATAATGCTTGTTAAATTTGGATGATAGAATGATAGAATATTAAATGATAGAATATTAAAAATATATTATTCATAATATGCTGATTATTATTTGGTATTAAATTCCTCCAGTTTAAATGCAGTATCAAGTATAGGGATTGTACAAAAGGTTATTTTTGTTATTAATATAATGACTGCCATTTTGCTTCTGTACACTATACTTGCATTAGGAACGCCATTTTGTGAAGGCAGGAAGATCGTGTACACAGACCCAGAGACGGGGGAAAGAGCAGGAAAATAACGAAAGATTATTGGTTAACATTCTGTGTGCCAACAAGTGTCACCTTATGATTGGTTTTTATCTGTATATAAATAGAAGTGCCTAACTGACCACTGTGTGGCACTTCTGAAAGCAGCTGCCAGTGTTCTACCCAGCAACTTCAATTGGTCAAATAAAGTTCTGTATGACTTGGAAGCCTCTGCTTAAGTCTCCTGATTTGCCTGTTTGGAATCTCAAGTTCTTTGGGTAGCTACTGACCCTTACACAAGAGGCAGCAATTAATGGAATAAAGTAAGAATCACCAAGTTTGGAAACATTCTCAAAAAAAGAAGATTTGTCAATTGGTGACAATTTTTCCTATTTTTAAAATATCTTGTCCAGATCCATTGGAATGAGACTTGGCAGTGGTTATCTGTGATGACAAAAGGGGGAATTTGAAACTGTAAGGTATCTATGTGCAAAACACTTAAAAACTCCAAGGCCTAACTAAATTATGTGTCTGATAGATAGCAAATTACCTGAAGAAAAATGTAGATTTGGCCACCACTTCCTTAATTTTTAATTTGCAACCTACTCAAGCTACATTTCCCAAGACTGCTAATCAGTAGTTTTCAGAGAAAACCTGTTAATATACTGTAGCAAAACCAAAACCAAACTTATAGTCTGATGATATTTATAAAACATATTACAACACATTCTGTAATAAAGACATCTGAGAGTTCTTTCTTAGGTCTACCTTTCTGACCTGCAAAACTCCATGTGACCAGTATACGGAAGCAAAGAGTTTTCTGCATTTCTTTACTAGTATCTGGCCATTGTCCAGATTCTTTGAAAGTCAAATGCACTGAAAATTCTAATTCTTTATTACCAACAGTTGCAATCCTCTTAATTTTCACAACCCAATTATGGTAGCTGTACTTTACACTCAGAATTGTTGACGAAATGCACATGGAGACAACAGCAAGAGGAAGCAGCCACCACTCTTTTCTTTATATTTTGTTTCTAGAAACCCTACGTACAAAAACTCTTGAACACAGATGCTGAACCTCTGTGCAAGGGTGGCAGAGACAAATAATTGTTCTCTTGGGCCCAGGAGCCAGGATAAAATGAGAATTTTCACCCATGAGGGTATAGAGTACCCACAAGAGTTTTCCGATCTGCAGTAATTAAAAGGAAAATGTCAACTTGCCAATGGTTTTGAATAAAACTACATCAATCAGAAATCCCAAAATAGATAAGACTTGGAGATCTGATTGTGATGCAAAACACTGCTGTGAAAATCCTTTTGTCATTTTGTGTACAATCTTTGTTGTTTCTGACTAAAAGAAGTATGCCTCTAAAAAGGCTGAATTAGTGTAACTAGAATGTGCTTGATTGGTCCAAGGACACCCAACTGAATTTGTGTCTAAGGTAGGACTAGAAATTATAATCTCAGAATTTCTAACTTGATGCCCTAACCAACACATCAAGCCAGCTCTCTTTACCTGTTATACAGAAGCATGACTTTACATATTGGGCCACCCACCAATTTTATGAAGGAAAAAACCCAATGTTCTAGCTGAAAGGGAACCCAATTTCCTACATTCTTACTACATTACTTACACAACAGAAAAGAAATTACTACATTATCTTGCACATTATGCCTATAGATTCAATCAACCGTCCCAGGTATTATAACACACTTGTTCAGATATGTTAACTGAGATTGAGACACATTTCTTCTTAAGCACCTTCCACATCTCCTTCTCTCCACAGATCTGAAATAACTCTCCACTAATATTCTGTCCCTGCAGATGGCTGCTGCCTACACAACAAACTATAAAAAGGTAAAGGTAAAGGTTCCCCTGCACATGCGTGCTAGTCGTTTCCGACTCTAGGGGCCGGTGCTCATCTCCGTTTCAAAGCCGAAGAGCCAGTGCTTGTCCGAGGACGTCTCTGTGGTCATGTGGCCGGCATGACTAGACGCCAGAGGCGCACGGAACGCTGTTACCTTCCCACCGTAGTGGTCCCTATTTTTCTACTTGCATTTTTACATGCTTTCAAACTGCTAGGTTGGCAGAAGCTGGGATGAGTAACAGGCGCTCACTCTGCTACGCGGCACTCGGGATTCGGCCCGCCAAACTGCTGATCTTCTGATCGACAAGCTCAGCGTCCTAACTATACAGAGCATTAAAAAAAAAGTAGAAAGAGGACGACATGAATTTGGCAAGCAGAAAAGCCCCTATCTTCACTTCCATTTAAATGGATCCTGGCATTCTCATAGGATTTGTCTGATCAGAGTGCAAGTTTGGATGCTACTTCAGAGGCAATGTCTGCATGCAAAAAATAGGTTTAAAAACAAGCCTTGGCCTACAGATTCCTTCATCTGAGAGCTAGTCTTCCTTGAAGGTTCTGCACTCATAGACTCCAGCGTAATGTATGTCAAAAATCAGGACTGTGGTTGTCAGGCGGACCCACCAGACATAAAAAGCCTCTCTTTCTTTGAACACAATAGAGGGAGGGAAAAGAAGGGTGGGTGGGTGGAAATCTATTGCCAGAGGCTGAGATTATAGAAGGTTTGTGGTTTGTAACAGCTCCACCCTGGAAAATAATTACATCCTGAATTCTCTCCCCTTCTCTTCCTTGGCTCCTCCCCTGCCCTGAAGTAGTTAAAGTAAAAGGCTGCAGTCACTAGGAAACCAGAGAGATGCTAACGTCCAACTCTTCCCGCCTCCCTTTTTTCTTCTTCTTTCTACTTACTGTGTGACCTGAATAGAAGTGTTTGAGAGCAAGCCAGATAGTGACAAAGCAGCTGCCAAATAAGCGAGCCATAACGTGCTCAGCCTTGGGGTTCTTTACTGTTAACCCTTTCTTGCAAAGTTTACAAGTAATCATCCCAAGAACAGGTGAGTTCATTACCTTAATGATTTTTTTATGTTGCTTTCTTTAGCTTCTCAAGGGTCAAGGAAAGATGCAATTTCAACTTACATAGGGATGTTGGAGAAGCTGCAGGCATTGCTTGAAAAAGATTATCAGCAGTCATATCACCTGGGCTGCAATCTTTATATAGGTCTAATTGGCAGCCAGACCACTGAGACAAAAGAAGACATTGAATGCATTGGATTCTACTGTCTGCCGTCTGCATTCGTTCTAATGAGCTGTGCATGCTCAGATTCTAAAAAAGCAACAGAAAATGGGCAATAGAGCACAAATGAGGCTCTAGTGAATCTCAGCTATTTTTTAAAAAATAAATAAAATTAATATCAACTAATCAATAAAAAGCTTTAAAAGAATAACATCACATACAAATAGATGTTATCCTACAGTGATGCTTAAAGGTTTGTGAACCCTTTTGAAGTAGGATTATCATTTGAATGGGAAATTAGTCAGGTGTTTCAATTAATGGGGTAATAATCAAATGTGAATGTGGGAGGTCTTGTCTTATTTAAAAACAAAATTCTGGGTAATGTATTCAGTACTGAAATTTGACCCTCACAACACAGGTGTGTGGAAGTGTGTTTTCCAAGAGTTTGAACCCCACTAGTCCACTGACAGGCAGATTGTGTACAATGGAGGCCATTCAGTACCACTGTTACCTTCAACCAACGAAGTTCACATCAAGAGGAAGGTGTATAAGGTCTCCAACCTTCGCTTTTTGGCGAAGGTTGTTGAGAGTGTGGTGGCGCATCAGCTTCCTCTGTTCCTGGAGGAAACTGATTATCTGGACCCGTACCAATCGGGTTTCAGGCCCGGGTACAGCACGGAGACGGCATTGGTCGCACTGGTGAATGATCTCTGGCGGGCTCGGGACAGGGGATGTTCCTCTGTCCTAGTCCTTTTAGATCTCTCAGTGGCTTTCGATACCATTGACCATGGTATCCTACTGCGGCGTCTCAGTGGGTTGGGAGTGGGAGGCACCGTTTTACAGTGGTTCTCCTCCTACCTCCTGGGCCGCTTGCAGTTGGTGTTGATGGGAGGGCAGAGGTCCGCCCCGAGGTCTCTCGTTTGTGGAGTCCCTCAGGGGTCGGTCCTCTCTCCCCTCCTGTTCAACATCTATATGAAACCGCTGGGCGAGCTCATTCGTGGTTTCGGGGTGGGGTATCATCAGTACGCTGATGATACCCAACTTTTTCTTTCCACCACGAACCAACCCAGTGATGCACTCAACATGATGTCCCGTTGCCTGGAAGCGGTCCGGGTTTGGATGGGGAGAAACAGGCTTCGACTCAATCCTGCCAAGACTGAGTGGCTGTGCATATCGGCATCTCGGATAAACCAGGTTGTTCCACCACTAATGATGGGGGGTGAGGTGTTACCCCCCCATCGATAGGGCTCGCAACTTGGGCGTCCTCTTGGATTCACGGCTCAATTTTGAAGATCATATAGGAGCCGTGACCAGGGGGGCTTTTGCCCAGCTTCATCTGGTGCACCAGTTGCGGCCCTATCTGGACCAAGATGCCCTACGCACAGTCACCCATGCGCTTGTGACCTCCCGGATAGACTACTGCAATGCTCTCTACATGGGGCTGCCCTTGAGGACCACTCGGAGGCTTCAGCTGGTGCAGAATGCAGCTGCGCGAGTTGTTATGGGAGTTTCCCGATACTCCCGTGTAACACCTCTTCTCCGTGAGCTGCATTGGCTTCCGGTTGCCCTCCAGGTGAGATTCAAGGTGCTGGTAATGACCTATAAAGCTCTAAATGGCTTGGGTCTGGATTATCTAAGGGAACACCTGCTCCCGGCATCAACTTCCCATCGTCCTGTGCGCTCCCACAGGGAGGGCCTTCTTAGGGTACCGCCGGTTAAGGAATGCCGGCGGGTTATCCCCAGGGGAAGGGCGTTCTCTGTGGGCGCGCCGGCCCTTTGGAACCAGCTTCCCACGGAGCTCAGGACCGCCCCCGACCTTCGCTCATTTCGTAGGGACTTGAAAACTTGGTTTTTTGAGTTGTCTGGCCCAGACTGACGGGTTTTAATTTTTAATTAATGGGGTTTTAGTTAAGTTCTGGGATTAATTTAATCTTAGTTTTAATCGTTTTTAATTGTATATGATGTATTTTAACTTTTAATTTCCCCTGTAAACTGCCCTGAGTCCTACGGGAATAGGGCGGTATATAAATTTAAATATACCGGTAAATAAATAAATAAATAATATTTGGGAAGCTTCAAACAGATTAACATAAAGTCCTCTTTTCCATTGGCAAAATGTTAAGTGTTCATGAGATCAGTATAACAAAGGTGTGCATGGCAGGGTTGCAAGAAGAAAACCACTATTCTTTAAAAAGAACCTTGCTACCCATCTACAATTAGTGAAACCACGTGAGTAAATCAGAGGACTATTGGAAGAAAGTTCTGTGCCCCACTGACATCAAAGAACTTTTAGGTTTGAATCAAAAGTGTTGTGTTTGGAAAAAGAACATTATCCAACCAGTGAAACATGGTGGCGGACCAGTAGTTTGATATTAGCTTCCTTTCATAAAAAAACAGGCTAAGATAATGCTTTGTTTGCTTTTTGTGTGGATGGCTCTAAATATGATGCGGTATCGGGAAGACAAGCAGAACATTGCAGATATGGCAATGTACAGCATACTGTACACTTGGTTAACTTCTGTTACCATCTCCTCCTGAACTTCTCTGTCAAGTAAGAAAATGAATGAATGAATGAACCTTTATTGTCAAAGTGCAACCATGTATACATTGAGATTGGCTGAGCCTCCCTTCGTGCCCCCACCCCCAACTCACAGTGACAACAAACCCTCCATCTTATTACACCATGTGAACTAATTGCACAACACACCGGCCTCACAGGTCAATCATGCATAAAGTTTATAAAATTATTTCCCGTTCAAAAGTCTAACAGCCCACGGATAAAAGCTGTTCTTCAGCCTGTCGGTATGGCTGGCTATACTCCTATATCTCCTACCGGATGGTAGGAGAGTAAAGAGATACCGTCCAGGGTGTGAGTCATCCCTGAGAATTTTCCTCACTCTTCCAAGGCAGCGAGCCCTGGCGATGTCATCCAGTGGTGTCAGGGGACAGCCCACAATGTCTAGTGCTGTGCTCACCACCCTGTATGAAGCCGAGGAATCTACAAACTATGTGAAAATCTAAGGCATCTATAAACTTCATTCAGAGAAGATTCCTCCCCTTCAACCTACTTTATAAAGGTAATTGTATTTGGGGGATATTAACATCCAGGCTATAACTCACATTCATCTTAGAATTGATTGCCTAGCAAACAACTCATTTCACATTAAGAAATGCAGATAGCCATGATTAATAAGCCTAGAAACAAACAGTCCAGGATAAATGAGTTAATAGATATGAACAATAACCAGAATAATAACCAATACAACCAAGGAACTTTGAAGATAGGGATGAAGGAAAAGCATCACTTCACAATTTATAAGACACAGATAATTCTTGTTCTGTGCATGTGTGTATAAACTTGCTTTTTTCTATTATTTTCAGCCTTCAATGGCAATAGAGATATATGATTGCAACATCACTAGAATGGGCAGTGATAACTTTCTCCCAGTTTTAGAGCTGTGATGGAGTTACAAGAACAGAAAGTGATACTGAAAGCACAGCAGTGTTGGCTTAGGAAATTACAAACCAATTAAAAAACTAAGATGATTTTTTGCTGGCAGAAACAGAGCACCCCTGAGATTAAATCACTATTTGCTAGATTCATAAAGTAATCTAAGCTACAAATCGAGGTTTAAAAAGCTGGGTTCACATGGCACACTTGAGTCAAGGCCAAACCACCACGTTATGTATTAACATAATATATTTTCTCAGTCATCTTGCTATGGTATGTGCTTTTAATAAGAGATTCTCAATCAGGGTCAATCTGGAAAGAAAAAAATTCCTAGTAAATATATCATTGTATCATCTCTTACCTCATTTGCCCAGAATCACAAATCCTATACTTGAATCAACTAAAACATGTAGCATCCCAGCCAGAGGCCACAGGAGGGGCATGTTACCTACCCGATCCCAGAAGTGGTGATTCCAAGCTGAGGCTTGGAAGGGTGGATCCATGACTGAATGAACGTGAAGAGCCACTGATGCTGGAGCTGGCCAGGGATCCCCCAGAGAAAGGCAAAGAAGAGGCAGCTGGAGTCCCAACCAGTTGGGTACCTGGCACTTCTTTGTTCTTGCTACCCTTGGGCCTTCCTGGTCCATGCTTGCTTTTCTTATTGGCCTTGTGCTTTTTTTCTTTCAGGACTTCTACTTCTTCCCCACTAAGAGACGGCATGCGCTTGTGGCTGCTGCCACTGCTGACTCCACCACTCCCACTTGGGGTGCCAACAACTGGGTTGGAGGTCTTGTAGTCCACAGGGGAAGCATCCCGTCCCCTCTGCTGACTGACAGCCGAGGTAGAGAAACGCATGATGGAGCCAAAACCTGAAAAGATCACCTTCTGCTCAAAGACATCACTTTTCTGCCCTTCCGACAGTGGAGAGCAGTGGGAGGAAGACGAGGATGAAGAGAGGGGTTTGTGGTATTTCTCTTCCTCAGGCTGCTGCTGCTCAAGCTTCGGAAAGGTTACAAAGTCCTGGGAGAAGGGCAAGGAGCTGCATGACGTACCTGAAAGAGGATCAAGCAGAATCCTGAAATCTATAGCAAGCCGACTGGAGATGTTCTAGCTGAGGCTCTCACATATATCTCATTTTGTACTTTATAAAGTAAAAGGTGGCAAACTGCTCCCTGCCTGCTGATCACAATTAAATCAATTCAAAACTACAATTAAAAGATTGGAACTACCAAAAATCCTCATCCCTTTATAAAGTAAAAATTAGCTTTTGTGAAGTAATTGCATGCATTTGCATTCATGGGCCTTATCTCCATTATGCATAATAAATAAACTCTATCTTGAAGTGATCTAAACATATATTTGGGCCATATTTTACTATTTTGTGGCACCTACTTGTAGTCCTCATTTAGCAGCCATTTGATGTTACAAAAATAATGAAAAAGTAATATCTGGATCTTTGTATTTACATGACCTTTGTGGATCTATAAAGAAAGGAAAGCTGAATTAAGATCATAAGCACAGTCACAGTTTCACTTAGTGATTGCTTCATTTAACAACTGAGTTGCCAATCCCTAAACAAGGACTACTTGTAGTAGATGTAGGAAATGTTTGGAATTAGTGAGAAATGTTAAATGTAGGCCTTACTGAACCATTTTTAAGGTATCAAACTGAGTGTATGTACTATGTCAGTTAAATATTACCTTATTCTTGCTTTATCATGAGGAGGAGCAATTGGACTTTAAGTGCCCATTACATTTTTTGTTGCATGATATGATGTATTGTGATATGTACTGTGTAATGTCTTAGCTATAGGTACTTAATAGGTACTAATAAGTACTATAGATACTATTACTGCTACTACTTATATAACACTAACATTGCTAACATTGGATGTTCTTGCTTGACAACTTATTTTGTAGATATGGAGAGAGCAATAATCACTTGCCTAAAACCACTAATTAGAATAATGGATCTTGATCCACACTTATCAATGGTCAAAGAAAGGAGAGTGACAATCAGGGACTAACTGTGTAAAGAAATGCAAAAAAATCAAATATAGCTGAATTACATAATTGATATATGTTGTGTTTCAGTTTCTTGTATCATCCATCCAGATTCTGTTAGCCATTAGGGATAGAAAAGAATTATGCAAGATATGGAAATCTGTTGATCAGCTCTACTTCATCCATTTGAACATATGAAAATTTACTGGGACTGCCAACAATCCCTGAAGCCTAACTTTGTATCTAAGAGTTAGAACATATGGGGAAAAAATGTTTGGACTTACTTCTGGTCAATGCACAGCAGGAGGAAAATTAATAACTCCCTAAGAAGAGCCAAGGATCATGTAAAACAGTGAAGACTTATCTACCATTCAAAAGACTTGTCCACCTACCATTCAGTAAAGCCTGGCTAATTCAGCACCCCCTCCCCTTCCCATCTTTTATGTTTCTTTCTTCACCTGCTGCTGGAAATGTTACACCGCATGAGGATGAGCCAAAACCTATTGAGCTTTTTCCACTTCCAGACTTCTTGGTTTTGTGGCTTGTGCTGTGGCTTGAAGATCTTTTGCCTTTCACCTCTGATCTGATGACCTCTGAGGATTCTTTACTGCTCTCATGGTGGCTGGTGGAACTCTGCTGAAATTAACAAATAGGGAAATTAAGAGGTTGTATGTTGAAGATTTCTTTCACATTCTGTACTGCATAGCATATTTGATATTTTAGAAATATTTGCTCAGAATGTCCAAAAAGCAGCAATGATCTGCATCACCAAAATGACAGCCTCAGAAATTGTTTCTCATTCTGGATCCTGGCTGAATAATTTGTGTTTTCTTCCATGGATGAATATTTTTAAAACTCAAATGAGGACTTGCCAGAAAAAGGCATGTTAGCCTTTGCTTAAAATAGTCCATCACTGTCTGAAGCCTTTCACCCAACTGTCATGTAGCTCTTACTTTTAGCAAAATATTCCTAGTGCCTATTCCAGATCCATTTTGAATGTTGCCAAGAAATACCTTGATGAGATGTGTGTGTTATATAAATGGTTTTTAAAAATAAATCTTATCATTTGAACCCATGAATTTCATTCCCATAAAAATAAAATTTGTTCCATGGAAACATTTAGGAATTTTCAGAGTTATAATATCGAAAAATCTGGAGGATGCCATTGTGAAGTTCAGAGATGATGAATTTAAACAGGATTAATAATACATAGCCTTATAATAACCGTTTATAAGAGAACAAAGCACTCATACAACAATCTCTTTTTTTTCTCTCAAATTTATATAGCTGCTGATCTCACAATAACTGACTCTGGGCGAATATAACCATAACAACTGCAGATAAAATAACATTAATATTAACCCTAAGATTACCCAGAAGCAGCATAGGTCAAGCATACTTTCAGGATTTGCCATCAAAGACATAAATACACCCAACACGTTGGAAAACTGAAAAGAGGAAGAATAAGTTTTCCAATCTGCTTTCAATATGTTAAACATTAATGATGTCTCATGCTTTTTTTCTGTTTTCCTCCCTCCCTGAAACTGGTCTCTGAAAGATAATGGGGTTCTCTCCTGTACCTCATACAGTATCTTCAAGCAAAACTTCTAAATTATTTTATTCCTATAAAGTTAATGCAATTAATGTTTTATTTTTAATATTTTGTGTCCATATTCCCATGTCCTTGTGAGACATTTTATTTCTTTTAAGCAAAAATTCAAACAGTCAAGCTTTCCTCTCCCTATTTTATTTTTGATCTGCTGCTCACTCATCCATGTAGTGTAAAATGTAAAATTAATGTAAAATTATATGATAAAAAATTGCCAGGGAAAATCATGAGCTGGATTTTACTGTTCCAGAGGTTATAACCAATACAAACCATGTAAATATTGTTTTTACTATTCTTTCAGGATTATTTCAGTAGTTCCTATTCAAGTTTCCTAACTGAATAAGGGTTATACTTAACAACCTTTTTCCAGATCATTTTAGCCCCACACATTTTGTGATGTACAACTGGGAGAAACTTAGTTATCAGGTGATTTAAAGATGTCTTGTAGCCCTCCAAGCAAACAAAAATGTTTGGAAAAACCCAAAGAAGCTTTAAAAGAAGTAGAAACTGAAGCAATGAATGATAGTAAGATAGAAGATGGAAGACCAGTGGTGAAGCCAAAAATACACCTTAGGTGCTCTGCAATAGATATTGCAATTATACATTAGAATGAGAGATAATCCTTTACTTGGGTGATATCATTTTGAGGAGACAATCTCCTTCTGCTCTCTACACAGTACACAAATTGTGTACAACCATATTATTAGTTGAATAAAAACCTACTGCATTTACTCTGTTATGTCAATCAACCAGTTCTGTGCAACATGCATTCCAGATGAGTATATGAAAATCAGGATATGAAAATCCTGAGGTTCTATAATTTCTCCAGGAATATAACTCTGGATGAATACAGATAGTCCTTGACTTACAACCATTTGTTTAATGACTGTTCACGGTTACAGTGACCCTGAAAAAAGTAACCTATGACTAGTTCTTATGTCACTTATGACAATTGTTGCATCTCCCAAAGTCACCTGATTAAATTTCAGGTGCTTGGTGACTTGGCATGTATTTACAGCAGCATCCTGGGGTCTTGGGATTGTCATGTGCAACCTTCCTAGGGAGCTTCTGTCAATCAAAGTCAATGGGGAAACCCAGATTGCTTAACAACCACAATTCATTTAGTACTGATTTGTTTAACAACCATGGCAAAAATGATTGTAAAATGACTCACTTAACAAGTGTTTTGCTTAGTAAATCGAGAACCACCTGTAATCAACTGAGTTGATTTATAAATTCAGTTGGATTTGTAACAATCTTTTTTCCAGTTTTCTCATCTCCTAAACAATGCAGAGGCCAATAGGATGGAAAGAAATGCAAGGATGGGACAAGGATGATAATTTCTTAAAGAAGTGCAAATTGGAAAAAAAAACCCACCATCCATACATCAAAATGATTCAAAATACTGACCTCATTAACTACTCCCTTTCAGACAGAAACACTAAGGAGGATTTCCTCCTTATCAGTACCTCTGTGTTAATGTACATTAGAAACTATTCACAATACATGCAAAGTTATAGGAATGCAGAGAGGCACATGTAGGGGGTGGAAATAACTCAGAAACCACATCAAAGACCTTTTAAAGTCCATAATGCCAAAAAATGATTGAAATAACAGTAATGTATTAATGCTGGGCCAAAATGTGATTCCAAAATCAACCTTTAATGGAAAATTCATTAAATTTTCAAACAGCCAACAGTTAAAGAGAAAGACCCAGATGTTTTCAGAGATTACTGGTGAGAAGCTCAGACTTTTCAATTAAGGTTCAAATATAGCAATCAATTTAGGAAGCAAACTGTTTACCATTCTTCTCAGGGGTGTCACTTTTACATGGCTTGACTGACAATTGCAATTGCCTGTAAATTTCATCATTTAAATTAAATGAGAAGCCTTAGTTTTCCAACCTGCTTTGCTGTTACAAGGTCTTTTCCTGCCATGAATCTCACTGCCGAACTCACAATCTCATTGGCTCAAAGTGGGTGCTCTAAATGGGGTGTTTGTGTGTGTGGAGAGTCTGTGGCCCTTCAGATGCTATTAAATTACCATTCCCAGCAGTGCAGCAAGCACAATCAATAGTGAGGATGGTAATAAATTCTGGAGGACTAGACATTTCCCCTTCTCTTCTATTTAAATCTTTTTCAGTTCAATTAATTATTTTGTGCTTATGGCAAACACTTTTCATTTAGGCATGATTAAGCTTCTTTCTTCATCCTTTCTGATGGCTTCTTCCTTTTGCTGTCAGATCCCCTCCTACCCCAATAACTGTAGCATTTGCCAACAATATTATACTACTGTCACTGCCTCTAGCTTAAACTATTGTGACATAGATTTAATTCCACCAGCCTGTTCCACCTGCCAGTTCCAGACAGTTTCCCAACCATTTGGGTTTGGGCCAATCTAGATATATGATAGCAACTGGAATAACTTCAGTGGGGCAAAAGACAGAGAGTACTAGTACAGCTGTGGTGACGCAATGGTTAGAATGCATTATTGCAGGCTAATTCTGCTGACTGCCAGCTGCCAGCAGTTTGGCAGTTTGAATCTCACCAGGCTCAAAGTTGACTTAACCTTCCATCCTTCCAAGATCAATAAAATGAGGACCCAGATTGTTGGGGAAAATATGCTGACTCTGAAAACTGCTTAGAGAGGGCTGCAAAGCACTATGAAGCAGTATATAATAGGTCTAAGTGCTATTTCTATTGCTTTGTTTTTTTGCTTCAACCCTTTGGAAACGTAACTGCTCTCCCTCTGGCCTTTTGGAACTCTTCATCATCATCTCTCTGAGTTGCAAGATCTGCAAAATTCACAGAATAAATAAATATACCCTTAAGAGTATGAATACAGATGTAAAAACATCAAACACACAGTCAATAAATATTAACCAGCATAAGCTATCACTTGAGGGAAAATTATACCCTGAATCAGTCTCTTCTCAATACTCCTGCATATCCTGTCCTGCGAGCCAAGAGGATCTACTTTTATGAAATGAGTTGCTATAAGGAGTGACTCAAACTGGAGAAAGTAAGAGTAGGGAGGGGAGAGTGCACAAAAGCCACTGAAGGCAGAACTGTGCACCATGGGTAAAGATTAGGTCTGCTGAGAGAAGGAGGAGGAAGAGGGAACAATGAACAATCTAAATCAGATAAGACATCTCATTCAAACAGAGATGCAATGGAACAACTTATGTAGGCAAGAATTAGCAAAAAAAGAATGAAAAGCCTAGAGAGACAGAGCTTCAGAAGATTTGTCCATATTTCTGGAATAAAACTTCTTCATCCTCTACCCCGTCCCCCAGGCAATGT
Organism: Vipera berus; assembly: GCF_964194415.1. NCBI lineage: Eukaryota > Metazoa > Chordata > Lepidosauria > Squamata > Viperidae > Vipera > Vipera berus. The sequence continues at coordinate 37,123,106 of NC_138205.1, read as the reverse complement.
GGGATTCTATATAGGGAGAATGTAACAAAGACACATTTGAACGGGAAATTCTACACCAAAACCCAGATGATAACAAAGTACAGGATCTAGTTAAAAAAAAATCTGTTGTGTGTCTAGGTTCTCCTGTTTCAAGACATGTATGTACTGTACAGTAAGCATACCGGAGATGACCGAATATATCTCTGAGTAAGCCTAGCCACAATGACTCCTGTGCATCCATAATTTCAAAACATGATGTAGGTACGATACTGGAAACTGTAGCCAGTGCAAAGTTTTGCAGTTCACTTCCTAAAATAATTTATTGCACCTATTCACTACCAAGCTAAATACAATTTTATCTTAGGGATGATCAGATCTCTGGTAGCTGCCAGAACTGAAAGTAATTTTTTTTGTCCCGAAGTTCTGTTTAACCACTTTTATTTAAGGTGAAAATGGTCACAGTACAAAAATTCTAGCAAGTAAACTATTTCCAGTTTAAAACTTACATATAACTATGTGTACATCAGGGCAGACACTTTCTGAGTCTTTCTTTACAATGCATTGGAGAAGAGACATATATAGTATCTGTTCTCTGATAAAACTTTAATATTTATTGAATTGTTTACACAGTAAATAAGCCTTAAAGGCTTAAGAATTGATTCCTATATCAAGTCCTACAAACTTTGTATCCAAGTGGTTTTTTCTCCCCTTGCAGTATTAACCAGCCTGTCTATTAAAAAACAAACTTCTTGAGAGTGCCACATTTGCTGGAGATTCATTATAAGCCCATTTTTGATACAGTGCCCAGTTATGAAATTATCTCATTTTTAGTTATATTTGGTGTCACATCTTACAAGTTTTTATCGCCATGAGTATTTTCCCAGGCTTTCAGTTAAAATTGTAGTGCTATGTTTAGTATCATGCTATTGGAACTTTGGTTACTCTGTATTACATTATGAGTTTTTAACTTACTTTAAGATATTCATTTCAAATATTTATATATCTCTCTCTACCAAGTCCTCGGTGGCTTAGAACATAAATAAATCATGGAAAAAATAATAAAGCAGAAGCAAAACACAGTAACAATAAAAATGTTTAAATATAACATTTTAAGCTTTAACTTGATAAAAAGAGGAACAAGACTAAACACTGAATATCCTCTTAAAAACTAAAGTCTTTACCAGTTTCAATAACAAAAGAGTTGTCTGTGTGCTTGACAAAATGGCTTATTATACTGTACACTGGTTTTTTTTCCCTATCCCAGGTTTGAGGTTGTGTTATAAATGATAGTGAGTTATATATTTTATAAATAAAATGAATGAGGTAATTTTTAAGATAGGACCGACTTTTGCTAAGAGAAACAAATATGAAATGGAATCTCCATGTTTAAGGCATGCTAGAAGATGAGGCAGAAGTATATTTCATTTGCATTTTAATGTGAACTTAATTAAGTTATATTTTTCAGGGCAAATTTGATGACATATTTAAAGCAAAGTGTTAAAATGTGCATGTTTGGAGGAAAAGTGTGCAAATGTGTAAACTGATGAAAATAAAATGGAAAAAAACCCTAAATAATATATCTTGCAAAATATATATGTGAGGTAAAGCTCCATTTAAACTAGGTCAAATGCATACAAATAATTCGAACAAGTAACTGTTTTTTTAAAAAAATGACAGATTGATGTGGAAATGGATTGTGGCACATTTAAAATGGAAAACTGAATCAACCAAAATTTCATTTTATAACTATACAAATTAAAGAGTCAAGTGATAGAGCTGGCAGTTGATTTAGAAGAAGGCATGAATCCAAAAGGGTGACAGAGCAATTGGGAGAAGATTTCTAATAATCCGAGATGTAGGAAATTGCTTTAACTAGGTATGTTGTAATTCTACCCCTCCCCCTCCACAAAGCTTTTATTATTTTGGAGTTCCACTGTGCGGACAAAGATGGTAATGGTGCCAAATAGATAACATTTTAAAAAAATCTTTTGGCACTTGCTTGGTTAAAGTTTATTTATTAAATTTTTATGCCACCCACCTTTCCTACAAGGGGACTCTGCTTTAAACCAGTATTGATTTCAGAGATCAATAGTTCTGTCCACAAATCAGTGGCTTCTATGATTCAGACTGACGTCTCAGCAAAGTAGGGACCAATCAGAAAATCAAGAATCTCGACCAATCAGAAAGAATATATTTCAATCAGAAAAAATCAGAAATTCAACCAGAAATAATATGTCTCAACCAAACAGCTTGCAAAGGATAATTAAGAGCCTTTGGGGCATTGCAGAGGTTAGAGTGAAAATTTCAGGAGTGGTAGGAGCAGGGCTTTTTATCTCATAGAACGCTCAGAATGGCGTTCCGGCACCTTTTTTTTGCAAAAAAAGCTCCCTCTCTTGGCTTTCGAAAGCCTATTGCAGGGATAGGCAATCTTGGCTCTTTTTTATGACTCGTGGACTTCAACTCCCAGAAATCCTGTGCCAGCCACGCTGAGGGGAAAGAGATGTTTCCAAGCTGAGCCATGCTGGCTCAGGAATTCTGGGAGTTGAAGTCCTTGAGTCATAAAAGAGCCAAGGTTGCCTACCCTGCACTAGAGGAGGACATTAAAATTATTTACAAGGAACTAAACTTTTAGAATCTAAAACAGCTAATTTAAAAAAGCCAACAGGAAAGAACCTCACATTTTTCATCTGCTTCTGTCTTTTGGAAGGTAAAATTAGATAACAAAATAATCTATTTCCTATGTTAACATCTCTGCAATGAAATCAATAAAGGTAACAGGAAAGAAATGAGAAACATTTTTCTCAATGTAATATGTCTAATTTAGCTGATGCTAGAAAAAAAAATAGTATCTTTTGTAAATACTCTTGAAAACTATTTTGAATCTATAACCATCTATTACAACTAATCCACTTTAAATTAAACTTCTTAAGAATGAAATATTCTTAATTTGGACTTTACTTTTACTGTTTGGACTGTTGTGTGTTTTGAAAAATAGATTATTTAGAATTAGTTATGTTGCACTTCAGTCTTTAAATAATCAACCTAGTATATACATAACAATATATTATGTTTTCCATGGTGAGCTTAACATCAATAACAACATTTATTAAAAAGGCTAAAATAATTTCTGGTGGTATTATCTGTACATTAAAATTTTGTTTAGTCACAATCTTCCACTTTTCACATTCTAGCCAAGCAGTGGTCATGTATCCTAGCAAAAGATGCTACATATGTGCATAAGCGTAGTCAGTAGCATATGCCTTTTTAAAAATATCAAACATGCAAAGAAACAAAAATAAGTCCAAAATATCTGTATTACATCCAGAAATGCCAACTTTGCAACCAATATTTCTCATCCATAACTATGGCACCCTAAGGATACCTGCATACATGCAAATGCTTCTCTGGGATCAGTAACGCAGCAGGGATTGCTTTTTCCTTCCAGTAACAGATTGCTGGGAAATACCAAACATGGCCTTGAGAATTCCAATGTTTGTTACAAATTTTTCTGGATGTGGTTGGAAAGAGGCCTAGAAATGCAGCACAAATACATCATACTTGCTGAACGTGCACACGCAACTAATTACAATCTTCAATTATAGTTGATATATCTAAAATGAGATGGGCTGTCTCAACTGCAACTTGCAAACCGTTCCGTTTTGCGGCAAAACAATCCAGGACAAGCTAATCAGAAGAGCTTAGAGAACACTCATTAACATAATTATTGGGAAGGAAAGAAACAGAAGGACAGTTTAACATCTTCCAGTTGATGTTATGTAACATCTTCTGGGAGTTGAAGTCCACAAGTCATAAAAGAGCCAATGTTGGCTACGCCTGGCCTATTGGCTTTCGAAAGCCAATAGGAATTGCTGCTGAGCATGCCAAAAGACCTGGCCGGCAAATGTTGCACAGGCAAGTTGTCTGCAGCAAAGGCAGGAACTTTGCACCCCTCCCTGCTGCCCAACTACACCATCTCAACTAGGTAAGTAAGATATTATTTGCAAATAGGATGGCAATAAACAATTTAGGCTGCATTTACATCAGGGCTTTTCAACCTTTTCATAAATTGTACCACTTTTAGAACATGACAATATTCAAGCACCACCAGTGCTTAACAAGGTGTCAAAAACTTGATGACTAAAAAAAAACATGGGGGGGTATTTTGGGTTTCATTGGTTAGATTTATTTATTGTGATAGAAATGGCTAGTTTATAATATTATAGAAAAGCAAAAAGTTGAGGTTCAATGTTAATGCTTCCTTCTACTCCTGTAACAGAGGAAGTCAGAAGTCAGTGCCTTTTTTCCCTTCTCCCTCTCACTTTTCCTTTTCTCTCACCCTTCGCTTGCAAAAGCCCCACCCACTCACACTTTGCTCACAAAAGCCTCCAGTCTCTCTCACTCACTCCTCCATCTCTTTCAAAGGCACCTCATTCAGTCTCTCCCCCACTCACTCTGTCTCTTTCAAAGGCCTCTCGCTCGCTCGCTCACTTACTGCCCTGTCGCTTCCAAACACCATTTGCTCATTCACTCACTCACTTACTGCCCCAACCACTTCCAAATGCTTCCAAACGCCACTTGCTTGCTCACTCACTTACTGCATTTGGAAGCGACAGGGCAGTAAGTGAACAAGTGCCAGTGCCGGAGGCCATCAGCTGTTTGGCGCCAGAGACTACTGCCACGAGGAACACAGCTCTGGGTCGGGGTTCAGAGCAGCTCCAGTGGAGGCTCAGCACGGGCCGCAGTGTGGCAACTGCGGGGAGGGGAATCCTCATGGTGGCTGTGGGGAGGGGAATCCCCGTGGCATGTGGCTCCGAGCCGCAGGGGCAGGGGTGCAAAGGACGGGCGGTGATGCCATAGCAAGACACCGGCATTGCTCCCAGTGACAGCACCTCTGAGTTCCGGCACCTTTTTTTTTTTTTTTTAGAAAAAAAGCATTGGGTAGGAGGAAGAGAAGTTGAAGGAAAACAATAACAAAAACACAGCATTAGATGCCAATGACTAATGTTTGCAGTTTTTTAGTGATACAGATATTAAGATCCTAGGAATGGTGATTGGGAAAGTATCAACATAAGGCTTTGTGAGAAGATTTTTCCTCTCCTTTCTTATGCAGCTGATCAACCTGTTCCACCTCTCTCAGTGGTGAATCATAGCTTCTGTTAGACTAGGGCAGGTCTTTTCAACCAGTGGTATGGGTACCACCTGTGGTACAGTGGCACTTGGCAGGTGGTACGCGACCATCCTAGAAAAGTGGTAGCAGGGGAGGGGAATGAGCTGAACCGGTGGCAGCACCACACAAGCCTGAGTGAGAGATGGCTGGAGCTGCAGGGCTGTCAGGGCTCAGCAGAAGCACCAGGATCAGCGCCAGGCTCCAGCTGGAGCTCGGCACTGATCCTGGCGCTTTTGCTGAGCCCAGAAGAAGCACCAATCAGCTGGAATGTTACAGCATCTCCAGGGTCTTGTGATTTACATTCAGATGCTTGGCAACTGATTCATATTTATGATGGTCACAGTGTCCCAGGGTCATGTGAACTGACTAAAACCTGCTGCAACCATCTAGCAGATGGGGAAAATAAAAAGCAAAACCCCCCACCCCACCGCCAATCCTCAACAGAAATGCTCACAACAATGAAAACCTCGGACAGGAGGAAGAGCACCGCCAGGCGGGCAGGCAGGTGTCCTGCTCGGCTGTGGCTTGGGGAGCACTTTTTCAGTGCCATTGTAACTTCAAACAGTCATTAAGTGAACTGTTGTAAGTTGAGGACTACCTGTACTTCATCACTTTTTTCCTTTTTTTTTTGATCATCAAGTTTTTGACACCTTGCTAGGCGACTGATGGTACTCTGATGTTTCCATATCCTAAAAGTGGTACAATGGGTGAAAAGGTTGAAAAGCCCTGGACTACGGCTTACACCTTTCCTATAGAGAAACCGTGGTTATTTGAAAAGGAGAGCTAAAAAAGGGGCTGCAGGACCTGAGCCTATCTGCTTTCACAATTAAGGAACAGGAAAAAAGAAAAAAGAAATGTCATCATGGAAGTATTTGTTAAAAAATAAACAAACAAACTCTAGAGAAACTTTGTCACAGCAGGAACAGATGGAGTCCAGAATAGAAAAAGAGCCAGAACAGACCATCCCTGATTTTAGGTGGTTTATTTCTGAAATCTTAGATCCAATCTTTGAAAAAGTCAAAAGTCTTTGTAGAATCCTAAAAAAAGTCTTTGTATTAATCCAGAGGGACTAATCATGTCATTACAGAGAAGCCATGGACCACAGAAGATATCATATATTCATATTTTTGTCTGCTTAATCCTTCTCTTGGCGGTCTTTAAGATGTTCCCTCCCTCAAGAAAGATTTTTTGTTTTATTTTGGGGTTGTTGTTTTTTTGTATTTCTTTTTTTTCCTTTTTTTTGTTTCTCTAATCCCAAATTGCTGATATTGCTTTCAAGTGTGTTGAAAGCTACATTTTAGTTACATTTCTACAATTAACCAAATTTTGCAATGAAATGATTTTTATTTTTTTGGTCAAATTTTCAACTACACTAAGCCAGCCAGCCAGCCAACCAGACAGCCAGCCATGACCTAATCCAGGATGTGCATCCATGTCTCCTCTCCTCCCTGTAGTTTTGTTTCTTCATGCAGCAAGCATTCTGTGCCACTGATCATGTTCATGTCTCATTAGGTTACCCTTGGAAACTTTTCCTCTTTTGGGTTTCCCTTCCCCCCTCCCCAAAGTATTTTTAATTCTTACCAATCCTTTAAGTTCCCTCTTGTATACAGCTACATAAAGGCTCCGTTAGCAGTAGCGGAATTTCTTTTTATGATCCCTAAAAGGAAGATGACAATAATGTCCTGCCAGAACTGAAAACCCCACATGCAAACTTGGCAAGGAAGGGCTCATTGTCATTTAACCTTTTTTTCCTATGATTTGAAATTCCTATCTCCTATTAAGAGTTATGATGTAATTGACTTATTTCTTGTTGATTAAGAAGGTCTTCTATCCAGAATCTTCATCTGAGCATACAAAGGATGTTAGATACACCCTTCTCTGTTCTTTCCCTATGGAAACTGGAGTTGTAGCACCTATTTCCCACTAATCACTCCTAGTAATGGATTGATCTCACTCCAACAAGAGTGAAAATGTAATTTGGGGCTTTAGTGTGGTCAACCCCTCTTCGTGTTTCAAGTTTGTAATGAAGAAACAGGTACATGACAATAATTATATAAAAATAATTTGGTTATGAAGAATCCAAAAGCTGAAATAAAATCCAGTATCAAACCAGCATCAGCCTCAGCAATTCACATTCTATGATATGCTGATTCAGATTATTGAAACTTTATAGATTAAATTATGTTTTTTAATCCATTAGTTTTTAAACTCAGCAGTGAATTCTACAACTTCACAGTACAGCATGTGAAAGATATCACTGCTAGACTCTAGCCTATATAGCCTGTCAGGTGATGATATTTTGAGAAACAGCATGAAGGTGGACTAGGAAAAAACCCTCTGCATTTTCTCCATATTCTTCATAATTTTCTAAATCTTCTTGCCTAATCTGTCAGATATCAGAATAAACAAACTCCAAATACTTTATCTTCTCTCACAGGTGATGCAGCAACCCTTTGATCATTTACTGTAGAATATTAGGGCTGGAAAGGATCTTAACCAATACGGTATATGCTCCTTCCTTCCTTCCTTCCTTCCTTCCTTCCTTCCTTCCTTCCTTCCTTCCTTCCTTCCTTCCTTCCTCCACCATTTTCAGAACTTTTTCATTATAGAGAAACCATGGATCACAGAAAATATTATGTATTTATATTTTTTTGTCTACCTAATCTTTCTCAGTGTGTGTGTGTGTCTTGTGTTAGTGCTGGTCGTATCACTTACTGGTAAATATAGTATATTTACTATAGTTTACCCAGTCAAATCAACCCAAAAGATATTTAACTCTATTGGACCCCAAGAGCTACATACTTGCCGCCATCTTTTCTTCAACACTGAATTCAGCAACACAAAGGCTGAATGCATAGATACCAATCCAGGTTCATTTAGGATTTCCTCTGATTCTCAGAAATTGACAAACAAAACTACAAACAGAATCTCTTTAGGCATAAACATTCCTTGTACTATAGAATCATCACTGATTTTTAAGTATATTGGCATGTCTTAAAACTTCTGTGCATATATTAGCCTTCAAGATGTTGCTTTTTGCCATGACAGGATGCTTGAGGAGAACATTATGACACCACATTATTATTATGCTTACTGAGACAAAATACAGAATTATTGCCAAGCACAACAATAAACTTGCAGAATGCTGTTCACTTGATTTTCAACTAGCACAAAGCACAGAGAATGAACACTTTTCAGCTTTCATGGAATACAATTTACTCACTAGCCTTGATGAAAAGACTTAAGGTAGAAAATTGAAATTTGCATTGATCATGACTTAACATTAAGCAGCATCCACCAGTAAGTTTAAGTGACAGTAAATAAACTTCTTGCACAACTCCTACTTATGTCAATAAACCTTACACAGAACTGATGGAAGATTGTCAATACATAGCTATATTAGCAACCTGCTAATACAGTTGCCCCATCTCTTAGAAGAACCTTCCCCTCCTTTATAGCAATTGACATCTGATGGGCTATGTTTTTAATAGAAAGCAGGGGATGAAATGGAGCAGCCAAGTTTAAATGTTCATTAAGTTCTTGAGAGTAACGTACTTAGAGTGTGATGAGAAAGCTCCCTGATCCAAATGACTCCATAGGTTATAAAAGAAGTAGCCTAACTGAATAAATATTAGTCAGGGGAATATTAAAAAGGGGAAGGAATGAGGAGTGAAATGGATAAGGAAAAACTCCAGATAACTGTAACATAAAATTGCTACATTTTTCTTTTATAAAGAAAAAAAGACATAACAAACCAACAAACATCATTATTGTGTAATAATCCTTTAACAATTTTGATGCATGCAGACCACTTCAAATCTGAGTTTTGTTTCCAGGTATCTTTCTAGTTCCTTTTCCAGTTTACTGGAGAACTGATAAATCATCTTGATTCACTTTAGAAGCTGAAGATGGCACAAGTGGTAACTGTTTTTGATTTCTTCTGTATAGCATTTCTTTATCATAAAGGTAAAGGTAAAGGTTCCCCCGCACATGCATGCTAGTCGTTTCCAACTCTAGGGGTCGGTGCTCATCTCCGTTTCAAAGCCAAAGAGCCAGCACTTGTCCGAGGACGTCTCCGTGGTCATGTGGCTGGCATGACTAGACGCCAAAGGCGCACGGAGCGCTGTTACCTTCCCACCGTAGCGGTCCCTATTTTTCTACTTGCATTTTTACGTGCTTTCGAACTGCTAGGTTGGCAGAAGCTGGGACGAGTAACAGGCACTCACTCTGTTACGCGGCACTCGGGATTCAACCCGCCAAACTGCCGACCTTCTGATCGACAAGCTCAGCGTCCTAACCCACTGAGCATCACCTCAAAAGAATATGGAGGAACTCACTATGTTACTATTGCTTTGCTACCTTAATATAATATCATCTTATTGCTTTATATACAGTGGTAATAAAACCCTCATCTCCCAATCATAAGAGATTATTTTTTGCAATACATTTAAAACTTTAAATTATCTAATCGTTTGCCCCACATTACTGTTGGTATTTATATTTTCTGTTTAAGCGCACAGCAGAGGAAAAACTCTCTAAAAGGCTGACCTATAACTTAATCGAACTAAACAATATTGTGTTTAATAGTTTTCACTCTATTCTCCAGAAATCAATTAGGCCGGAGATATACTTGACATGTAGTGAAAAGTCTGTACTCAGAAAATAAACTTTGAATTCTTCACAATTAAACTGAAATCCATTTTCTGCGACAGTATCCATGGAATAGAGTATTTGGTAAAAAGTGCCTTCTTTATTTATCTTAAGCAAATTTTATAGAAATTGAAAATGGAAAAAATTAAAACCCACAATCAATTTAGCAAAAATAAAAAGGGGAGAGGGATATATGTTTATGTATACACACACATGTATATAAACATGCTTGTGTGCGCGCACAAACACACAAACACATACATACCGAGAGAGACAAAGTTTCTAAATATACATTTGAAAAGATGCTTCTTTAATATCACAAAATGTCATGAAAAGAACACATTGAGTCATTTTTTTATTAGTAGAATTCATTTGACTTTTCAAAACCAGATAATCCATTGGGAAGAATTATTTTTGGCATTCCTCCATGCAGAATTTTTTCAACTGTGCAATGCTTGAGGGATTTCCTGCAAGCTCAGCCTTGCAAAATCTAAATCACCCCACAGTACCCCAACCAAGCTTTAACTTAGCTATTTCAGACCCCTCCATTTCTTTCTTTTTCTTTCTTTCTATCTTTTTTTCCAAACCAAAGCTTGGTGGATTTACTGGAAAGCTTAGGGTCATTATGTTGCAAAGTCCACTTCTGGTTTAATCTTCTGACAGATGGTCTCACATTATCCTCAAGCCCCCTCCAGTACAATGAAGAATTTAGAGAAGATTCTATCATTGTGCTGCCTAATGTAGCAAAACAGTTCCAAAACATAACATTTCCACCATTTTCCAACACAGAATGGATATTAATTGGCTATTTGATTTTATACACTTCTGTTTGTCATGGCCGTGAGGCCCAAGAGGCCACTGTGGTTGCATTTGGTTGTGGTCACCCTTTAGCACCACCCAGAGAGCTCAAGTAGCTTAAGAAATGCTAGAGACATGGGCAACTATTGCCCGTGATATGTGTTCTCTGGTTCCCTAGAAGGTCTGCATGAAACAATGCCAGAAGCAATCACCTGAATAAGTGCTGTGTATTGTATTAAGCAATAGCTTAACAGATGACAGCTAGAAGGGGCTGTACATAACTGCTGCAAGGCGTGGCTCAGCTTTCGGCGGGAAAGCCTGGTTAAATTGATTGGCTGTCAGCTCAGCAGCCAGAGTATATAAAGGGCACAGGCAGCCCATTCTGTAGCTGGTTCTTCTCTACAAATAAAGAGCTGAATTCACTGCCTGGCGTCGTCTTGTGTGTGTTAACCCACCACACTTCAATAACTGAATTGGATATCTAGTTACAAGGCCACTGCTGTACCCCCGTAGACGTTGTGTATATAATTATGTGTATTGTGTGCATATGTTTACTTCTCTTCTATCATGTTATCATATGCTAAATAAATAATGATTGGTTGGATCCATCTGAATTTCTTTTATGAAAACACAATAGCCCAAATAGTCCAACATAGGAAGACCTAAGATATATTTATCTAAAGTAGCATGGAGCAGGGCTTTTCAACCAGTGGTACGGGTACCACCTGTGGTACATTGGCACCTAGCAGGTGGTATGCGACCATCCTAGAAAAGTGGTAGTGGGGGAGGGGAATGAGCTGAACTGGTGTTAGCACCACAGAAGTCTGAGCAAGAGATGGCTGGAGCTGCAGAGCTGTCAGGGCTCAGCGGAAGAGCCAGGATCAGCGCCAGCCTCCAGCTGGAGCTCAGCACTGATCCTGGTGCTTCTGCTGAGCCCAGAAGAAGCACCAATCAGCTGGAATGTTGCAGCATCTCCAGGGTCTTGTGATTTACATTCAGATGCTTGGCAACTGATTCATATTTATGGCAGTCACAGTGTCCCAGGGTCATATGAACTGACTAAAACCTTCTGCAACCACCAAGCAAATGGGGGGGAGTAAAAACCAAACACCCCCTACCGTACCCCCCGCTGCCAATCCTCAACAGAAATGCTCACAACAATGAAAACTTCGGACAGGAGGATGAGCGCCACCGGGCGGGTAGGCAGGTGTCCTGCTCGGCTGTGGCTTGGGGGGCACTTTTTTCAGTGCCATTGTAACTTCGAACAGTCACTAAGCGAACTGTTGTAAGTGGAGGACTACCTGTACTTCATCACTTTTTTCCTTTTTTTTGGTCATCAAGTTTTTGACACCTTGCTAGGCGACTACTGGTACTCGGATGTTGCCATATCCTAAAAGTGGTACAATGGGTAAAAAAGTTGAAAAGCCCTGGCATGGAGGCTGTAAGTCTCAAAGTATAATGGACAGCTGGGCTGTGAGAATAATTTTGAGGAGCAGGAGAAGAGCTATAACTAAGGCAACAGTCAAAGATGGAATGGAATTTGAGAAAGTGTCTCATACCTGACCTCCCTTAGCTCCCTTTATGATAAAGGCAGACGGAATAAATCAGGAAATAATCTGAACAGAGATTATTCTGTTCAATCTGTTCAAATTTCCCAAAAGTAGTTAAAGATGTGTGACACCATTTCATCCAAACTATATTTGAAGTCCTCTGAGAAGCATTTTGATAAAAATACATGCCTTCTCTAACTGTTCCAAAAGCTCAAAACTGAAGAAGCCAGTGATTCCTATAATAGGTTAACAGTATGGAGGAGAGGCATACTTCTTAACATAGTGGATTATATTATAGATGTAGGGAACCATACTTCTTAACAAAAAAGACAGTTAAATCCTTCTTATAAATTTGTATCCTTTTTATTTTAAAAAATGGCCAACTCTAGATTTCATTTCTGGGCAGAGGTATAGGAATTTGGACTTCAGGAATAAAATTGATTGTATAGTCATAAAACCAAGGGATGACAAAGTTCTTTGCATCCCAAAGGTGCATAGAATCTGCATGAGAATCTCCATAGAAATCTTTGCAATATAAGCATCCTGTCTGAATATTTAGTGGGTAAAGTAGGAGATTTATTTGCTGAACAGTAATGAGTAGTGTGGGATCTGAGGCCCTGTAGTTGTGAGTCTTAAATCATAGGAAATCAAAGGAAATGTTATCTCAGTCTCAATCTATATGAAAGTTGAGCATCTACAACAAGTGTAAGATAATTGGAAAATGCAGTGGGAAAGCCAAGAAAATTCAAAGTGTCCTGATTACTGATGATAAATTGTTGTAGTTCCATCTTTTCAGCCCTTAGCATAAATATTGGCCATCAATAATTTCACCCCAAAAGCAGGGTTGACTGACTGAATGGGTGGAACATTTGTGTGTCATAAATGATCTAATGAAATTGCTTACAATTCCAGAATCCATTACAACCTGCAGTTGTAATTCAGGACCAATCTGGCTATGTAGGATAAGAGTAATGACAAAATGATTTCTAATGTCACTTGTCTAGGTTCATTTTTGGTTGTGTCTGTCTCTGAGTCTGAAAGGCTGGAATTGCATTAATTCAGGTCAGATTGGAGTATTTAAGATACCTGCTTGCAAAATGCCTACTTCCCTTAAAAATACAGTATAACACTCTTTTATGCATTGAAAAGGAAGGGTTTAGCAAAACACTCATATACAAAGTAGTCAGGTTCTCCACAGTATAGGCATCTGCATCTGCATGAGAAGATAGTGGATTCTCAGATGTACAAAAGAAGGAGGGGAGGGGAAGAGAATGGAAAGAAAGAAAATAATGGTGCATTTTACTCAGACTGTGTCACAAGTCTTAAAATTGTTCATTGATGGCCAAGCAAATGTGAATGAATACTACAATAATCTTTGGAATGTCTTCACAAATACATTTATTCTGAATTTCATTTGAAAATCACTCTTGAACTGATCAGTTAAGTCTCTTCCATTCCAGACCACACTAACAGTTGAAGCTCAGCAGTGTAGTCTCACACCAAATGCTAACTTTATTCAAAGACAAGAGATTTCATGATTGACTAGACCTTTAAAATTAGCTTTCAGGAATGTGACCAAATAAGAGCAATTGTCTATATCTAGGCTGTTCTGAATCAGAAGAGGGAGGAATTGCTCATTCTACCTCAGTCATTACAGTAATGATACAGTTGCAAGAAAAAGTATGTGAACCCTTTGGGATTACGTGGAGTTTTGCATGAATTGGCCATAAAACGCGCTCTAAACGTCATGTAAGTCACAACAATAGAAAAACACTGCTTAAAATAATACTACACAAAGATTAGCTGTTGTCATGTTTTAATTGAACATAACATGTAAACATTCACAGTGCAGGGTGGAAAAGGTATATGAATCCCTAGCCTAATGACTTCTCCAAGAGCTAATTGGAGCCAGGAGTGAGCCAACCTTGACTCCAATCAGTGTGATATTGGACGTGTTGCTGACAGCTGTCCTGCCCTTTAAAAACACACATCTGTTTGGGGTTTACTGGTCTCAAGAAGCACTGTCTGACGTGAACCATGCCTCGCAGAAAAGAGCTCTCAGAAGACCAAGATCAAGAATTGTTGACTTGCATGAAGCTGGAAATGGTTACAAAAGTATCTCCAAAAGCCTTGATGTTCATGTGTCCACGGTAAGACAGACTGTCTACAAATGGAGAAAGTTTAGCACTGTTGCTACTCTCCCTAGGCGTGGTCGTCTTGTAAAAATGACTGCAAGAGCACAGCGCATAATGCTTAATGAGGTAAAGAAGAAGCCTAGAGTGTCAGCTAAAGACCTACAGAAATCTCTGGCACATGCTAACATTTTTGTTGACACATCTACAATAAGGAAAACATTAAACAAGAATGGACTACATGGGAGGACACCACGGAGGAAGCCATTGCTGTCCAAAAAAAATATTGCAGCACGTTTGAAGTTTGCAAAAGAGCACCTTGATGTTCCACAGCACTACTGGCAAAATATACTGTGGACAAATGAAACCAAAATTGAGTTGTTTGGGAAAAACACACAACACTATGTGTGGAGAAAAAAACGCACAGCACACCAACATCAAAACCTCATCCCCACTGTCAAACATGGTGGAGGGAGCATCATGGTTTGGGGCTGCTTTGCTGCCTTCAGGGCCTGGACGGATTGTTGTCATTGATAGGAAAATGAATTCCAGAGTTTATCAGGACATTTTGCAGGAAAACATACGACCATCTGTCCGCCAACTGAAGCTCTGCAGAGGATGGGTGATGCAACAGGACAATGACCCAAAGCATACAAGTAATTCAACAAAACAATGGCTTCAACAGAACAGAATACGCCTTCTGGAGTGGCCCAGTCAGAGTCCTGACCTCAACCCGATTGAAATGCTGTGGCATGACCTTAAGAGAGCGATTCACACCAGACATCCCAAGAATATTGCTACACTGAAAGAGTTTTGTGAAGAGGAGTGCTCCAAAATTACTCCAGATCGTTGTGCAGGTCTGATCTGCAACTACAGGAAACGTTTGGTTGAGGTTATTGCTGCCAAAGGAGGGTCAACCAGTTATTAAGTCCAAAGGTTCACATACTTTTTCCACCCTGCACTGTGAATGTTTCCATCTTATGTTCAATTAAAACATGACAACAGCTAATGTTTGTGTAGTATTATTTTAAGCAGTGTTTTTCTATTGTTGTGACTTACATGACGTTTAGAGCGCGTTTTATGGCCAATTCATGCAAAACTCCAAGTAATCCCAAAGGGTTCACATACTTTTTCTTGCAACTGTACATATGCCCTACATGAGTTCAGTTAGTAAGTAAGTAATTTGATTTCAGCGAGCTCATACTGAGTGAGGATAATTTTTAATATTTCAATGATATTTGCCTGGCAGTTAGTACTTGATGATCAAAGATTGCCATTAGCAATGACTTCAGGATTTTGGACTGGGATGAGTAAAATCAGCCTGGTTTTATGATTTTCTGTCAGTCATTAAACAAATTATATAGTTGTTCAATGAATCAGATTTCCTCATTAGTTTTGCTTATAGGTCATGTAAATACATGCTAGTTGCCAAATTCTTGGATTTTGGTCACATTTATGAACACTGAGATGGTTGTAAGTGCAAGGACCAGTTGTAAGTAACTTTTTCATAGCTCATAACCACTAAACAAATGATTGTAAATCAGGGACTACCCATATATAGCAATAGCACTTACTTATATATGGCTTCACAGTGCTTTACAGGCCTCTCTAAATGGTTTACAAATGTCAGGATATTGCCCCCAACAATCAGGGTCCTCATTTTACTGACCTCAGAAGGATGGAAGGCTGAGTCAACCTCAGAATCAAACTCCTGGAGTGAGCAGTGAATTAGCCTGCAGTACTGCATTCCAACCACTGCACCACCATGGCTCTATATAGAACCAATCAATCCATTTTTCAGCTAGTCTCAGTCACAAAAATATATATCTTACTATCACCTTTACCTAATTTCTGTAACTCACTACCAACATATAGAATCATGTTCAGTACAATTGGAAATAAAGAACAATCTGTTATGAATCTGAGTATATGTGGGGATATGAATATTTCTTTGAAATCATATTTGCCTTCCAGAATCTTAAGATTAAAGATATATTGTTTTACATGCTTAGAAAAACTTGAATGCATTTAATTGGAAAATGTGATTGATCCCAGAAAAAATTGCACTAATACAATGTAATCCTGACTTGTTTCAAGCCCCTTGCCTCTGTTGTTGCAGTAGGCCTCTCTGTGGCCTCACCTTTGTTCTGACCTAGAGATATCCTGCTGTTTGCAGTTTTAACTCTGGGCCCCTTAACAGGTTGTCTTATGGTAAGGCATAATTTTCTTAATGGCTGATTTTAACCCCTGATGAGATTCCTAAAGCTAGAGTCATGGTGGAACATAAGAAATCTCACTCTAGTCCATAATATTAAATAATGGATACTATAGTACAGGATAACAGAATTATGGAGAATGGAGGAAGAGAAAGAGTTTATTTCACTTTCTGAGCAACACCATTTCCAGAAAGGCTGAATGGTACACAATTGACCTATGAGACTAATAAACAATAAATGTTAGGTTTTTTGCAATTATTATGTAAGTACCCAAAATATAACTGATCATAGCACAGAAATACTCTCGCTTTGTTTCTGTTTTGCAGTGACTAATACTTTCTGTCCTTTAATGTATTCCGTTATTTTCTGCTGCTGCTGAATGTAGTCACATTCATTTTAGTTCATTAACTTTTGATATATTCTAGTACATTTCATTTTGGGGGGTGGGGGGTTGCTTCTTGAATTTGTAAGATTTGGTCATCTTCTCTTTCTGAATATTATTATTGTCAGATCTGTGAACCACTCTGATTCTTAAGTCCCATATTTTCAAATCTCATTTTATAAATTAAAATATTTTGGCTTCTAGCCAAAAATCTGTTGTTTCTCTTTCTTCTTTGCTGCCTATTCTGAAAACAGGCTGGATTTCTTAGGAGAGGCTGATCTGAGCAGGTAATGCTAAGCCTGAATATATATTCGCTAAGTTGTAGTTCATTTAAATATCTTTCTTATTTCATTGCTTTTTCTGCAAAGTATACATTTTGTAAAACATATTTTCACCTATTCTAGGAAATGAAAGTGAACAGAGAACCTACTTTCAAATTATCTTCAACTCTAGAAGGAAAGGACCTACTTTTTTCAGTGTCCAAAAATAATAGGTTCAGGTCTTAGACAAATTCACATCCTACAAAGTGGTAGTGCATATATGAAAGAGAAAAATATCGGTATTGTCAGAGTCTGTTTTGATTGTAAAAAAAAGGTAAAGGTTCCCCCGCACATGTGTGCTAGTCGTTTCCGACTCTAGGGGCCGGTGCTCATCTCCGTTTCAAAGCCGAAGAGCCAGCGTTTGTCCGAGGACGTCTCCGTGGTCATGTGGCCGGCATGACTAGACGCCAAAGGCGCACGGAACGCTGTTACCTTCCCACCGCAGTGGTCCCTATTTTTCTACTTGCATTTTTATGTGCTTTCGAACTGCTAGGTTGGCAGAAGCTGGGACAAGTAACAGGCGCTCACTCTGTTACGCGGCACTCGGGATTCGACCTGCCAAACTGCCGACCTTCTGATCGACAAGCTCAGCATCCTAACCCACTGAGCCACCGCGTCCCTTTTGATTGTAGAAGGATATAAATGAAATAAACAAATATATATTTATATTTTTTCTCTTTCTTATTACCTTCCTTCCCAGTCACTTGCAAAAGATTAGAGTAAGGGATGGATGAAGTAGCTCCCTCTGGCAGAAGTAGGGACACAAATCTCACAAGCATATGAGCAATCACAAATGTATTTCAGGTCTACCCCTTATATTTAAACAGCAACTAATTATCGTAGTTCTTATTACTACTTTGCTTAGAGATTGGCTAACTCATAATCATAATAATAGTAAAGTTGGAAGGGACCTTCGAAGTCATCTAGTCCAACTCCCTTCTCAGGCAGGAAACCCTATACCATTTCAGACAAATGGCTGTCCAGTCTCTTCTTAAAAACTTCAAGTGTTGAAGCATTCACAGCTTCTGGAGGCACGTTCGTCCACTGGTTAATTGTTCTAACTGTCAGGAAGTTTCTTAGTTCTAGGTCAACCATCCAGATGCTGGGAAACTTGCATGAAAGGATGGGTGTTCTCATCAGTTCATTTTCTGGGCCTCCACTTATTTATAAAAGATCATGAACCATCATCAAAGAACAAACACTGACTGACTTATAGTTTTGATGGTTAGACAAGATATATTATAGAAAGAAGAGTTATGTTGTAACCACAGAGTAAGAGATAAATTTATAATTGTACTTATAACTGCCATAAAGAATATCAGAAACTACTTACCGTATATACTTGAGTATAAGCCGACTCGAGTATAAGCCGAGACCCCCAATTTCACCCCCCAAAACTGGAAAAAGTTATTGACTCGAGTATAAGCCGATCCGCCGTTCTGCAAGCCTCTGCCGCCAGCAGAGGCTCGATCCGCCATTTTGCAAGCCTGAATACACAGGAATACCCTGTGTGGCCGTGGCTCTCGGGGAAGCCCTGGCTGTCCGCTTCCTCGCTCCACGCTGCCATTCGGGGCCCGCGCGTTCCCCGGGCAAATCGCGGCGCCCAGCAGGCGAGGAAACACGCCCGCTCCAGTCGCCCCCCCTTCCCTCAGGAGACGCGAAGCAAGTGACCGCCCGGAGCTTACCGAGGACTTGCGCGCGGCCGAGGCTTCGGTGCTTCCAGGATCGCGCGCACCTCCCCAAACCTCCCCAAACGTCGGCAGGTCTCCGTTCCTCCTGCCGACGTTTGGGGAGATTTGGGCACCTCCCCAAACCTCGGCAGGTCTCCGTTCCTCCGCGCAGACCTGCCGACCTTTGGGGAGGTTTGGGCGCCTCCCCAAACCTCCCCAAACCTCGGCAGGTCTCCGTTCCTCCTGCCGACCTTTGGGGAGGTTTGGGCGCCTCCCCAAACCTCCCCAAACCTCGGCAGGTCTCTGTTCCTCCGCGCAGACCTGCCGACGTTTGGGGAGGTTTGGGTGCCTCCCCAAACCTCCCCAAACCTCGGCAGGTCTCCCTTCCTCCTGACGACCTTTGGGGAGGTTTGGGCACCTCCCCAAACCTCGGCAGGTCTCCGTTCCTCCGCGCAGACCTTTGGGGAGGTTTGGGCGCCTCCCCAAACCTCGGCAGGTATCCGTTCCTCCTGCCGACCTTTGGGGAGGTTTGGGCGCCTCCCCAAACCTCGGCAGGTCTCCGTTCCTCCTGCCGACCTTTGGGGAGGTTTGGGCGCCTCCCCAAACCTCGGCAGGTCTCCGTTCCTCCGCGCAGACCTGCCGACGTTTGGGGAGGTTTGGGCGCCTCCCCAAACCTCCCCAAACCTCGGCAGGTCTCCGTTCCTCCTGCCGACCTTTGGGGAGGTTTGGGCGCCTCCCCAAACCTCGGCAGGTCTCCGTTCCTCCTGCCGACCTTTGGGGAGGTTTGGGCGCCTCCCCAAACCTCGGCAGGTCTCCGTTCCTCCGTGCAGACCTGCCGACCTTTGGGGAGGTTTGGGCGCCTCCCCAAACCTCCCCAAACCTCGGCAGGTCTCCGTTCCTCCTGCCGACCTTTGGGGAGGTTTGGGCACCTCCCCAAACCTCCCCAAACCTCGGCAGGTCTCCGTTCCTCCTGCCGACCTTTGGGGAGGTTTGGGCGCCTCCCCAAACCTCGGCAGGTCTCCGTTCCTCCGCACAGACCTGCCGACCTTTGGGGAGGTTTGGGCGCCTCCCCAAACCTCCCCAAACCTCGGCAGGTCTCCATTCCTCCTGCCGACCTTTGGGGAGGTTTGGGCGCCTCCCCAAACCTCGGCAGGTCTCCGTTCTTCCGCGCAGACCTGCCGACCTTTGGGGAGGTTTGGGCGCCTCCCCAAACCTCCCCAAACCTCGGCAGGTCTCCGTTCCTCCTGCCGACCTTTGGGGAGGTTTGGGCGCCTCCCCAAACCTCCCCAAAGGTCTACGCGGAGGAACGGAGACCTGCCGAGGTTTGGGGAGGCGCCCAAACCTCCCCAAAGGTCGGCAGGAGGAACGGAGACCTGCCGAGGTTTGGGGAGGCGCCCAAACCTCCCCAAAGGTCGGCAGGAGGAACGGAGACCTGCCAAGGTTTGGGGAGGTTTGGGGAGGCGCCCAAACCTCCCCAAAGGTCGGCAGGAGGAACGGAGACCTGCCGAGGTTTGGGGAGGTTTGGGGAGGCGCCCAAACCTCCCCAAAGGTCGGCAGGAGGAACGGAGACCTGCCGAGGTTTGGGGAGGCGCCCAAACCTCCCCAAACGTCGGCAGGTCTGCGCGGAGGAACGGAGACCTGCCGAGGTTTGGGGAGGTTTGGGGAGGCGCCCAAACCTCCCCAAAGGTCGGCAGGAGGAACGGAGACCTGCCGAGGTTTGGGGAGGTTTGGGGAGGCGCCCAAACCTCCCCAAACGTCGGCAGGAGGAACGGAGACCTGCCGAGGTTTGGGGAGGCGCCCAAACCTCCCCAAACGTCGGCAGGTCTGCGCGGAGGAACGGAGACCTGCCGAGGTTTGGGGAGGCGCCCAAACCTCCCCAAACGTCGGCAGGAGGAACGGAGACCTGCCGAGGTTTGGGGAGGTTTGGGGAGGCGCCCAAACCTCCCCAAACGTCGGCAGGTCTGCGCGGAGGAACGGAGACCTGCCGGGGTTTGGGGAGGTTTGGGGAGGCGCCCAAACCTCCCCAAACGTCGGCAGGTCTCCGTTCCTCCGCGCCCTGCCTGCCTGCTTCTTTCCGCTGCGGAAAGAAGCAGGCAGGCAAGGCGCGGAGGTCCGGAGACCTGCCGACATTTGGGGAGGTTTGGGGAGGTGCGCGCGCACCTCCCCAAACCTCCCCAAACTTCGGCAGGTCTCCGGATGGCGGTGGCTTGGGAGAGGTGCGCGCGATCCCGGAAGCACCAAAGCCTCGGCCGCGCACAAGTCCTCGGTAAGTTTTTTTTGTTGACTGGAGTATAAGCCGAAGTGGAATTTTTCAGCCCAAAAAGTGGGCTGAAAAATTCGGCTTATACTCAAGTATATACGGTATTTGTATCTTTTTTCTTTCTTTTCTATTTCCCTTTCTTGCATTTTTTGCTTTCTCTTTCTCTTTTTCTTGCTTTACCTTTTGGGAAAAGTTTATTTTTGAGGATTGATGGCTAATAACACCACTTTTTTGGGAGCAGTACTATAAAATTATATATCAATGGAAAGATAATTTAATCAAGAATGTAATGCAACAAAGTATGTTCAATTATCTGTACTGTATTCTATGAAAGGTTATAGCCAAATAACCAAAAAAATGAAGCACAACTTGCTTAGGTTGATATCAGGTAGCTTTCCTTCATCTGATTGTAGCCAATGAGCATGAGTGTTTAGAGAACCAATCAGGTGTCCTCTTGTTTTGGCAATGAGCCAATCAGATCACAGTAAAATTCAGTTATTGATGTCATGTATTGAAGCTGAGAGGAGGACATTTGTCAGTGTGTTATGTGATTGCTATCAAGTTGGTTGGCTTTTTCCCCCTTTCATTTAGTGAGCTTGTAAAACGTAATAAAATTAAAGTAATGGTGCAAAGTTGACTGGTTGCCCAGAAACGGATGTAAAATAGTATTATTAAGTGAACAAGGCTACAGTTATAAAGGAATTAGAAGAAAAATTGGTGGAAACCTAACCAAAGCTGGCATTTCTACTGTACACTTTTCCTAAAAGGTTTCCACAATTTTGGCCACTACTGTATATTAGTTTGTATTCGTTTTAATCTTCCATTCTAAAAACAAATCTTTATTTTATCTACCTACCTACCTACCTACCTAAGAACAAACCACTGATGTGACTTTATGACCAAAGCTTTTAAAATGTCCAGTGAGCATATACTAGACTTGTATATTTTGCATTTCAGGAAGAAGTTCCACTATCTTGAATTAAGCTACTGAGATGGAAATTACTTTAGATTTGCTGCTATTAGACTGATTAATAGGGAAATGAAGTGTCTCACACTGTAGAACAGAAAATATTGTTCCTCTTTAGGAGGTTGTGGTTACTTATGTCTCACTATGCCAATTCCTGCAGTTTACTATGGGTCACCTCCACTCTACTCTTTTGATTGGATGACATTGGTACTCTACATAAGAATTCCTGATATTGGCTGGCCTTTTTGTGTAAGTGTAAAAATCTTCTTTACTATGCCTCCTCTCTGCATTCACCATACATCTACTAATCTACAGGAAGTTGCCATTTCTCTCCCGGTCTTTTTAATTTATTTATTTCAAAATATTTAAAGAATAAAATAAACAACTAAAAAAAAGAAAAGACCTAATGGAAAATATAATACCAGTAAATAAACTAAGAATTTACCATTGTCATAAAATTTACAATTATTTCATTGATTAAAAATTAATTGATGATATAAAACTAAAATCATTGTATCATCTTGAGACATAATTATAAATCACTACAAAGCTGTAACCAGTAATAGTTATATTGATATCACCACTATCGTGATCTAAAATAAATGTACATGCCTTACGAAAAAGAAAAAAAATCACTAAAAACAACATTAAGTTATAAATTTGCACCCATGTACCCAGCTGTTGATTACTTCAAATTATTTATAATTGCTACTGGTTACTATCTTCACACCAAATATACCCTTTTAAAATTCATACTCTGAGTATCTAAGTTTGCTGTGTGTATGAGAGAGAGAGGGGGGGGGGAGAGAGAGAGATAGGATTTGCCATTTCTGCTTAAATTTAATCAGGTGTAACATTTTAAGTCACAGTAAGTACATTTGCAGCTGTTTCATGACTGCTTTTGCTTTTTTCTTTAAGAATACTCTGAAATTTGGCAGTATAAGCAATATATACTGATCTATAAAAATATTAAATCTCACCCCAAACTCTTTTTAAAATTATTTTCAGAATAAAATGTGTGAAAAATATGCATATACACAAATACATATATACATATATACTCAAGTTGCTATGCAGTTTTTAATTAGGCAGTGTGTAAATATATTCCCTTGAATAATTCTGAGCAAGAAATATTTTACTGTGCTTCAGATCACGGGCACTGTGCTATATTAATACAGATCCAGACCAACAGTTCATCAACTCTTGCTTCTCCAGTATGAGCAAAGTTGATATTTTGCCTTTGTATCACAAACTTGGCAATTGAAGGTTGGAGATTTGAAGTAGGGATGTCAGGATCAGTAATGCTATTGGAAAACAGCTGTCTTAAGCTGTTGAACTCAGGAAGCCTAATTGGAAAAGTGTAAGATTAGGAGCTGAGGGCAGCTTTTTGTGTTCATTTGCCAGCACTTTGACTTACCAATGTTTTCCTTGCTGCTTATTAGTGCTGGTGATGGGAGGAAAGTTTAAAGCATCTTGGTAAAATGCAGCTGTGGTTCACAATGAGTAGCAATTTAAATTGTGTTGTGAACCAGATGAGAAATCTTTGGAGGTGAAATAGAACCCCAGAACCTCAGATGCCCAGGTCTAAAGCTCTCATAGGCAACCATATATCCTACAAATATTTTTAACATTTATAATTCTAAAAAATCCTGCCTGCTGGCTAAGCAAGCTGTTAATAATGTTCGGTGGGTACTAGGCAGTTGCCCTGTATTCTAATATCCACTGTATGATATCTAATAAATTGTGAAGTCCTTGGTGCTCTGCAAGCAAACAATTTTGTTAGTTGTTTGCAGACGCATAATGCCTGCAAGGAAGCAACCAAGTATAGGGAGCACTAAGGATTCCACAATTCATCCCTGAGCTTTTAATATTCTTTTCTATTAGATCTAATCAATTGCCTGCAATATTCTTTGTGCCAGCGATCATCATAAATAAAATCTGTGAAAAATTTATTTCTAGATTATTTATAATTTATATTACTTTAAACTAGAAAATGTTACTAAGGCTAATCCATAAAAATATAGTAGTGTTACTATAGATGTCGATCTATTGCCCATTGATATAGCTAGCCACTTAATCTTTATAAAAATAGTTTTAATTCATGCCCATCAAATGCTTTTTCAAGCTGGAGAAGAAAAATAAAATAAATGACTAGGCCTCTTTTGGACAAACACTCTGGCAACAGAATTAAATTAAACCAACTGGCAAAAATCAGATTGGGTTAATCCAATTAATTTAAACTGGTTTAACTAAGGCAGATGGCAGTTTCCAGAAATTATTCCAACAAGAGTAGCAGTAGGATTCCTGAGGTAAAATAGTTTATGTATATAATAAGGGAGAGTGAGTAGGCTCCGCTGGCAACATTCCAGGTTGTGTGTGTGTGTGAATTCCAAATGTTATACAAACAGAGATGAGGCTTCAAGAACCAGAAAACAAATTCTGCAGAAATTGTTAGCATATAGCTTCCAGCAGAAACTTTGCTGCTGATAAGTGGGCCCATAAACCTAGTGATCACCACAAGTCCTTTATTACAAAGGCACTCCTTCATTTTACAACACTGTCTTTTAGATTTGTTTTTCCAAAAATCACCTTTGTTCACCTTTGAGAGCTGTATGCAACAAAATTTCATTTTGATGTATGCCGTTTGGTGTACATTCAAAGTGACAATAAAGTTATTATTGTTTGTTGTCATTGTTATTTAACTTTAGCCATACAAATGGTACCATTTAATGCACACTTTCACATTCCTGAGAAAAATATGAAAACTGATTACCTTTTTAAAATAAATCTACATATATTGTTTAATTTTAGATATTTATATTAGAATAAATGTTTTTGTAGTTTTTCTTGGTTTTACGGTACTCTTGTATTTCCCTTTGTAAAGCAAAATTATAAATATAAACAATTAAAACATTTAGGCTTATGAACTTCTTTCAATTTTCTTTCAGGTTTGGTCTTTATTTTTCATGAAAATATGGTCAGTGTACATAAAGCTCACTGTAATGTATCTAATAAATTAATAGGCTAAGTCAGGGGTTGAAGTCCACGAGTCATAAAAGAGCCAAGGTTGCCTACCCCTAGGCTAAGGGAACAAGATGGCCATTGATTAAGTCCAACCTATATGCTCATTTGGCTATTAATTGTTGTTTTTATGACAACATAGAAGGTTATGCTAACTATCCAAACAACTGCTAGCTCACTGACTGGAAGAAAGTTCACAGAAAGGCAGCAGAGAAGTAGAAAGGAAAGGAAGGACAAGAAATTATGGGCTGCATGAAATAACCTCAGTGGTAGGATGGGCCAAAAGGAAAAAATGCCACTGAGCTAGTCCTAGACTAAAAGTACCATCTAAATCAGGCATACACTCAAAAACTGGGGAATTCCTTCTGCAAGTTAATCAGTCCCTATCTTCTAGAGAATGGGCTAGCCAGATCCATTTTTCCATGGCTTGGGAAGTAACACATTTCCGAAACTGTGTTGGAAGCCAGCAGAAAATCTGGAAGAAAAATCTAATGTGAATGAGTGAATCTAATGTCCTCCAAATGTGTAGAACAAGAATTCTGTCTACCACATCTACAGAGAGCCAGAAAAATGCCCTTGGAGAAGCAATGTAGAGACATATACACAAATATGCTTTAAGCTTGGGAAACAAGCAAACAAGCAAACCATATTCAGAAGAAACTCAGACTGGTTCTGCCATAATTCATGGGATATAAGAGGGAGGGCAGGGAAAACAATGGCAGGCTTTCAAGATTCTGTTGGTATAGCCTACAAATATAGTTCAAATCAAACCTGAAGAGTCAGTTTCCTAGTCTGTCCTGCCTCAAAGGATTGACAACATGCTAATAGCCAGGGATAAGAACTGTAGTCCAATGCATTTGGAGGTCACCACAATGGGGAAGTGCTGGCTTAATAGCTTTTCTCAACAATGGGCTGTTTCAGCTGAGGGACAGCAGCAACATCTGGAAGTTTAGACCAAGCAACAGATATGGGACGGGGATTATTAATTCAGCTAAATCTTTCCTTGTACATTTTCCAGACTCCATGTCCCATTCCATGTTTTATGGGTATGCATAAGCAGCCATTTTATAAATTCATCTCTCCAATTCCAAGTATGTCTATCAGCAAATTAATAAAAGAGAGAAAGCCTCTATTAGCAGATCTATTTGGAACTAAAACCAAAGAAAAACTACAAGTCTGTAGGAGGGTTTGTTTTGTGTAGTCATCTAGTAAGATGATATTCAAATGAAAAGAGAACAGTTTGCCAGTTTCATAGATTATGTTCTCTCATTTCTGAATGATTTTATTGTCTTATTTGGCAAATATCCTAAATTTTCATTTGAAAGCCTCAATGCTCCTTTTTAAAGATCCATTATAAACTTGTGTTGCAAGGAATTTAAAAATAACCCTTTGCTGTAGGGCAAAAATATCTTGCTTTTTATCTGACTGAAACATCAAGTTAATACCTCAGGGCAACAGTGAATGTATTCAGGTTTCTTGTAGCAGGATTTGGGGATAAAATATCAGAAGCCCTGGATGTAGGAAGGACTGCTCACTACATTCTGAAGTAAGCAATGTAATATATGTTGTTGTTGTTGTTGTTAGTTGCGAAGTCGTGTCCGACCCATCGCGACCCTATGGACAATGTTCCTCCAGGCTTTCCTGTCCTCTACCATCTTCTGGAGTCCATTTAGGCTCACGCCTACTGCTTCAGTGACTCCATCCAGCCACCTCATTCTCTGTCGTCCCCTTCTTCTATTGCCCTCAATCTTTCCCAGCATTAGGCTCTTCTCCAGCGAGTCCTTCCTCCTCATTAGGTGGCCAAAGTATTTGAGTTTTAGCTTCAGGATCTGGCCTTCTAAAGAGCAGTCAGGGTTGATCTCCTCTAGGACTGACCGGTTTGATCGCCTTGCAGTCCAAGGGACTCGCAGGAGTCTTCTCCAGCACCAGAGTTCAAAGGCCTCAATTCTTTTGCGCTCAGCCTTTCTTATGGTCCAACTTTCACTGCCATACATTGCAACTGGGAAGACCATAGCCTTGACTATACGCACTTTTGTTGACAGGGTGATGTCTCTGCTTTTTAGTGTGCTGTCTAGATTTGCCATGGCTTTCCTCCCGAGGAGCAAGCGTCTTTTAATTTCTTGACTACAGTCCCCATCTGCAGTGATCTTGGAGCCCAGGAAAATAAAATCTGTCACTACCTCCATTTCTTCCCCATCTATTTGCCAGGAATTGAGAGGGCCGGATGCCATGATCTTGGTTTTCTTAATGTTTAGTTTCAACCCAACTTTTGCACTCTCCTTCTTCACTCGCAACAAGAGACTCTTCAGTTCCTCTTCACTTTCTGCCATTAGAGTGGTATCATCTGCATATCTTAGGTTGTTGATATTTCTTCCAGCAATCTTAATTCCAACTTTTGACTCCTCTAGCCCTGCCTTTCTCATGATGTGCTCTGCATATAAGTTAAATAGGCAAGGCGACAGTATACAGCCTTGCCGGACACCTTTCCCAATTTGGAACCAATCAGTGGTTCCGTGTCCAGTTCTCACTGTTGCTTCTTGGCCCGCATATAGGTTTCTCAAGAGACAAATAAGATGTTCTGGTACTCCCATCTCTTTAAGAACTTGCCACAGTTTGTTATGATCCACACAATCAAAGGCTTTAGCATAGTCAATGAAGCAGAAGTAGATGTTTTTCTGGAACTCTCTAGCTTTCTCCATGATCCAGCGTATGTTGGCTATTTGATCTCTAGTTCCTCTGCCTCTTCGAAATCCTGCCTGTACTTCTGGTAGTTCCCGATCCACATACTGCTGGAGTCTAGCTTGTAGGATTTTAAGCATAACTTTACTAGCATGAGAAATGAGTGCAATGGTGCGATAGTTTGAACATTCTTTGGCACTGCCTTTCTTTGGAATTGGAATGTAAACTGATCTTTTCCAATCCTGTGGCCACTGTTGAGTTTTCCAAATTTGCTGGCAAATTGAGTGTAGCACTTTTACTGCATCGTCTTTTAAGATTTTGAATAGCTCAGCTGGAATACTGTCACCTCCACTAGCTTTGTTGTTGCTCAGCTTTTCTAAGGCCCACTTCACTTCACATTCTAGGATGTCTGGCTCGAGGTCAGTGACCACCTCATTGTGATTATCAGGGACGTTAAGCTCATTCTTGTATAGTTCTTCTGTGTAATTTTGCCATCTCTTCTTAATCTCTTCTGCCTCTGTTAGGTCCCTGCCATTTTGGTCCTTTATCATGCCCATTTTTGCATTGAACGTTCCCTTCATCTCTCCAATTTTCTTGAAAAGATCTCTGGTCCTCCCTATTCTATTGTTTTCTTCTATTTCTTTGCACTGTTCATTTAAGAAGGCATTCTTATCTCTTCTAGCTATTCTCTGGAATTCTGCATTCAATTGGGCGTATCTTTCTTTTTCTCCCTTGCCTTTTGCTTCCCTCCTTTCCTCAGCTATTTGCAAAGCTTCCTCAGACAGCCATTTTGCTTTCTTGCATTTCTTTTTCTTTGGGATGGTTTTGGTTGCTACCTCTTGTACAATGTTGCGAACCTCTGTCCATAGTTCTTCAGGCACCCTGTCTATCAGATCTAATTCCTTAAATCTATTTGTCACCTCTACTGTATATTCAACGGGGATATGATTTAATTCATACCTGACTGGCCTGGTGCTTTTCCCTACTTTCTTCAGTTTAAGCCTAAACTTTGCAACAAGAAGCTCATGGTCTGAGCCACAGTCAGCTCCTGGTCTTGTTTTTACTGACTGTATAGAGCTTCTCCATCTTTGGCTGCAGAGCATATAGTCAATCTGATTTCTGTGTTGACCATCTGGTGATGTCCATGTGTAGAGCCGTCTCTTGGGTTGTTGGAAAAGAGTGTTTGCTATGACCATCGTATTCTCTTGACAAAATTCTATCAGCCTGTGCCCTGCTTCATTTTGTACTCCAAGGCCAAACTTGCCTGTTATTCCGGTTATCTTTTGGCTTCCTACTTTAGCATTCCAATCCCCCATGATGATAAGGACATCATTTTTTGGTGTTAGTTCTATAAGGTGCTGTAGGGCTTCATAGAACCGGTCAATTTCATCCTCTTCAGCACCGGTGGTTGGGGCATAGACTTGGACTACTGTGATATTGAATGGTTTGCCTTGGATTCGAACTGAGATCATTCTGTCATTTTGAGGATTGTATCCCAGTATTGCTTTTCCTACTCTTTTATTGACTATGAAGGCTACTCCATTTCTTCTGAGGGATTCTTGCCCACAGTAGTATACCTGATGGTCATCTGAATTAAATTCACCCATTCCTGTCCATTTTAGTTCGCTGATACCTAAGATGTCGATGTTCAGTTTTGTCATCTCTTGTTTGACCACGTCCAGCTTGCCTTGATTCATGGATCTTACATTCCAGGTTCCTATGGAGAAAAAATCTTTACAGCATCGGACTTTCCTTTCACCACCAGACATATCCACAGCTGAGCGTCCTTTCGGCTTTGGCCCAGTCGCTTCATTCTTTCTGGCGCTACTAGTACTAGCCCTCTGCTCTTCCCCAGTAGCATACTGGACGCCTTCCGACCTGAGGGGCTCATCTTCCAGCGTCATATCGTTTTGCCTTTTGGTACTGTCCATAGGGTTTTCATGGCAAAGATATTGGAGTGGGTTGCCATTTCCTTCTCCAGTGGATCACGTTTTGTCAGAACTCTCTGCTATGACCTTTCCGTCTTGGGTGGCCCTGCACGGCATAGCTCATAGCTTCATTGAATTACGCAAGCCCCTTCGCCACGACAAGGCAGTAATCCATGAAGGGGATGTAATATATAGTATCATCTAAAACGGCCTAAAGTATATCAGTATAGGATCTGGAATTTGGTACCAGTGTATTAGATTTGCCATCAATTTTTAAAGGCTAGGGCCTATTTGCTCTAAAGCTGTGGTTCTCAAGCTTTCTTCACTATGGACCCCCCTTTAAATACCTTTTGTGGCTACAGACTATGACCACGGACCCACAAGATTTAACTCAAGATTTAAATCATAAAATTTCTTCAAGCCTTCGTGGACCCCCTTTGATGATATCATGGACCCCCAGTGGTCTGCAGACCAAGGTTGAGAACCACTGCTCTGAAGCACCTTCTGTTCTCAAACTGTATGCATTTTGCATATTATAAGCCTTTTTTTTACAAGTCAGCAGACATAGTCAGCCCTTCTAACCCAAATCAAGAGTGGCCAATTAACTCTTTGAAAACAAACCATCTCCTATAATTTAAAAATAACAGGAGAAACCTTGTTGTGAAGTAGGCATGAATGGAAACAACCAGCTGCTTAGAACTACTAAAAGTGTTCAGCCTATGATATTCTAGCTCATCTGAGAACCATCTAAACATTTCCAAGCAAGTGTCCATTGAAGAGGACAAACAAGGAATTCTTTACAGGTAGTCCTCAACTTACAACCGTTTGTTTAGTGACCATTCAAAGTTACAACAACATTGAAAAGGGAATATGGGATAATTTTTCACGCTTACAACCATTGCAGCACCCTTTAATCATGTGATCAAAATTCAGACGCTTGGCATGTATTTATGGCGGCTGCAATGTCTCCGGATCATGTGAGCCTCTTTTGCAACCCTCTGACATGCAAAGTCAATGGGGAAGCCAGATTCACTTAACAATCATTCATTAAACAACTGTGCAAAAGAAAGTTTATAAAATGAGACAAAAGTCACTTACTCACTTGCTTAATCATGGAAATTTTGGGCTCCATTGTGGTTGTAAGTCGAGCACCACCTCTACTTGACTTATATCAGATGATGGATACAAGTACATAATTAGGGCATTTGGGTGATGTTTTCATGTACATCTTGTCATCTCAAAGCCTATCATGGCAGTCTGCTATGGATGCTGCTGTTTTCAAGTCAAAATGAGTTTGCAAGCTTAAAACTCAAGAAACAGGTAGGCAGTTTGAGAGGGTCTATTGCTTGTAGTACACACAACTCCTGTAAATAAGATTGTGCGGGATTTGTATAACTTCCAAACCCTGCCAAAGTCATTTGGCCTGAGGTGACAATAGGACAAAGGAGACTCCACTGATAATGGAAAGCAACACTTCTCAGAGCCACCTTCTACTGTATTTCTTTTCAAACCTATTACCTATTTCTAGCCTAAATACCCCAGAAAGCATTAGTTCCACATTATGCTTTAGGGCAAAAATGTCTGTGTGCAAGCATGTAGCTATTTCAAATCAGATTAAATACCAGAGTGGCAGGACAAAGGAGCAGACTGAAAGATGAGTTTTTACACAGAAAATTTCTTTCCAATCCTTTCTTGAAAAAAAGGATGTAGAAATGAGATTACTCCTAAAGGTTTTATATGTTCTTATTTTGCCTGATAATGGTCACGGCTGATATAGAGAGGTAATCTTAGGTCTGATCCTGGCAAACAGAGGCTGCACTTCCCTCCTCGTTTACAAGTGGACTGCAAAAAAGACAAAGAGAAAGCAAAACTCTGCCATTAAGTTATTACTGCTATAAGAGGCTTGAACTGGCACATGTGCTTCGAGAACGAGTTAGGACATGCTTCTAAAATCACTGGAGGGCTCAGCTTAGTGATTGTATCATAGCAGCCAACAGCTGCAAAATGGAATTCTTGTGACTTGGAGTTTGCCAGGCAGTGAGGAAGTGGAGGGTAGGGAAAATGTAAGCAATTAAAACCGGAAACAAATTGATGTGGAGTAAGATTTTCTTTTCTTATTTTTCCCTCTCCTCTCTCTTATCTTTCTTTTCTTCTGTTCTTAAAAGAGCGCTCAAGAAGGCTATGTATAAAATTCTTATTCTGCACTTAAATTTAAAGAAGAGTGAATTCTCCAATGTGGAAAATCATTGTTTTTTTAAAAATCAACACGTGTTTGCTTGCTGCACAATATTTTTAACAGCTATAGGGAACCCAACAGTATAAAGACTTGTGTGATTAGTGCACATCCAACATCAACTACTGTATGAATATACTTGGGCAAAGTCTGGAGTGGACACAGACTGGCTGCCACTATATATATAAAAAACCTCTCAGATCTCTGTTATAAATATCTTACACGTATTTCTCATTACCTTCTCAGTGACTATGGGTGTGGAAGACAGTGTGAGATTTGTGGGTGATTCTGAATGCTTCTTGTGCTTCTGTTTAGGCCTTTCTTTGTCTTTTCGACTCTGTGAAAGAAGATCAAAAACACAGCTAAAAGTTTTGCCTTTTCCAGCAACAGGTGAGAAAGTACAAGTAAGGGAAAGCTAATACAGGCGGAAGAATATGTTATCTCAGAAATAGTTTTTGTCCTTTACCATCCATTTCAGCCTTGTCTTCGCTCTAGAGCATCTGCAAATATATATATATATATATATATATATATATATATATATATATATATATATATATATATATATATATATATATATATATATATATATATATATATATATATATATATATATATATATATATATATATATATATATATATATATATATATATATATATATATATATATATATATATATATATATATATATATATATATATATATATATATATTCAGCAAGTCTGCCTTATGGTCAGAAAACTCGAAGCCACAGTAGGCTAAAAAAAAATAAAAATAAAGATGAGGAAGAGATTACTTCTCACAACCCTTTGCCACCTGAGGAGCTACAGATGTGACTTTTTTATATATAGCCTTAATTAAATTATGCCAAAAAAAATTCCTTTGGGCAATGCAATTTGCAAAAATCAGACAATGCTCTTAAACCTGCTGAGGTTGCAGCAAATTGATTGGTTAAACTACTTGGTGAAGATGCTTGTCCACGACAGTCTGTGTGAAAGAGCTGATTCTTCTTGTAAGACTTTAGGATACTTCCAAATAAGGTTTGGACAAATTACATTTGTGAGGCAGCCAATTTGCCTTTGGGGGATCAGCATTTTTTTTCCCATGTGGAAGACTTTCAGTTTTCCCTCTAACTGTGCCCTGGTTAAAAGAAGGACGTGGTGCTGTGAATTTCAATTTCTATAATACGTCAATTCCTTGATGAGTCATTGCTAATTTTTATTTTTGGGAAAAGCTCAGTAATAGAGCTTAGGCCACACATGAAGAAAGAACAGGCAGATTATGTTGATGCCCTGTGCCTAAGAATTGTTCCGTCATGAAACTACATTATTGCACTAGTACACGGGTCAGCAACCCGTGGCTCTGGAGCCACATACGGCTCTTTCAGGCTTCTCCTGTGGCTCCCAGTCATCCTCCGCCATTTGCAGAGAGAGAGAGAGAGACAGAGACAGAGAGAGTCACTTGCGCTTCCCTTCCCTTCCCTTCTCTCTCTCTCTCTCTGTAAAAAAGAGAGTGGCCTCATGCTGTTCTCTGACAAGCTAACACGCTTATTGGGTGGGGATCCTGCCTTTGCTGCGTCTCTACAGGAAGCAGCAGAAAACAGAAAGCAGCAGCGCTCTCTCTCTCTCTCTCTCTCTCTCTCTCTCTCTCTCTCTCTCTCTCTCTCTGTCTCTCTCTCTCTCTCTCACACACACACACACACACACACACACACAATGAGTGGAGGAAGAGCACTGGCAAACCAAGGGCAGGAGAGCCAGCCCAATAAGAATGTGTGTCAGCTTGTTGCAGAACAGCTTGCCAGGTAAGCAGAAGATCGGAGAGAGGGAGAGAGTGGGAGGTGGAGAGAGAACTCATGCACAGCAGCCTCTATTTCTTTTTAATTAAACTTTTCAATCAATTTCTCTTCCCCCCCCTCGCACATGCATGGGTTTTGGAGATCCCAGTGTTTTCTTTTCTCTGGGAATCGGGTCCATGTGGTTCTTTGAGTGTTTAAGGTTGCCGACCTCTGTACTAGTAGATGGCTTAAAAGTGATCTGGTTGGACGAAATACAGCCTTCCTGGTTCTCTTGGATTTCCCAGGAGCATTCAACGTGACCATCAGTCTTGTTATTCTTCTGGGCTGCCTGCGGGGTATAGGAAGTTCAGCCCTTGTTTTCTTCTCTTTTCCTGAGTGCAGGATGGAGGAAGATGAGAGTTTGGCTGGTCTAAAGGCTTCTCCAATGGAAGGTGCTACTGAGTTCTTTTCTATCTTCTCTTATATTTAGCATTTAAATGAAGCTGTTGAAGCAGTCATTTGTTAGTTTGAGATAATGTTTATCTCCACATTGGGATAGAACAATGCTGTGGGGGAAGTCCTGATCCAATACCTATGGGCTGTAAACACTTGGATGGGGAAAAAAATGCTCACCTCCGGGTGAGATTCAAGGTGCTGGTGATGACCTATAAAGCCCTAAATGGCTTGGGTCCGGGTTATCTGAGGGAACACCTGCTGCCGGCATCAAGCTCCCTTCGTCCAGTGCGCTCCCACAGGGAGGGTCTTCTCAGGGTACCGCCAGTAAGAGACTGCCGGCGGACAACACCCAGGGATAGGGCCTTCTCAGTGGGTGCGTCTGCCCTTTGGAACCAGCTGCCAGTGGAGCTTAGGACCGCCCCCGACCTCCGTTCGTTCCGCTGGGACCTGAAGACCTGGCTCTTCGAGCTCTCTGGCCCAGGCTGAGAATTTTAATTTTAATTTTAATTTTAACTGGGGTTTTATTTGTTCAGGGACGGATATAATTTTTTAAACTTTTGTATTTTTTGTTTTAACCACCCTGTAAACCGCCCTGAGTCCTTCGGGAAAGGGCGGTATATAAATATAGTAAAATAAAATAAATAAATAAATCCCAGCAAGGCTGAGTTACTCTTTATCCAGAAACTAGTTGGCTCTTTCTCTGCTCCACTTAGGGTCTCTTGATGGAATCACACTGCCATTGAAGGAGTAAAGTCCATGCTTTGGAAGTTGCATTAGGCTTACGTGGTGGTACAGTGGTTAGAATGCAGTACTGCAGGCTACTTCTGCTGACTGCCGGCTGCCAGCAGTTCAGCAGTTCAAATCTCACCAGTTCAAGTATGATGTAGCCTTCCACCCTTCCGAGGTGGGTAAAATGAGGATCCAGACTGTTGGGGGCAATATACTGACTCTGTAAACTGCTTAGAGGGGACTGTAAAGCCCTATAAAGCAGTATATAAGTCTAAGTGCTATTGCCAGTGCTTTTTTTGTAAAAGAAAAAGGTGCCAGAACTCACACATGTCATACAACCCTCCTTGCCTACCCTACAAGGTTCTATCCCAAAAAGGTGCCGGAACTCCATTCTGAGCGTTCTATGAGAAAAAAAGCCCTGGCTATTGCTATTGCTACTTCTGGACAGTTTGATGAATATTTTGTGCCAGTTGTACTCTTTCCTGGAGGCTTTGATGTTAGTGACCTTTGATGTTAGTTTGCTCCACCTGGATCTACCTTTGAAAACTTACCTCTGAGGTAGTGACATTTGCATTAGAGATGAGATCTGATATTTTGAGAATAAGTTGTGGTTCTTCCCCCCCGCCCCGAAAAAAGGTCACCTGTTGAGTGTGTTCCTCTAACCTCCCATGATGGGTCCTGTTATCCCAGCTTATTTTGGCTTCTATTTTCACTTTAGGCACATGGACAGATTTCAAAACAAAGCATAGATTATAGCCCTTACTGTTTTTATTTTAAATAACACCTATGTGCATATGTGATTAGTAGAGAAATGTAGGAAATAAATGTATGTTGGAGATTGGCATTTCCTTTGCAGAATGAAAAAAAAAATTAAAAGGAACAAACAGCCAGGGCAAGCAGGGCAAAAGCCTGGCAGGTGCCAAGGGGGTGCTGTGGTTCCACAGGTTTTTGAATTCAAGAAAAATTTAAAAGGGAAAAAGCACACAGTTATTTTATAAACAGTATAGTCACATATCTCGTTCCCAGTATTTCCAGGTAGCCATACACAGTTCAAATCTATGCACTGAATTGTTACCACATGCAGTAGACATTGGTCCCAGTAAATATTCATAAACCTGCAACATCAAATTAGATTTGTTTATATCAACAAAAGACTCTATGTTTATGTTCTTCATTTATAATTCATATTAACATAAACTATCTTGGTTTTACTGTCTTTCTGCTACTTTTGTATTTTAAGCTTAGATTTAAAAGGCACACATCAATATTGGTCCTAATGTCCTTTTAAACAGATGCAGTTTTAATCTCCTAGTGTAATATAGATCAATTATAAAAAGATATACCGGTACTCCCAAAAAATATAACATATGAACTAGTTTTCTCTGGACGTGGTCTATCAGAGGCTAGGAAATGGTGGGAGAGTAATATTAAAGATATCACTGCTGTGTATCATTATTATATACATGGCCCACATCTATAAATTTCTTGCCAATATTAAATTCTCCTTAAATGCCAAATAGAGCATGAAAGGTGAAGTCATGTAAACTAGGAATCACAAACAAACATGCCTAAAGAATGGATTTCTTCTCCGAAGGTACAAAAGCACTTATGGACTTGTCCCTTTGGATGTTAGTGGCAGTATATTACAATCAAATTGAAAAAAAATCATTCAGCCATTCTGATATACCCAGCAGTATTCCCTACCTCACATTTTCCCTTTTGGCTCTCAAGTACCTGTTTTCCCTTCCTTGAGAACTCTCACTTCCCTTCAGTATACATTGCAGACACCCAGGTACCCATACAAATGTGTTTCTGTATCTGCCTGCTTTTTGCTAAACGTCTCTCCCTCCACCCCCCCCCCCAACACATACTGTCATTAGTTAGAAAACCTGAGAGGAGGAAGGGGTGCTGCCATGCTTCGTGTGACTAAATAAAAGGCCACCCCTACCTTCCCGACGCTTCACACTCCTTTGCAGCAGAAATTGCCCTGGGAATGCCTGGATTTGCAAATCGCATTGGGGCTGCCAAGTTCATCTCACTGCCCAAAGTTCACCAACAAGAAGTCTCTCTCTCTCTCTCTCTCTCTCTCTCTCTAAACATTCAGTGCTGGGAGTTTCAAGCAGCTGGGGGTTGGGTGGCATTGGAGCAAGCACAGAAAAAGGCCGATAGTTAAATGAGAAGGAAAAAAAGTAAAGACGGGGAGGAGGAAGGGGAGCTCTCATCTGAGCACAGGAAGGCGGTGCCCACGTTGCACATACTAACTTGTAGATCTCCAACGTCAGGGTGAGTGAAATAGGAGCTCTTCACATGCCAGCGAGGGCTTACCCCCACCTTCCATCCCCAACTCTTCTTGTAAGTCTGGGCACTGAAGGAAAAGCAGACAGCGCTGGGCAATCAGATATGTTGGTGTGCCCTGCCTGATGGGCTGCCCTTCCTTTTCTGCAAACAAGGACAAGGCTTTATCTGAATGCAGGCTCCCTCACCCTCAGCTTTGGTGAAACATGATAGCCTAGCCAGGAAAAATGTGTGTCGAGGGGTGGGTGAAGGTTGCGCAAGGAGGGGGGCAAACTGAGCCCCTCTGGATCACATGCAGGGCAGAGTTTTAACTAAGATTCAATGCTGGAATATTGTTTTAGAGCACAATGACTTTAATTAAGGTTCAATGCTAAATATTATTTCAGAACACAGTGATAATGTCAAAGACAGCAGAAGCTGTTAGTGTGTGCAAAAATATCCCTTTTTAAAATCTAATATAATAATAATAACAACAACAACAAGAACATTAAGAAGAAGAAGAAGAAGTTGGAAGGGACCTTGGAGGTCATCTAGTCCAACCCCCTGCTCAGGCTGGAAACCCTATACCATTTCGGACAAATGGCTGTCCAGTCTCTTCTTAAAAACTTCAAGTGTTGGAGCATTCACAGCTTCTGGTTTGTCCACTGGTTAATTGTTCTAACTGTCAGGAAGGTTTCTCCTTAGTTCTAGGTTGCTTCTCTCCTTGACTAGTTTCCATCCGTTGCTTCTTGTCCTGCTTTCAGGTGCTTTGGAGAATAGCTTGACTCCCTCTTCTTTGTGGCAGCCCCTGAGATATTGGAACACTGCTATCATGTCACCCCGCACCCTTCTCTTTGTTAAACTAGACATACTCAATTCCAGCAACTGTTCCCTATATGTTTTAGCCTCCAGTCCCCCAATCATCTTTGTTGCTCTTCTCTGTACTCTTTCTAGAGTCTCAACATCTTTTTTATATCGTGGTGACAAAAACTGGATGCAGTATTCCAGGTGTGGCCTTACCAAAGCATTGTAAATGTGATCTTGATAATATCCCTCTGTTAATGCAGCCTAGCACTGTGATGGCTTTTTTGGCAGCTGCAGCATACTGCTGGCTCATATTGAAGTGATTGTCCCCTAGGACTCCAAGATCCCTCTCACAGTTACTACTATTGAGCAAGGTACCACCTATACTATACCTCTGCATTTGATTTTTCCTGCCTAAATGTAGAACCTTACTTTTTTCACCATTGAATTTCATTTTGTTAGATAGCGCCCAGTGTTCGAGTCTGTCCAGATCCTCCTGTATCTTAAGCCTGTCTTCTGGAGTATTGGCTATTCCTGCCAGCTTGGTGTCGTCTGCAAATTTGATGAGTTCCCCATCTATCCCTTCATCCAAATCATTGATGAAGATGTTGAGGAGCACTGGACCCAGAACAGAGCCCTGGGGCACCCCACTACACACTTCCTTCCATGTAGATGCGGTTCCATTGAGGACCACACGCTGAGTATGGCCTGTCAGCCAGCTACGAATCCATCTGGTGGTGATGCTATCTAACCCACATTTTTCTATCTTATCAAGTAGGAGGTTGTGATCTACTTTATCAAATGCCTTACTGAAGTCCAAGTAAATTATATCTACAGCATTCCTCTGGTCCACTAATTTTGTCACTTGGTCAAAGAATGCAGTAAGATTTGTCTGGCATGATCTGTTTTTGACAATAGCTTCTACATAAAGTTTTACAACCAAGTGTGTTCTGCAAATCCAATAAATTCAGGTAGTCCTCGAATTACAACCATAATTAAGCCCCAAATTTATGTTGCTAAGTGAAACATTTGTTAAGTGAGTTTTGCCCCATTTTACGGCTTTCCTTGCCATAGCTGTTAAATGAATCATTGCATTTGTTAAGTTAGTCACATGGTTGTGAAGTGAATCTGGCTTCCCCATTGACTTTGCTTGTCAGGTCGCAAAAGCTGATCACGTGACAGGACACTGGGACCATCATAAATATGAGCCAGTGCCAAGCATCTGAATTTTGATCACATGATGATCATGATGCTACAATGGTCGTAAGTCTGCAAAATGGTCCTAAGTCACTTTTTTCAATGTCGTTATAACTTTGAACAGTCACTAAATAAACTTCTGTAAGTTGAGGACTACCTGTAGTAGTTTTTAGTAAATCAAGTTTAAACAAAACATTGTTTATGTGGTGAATCTGGTCAAAGACAATAGTATATGCAAAGGTATGTAGCAGAAATATATAAGATGCGTCTTGGTATCATCCCATTTGATTGGATTGTTGATGTGGGAATATATTCAGGACATTGGACACAGATTTTTCTGTTGAAATGGAAGATGAAATATTAGCGATTCCTGCTACAATCCAATTGTCCACCCTACCCATTTTGTCCTTCTTGTGCATCATCAAATCATAGTCCCTATTTTTGCAATAAGGGGATGACAGGACAAGGGATAGTTCGGGAAGAACAAAAAACAAATATCTTTTATCTCTCAGTAACATATTAAAATAAATGAAGACACTGCTTTTATTCTCCTTGTCTTTCCTTCTACTTTAGTGTAAATATAGCTTTTCCATAGCTTATCAGGTGTTGTCTATTTTTTTCCCCAAGTTGCCTGCCATCCAGCTCATCTTCTGTTTTGTTTTTGCCTGGTGTCATATAAAATACTTTGTTCCATTACTACATTTACCAAGCCAAGTTTCCTCTTGTCTCTCTTTTTCTTTTCCAGTTTCCATTGCTTTCCCTGGCAGCAGGTGATTTTAGGAGAGCACCATAGCCTGCACTGCAAATAAATTGGACAGGCTATCTACAATGAAGAGATTTTCCCCTCCCAAATTTTGCAGAAGCAGCACTCAAATGTAGTCTGTTTTTAGACATATGAGTTTGACTTCTAAAATAGATTAAGCATGTTGACAAGACTGAATACGAACCCCACAATCTCTGTTGCAAAGGCATGCAAACTGGTCCTACTATTGTTCCAGATAAATACTAATTTTACAAAATGGAACTGAAATCATGTCAGTAAACCATATCCACTTACTTGGAAACTTTAATTCCAATTTTTTGAGGGAGGGAGGGAGAGAGGGTGCAGTGGTGAGAACAAATGCTATTATGAAGGCACTTTGCCTATGGTTGTCTTTAATATTTCTTTTTGAATTTCAACTCCAAGGATTAAAAACAGCTTGAATTCAATAGAGCTTATATTGCAGTAGATGTGTTCAGTTAAATTCTTTTTTAGAGCTTATTTCATTAAAAAAGAATAGATAATTCTATTCATTCATCCATCCAAAATGTCTGTGCTCCCATGTTGTTCCATTTACTTCAAGTTATTTTAAAAAGCAATTTCCATTGTCTATTGCAGTAAAATACTTTCAGCTGTAATCTGACAGTTGCAGTACTCTAACCACCTTTAGCTGGCGCCTTCCAGATGTGGGCTGCATCTCTTAACATTCCTAACAATGTGACAAATGGCCATGCTGACTGAGAATTCCCAGGTTTCAATTACATTATTTCTGGAAGATAACTGGTGGGAAAAAGCTGTGCCAATGGAAAATCAGTGATACTGATAACAGTGCCATCTCTAATAGGAACATCTTCCCTCCTAGCACCCACCTTTTTTTTTTGAAAACAATAAAACTGACAACTTCTACACATATTTACAATAGTATCTAATTTATAAAAAGTGATTAAAGTGACAAAACCTCAAGTGGTTCAGAGGTACTGAGACACAAAATGAAAACAGTCATGAAATTAACAAGGCTGATTCCATTCCCCTTGTACTTATAAGAGTGGATTTAAGCCTGGATTGAAACCTTGAAGGTGATACCTATATGGAGACAGAGAGGGATTCCTGTGGTTTGTAGTTAACTGAATCTTCTGCATATCCACAACTTCCTTCTTGATCACAATAGAGCAAGTCATCAAATCTTGCTAAGTCTTTAAAGCTTCTGCCTTTAGCTAGTTACTGAATGTACTGTATAACTGAATTTGTGAAAAGTAATACAAAATAACCCAAATGTTATCTTCACTGATACATAGAACTATCCAATTACTTCAGCAAATATTTTCCAGATGTTGAATTATGCAATCAATACTAATTCTGACAGATAAAGGAGAACAGCAAGAATACAGTATACCATAATTGGGTAAAGTTTACCTATTTGATTTAATCTGCTTTGGTATTAGAAAGGCAAAATCCTAAAATATATATTCCATGAAACAATATGTGCACTTACTCTCAACCTTTGATGTGCGCTCTTTGTATTTTACTTGTTTCCTTCTTTCTTACCTTCTTTGGTTTCTCATGATGAGACACATGCTTTTCTTGCGTAGGTGATGCTGACTGACTCCTCCTTCCTCCAATAAAAGAACCACCTCCAAAATGGCGTGAGGTCTTCTGGAGGCAAGTGGGAAATTAGAGAAAGGATTTTGGATCAGATGGAAGTAAAAGAGAAAAATGAAAGCAAACAAGAAGAACTAATAGACTTCTACTACCAATAGCACTTTGGTTTTATAATTTACAAAACCCTCTTCCTCCTAGATGTTTCTACTATCATTTTATGTCAAGCAAGCTTCAAGCTGGAGATTCTTCATGCTGCCAGAATTCATTTTGGGGACCATAGTTTAATCTTTAAAGAAAAAGATTCAAACTGGCCCATGGTTATCTGGTCTAAAAACTGGTCAGCCCTACAGCTTAATAGAAATGACTCATAGCAATCTTTTTTTATCAGGCTCAAGACAAACAACAGATCTCTGAAGCAGTTGTTTAACAGTAATCTGCTACTGCTTAAAAGACCAATAGTGTTGTTTTCAGAGGGAGTAACTTTTTTCTCTATACCCTCTTGTCCAATATTAATCATATTTTATCAGCAATCGAACTACTGCTACTACTGTTGTCTTTTCATCCTGTAGAAGAAAACCATAACTTAGCTCAAAAAAAGTTGTTAAACACTGTTTATTTCTTTAGGAATACTATTTCCTAATCTTAAACTTCAATTGTTTGTTGAAAGAACATTCTAATTAGAAACTTAGCTCACTGCTCAACATTGGTATATGTAATTATACTGTACTATCCTATACTTAATACTACGCTGACAGTATTGTGCTAGTGTACTATTGACAGTAATGGGGAACAGCATTCTTGAATTTCAGGTATAAAACTGTATAAAACACTTTAGAGATGCTGTTAATGAACATGGGATCTTCTCCTTTATTACTGGGCTATCTAGCTTTCATAATAAAAATGATAAATTAAATTTAGAAAATTATCTATCAGGAGAATGCAACAGACACCATCAGAGATAGATTCTGAGAAGGAAAATGAAAGAGAAGTTTGTCCTCAAGGACATGATCTACTAGTTTTAACCTTCCCAAGCAGGGTGTTTTTCAGATTTGATGGATTATAACTCTCTCAGTCTTAACCTGTATTGACTGGAAATGATGGGGTCATAGTCTAACCAACATATATGGAAAATGTTGGTTGGAGATGGCTGAACTAGCCATTCATCTGCTCCAAATTTAATGCAAAGTAGGGTCTACATAAGAATACAGGAGTAAGTGCTTACATCTATCTTCTATTTATGGTAGAATTCCCCATGAATAGGGCCCTAATCAGAGGGCTGGAGGTGTGTGTGTGTGTGGGGGGGGGGGAAAGTGCCATATGCATTTCCTGTCTTCCTGTCTGGAAGATGCCCTAATAGGAATTTATACCAATGAAGCTTTTGCCCAGGCCTATGAAGATAGTAATTTAATATGATGATACGGAGGCTTTTCTTTTAAGTCCTGGTAACAACAGAGGGAACCTACTCACAATCAGCACTATTTTTCCCTTTGAAATTAAGTTCCTTAGGTTCTGTCATCATGGCTTGGAAAGTTAATCCAAGGTTGAGATGAGGCCCCAGTTATGCCCTGGAGTGCTATGCCTCCCTCCCTCCCTCTCTCTCTCATTCCCTCTCCTTCAGGTTGTCCTGAAAACAAGATTAAAAAAATCTGTAAAAGCAAATTGTTAATATTAATAATGAAAAATATACCCAAATGCAAACAAAAAAAATTCAAGGTAATATCTGAAACATTACTTCAGAGGATATCCACAAAAGTGTACTTGATCATGAGTAATGAAGGGAAGAGTATTTCATTTCAAAGAAGATATTCGGGCTATTCAGCATTTTTATCTGGAAATAAAGCTTGATTTCCATATATTGACTAAATCTGCACCAGTACTTGTTCTCTCCCTGAGACCCCTATAAGTGAACCAACTGAGGAAGCAAATCCATTCCAGCATTTGTCTGAACAGATTCTGCGGCAGAGCATCAAATCTACATCTGTCTATAAATGTTTCATTTATCTGCCTTAAGGTAGTCAGCACCTGTCTATACAGAATGCAAGGCAGAACTAAAAGTTGAGACATTTCTTTGGGATAGGAAGCCAACCAAGCATTCAATTTATTTGTACTTGAACTAGAAGCCACATTAATACTACAGCAGAGGAATCTTCTGTGGTCAATTATGGAATATTCTTCGGGCAATGAGATCTTGCCACACTTTATCTTTGAAACATTTAATTTTATAGACATAGGGATTTGATAATTTTCTAGATATAGATATGGCATTTGCATCATGTAGAGAACTCAGCATTAATTTCAAAAAAATATTTGGGCTCTCGACTAAATAAACTGGAGACATTCCTTTCAACTTTTGGTATGATAAGGCAACTGTTTTTTTTAAGTATAAAGTCCAAGTAATGGACAGATTAAATTCCCTTACAAATGTTCAGGGAGGACTGCATGTTCTCCTTTCTTTCTAGTCACTTCTGGAAGTTTTATGAGGAATCAAAAAGTACTATCATATCCCTGGCAAGAACAGATTTGGAATAGGCTTTATAGACCACTTAGCTTACAATTCTGATTATGTAAACATAATATGACATCAGATTTTATTTCTAGAGGAAAGCTAATTTCAGGGTAAGGGAAACAAAATGGCGGAAAGGAAATTGAGATTAAGAGCAAGCAGACTTCTACATAGTGACTTTTATCCCAACTTTCTTCATATACAAGAATGAACCAAAAATGATGGAACATATATTAGGGAAAGGAAGGTTCTGCTTCCTTGTTTTTTCATGACATTTTAGTAGTGTTTTAATCTTTTTTTTTTTAAAAAAAACTTGGAAATCTTGGTATGAAAGGATTCAACTAAAGCTTCAGTTGACAGAAATTGCTGTTACTCAGCAGGATTTAATTTCTTATTAATGTGCTGTTTTACCTTTAACGTGCTATTCTAATGCAATTTACCTGATGGAATCCCTATTTTATTCATGAACATGGCAGATACAAGTAAACT
This sequence comes from Vipera berus, assembly GCF_964194415.1. Taxonomy (NCBI): domain Eukaryota; kingdom Metazoa; phylum Chordata; class Lepidosauria; order Squamata; family Viperidae; genus Vipera; species Vipera berus. The sequence continues at coordinate 37,078,563 of NC_138205.1, read as the reverse complement.
AATATGGCTGTATCATTAGGTTTTATTTTGGTCCCTATTTTCTGGGAAATCTTCAGTTAAGCTATGCTATTGAAAATGTTAAAAATAACAGGAAAAGAAGAAACAACAAAATAAAATGTCTAGAAAAGCAGATTGAGGCTAGGGAAAAATGGATTAATGTTACTCCAAAATGGCTGTTAAATGTTAAAATGGTTTTAACATTTAGAAGAACAATGTTAGTGCTTGTAAATATTTAGAAGAGGGAAGTTCTACAAAAAATTTGCAAAAAAATAATAAGATATAGCATTCTGTTCCTGTTTATAAATAAGGTTATATGATTATCTAGGTTTAAGATGACATTCTCATTTAATCTCATAGGTGAGGCTCAATGGAAGAAGCAGACCTTAATGCTGCAGAACGATGAAAATTCCTTCATGTAGGTGAAGGTTGTTTTTTTTTAAAAAAAAAAATTCATCTGATACTTCCAGTACTACAGGTTTTCAAAGCTGAAAAAAATGTATCAGCAAAAGGAATGTGTAATTGTAGTCACTGGAAGTAAAACCTCTCTTAAACCACTATCATCTTATTGAAACCAATTGTTTGCCTTCAGTAGCCAATGTCTTTTTAGGATTTTATCTCAGTTAAGATGTTCTGATAAAGATGTATAACCCAAGGTCCAATTCCATACACCATTTCCAACAGTCTTAGATTTATCTTTCAGAACCTATGTAAAATTTGCCATAGAACTGTTACTTTTAATGTAACAGAACATGAATAAGATTCAGTATATGTGCTATAATCATATCAGTTGTATTTCATGTACTTATACATTTAATTAAAAGATTAAATAATGTTCGTTTTCTCTGCACACTTCTTTAACATGCACTTCTTGTTAATAGGGCAGGCTTCAAGATGCCTCTCAAAAATCAAGGGGAGACTTTGACTTGGAAGAAATTGTGCATACCTGTTTCAGTATTTATAATTTCTCTGACATACCCAAGACAATGTCTCCTTCTACGTATTTAGCCACATTGGTTTCCTTTCTTGAAACTGACTTTTGAACTTTCTTGATTTAAGCTTCTGATCTTAGAGACCAATAATTTGGAAAGGACCCTAACCCAGGAATAATGCACGTGTAAAAAAATCTCCCGGCTTATATCCATAGCTTCTATTAGACCTTGGTAACTATCTACATTTTATTTACGATTATAACAAGAAGTAATGACTCACCATTTTATTGAAATGGTACTTGCAGTAGCCACAGTATTTCACATTATCAACTTCCAAGACTTCTTCTTCACACAAAAGTCCAGCCATTTGAGCACTGAAATATGGAAGTGAACTGATGTAAACTGAGGCCTGGGCATCTCAGTCAAACAGGTTTTGATTTCCCTAACTCACTGATTCAATTTTCCTTTACATAACGTTAAAGAAGTTATGTAAATAAAAGAAATAATTTACTCCACGCACCTTCTCATAACTACCCTAATAACAGAACCATCAGGCCTGAAATGTTTACAAGGCAAGCTATTAAAAAAAATACATAGATCTCCTTGTTCCTCATGTCCTGATTTGTAAATAAATATCTGAGACTTGTGGTACTATTCATTATGTAACAACTGATAACATCAGAGAGAAGACAGAAACTATTCAAACTGCCATCTTATAGTATATGCTGCTGGAGTATATTCTAATGTTTTAACAGAAATAAATTAATTAGCAATAAGGAGATTTATTTGGTTTGTTAACAGTTAACTATCCTTTTCTATGCTATTGTTGATGCAAAAAGGATATGGCAAACAAAAAAAGATTCCATTTTTTTAATTGCCCAAATTGAGCTCTGTTCTTAAAGTGGAGCTAATCCACTTTTTCAACAACAAAAAAGTTAAAAAAAAACTCTAGAAGGGTTATATACATTTCTGTTGGACCCTGTCCTTTATCAAAAGATTACTAATTTATGCCTTTTTTGTCCTTAAGTCTATTTCTTTATTGAATAAGAAATCTGTCAGTGAAGTTGGGCTAGGAATTGGGCCTCTCTGGGTCATATAAAAAAGCAAGGACATGATAAGATTTATGGAAGGGAAATGGAAGGCAAGGGTAGAATGCATATTTCCCCTTGTCTTCCATTGTTTTCTCCTTCTTGGTCACTTTCCCAAATCATGTTTAGGCCAACTAGATGAGAAATGTAGTGCAACAGTGAAACAGTCAAGCAGCATTAAATATTCTCCTGCTTTATTCTCTCCCTTTGGAATGTCATTCCTGCCCTTTTCCCCATCATAATTCTTTTAAAAAATACTATTTAAAATTTTTGCTTCATATTTGGTGCAAAGGCAATGGATGTGTTATTTAAAATGAAAGACTGAAAATTAAATATTCAAAATGGTGGCCATCCCAATTTCAGATTTAAAATAAATATGGAAATTTGTGATTTTCATTGGGTGAATAACAGGATGTTGGGAGGGCAGATTGATGGAAAATGGGCACAATCTTTTCCTCCATTAGAAGTATTCTTTTAAAGATAACTGAAGAGGAGAAATAAGCCAGAATGAAAACATCCATAAAATGTTCAGGTTTCAGGAAGAAGCTACAATCAGTCAGAGGAATTCTTCATTCTTACTAGTTAAAAATATTTTATTGATTCATAAAAGTGATGGAAGAAACTAAAAGGTTGGGGAACAGAAACTGGGGTGGAAGAAAGTGATTTTGAAATATATACTTATGGACTCACCAGGTAACATGGAAGGCTTGCCGACAACCATGACGATTGCAAGTCATGCAGGCTCCAGAAGCTGCTTTGCTCTCCCTGCCCTGTTCTTCACAGATGTAACAAGTCTGCAACAAGAACAACAGGACTTCATCTGCTTTTCTAATATGCCTCTCAGTGGAGATCCCAAAATGCAATTTTACAAATGACATTGCTTGGCAATATATAATAACTTAGGACAGGATAGGGTAGCTTGGTGTCCTTCAAATATAGGGGCTACAGAATTCATAGTCAATCAGGATGATCTCTGAAAAGAGTCTGAGAACAATAGCTCATAATATTATCAGATAGTAAGATATTTATTATGCTGGAACAGTTTACAGAGGCTTTGGTTCTGCATCTCTGGAGATTTTTAAGAGGCAGGATAGCTACTACTCAGGGATGATTTAATTGGTTTTCTTCTGGCGGTGGGGTGGGGGTGGGAATCTTGTGGTTCCTTCCAATTCCATAATTCTGTAAGCAAGATGCAGCTATGTGTGTGTGTGTGTGCTTGTGTGTGTTTGTGTGTGTGTGTGTGTGTGTGTGTGTGTGTGTGTGAGAGAGAGAGAGAGAGAGAGAGAGAGAGAGAGAGAGAGAGAGAGAGAGAGAGAGAGAGAGAGAGAGAGAGAAAATAACATTATTCTAAGCACATGGGAATGGAATCTTGATATCTCCATGTGTGCAAGGGGAAGACTTAAAACTTCCACTTCTACTTTTCAAATTTGTTCTTCCTTGTATTTTCTTCATGAAAATATAAAAGAGAAAGAAACACTTTTTTTAAAAAAAAAACTTGCAATGCAGTGGGAAGGGTATAACATTTTGTTAAGTTACTTGGTCTTGTCTGGGTTTGGAAGCTAAGCAGAGTTGAGCCTATGAAGTGCTAGAATGGTAAACTATTAGAAACTATTAGATTTGTATTTGGGGAGACTGAGAAGTTGGTGAAAACAACCCAGAAGGAAGCATTGAGAAACCAAGTTTGTTCTATGACCCAGAAAATTCATAGATGTTTCCATATGGTCACAATTGACACCATAAGGGGAAATCTCTGTTCAATTTTATTGACACAGGATTGGGCACCCACACTTTAAAAAAAGGTAGCAATGTAAATAAACTACAGGGAAACTGTATGCTCCAGTATTTAATTTAATACATGAGCTGGCTCCAAGAGTTCAAAGTAGAGGTGGGTTAGGTAAGTTGTGATAGATCTCTCCTTTACCTTGTTGAAGCGGTCATGGGGCACATACTGGAGGACAATAGGCTCCATAGTGAGAACATTCGCAAACTGCACTTCAGGGATATACAGAGCACAGACAACATGGGCCCAGCCTGGATGCCAGAAGGACAAAAATGATATGGAGAAAATAAGGAACATCAGAAAAAGGCATCAATCAAACCATAATTGGTTTAGGTTTTCTGTGTGGGATCAAGCTTTTATGGCCTGATTTTCACTCAGGCAATAAAATTACATTTTCCAGACCACAAGTGGGGCCTTTAATGAACCAGTTTCTCCAAATTGAGCCAATTATCTCTATAGAGGGAACACAAGATTGGGTTAAAGACTTTTAAGTGTTCTCCCACGTGCTAATTATTGGTGCACAGGCTATTTGTTTTCTATATGGAGAAAAAGATGTAGCCCAAATCTAGTTCAAAATATATAATCCTATCAAGAGAGATGATCGGGGCTTTGAATTTGACCATTAACAGTCCACACCTGGAGACTCAACAAACATACAGCTTACTGGATTGTAGTATTTTCTCTACCTTTGTGAGAAATACTGTATTTCTATTCAAATATGCATTCACAGCTATAGATTAACATTGTAATTCTATGATGCTGTAGCTGCCTGAACTAGCAATTGACTTGATGATATAAAAACCTGAATAGAAGATTGACATCCTCTTTTTCTTTTGATAATATAAAAGATTTATTGTCACAGTGAAAATGACATCTTTGTTGATTCCTCTCTGAGATTCCAAAGCAGTCATAATTTCTTTTTCATGCTTCCAACTTTCATTTGTTCACAGTTCTAAGGGAACCTTGATTAATCTAAAAACTTCCTGGAAAAAGTGGCGTTGGGTGAACCAAAAATATACTCATTATTATTTGTAATGGTGCTCAAGTGAGACATAACTTCTTATGTTCTGGGATGGAGTAAGGAACTGTCGGTATTGTCATTTCATAATAATGGAGTTGGCAAGCATTTGGAATAACTGCTGCAACAAGCATAAAACTTTTGTTACAGGCATTGCATTGACTGTGAATAGGTTTCCAGGTACAAATCCAAATTGCTGGTTTTGACCAAAAATAATTTGATTTTCAGGTACCTACAGGATAATCAACTTCAAGACTACATCTGTCTTATATGGGACCTATGTGGATATCTGAGGGGATTTCCCCTTGGGAAATTTTGGAGAGAGTGAGAAATGTTTTTCAGGAATTGCATTCACCCTTTGGAAAACTTTTGCCTTAAGAGAGCTGGACAGAACTTTTGCCTATGAGCTTCAGAAATCTAAAAGAAGTGGAACTATTCTGAAGGGCACTGGATGATTGAAATCCAATCATGGTATGCCTCTTAATAATGACCTTAATACTTCTGCTGAATTTGAATTCTTTTCCTTATTTTTTTGGCCTATTTTTACTTATAGTAATCAAATTTATATGACCATCCATCTCACAGACAAGTGACCCTTATTACTCTGCTACTGTTTTGATTTTGATTTTAACTTCACATGCCACAGTCCTCTTGATTTGTGGCAGAAGGAAAAGTTGTAAAAAGTAGCTCAAAAGCAAATATTCCTTGTTTAGACTGAGAAATGGTGTCTGGACTGCCCTGCTATCTTCAAAAGTAAGCTCACCTCCACTATCAGTCCGTTTCAGTGCTCCATCTTTATGAGGACACAGCTCACACCTCTGTACATTCAAAAAAATAAAAATAAAAAAGACCCAAGATTAGCAGTGATACAGAACTTTCAGAGTTCCAGAAAGTTACAATTTTCATTATTCTTGATCAGATAGAAAGAAGAACATCCAAAGTTCTTCTTCAGTGCAGCTCTTAGTTCTATAAACGTGAGAAAATTGGATGAAAGTATATTTTAAATCACACATTTTAGAGAAAATTTGCTGGAAATTAAATTCAAACAGATTATAAAAATTAGATACCTACTTAGAAATCAAACAGATTTTAAAATAAAGAATATGAATAAGATATTGCTTGAAAAAAAAATATTATTTTCAGCACTGTGACAGGTAGATCTTCAACCAGAAAGGTTATGGATAATTTTTTGCTTTTAGAAATACTCTACTGCAGGGCTCTTCAACTTTTTTACCCATTGTACCACTTTTAGGATATGGCAACATCCGAGTACCACAGTTGCCTAGCAAGGTGTCAAAAACTTGATGACCAAAAAAAAAAAAAAGGAAAAAAGTGATGAAGTACAAGTAGTCCTCGACTTACAAGAGTTCGCTTAGTGACTGTTCAAAGTTACAATGGCACTGAAAAAAGTGTCCCCCCGGACTTCCGGTGGCGATGCGGCGCCGAAGACAGCCGTCTCCGGGCTGTCCGCTCTGCAGCTGTGTTTATCCATCGTAAACAGCGTCGATCAGCTGTTTAGATGGATTTGAAGCCCCCTCCTCGGGAGAAGAGGAGGGGGTGAGGCCCCAGGTAGGGGTTGAGCTCTCCGGGGCCGCCTAAGCTGAGAGTTTGGGCGGCTGAAGGATCGAGCCCCCCCGAAGCCTGGGTTGCTCCGAGCTGCGCAGCGTCTCTGCTCCGTGATTTTTGGAGCCGAGCCAGGCGTTAGCAACCACCCCTGCCAGAAGGAAATACTTTTGAGTATCAAGATGCAGGCAGAGCGGTACAGGAGGTCATGGTGAAGTGGACTTTTATTTTTACTCTCTAGTTCAATGGATTTTATAGCTTTAAAGTGAAAGTGCGCAACAAGTGAAAGTGGGGAAAGATGGCGGCCAAAACTTCTAAAGCTCCTCGGAGTGCCGGGTCTTCCCCGGTGCAGCAGACCTCGTTGCAAGCTTTGCATTCTTCTGCACCTCCTCCGGCATTGACGCTTAAGGATTTACAAGATGCTTTTGAAAAGCATTCACAATTAATGTCTGATATGATGGATGAAAAGTTGAAAAAGCTGGACGAGAAATTGGAGAAGAAGATGGAAGAGAAGTTTAGAGCAATGAGGGTAGACATGCTGTCTATAATTGAAAGTGTAGCTGAATGTGTGCAACAGCTGGAGGAAAAAGTGAAGGATCTCAGTCAAAGGAACTCTATATTAGAAGTAAAGGTATTAGAGAATGAAAATATAAGGGATAAAATGGACGGAGAATTGAGCCTTGTTCAGTACTATCAGATCCAGTATGCTATTAGAATAAGGGGCTTAAAAGAGAATCCTAAAGAAGATTTAAAGCAGCTGATCTCTGAGGCTTTGGAAGTGGTATTGGGCCAGCCAGCATCTGAAATTGAGGGAAGCATGGATAAAATTTTTCGTGTAAATTCATGGATTGCAAGACAGAGGAAATTACCCAGAGATGTGGTGGTCTATTTTACAAAGAGAGTAATTAGAGATGAAGTCATTCAAGCTGCTTATGATACTAAATTGGTAATTGCTGAGCAAGAGGTCCTGGTTTTAAAAGAGATTCCTTCAAAGATTTTAAGGAAAAGGAAAGATTTTGCATTTCTTACACAGGAACTTAAGAAATGTGATATCAAGTTTAGATGGGAGATTCCAGTTGGACTGGTGGTGATGCATGAAGGTAAAAGACATCGTCTGGTTACTGTGGCCCAGGCACGTGATTTTTATAGCAACGTGTTAAAAGCAACCCCCCTATTACTTCTGGAAGCTGCAAAAGGTGAGGGAAAGCCTCAAGATGTTGCAGATGGACAGACAGAGGAGAATGGTGTTGGAGGGGATCAAGTTACAGTCTCATCGGTTGCTGTTGGAGAGCAGAGGATGTCGCGTGCCGCCCTAAGACGAGCGAGACGAGAGCAGGAGCAAGACCAGCAGAAAGTTATGGAACCTGCAAAGCGTATTTACAGTGAAGCTGTGGGAGGGGCGCGGTCCAAAGAAGTTACAGGGGCCATTTCAGACATGCTCCAAAAGCTTTGGGGCGTCAAGATTGGTGACTAAATCTCTAATTTAGAATGTCAGTGGATTAAATTCATCATAGAGCAGAAAGAAAGTCTTTCAATATTTAAAACAATTTAAGACTGATGTTTTTGGTTGCAAGAAACGTATATTAGGGTTATGGATCAAAAGTATTTACTGAATTTAAGATTGGGTACGCAAGCTCCTAATTAACAACAAGTTGACTTTTTTTAACTTACTACACATAAAGGGTACTTAATTGGATTATAAATTTTTTTTTTTTAAAGTGTGTCATGAGTCATGCTAGATTGCCTAAATTTTTTTTTATTTGAACTTAAGGATGATCTGGAATTGTGAGACATTTGGTGTGATATATGCAAGAATTATTTTTGATTATAGTTCAGTCTGGTGGGAGATTAATAAGGTTAATAGAGATAGGCGCTTTTGGCGCGTAATTGAGAATTTGTTTAGAAATTAGAGGTAAATAGTAGATGAAAGTTTTTTTTTAAAAAAAATTAATATGATAATATGGGACTAAGAAATTTTATTTAGTATTTGAGTAAAGCTCCTTTTTCTGTTTTTCTTCTTTTTTTATCTGTAATATTAATATTGTTTGTAATCATTTTATATGAGCTAGAGGGTGATAGAATTAATAGTTTATTGTAGATAGCATATGGATGCTTATGTTTGTTTTTTGTTTTTATACCCTGTATTTAGCTCTGGGAAGTTGGGGGGGGAGGGGGGAATGGGGGAGAGGGATAGGGAGGGTTAGATAGGGGTGGGGGAGGGGGGGATTGATAAAGTTAAAATGTACTGTAAAACTTTTTTAAAAAGTGCCCCCCAAGCCACAGCCGAGCAGGACACCCGCCTACCCGCCCGGTGGCACTCTTCCTCCTGTCCGAAGTTTTCATTGTTGTGAGCTTTTTTGTTGAGGATTGGCAGCGGGGGTGGGGTAGGGGGTGTTTGGTTTTTACTCCCCCCCCTTTGCTGGGTGGTTGCAGCAGGTTTTGGTCAGTATATATGACCCTGGGACACTGTGACCGTCATAAATATGAATCAGTTGCCAAGACCCTGTTGATGCTGCAACATTCCAGCTGATTGGTGCTTCTTCTGGGCTCAACAGAAGCGCCAGGATCAGTGCTGAGCTCCAGCTGGAGGCTGGCGCTGATCCTGGCTCTTCCGCTGAGCCCTGACAGCCCTGCAGCTCCAGCCATCTCTCGCTCAGGCTTCTGTGGTGCTAACACCAGTGCAGCTCATTCCCCTCCCCCACTACCACTTTTCTAGGATGGTCGCATACCACCTGCTAGATGCCAATGTACCACAGGTGGTACCCGTACCACTGGTTGAAAAGCCCTGCTCTACTCCTTACTTGCATCACAATGTGCCCCTAAAACTAAACCTGAACACGTTCTTATTTTGTTAATTCTGCAATATTTTAATTTGACTCAGTTTAACACAAGGGATCAGTATTAATTGAGCAAGGATCAATGTAAGGCAAATAAATTTACTCTTTGAACTGTCGTTCCAGAATTTGTTTCCTTATCCTTTGCCTTGATCTTAGCCACAATGGATGGTTCTCAGATTGTACATATATGGATCATTTGATCCCTGCCTCAAAAGGGAAAAAAACTATAGGAAAAGTGACAGGTTTAGATAGGGCCTAACCAGCCTGTATACACATTGAAAGAAAGGCCAAGAAACGAATGGGAGGTAGATTTTTGGGGGCAACTTTCATTGAATGATTATTGAGGAATTGGATTTAAGAAATTAGGCCTGTTTCTCACAAGGATGTGCATGTCTCTTGAGATACAGCTGGAAAAAAAGAGGAACAAGAGTCAGGGGTCAGTGTATGGTAGGTGGATTCACATCAAGAAATTTGCAATTGAAAAGACCTTTCCAACCTCTCTGCTTCAGATGATTAGGAAAAAACTGTAAACATGAAGGGTGAAACACTCTGCCAGCCAGCCAGCCAGCTCACCCATCCACTCCTTGCTTAAACAAGACTATAAAACCCATCAATAAATCTCCTCACTTTTCCCAAGAGTTGCCTTGTAGTCAATCCAGTTCCCAAGGACAGGAGTCAATTAATTTATAAAGCAAACTGAGCTTAGTCTAATGGAGCCAAACATTCCCAAAGGGGCTTTGGGAAGACAATGAAGAATAAAAGTTCCTACAATTTTTAAAAACAGCAGCACCTTGTTAGTACCACTTGATACTTGGAATATTAAATCCAGTTTTGGTCGCCACAATATTAAAAAAATGTTGAAGCTCTACAGGGGTGTCAAACTCAATTTCATTGAGGGCCACATCAGCATTGTGGTTGCTCTCAGGGGGCTGGGTGGGTATGGCCTGGGTGGGCGTGGCCTACTGGGTGGGCATGGCCAGAGTGTGTATGCCTTACTGGGTGGGCATGGCCAGCTCTACATCGTTCACATCAAGGGTGCCTATGGGGGCCTGGGCAGGAGTGGGACAGATCTGAGGATCTCTCACTGAAGGAGGGTCTCTGGGCCAGGGCCAAGGCAGTGGGGGGCCGTTCCCTCATTGTTTCCAGGATGGCTTCGTGGGCTGCATGAAACCACTTCGTGGGCCGGATCTGGCCCCCGGGCCTTGTGTTTGACATGTCTGCTCCAGAAGCTCTTTGTTGCAAAGAAGAGCAACAAAGATGATTAGGGGACTGGAGGCTAAAACATACAAAGAGTGGTTTCAGGAATGGGATATATCTAGTCTAGTAAAAAGAAGAACCAGGAGTGACATGATAGCAGTGTTCCAAAATTTGAGGGGCTGCCACAAAGAAGAGGTCAACTTATTCTCTGAAGCACCTGAAGGCAGAACAAGATGCGATGGATGAAAATTAATCAAAGAAAGAACCAACCTAGGAGAAATTTCCTGACATTTAGAACAATTAATCAGTGGAATGACTTGCCTCAAGAAGTTGTGAGTGCTCCAACACTGGAGTTTTTTTTTACAAAGAGACCAGACAACCATTTCTCTTATGGGTTTCCTGCTTGAGCATGGGGTTGGACTAGAAGACTTCCAAGGTCCCTTCCAATTCTGTTAATATGTAATCTTGGATTTATCACATCTGGAAACTATCTATTTCTGACATTTATGATACAGCTGTAGACATTCAGAAGTAAGTAACATCTCCCTAAGCATTCATGCCCATATTGTTACTTCATACATCATGTTACTCAGCTTTAGCCGGCAAAACCGATGCTGTGGAGTGATTCTTCCAGCAAAACTACACTTGAGCTTAATTCAAGATTCTCTGTGGCTAAGAAACAGTTGGTATTGCCTGAGCATGTAGGACACAAATTGACTGTGCTGATTTGGAAAAGGAGGGTGGGTGATGCTTCAGTAGGATTTAACAAAAATGGATCAAAGTTATTCTATAGCCTGCACTGTCTGGGCTGATGTACTCTGCCCTCTTTTCCTGCTCCTTCTCTGAAAAAAAAAGCCAAAACATTTCTGAAAATAGAGATAAAGAACCATTTCATAGGGTATTTCTAAGTGAAGTTTGTTTTGTGCAGAAAGCAAAAAATGAATTAAGGAAGCAGAAAATGAATCAAGACAAATCCGTATATTGTTTTTTATACAATAGTGGGAACACACACAAACACACCATAGTGATTTATAATACAGATAATCTTTAGTGAGTTCCTCATTTAGCAACAGTTTGCAATTACGATGGTGATGAACAAGTAACATTGCAACCAATCCTCACAGGTCTGTAAAGCAGAGAAGAGGTCAGATAAAATCATGAGCATAATCATAGTTTCACTTATTGACTCTGAGTTGCTGATCCAATTGTGGTCAGTAAACAATGACTATCTGTGCTTGTTTTATGTAGAATCTAATAACCAGAAGTAACTGCTATAACCCTATGGTGTAATGCAGAATTTTTCAACACAAGAATGAACCTGGATGAAATTTCACGAGAGATTAAGGGCAAATAAATAAATAATACCTCTCAAACACAGCTAATTTTGTCTCAGTAAAGTTATATTCTTAATCAGGGGTTCCAGAATTTATTTATAATTAGTAGGTTTCGTTGCTGAAGTTAAAAACTTCTGCCCTAATGCACTAAATTTATTTTGAAATTGTGTTTCTGTTATATAACAAACAGTAAAATACCTTGTTTTATTTGGTTAGCTGACTATTTTTATAAACTAAAATTTTTAAGTTGTTCCCCATGGCTTTGTTTTACATGGCTTTGTTTCGTAATGCTTTTGATAAAGGATTTTATCTAAAGTAATCTGGCTCACAACATATATACACATTTTCACTAGCACTTGGAGTATTTTCTTTTTCTTGAAGCTTGTATTGTGCAAACATTCAGCTTATTTCATGGAATTTTATTTGTGTGCATATCCAGGGGAAGGGACAAAATCCAAACAATGCTAGTTTCCATTTGTAACCTTGTAGATGTTCACTTTTTTTTCTTTTTTCCTTCTTTGTACCACATAAGCTCTATTAATTGAGGAAAGATGAAATAACTGCATAAAACATGTTATTTCTCTTAACTATGAGTACTTTTTGAAAGAGCTTAACACTTGAGCTCTGTAAAAGATAAAAAAGCTGCATTTAAAATCATTTATAAATGGTACACATTTATACCAATTTATATCAATAATTATATCAATTATTATAAACAAACAAAAAACAAAGCCAGCAAAGTCCATATTTTGGATATAAAGAACCATTGGTTTGAAGGAGGGGTAAAAGAGGCCATTTATGTTAACACTGAGCAGCTCTCTTTCAATAGATTCCACCCCCATTTGCACTCTGATACGCGTGACCCTGAGCACGCAAATAAAACCCAAGTATCCTAAAAAGTTCTTAGGGAGAGTGCTAACTACCAGATGACTACAAAGAAATATCCTTCCAATCCCAACCCCTCATCATGTCAGAACTAATCCTTCCATTGCCCCCACCATCCTGCCAGAATTGATGAAGCTTCTTGGATGAAAAACAAAATGTCTTCTTCTTCTTCTTCCTCCTCAAAGAAAAAAAACAGTACAGTTGCCTTTTGGAAAAGCACCTTTGGGACAACTATGACCTGGATGACTGAGAATCTCCACAGACTAAATTAACTAATAAATGTCCCAATGGGCATTTATAAGTAACAAATTCCTTAAAATTTAAGTCCATGTGAATAATTCAGAAATAGTAAGAGGCATAGTTTGCAATATGAAACCAACTTGTAACAATGTGACCAACTCAACTGTCTTGCAATAAACATGGATAATATCTCATTTAGATGAATCAACTACTGATTTATCATATATCCAGACATGCCTTAGAGTGTCTTCAGATCAGCATTCAATTTTGACAACTTCTGCCTTCTAGATGGCTTTTACCATATAAATGCTGACTATATCTGTACACCTTCGCTTCCAGTACATGGAAAATTTGCAAACATGATTTTTTTTTCTTTAACTTTCATTGAGGAACATAAAAATGTGTATGATACTAAAGGGAATGAAAGTATTTCAACATAATTAAAAATTCTACACTCAGATCAGGACATAATCTGATTGATTTCTATTGTGGCATCTCGGGAAATTCAGGTTATTCCATCTTTAACCATGTGGGGTGAGGTATTACCCCCCGTAGATAGGGCTCGCAACTTGGGTGTCCTCCTGGATTCACAGCTCTCCTTGAAAGATCATATTGGAGCTGTGACCAGGGGGGCCTTTGCCCAGGTTCGCCTGGTGCGCCAGTTGCAACCCTATCTGGACCGGGATGCTTTGCGTACAGTCACTCATGCACTCGTGACCTCTCGTTTAGACTACTGCAATGCTCTGTACATGGGGCTGCCCTTGAGGACCACTCGGAGGCTTCAGCTGGTGCAGAATGCGGCCGCGCGAGTTGTGTTGGGGGTCTCCCGATACTCCCATGTAACACCTCTACTCCACGAGCTGCATTGGCTTCCAGTTGCCCTCCAGGTGAGATTCAAGGTGCTGGTGATGACCTATAAAGCCCTAAATGGCATGGGTCCAGATTAATTACAGGAGCACCTGCTGCCGGTGTCAACTTCCCTTTGTCCAGTGCGCTCCCACAGAGAGGGCCTCCTCAGGATGCCGTCGGTCAGAGAGTGTCGGCTGGCAGCCCCCAGGGAGAGGGCGTTCTCTGTGGGCGCGCCAGACCTTTGGAATCATTTACCGGTTGAGCTCCGGATGGCTTCTGACCTTCGCTCTTTCCGCCATGACCTGAAAACACCTATTTGAACAAGCCGGCCTGGCCTGATGGGTTTGGGGTATTTTAATTGTAATTTTAATTAACTTTTTATTGTAATTGGGATATTCTATTTAATTCTCATTTTAACTTTTATATATTGTATTTTTATTGCATCTTATTGCCCTGTACACCGCCCTGAGTCCTTCGGGAGAAGGGCGGTATATAAATCAAATTAATAAATAATAAATAAATAAAAAGGCTGATGCCATATCAAAAGCATCAATTTCTGCACAAGAAAGTGTACAGGATTTTTGCCTTTCAAGTTTTGTTGTAGCTTACATGAAGTAGACTGAATGCTTATTGCTTGAGCCAATATTGTGAATTATTTTGCCATAGGTGTCTATGTATTCTTCATACTTAAATAGTTTGGTTCCCTAAGAAATATGACAGATGTTTTCATGTCTGGCTACCTTTTACTATGCTTTATTGTTGGCTTACTTTAGTTCTGCATAGAAACCCTTATTGCCACAATTCAGTAAGTGTATTTAATAGAGGCTGTTGAACTAGTTATTGGTCTTTGCTTTCTTTACTGGAGCAGCAAAACTGGTTTTATAGCTGGCACTTAAAATATTACCAGTATTGGTGTCTACCTTGTTGCTATCTAGTTTCTACTGTTATTTGAGCTCTTGGAAATATCTCATTGCACCTAGGAGACTGCATTTTGAGCATTCAAGTAGAAAATTTAGTATAAACATTATCTTTTTTTCCCTTAGAATTATTTCTCCATGACTGTAAATATATATTGCCTTTTGCGGTTTCTATTTTTGCCTTTGAGTAGATAGTTGCATTTTTAAGTGGCAAATTTTAAAGTTTGTTTTAATTCTAATTAATCTTAATATTTATTTTCTCTTCATTTTTAGGAGGAATTTCCTTTGTCTTCAATCAAAAAGGGGAAATGATATATCTTCATGCAAGGGTACTGATATACATGTTATTCTTAACCGAAATATATCAGATTGATGAGAAATTGACTCATTTTTCCTTTTTAACTGGTAATAAATACAGGTTATTTCTTGATTGTAAAGGAGGAAGATAACAACTTATACCAAACATACAAACATGGAGATAACTTCCTTTCTTGTATCTGAAGCCTCTCCATTGCCCAAAGTGGGTCTACTCCAAGGAAGCTTCTCATTTTTATAAAAAACGTCCATTCTGAACATGCTCATCGGTTAGGGAAATACTAGCTGCAATAAGCAAGAATCCAGACAGCAGGATTTTCCCCTCATCTCTTTCTCCTGGAGTAGCCGGGGACAAATTCATCTTATGAATCCACATTGCAAGACTTCCTCCATTGGGAAAATATTGTAGATATAATACTTACGAGCATTTCATTTCAACTCTTACAAATGTAAGCAACAATTACACTCATCTAGCTAACAATAAAGAAATGTTCCTAAGGTTCAGA
Organism: Vipera berus; assembly: GCF_964194415.1. Taxonomy (NCBI): domain Eukaryota; kingdom Metazoa; phylum Chordata; class Lepidosauria; order Squamata; family Viperidae; genus Vipera; species Vipera berus. The sequence continues at coordinate 37,063,105 of NC_138205.1, read as the reverse complement.
GTTAGATCCATTTTGCGTGCTGGTCTAGAGCACTGCATTTGTTTCTACTTATGACATATTTACTTCTATTATCTATCTTATCTAGGATTACCAAATACTTCATTCCTTTCTGCTGCTTCTTGCAGTTATTAATTTTACCAGGCAGAAATCTAGTAAATCAAAATAGTAACACACAACAAGCCAGAGCATCTAAGCTCCTCTTCCATTTAGCTCACACACAAAAAAAGCAGATGAGCATCAGTTCTTTCTTCACCTTCTCCTTGCTGCACGGCTACCTATATATTTCTTTATATCCTGAAGTTCTTTGCTTAACTACTACCGTCCTCTTCTTCTTTTTCTTTACAAAACCCACTTCCTCAGTTAGATAGCAGGACCTCATCAATTTGGGATAATCATGAAAAATCATGAAAATTTGGATTGGTTAGTACTTGATGGGAGACCATCAGGTTTGCTAGACTGTTGAATAGAATGGGAAACTCAGAAATTATTCTGTAGGAAGGCAAGGTCCCATAACCTCTGTACTATTACCCCCTATAATAAATTACGGATATCAAGTTTGATTCAAAGGAAATTTTAGTTAACAAATGAAGCCCTCCCACAAAACAATCTTTGTCATGTCCCAGCTAGACTACTTCACAATGAACCTTCTTTCCTTCCTTCTGTTCTCTGGGTCATCCTGGTTTAGGCAGAACTATCTGACCCAGTGCTTCTCAACTGTGGCAACTTTAAAATGTCTGATCTATGCCCAATTTAAAAGTATAGAACCAGGAAGATTGAGAGGAGCAGCTTTGAAGTTGCTGCTGCAACTGGGCCAGAAGCAGACACATGCAAGTCCTGTGATCAACATTCTGCCCAAAATTACCGTATATACTTGAGTATAAGCCGACTCGAGTATAAGCCGAGACCCCTAATTTTACCCCAAAAAACTGGAAAAAGTTATTGACTCAAGTATAAGCCGAGGCTGGAAAATGCAGCAGCTGGAGGCTGGATCCCCCGAAAGACGTCTCTGCTGAGATGAGAGAACGGGGTGGCAAGCCACCGAGAGAATGGGGCGGTGGAGTGCTCCACCGAGAGAATGGGGCGGCTTGCTGTTCTCTCGGTGCAGCACGGCAGAGGCTGGATCTCGCGAAAGAAGTCTCTGCCGAGAGAATGGGCGGCAAGCCTCCACCACCCCATTCTCTCAGCGGAGCGCTCCACCGCCCCATTCTCTCGGCAGCTTGCCACCCCGTTCTCTCATCTCAGCAGAGACGTCTTTCGGGAGATCCAGCCTCTGCCGTGCTGCACCGAGAAAACAGCAAGCCGCCCCATTCTCTCGGCGGAGCACTCCACTGCCCCATTCTCTCGGCAGCTTGCCACCCCGTTCTGTCATCTCGGTGGAGACTTCTTTCGGGGGATCCAGCCTCTGTCGCCCCCTTTTCTCAGCTGGGCTCTGCCGAGATGAGAGAATGGGGCAGCAAGCCGCTGAGAGAATGGGGCAGTGGAGCGCTCCGCCGAGAGAATGGGGTGGCTTGCTGTTGGCACGGTGTGGCGTGGCAGAGGCTGGATGCCCCGAAAGAAGTCTTTGCCGAGAAAATGGGCGCTGAGACGAGAGAATGAGGCGTTGGAGCGCTCCGCGAAGTATGGGGCGGTGGAAGCTTGCCCACCGCCCCATACTTCGCGGAGCGCTCCAACCGAGAGAATGGGGAGTGCTCCGCCGAGAGAATGGGGTGGCAGCTGAGAGAAGGCAGCTGAGAGAAGGGGGCGGCAGTGGCTGCATCCCCCGAAAGAAGTCTTCGCCGAGAAAATGGGCGCTGAGACGAGAGAATGAGGCGTTGGAGCGCTCCGCGAAGTATGGGGCAGTGGGCAAGCCCATTTTCTCGGTGGAGACTTCTTTCGGGGGATCCAGCCTCTGTCTCCCCCTTTTCTCAGCTGGGCTCTGCCGAGTCGAGAGAATGGGGCAGCAAGCCGCTGAGAGAATGGGGCAGTGGAGCGCTCCGCCGAGAGAATGGGGTGGCTTGCTGTTGGCGCGGTGCGGCGTGGCAGAGGCTGGATGCCCCGAAAGAAGTCTTCGCCGAGAAAATGGGCGCTGAGACGAGAGAATGAGGCGTTGGAGCGCTCCACGAAGTATGGGGCGGTGGAAGCTTGCCCACCGCCCCATACTTCGCGGAGCGCTCCAACGCCTCATTCTCCCGTCTCAGCGCCCATTTTCTCGGCGAAGACTTCTTTCGGAGGATGCAGCCTCTGCCGCCCCCTTCTCTCAGCTGCCTTCTCTCAGCTGCCACCCCATTCTCTCGGCGGAGCGCTCCCCATTCTCTCGGTTGGAGCGCTCCGCGAAGTATGGGGCGGTGGGCAAGCTTCCACCGCCCCATACTTCGCGGAGCGCTCCAACGCCTCATTCTCTCGTCTCAGCGCCCATTTTCTCGGCGAAGACTTCTTTCGGGGCATCCAGCCTCTGCCACGCCGCACCGCGCCAACAGCAAGCCACCCCATTCTCTCGGCGGAGCGCTCCACTGCCCCATTCTCTCAGCTGAGAGAAGGGGGCGGCAGAGGCTGGATCCCCCGAAAGAAGTCTTCGCCGAGAAAATGGGTGGCAAGCTTCCACCGCCCCATTCTCTCAGCGGAGGCTTGCAGAGGTGGCGGCGGAGCTGCGCGCGCAGCTCTCCAAACCGCCGCCGCCCGTTTGGAGAGCTGCTGCCTTCGTCCATGTTTGACGAAAGCAGCAGGTGGAAGTTCTTTTTTTTTGTTCACTGGAATATAAGCCGAAGTGGATTTTTTCAGCCCAAAAAGTGGGCTGAAAAATTCGGCTTATACTCAAGTATATACGGTAAATTTTCTCTGTATTTCAATTGTAGTAATTCTGTATAAATTTGTCTTTAACATACAAATCAGGATATGCCAATGTTATAGAAACTTGAACCCTTTTTGTTCTCTTTTCTGAAGTTCCACATCTTTTTTTCCAAATGTGTAATAAGTATAATATATGCAACTGCCCTATCTTTTTTGCTTCTATATAGGGCTAGGTCTAAAGGCTGTCAAAAGTCACATTTTTCATAACTTCAGGAACAGGAAATGTCTCTCTCCTTTCATAGTCTTGCATTCTCTCTCTGCACTGAGTGGCCAAGAAGATAATGGTTTGGTGTTGTAGTCAATGAAGGGATTGCATCTAATGTAACTACACCTTCCCCATTTTGAGGCCAGCACAACTTTTGACCATTCTTGTCAATCACACCATGACAATTTCATTATCTACACAAAATCCATTCATGTTTTAAATCTGGGGAGGAGAGGAATACCATCAGAAGACTTCTGGCTAGATATGAGATTTGCCCCCAACTCCAAGCATAGTTGGAGTAGCCAACAAAAGACTAAAAGGAACCAGCTGAGGTTGTTATTTCAGCAGAAACAAGTTGTAGAAGAATATTTTCTTAGTTTAGCCAGTAGATGGCAATGGATTTATTTGTGTCTTGAGTACTGTATAGTCAGGTTTCTTGGCCTTTTGCCCCTTGTTTAACAGAGTATAACAATTCTTGTTTACTTTACCTTAGTGACTGGGTTTTTTAAACCATCTGTAGGAAATGTTGCTAATGTACTGATATAATACAAGTAAAAGTGAATGACTTTTTATGACTTTAAAAATCAAAGTCATCTGAAAAAAAATCAACATTTCTTTCCTCTACTCTTGCCTGTCATAGCTGCAAGACCAGGGCGGCCTGAAAAACTGAAAAGATTCTTTGGCATACGAAAATTTAAATTATTTCCTAAGAAAAAGAAACTGCTTTCCCTTTTAAACAAACCAAATTAGGTATGCACATTTCCATTAGATGGTGAATATGACAGAAATGTGGATGTAACTAAAATAAAGGGGCTTTTCAGGGGTATAGAACATGGATAGGAGGTATGCCCTCTAAGTAGTCCATTTAGAATTTGACTTACATGAGTGCAGGTGAACTATATAAAAATACAAACATCAGCTATAAAAATGTTGCAGAGGCTCTATGTTCAGGAGCTACCAACGCTTCAGATGCAGGGTGAAGCAATTGTTGTAGGCTTCCGTTTTCATGTTCCATTTCTGCACCTTTCACATTTAAGTGGTTAACCATATAATAACTAGCATAGGCTAAGCAAGTTTTATTCTGTTCTTCTGACATGTTTTCAATGTATACTCACCACCCTGGCGGCTCTTTCTTGCGATTCACATTTTCGACAGAACCACGGTCCGGTGGGAACCTGAACAATTCCATAGCATGCTAAGAGAAGAAACAAGAAAATTCAAGAATAAAATTTGGGTTGCTATATATTTTTCTTGGTATGCTTGGTAGTTTCCTATTTCAGCCATAAATCTAAGATGGAATACAATCCTGTATTATTCAGGCTCTTAGCAATTTGACTTAGACTCTTAAAACAGGGTTCTTCAGTCTGAACGATTTGTGATCCACCAAGCTAAATAGAGGCAACTGGCCATGTACAGTATTCTACTCAGTAAGTTTCCTATTTTTGTGGTCTCCTTAATATCACAAAACAAAAGGTCATCAAGGAGCTGATAGGCTACAATTCATGCTGGAGGCTGCATTTAGCTTGCAGCATCATTAATGATATTAATCTGTTATATTGCAACCTCCTTTGAAAAAAAAAATCATCATTCCTTTTTTTCTGAGTAGTTTTATATTTAAAGTGTTGCTATAGTATCACGAATCGGAACTTGTTACAACATCCTTACTGTTGTGTCATTAAAAACAAATTTTATTCATCAGCAAGTTACTACCAAGTTTACCCAAATCTGTAAGTAGTTACTAAAATTTAGCAAAACAGCTTAATTATTAAAGATTAGTCTACCAGAAATTTTGGACATCAAATCCTATAAGCTCATGGGTTCTGAAAACTGTAATCCAAAATATTTACCAGATGCCGGATTTGTTGAGTGAAAAGTATTAAGTCTAGCAATGGGCCTACTGGTCTGCAGGAAATCAGTGAAGACCTGGTTTTCACACAGGTGTGGGTAGCCTGAAAGTTAATGGGTCAGGCATGATGTATTTGACCTATGGATATGACATTTATTGGGGGTTCAGTATTGTCTTTTTTACTTTGAGTGGTTTTTAATTATTATGTTTTTATTCTTGTCTGCTGCCTAGAGTTCCTTTTGGTACATGGGCAGTCATATAAATTTGTTTAATAAAAATTAATATTATAATCATAACTACATACAACTTCTAGTTATATAGGCAAAATAATAGTTGCTGTAAATGAAAACAGAGGAAAGCATCTTCATTATACGTCTTGTCAGTGAACTTCCCAAAAACATTCAGTTTGGGGTCAAATACACAAGCAATTTTCTATGTTGGAATAGAAAAGAGAGTAGATAGAAGTCTAATAATCCATATAAATGCAAATGTAACAAATGTGGTAATCTTTTTTTTTCTATAGTCATCAAAAATTTAACATTAGTGCATAGGTTATATGTCTCAAGGAAATTATGCAAGGGATTCCCAGAGAAGGCCGGACAAACAACTGTAGGAAACAGAAAATGAATAAAAGCATTAAAGCCTTGGCAAACAGAAGAGTCCTGCGTTCCTCTTTAGCAAGGAGAGGGGAAAAAGATCCCGATCTCATTGAACATGTTATTAATATTCCTTCCTGTTGAAAGAAACAGATGAAAGTGAGGAAAATCATGAACAGAGGAAACAGAACAAAAGGCGCTATACTGAAAAAAATATGTATTGACTGATTGATGAAAATATGGTGCTGTTTTTCCCACGCAAAAAAAAGAAACCGAAGCAACTTACAAAATATAAAAGCCATAAAAATAATAATCATTTAAATGTCCCAGGGAAGATAAAGATCCAAACTACTTTATCAGTTAATAAAGAGAATGAATCAAGAGAAGTAAAAATGTTTGTTTAAAGAGATATGATTTCACTTATTGACAGAGAATAAAAGTGATCTTTTTCAGGAGTAGCTCCTAAACTGCCAGCTTTCCCAGTAAGCTCTCTGCCAAAAATTGTGGTAAGCTATGAACATAGAGTTAATTTTCCACTGATTTTCTAGAATACAGAGATCTAACCAAATCAAGGTTAAGACACTGAACAGGCTTAATAAACTTAAATCCCCTTTAGAAATCCTTTCAAAGTGCTGAAATCCCCACCACATTCAATTCAGTGAGATCACTGTATCAGTACAATGTTATGGTCTATGATCACACAAATAGGAGTTGTTGCAACTAATTGAAAGGTTTCATCTCTAAATACAAATTATTTGAGCAGATGTTCAATCTACAGGATTCTACCACTCAGAAAAGTTTTAGTATTTCTACAATCACCTTCTGAAGGAAAAAAATAGTATATTTCTACAATCAACTTCTGAGAAAAAAGGTACATATTGTACATCAGAGAAATCTGTTGCTAAAAATGTTATATGCATTAATTATGTTGGAGCCAGATGCAGCTACCATTAAAGGCCCATTCAAATCAGTGCAAGTCAATCTACTTGAATCTTACTATTTTTAACATTATTTTGCTTTGGATCTAATGGTAAGGAAAAACATGCAATCAATAAAATATTAAATATCAACACTGCAATTTTCAAATTAGAGAAGGGGAATCAAAATAATTTTAATGCTTCCATATCTTCCTTCATATTGCTATTTAAAACTGTGCTTGTCCAAATAATTGAACACTCTGTGGGATGTACAACTCTATAATAGGAAATTTATGTATCTATTATACTTAATATTCTATATATCAGTAGCAGGTAGCTTATTTTAAGAACATCTGATGTAGTTATTTTTTGTTCTAAATACTCATAATAATCTTCTATCAAAAATTACTTTGGGATCTGTGCCTTTGACAACTGACATACCTTGTACTACATATATTTATTTTATTGTATATAGGAATAGCCTTGATGTACTTGATGGCCTGAATTAAATGAACAAATCTTGATACAAATAAAAGTAAAAGACCTTTCTTATTTTCTTATTTCCCCCCCCCCCGCCTCTCTGAAGCAAAAATAGTACCTGGATTAAGCTAGAATATGTACATTTGCTTGGTTTGCTCTATTGTACATCAGCAACATGATGTACGTGCAAACATAGTTAATGCAATTTCAGGTTGCCTTAATGGAATATGAGTTCTCAGAACAGCATAATGACAGCTTCCCATTACTCTGCATTAGTCATATACTTTATCTACTAGGTCCAATTTGAGCCCTTAGGAACTATAAAGATTATAGGTGAATTGGGTTAGGGTTAGGTGAACCCAGTTCACTTATGTCCTTTATAATTTAAAGGAAGGTTAATCACAACAGTGGATAGTATGCTAAGGAACAAATTTTAAGGTAACTGGTCTTGTTTAATTTGAAGAAGAGATCCAGAAAACTATAGATAGGAATATCATAGCATTCTTCAATTGTCTGATGGGAAGCAAAACCTGTTCTCTACTACCTCTGAAGAGATAAATTCAATGGACTTAACATTGCAAGGAATATGGATTTTAGTTGATGGTAGAACAGTTTCATAAAGTGAGCTTAGAATGTTAGATGTCTTTGAAAAATCATATCCTGAGAATATTCCAGTCTGAATTCCCTGCACTGACCCTGGAGTTGGAGTCACAACAAAATCTTTTATTTTTGTTGTGTTACACAACAAAATCTCTGATTTTTGTTGTGTTACACAACAAAATCTCTGATTTTAAGTTAATGCAGTTTACAACATAGTTTTCTCAGAATGTAGAATACTGATATCTTTCTAAGCATCATTTCAAAACAGAGCCACCCAAGGGAAAAAGCAATGGAATATACTCTGTCTTCCCAGCTATCCATTGAGACTTCTGATGTGCACTGAAATAATTCCCTTGCAACTACACGTTTTGGTTGCTATGAAGGCAATTGGGATCTAATTATTCACATACAGTGCAAGTAGCCTGCATTGGAGCTATAGAAGAGCTTTTCAAATGTAGGGTGAACTTCCTTTAGATATATATATACAATATTGGACCTCAATTTTCTTGATGTGATTTAAATAACTTTTGTTTCCTTTCTTTTGTCAAAAATGTTCCAAAGCATTCTTCTGAAATACTGACTGAATTAGAAATACATGAATCCCCCACTCCTACTCCCATTCCATGTTTGCAAACCAGAAGGTTAATATTTGGTCAGGCAATATTTGAAGCTTCACTGAGTACTTTTCAACAGTTTATATGTGTGAGAAATACTATGCTGCTTCTTATTGAAAGTCTGCAGTGGATCTATTTCTGTCATATTTAAGAGATGCCACACTAGTCCAGAGGCCAGTTGAAAATGCTAGCAATTCTAAAAGATAGCAAAGTTGGTCAATTGCCAGGGTTCTAAATCCAGCCCACTCTTTTAACAGTGCAATCATCTCCACTTTGTACTGAAAAAATATTGAAGAGAGTAATAATAATAATAATAATAATAAAGTTGGAAGGGACCTTGGAGGTCATCTAGTCCCACCCCTGCTCAGGCCGGAAACCCTATACCATTTCATGGCTGTCCAATCTCTTCTTAAAAACTTCCAGTGTTGGAGTGTTCACAACTTCTGCAGGCACTTTGCTCCACTGATTAAAAGAATTATTGGAATATCTCATCATTCTCAAGTTAAGGGAGGACATTAGCATCTATGATTACAACCACAAAGTCATGGTCCTAAAGCTATAATTAATACAGAAGCATTCACAAAAGATGTGCTTTGCGGGAGCTTACTAGATCGAACCGATCTGAAACACTGCAATAAATGGCTATACATGGCAAAAATTTAAGGTAATGAAATTGGTATCAGTGAACTTTTTAGATCCGTTTTCCAAGTGCACAACTTGGCTGTTCCTATTATACTCTAGCCACAACAATTCAACTAACTCAGATTCATAGTTTTGCTCGTTAACATTGAATGCTCTTACTACAATACCCTACACTCACCTTTGTTAGTACAGATGCTTTATTAGGGCATCCAAAGGCAGCTGCTTTATTAATTTTATTCTAGTTTTATTTTTGTTTTGCATTACGTTTTAATTGTTTGCTGCTCAAGGTTGCTTATGCAAGATGGACAGTCCTAAAGATGGAGTGATATAAATAAATATATAATCGAAGAAGGTGGCTGTAATCATGCAAAACCTTGTCCCTTTTTATATGCACAAGGGTAGATTTTGATCATGAAGTCACAGGTGCAATCTTCATTTTTTTAATGCACATTTCTCTTCCCTCCATTACCATGTAGAAGACCCTAGATCAGACATGTCAAACACAAGGCCCGGGGGCCAGATCTGGCCCGCGAAGTGGTTTCATGTGGCCCGCGAAACCATCCTGGAAACAGTGAGGGAACGGCCCCCACTGCCTTGGCCCTGGCCCAGAGACCCTCCTTCTGCCAGAGACCCTCAGATCTGTCCCACTCCTGCCCAAGCCCCCATAGGCACCCTTGATGCGAACGATGTAGAGCTGGCCATGCCCACCCAGTAGGCCATACGCACTCTGGCCACGCCCACCCAGTAGGCCACGCCCAGCCTGGCCATACCCACCTGGCCCCCTGAGGGCAACCGCAATGCTCATGCGGCCCTCAATGAAATTGAGTTTGACACCCCTGCCCTAGATGAAGTGAAGAGATCTTTCTTTTTCAGTAGCACGAAAAACAGCTGGTAGATGTATGAGTCATTTTGGTCAATCCATTTTAACTTGCTGTGTTTAAGTGACAAATAATATTTTCTGAAATCATACTCTCTCATACTCTCTGAAATCATATTGAGAAAAATATTCCAAGTCTATAGTTGTAACTTTTCTATTTTCATATCAATGATTATTGTTCAAGGTCTCTATCCATCATTATTACACATTGCACCATGCTGCATTGTGTTGTAGCCTAGCTTGTCCTTGCAGATTTGCCTTGTGTTAGTTTAAGAAAGGGGATAGCCTTTCAAAAAAATATAAATACTGGAAAAATACAAGGATCATATAATCTATTACCAAATAGCTACAATATGCAGAATGGCATCGGCAAGTCTACGTTAAGTGTGGTTTAATGTAAGAGTTCCAAAACTGGGCTACAAAAATCTGGATAACCATTAATTGGTAGCAAAGATCTAGAACTGTCCATAGATAGTTATCTGTATTTATGGAAAAATTTGTATAACCATTACATGATAGCAATTCTTGGAGGGGTCCATATGTATTTATGCATATCAGTAGATCCCAATCCACTAGTGATTTGCAAGGATATCAATAGTACTTTTTAAAGAAAAGAAAAGAAAACTAGATAACTGAAACAATGTAAGAGTATGGAAAAATCAAGAGTATATTATTCTGAGCTCAGTTCTTATGCTGAATACTATTTCATGGGCTGAACATATGCATTGAGTAGTGTTTTTTAATGCTCATTTGTATGTGCTTCAATATTTTAGGTAAAGGTAAAGGTTCCCCCGCACATGCATGCTAGTCGTTTCCGACTCTAGGGGCTCATCTCCGTTTCAAAGCCGAAAAGCCAGGGCTTGTCCGAGGATGTCTCTGTGGTCATGTGGCCAGCATGACTAGACGCCAAAGGTGCACGGAACGCTGTTACCTTCCCACCGTAGTGGTCCCTATTTTTCTACTTGCATTTTTACGTGCTTTCGAACTGCTAGGTTGGCAGAAGCTGGGACGAGTAACAGGTGCTCACTCTGTTACGCAGCACTCGGGATTCGACCCACCAAACTGCCGACCTTCTGATCGACAAGCTCAGCGTCCTAACCCACTGAGCCACCGCGTCCCTGCTTCAATATTTTGCATCCAAATAAAAAACAGAAAAGGAGAAACATGGAAGTTTCTCCTCTAACTTTATGTACAAATGCTGACATACCTATGTATTAAGGTAGTTGTCTGCAAATTAGTATTCTCCCCAGATATATAGATCTAAATTTTCTATTTAGCCCAGGCTGGGTATCTAGAGAAGCTGAATATAAGTATAATTGCAGAGACAAAAATGGGCACTAGATTGAAAAGACTAATCAACACAAAATACAAATATTTATTTGTATTTTGATATATTGATTGATATATTTAATTAATAAAAAACATGCTGATAGGACAGGATGAAAAATACTGAGATCCTGATCATTATAATGTGACTTCCTGTGATGCCTTATTTCTGAACTGAGATTCTCATCTTCTCAACCTTGTTTCAAAGGCAAGTTCAGAGTTTACAGATTCACTCTTATTAATCAATTCTATGTCTGAATTTTGAGATCTATTTGATAGTGAAAACAAGTGGCTCATGGGAATACTCATGGTTGCCCGATTCATTACTACAGTACTGTACTAGAAGAAGAGTCTCATATACTAATCAGGAGATTGAAGTTCTCATGCTTATTTCCATGTTTGATAGATCCTGGCTATTTAATTGCCCAGGTCTGGGTCCCCAATTTTGCTGAACTTTATTTTAAAATGTGCCAGTTAAACTGACATCCAGTAAGATCTGTTGCTAATATTCTCTTCTTCAAATTTGATGTTCCCTTCTTACTTCCTTTCTCCACCCCTCCCTTTGTTACTATTTGCACTTACTATTGCTTTACCATAAAAGGAAAAACTAGTAAAAAAACCTATAAATATGCCCAGAAGGATATGAACATATAAATAATTCCAGCATCCTACATGAAAAACATAAAGATTCCAAAGGGGGAAAAAGAGCTTTAATTTACTAGGAACAAATACCAAAAAGATGCGATCCTAAAAAGTTAATCTGCAACCACATGCATCAGTTTTCTAGAAAGAAGCCCTTCCATATATTTGGACTATAACTTCCAGAAACTTGAGCATCAGCTAGTTGTAACATATCTGAGGCCATCATTTATCTGTGAATATGTTCATTGAAATGGGTGAAACTTAACTTCTGAATGAGCATTTATAGGCCTGGCCCATTTGTATGTTTTTATCTCAACCCTTCTTCTTTTTGAAGAAAGTTGATAGGGATATTCACATTTCTTCCTTCTTTCTACCTTCAATTCACACTATCACATGAAGTAAGTTAGGCTAAGAAGAAGAATTTCACTCAGTGAAATTTCATGGAGAAATCTTTTTCCTAGACTGTAATGTATTGGGCTTTGTCTTGCTAAGGGAATATCATGTGGGTTAATTGCTGGAAGATTGCTCAAGCAGGGAAGCTGGCTAACGGCGCCCAGCTCCTCAGACAACCCGTCTCCAGCACCGCCATTGGCTGCTTCTAGGGCGGCAATAGGTTGCTTTAAACCTATTGGCCGCCGCCTAGAGGCCAGGGTATAAATTGCTGCATTCGCAGCCCTATTTCTCAGCTCAGTGCCTGCAACCAAATAAACAATGATCTTTGCTGAACTCACTTGCCTCATCTCGTCATTGAAGCAATGAACCCAGTATCTAACACTGGCAACGAAGGTGGGATCCTGCTCCTTCAACTGAGTTGAAGAGTTACTAGGGGAGAGGCCAAACACGCCTGGCAGGAAAAGCAATTCTCCCCCCCCCTACAGTAGGCCTAGCACACAGGTCGGCAACCTGCGGCTCCGGAGCCGCATGCGGCTCTTTGAGCCGTCTCCTGCGGCTCCCAGCCGCCCGGTGCGCGCGCACCTCTTCGAACGGGCAGTGGTGCGCGCGCACCTCTCCCAAGCCGCCGCCGCCGTCCAGAGACCTGCCGAAGTTTGGGGAGGTTTGGGGAGGTGCGCGCGCACCTCCCCAAACCTCCCCAAACATCGGCAGGTCTCCGTACCTCGGCGCCCTGCCTGCCTGCTTCTTTCCGCTTCCTGGCTGCCCTACGACGTAACCCGCTTCATGATCGAGTGCGACGCCTGCAAGGACTGGTTTCATGGCAGGTAACACAAAGCGATCGGGCCTTTCCTCCCCCCCCCCGCTCTAGGGCAGAGATCCCCTTCCTATCGCTCGGGGCCTTTCGTCTCTTTGGCTCACCAGGGCTGCTCCAGGGCTGCTCCAGGGCTGCTCCGCTCCGGCGAGAGCGAGCGGGAGAGGAGAGATGGTGGGCTCCTGGCTGCCGCTTCTGCTCTGTGCAGTTTTCCAACAGGCCTTTTTGGAGAAGAGGAGGAGGAGGAAAGCGGTTCCACAATGTCTGGCTAAGAGGGAAAAGCCAGTCCCGGGAAAGATCCCTACCGAGCAAGCGGGAACCGCAAGGACTGGGGCAGCAGAGGCGGCTCCCGGAGAGCCCACGCTCCGGGCGGTCACTTGCTTCGCGACTCCTGAGGGAAGGGGGGGGCGACTGGAGCGGGCGTGTTTCCTCGCCTGCTGGGCGCCGCGATTTGCCCGGGGAACGCGTGGGCCCCGAATGGCAGCGTGGAGCGAGGAAGCGGACAGCCAGGGCTTCCCCGAGAGCCGCGGCCACACAGGGTATTCCTTGCCGCGCAGGCTGCTGAAGCCTGGCTCTGACGCCACTTCGCCTCGGAGCGAGCGAGTCCGCTCCGCCAAACAGGGGAAGCAGAGTTCCCGGCCGCCAGACTCAGCTGGAGGGGAAGAAAAAGACGGCGCCGTCTGAAGAGTCTCTGGCTATCTTGCTCTGCCCGTCTCCCGCTTGCAAAAACCTCCTCAGCTGATCGGTCCGGTGAAGAGGCCGGGCTTCCTTCGGGGGGCCTTTCATTCCTGTACAAGGGGGAAGGGGAACTCTGTGCTTTTGTGTGTGCGTGCGTGTGTGTGTGTGTGTATGTAAAGCACGAGAGAGGGAGGAAGAGGGGGGGAAAGCGAGATCTCAGCGCCGCTTGGAAGAGAAAAGGAGCAGGACAGGCACGCTCGCTCCTGCCCCACTCCTGCGCTCTTCCTCGGCCCACTGCGTCGGCGCTGGGTCATGTCAGCCGGCTGCACGTTTCCACGGCTGTTCCCCGGCCTGCCGGAAGGCCCCGGTGGCTGCTGGGGCATCGAGAGAGGCGCCGGTGGCTGCTGGGTCGTCCCGGCGGCCGCGCTCTTCCCCGGCTCGGTGGAAGGCCGCAGTAATGTGGGGGCTGCATACAGATGCCGGCAGCTGGTCACGGGACCCAGTGAGTCCCTCCGCGGCCTCGCCGGGTGTCGGGCGTGTCGAGCCCGACACCGGGCAGTCTCCCTGGCGGCGTCGGTCGATCGGAGGATGCAGCCGGCGTGCGGAGGGCAGGCCCCCAAGACGAGGTGGGCCTGCGCTAGTGGTGTGCGAGGATGGCGGGGGTGGCTCCCGTGGCGAGGAGGGCGTGTCCGTGGGGGGTGAGGGCCTCGCGCCGTGCTGCGAAGAGGGGCCCTGCCGAATGTCGCGCCCATAGGCCGCAACAGCTGCCGCGGCCCGCCTACAGAGCTGCCGCCTTCGGCAGCCTGCAAACGTGCCGCGGCAGCTCCCCCAAAGAGGAGGAAAGCCGCCGCGGCCCGTTTGCAGGCCGCCGCCCTCCTCTCTTTGGGAGAGCTGCCGCGGCACGTTTACAGGCTGCCGAAGGCGGCGGCGCCGCTGCCACTGGGAACCAGTTCCATCACACACACAGGAAGGTGGCAACCGTGGGCGTCCGCGCATGCGCAAGAAAAACCATTTTGCGCATGCGCAAGACGTTTTTTTGCGCATGCGCGTGCATGGACGCACGCATGCGGCTCCCACTTTTATGTGTGTGTGATGGAACTGGTTCCCAGTGGCTCTCTTCCTTTTTTGGGTTGCCGACCCCTGGCCTAGCACAGCCATGCTAGTGACCACATGTCCAGAGGACCAGTCCCTGGGTAACGGAGGAGCGGGACACAAAGACAACAAGCCCCAGCCATGAAGATCAGCAGAAATGGCCAAGGTCGGAAAGCTGGAAGAATTTGACATAGCTCACCCAGAACGATGGTCCTTGTATCTATCCAGGATCGAGAACTATCTTTGCACGAATCAAGTTGCCGAGGACGGCCTGAAGGCCACTACGCTCCTGTGTGTGTGCGGCCCAGCCACATCTGACATTGTGGAGAACTTGTTTGTGCCAATGCCATTGGAGTCCATAACGTTCGCAGACTTGAAGAAGAAGCTCGGAGACCACTTTCAACCCAAGCTGTCGGTAATCGCTTGGCGCCATGCATTTGAACAGAGAGTTCAGCAACCAGGTGAAACAGCGTCCAAATTCATCGCAGCCTTGAAACAGGCTGCACGCCTGTGCCAGTTCTCCAACGTCGAGGAGAGGCTACGAGACTGGCTTGTCTGCGGTCTCCGGAATTGAGAGTTACAGCAAAAACTCTTCACCAAAGAGGCTGTCGTTCCCAGACGCACTGAAAGAAATCATGGCGGATGAAGCCGCCAGCGGGGCCATACGAGCCATGCGGCCTGCCAAAACAGCACTGCACAAGAAAGCCATCCAACGCGTGGACGCCAAACACACAGAGGACCCAGAAGACGACACAGAAGTTGACAAGCTACAAAGACACAACGACCAACAGCGTCACAGCGACAGACAACAAGGGGCGACTTACAAGGCAAATCCCTTCCTTAGGGGCCCAGGGTGTGGGGGCCACCACCAATGTTTGGACTGTAGGTTCCGGACAGCCATGTGCCGGGCCTGCAGAAAGACTGGCCACATCGCATCAGTCTGCAGAGGTCGCCAGAAGGACCAGTCATCAAATCGCCAGTCGGACATTCCGACCAGAAGAGGTACTGGGGCCCCGGGACAGTATAGTGCGGGGTTTTGCTCCAGCCGCAGAAGCATTTGCCATACAGGATCTTGCCACCGTATTAAGCCGAAGTTTAGACTTCAGGTAGAGCTGCAAGGGGTCCCCTTGCAAGATGGAGCTGGACATGGGCTCCGCCGTATCTATTATTTTATTTGAGACATTTAATTTCGTCTGCAATTGCAGTAAGAGATGGGCCAAGCTGAGGCCATCTGACATTATACTAACTGATTTCCAGAATGCCAGAGTCGCAGTCAAGGGTGAGGCCACACTAGCCGTTAAATTTAAGGGGTTTTCTGGGCACTTGGACGTTGTCATAGGGGGTCAGCAAACGAGCCTGATCAGGCTCGATTGGTTTGATGCACTAGGCATCCAAGTAACTGGAATCAACCGGACGCAAGTCACGAGTCTAGTGACAGTATGCAAGGAATTCGCAGATGTGTTTGATTCAGCTCTGGGGACATACACGGGCCCGCCAATAACATTTAAACTAGATCCTACTGTAGTGCCAGTCAGGATTAAACCTCATAGGGTGTCATTTGCTCTTAAACACAAAATAGACACTGAGTTAGATAAACTTGTTGAGCAGGGCGTACTTCAGCCAGTGGATGGGGGTGAATGGGAGATCCCAATCGTAATGCCACTAAAAGCTAATGGGGAGGTCAGAATCTGTGCTGATTATAAATGCACAATTAATCATGCACTCAAACAGCATGCATACCCAGTACCAGTAGTAAGCCACATCCTGGCACCTTTGCAAGGTGGCACAATTTTTGCGAAATTAGATTTGGCTCAGGCCTACCAACAGCTTCCTGTTGATGAGGCTACAGCTGCGGCACAGACAATCGTAACCCACAGGGGGGCATTTAAAGTAAAAAGCCTGCAATTCGGGGTCAGTATAGCCCCCGGCATTTTTCAGGGCATTATGGAATGGACGCTCAAGGGCATTCCGGGGGTTTGCCCCTATTTTGATGATGTGCTCATTGCCGGTGAGTCCACTGAGGTGCTAGCAAGGAGGCTCAGAGCCGTCCTTCAAAGGCTGCGCGAAGCAGGCCTCAAGCTTAAAAAGAATAAGTGCAGTATTGGAGTTCCTTCAACTGAGTTCTTGGGTTTCCGTATAGATGCTAACGATACCCACCCTGCTGAGTCTAAAGTAAAAGCTATTCCGATGGCACTCAGCCCCAAAATGAAGGGAGAGCTGCAGGCATTCCTAGGCCTCCTAAATTTTTACCATGTGTTCCTTCCTAACAAGGCCGCAGTGGCAGAGCCGTTACACCAGCTCTTGGACAAAAATGCTGCATGGAAGTGGACTAGTGTCCATGAAAAAAAAATTCAGGAATTGAAGGCTCTTCTGTCGGACAGTTCCACAATCACTCATTTCAAGGAATCAATGCCAGTATGCCTAGCGTGTGACACGTCTCCATATGGGGTGGGGGCAGTCTAAGTCACTTACAAAGTGATGGAACTCAAGTTCCAATTGCTTTTTATTTGAGGACACTGTCCTCTGCTGAGCGTAATTACGCACAGATTGACAAGCAGGCACTGGCTATAGTAGCTGGAGTAAAAAAATTCCACGACTACTTATACGGTAGGGACTTCACGGTCTTTACAGACCATAAACCGCTATTAGGGTTATTCACTACTGACAGACAGACACCCAACATCTTATCCCCCAGGATGCTAAGATGGCCCATTTTTTTATCGGCTTATAGCTTTAAGCTAATTTATTTATTATTTATTATTATTTATTTTATTAATTTTATTTGTATACCGCCCTTCTCCCGAAGGACTCAGGGCGGTGAACAGGGCAATACATATTAAAAAACAAGATACAAAAATTAAAAACGATTAAACAAAATGCCCATGAATAAGTTAAAACACATTAAAAATAGGTTAAAACAGATTAATAAAACCCAACCCCATCCCATCAGGCCAGGCCAGCTTGTTCGAAAAGGTAGGTTTTGAGATCGCGCCGGAAGGAGCGGAGGTCACATACCCGGCAAGGATATGGGCCATGCAAATGGCCTGAGCAGGCTTCCACTGCCTCAAATGGTGGGGGTTTCCCGATACTCCCATGTAACACCTCTACTCCGCGAGCTGCATTGGCTCCCGGTTGCCCTCCGGGTGAGATTCAAGGTGCTGGTGATGACCTATAAAGCCCTAAATGGCTTGGGTCCGGGTTATCTGAGGGAACACCTGCTGCCGGCATCAAGCTCCCTTCGTCCAGTGCGCTCCCACAGGGAGGGTCTTCTCAGGGTACCGCCGGTAAGAGACTGCCGGCGGACAAGACCCAGGGATAGGGCCTTCTCAGTGGGTGCGCCTGCCCTTTGGAACCAGCTGCCAGTGGAGCTTAGGACCGCCCCCGACCTCCGTTCGTTCCGCCAGGACCTGAAGACCTGGCTCTTCGAGCTCTCTGGCCCAGGCTAAGAATTTTAATTTTAATTTTAATTTTAATTTTAACTGGGGTTTTATTTGTTCAGGGACGGATATAATTTTTTTAAATCTGTTTTTAACTTTTGTATTTTTTGTTTTAATCACCCTGTAAACTGCCCTGAGTCCTTCGGGAAAGGGCGGTATATAAATATAATAAAATAAATAAATAAATAAATAAATAAATTGAACCAGGTCCAGCCCCAGCGGCCCGCGTTTTGTCCATTCAGAACTTGCCAGAGTTTCCCCTCCACGCGGGGGACACAGCTGCAGAAACGGCAGCAGATAAGACTCTAAGCAGAGTGCTATCTTGGGTACACAAGGGGTGGCTAGATAAAAGCCCAGGTCCTGAGTTTCAGAGCTATTTCACAAGGAGACAGGAGCTCTCAGCTCATAAGGGTTGTATTCTTTGGGGGAACAGGGTCATTGTTCCCACCTCATTAAGAGATGGGTATTGCAATCGCTTCATGAAGGTCATCCGGGTATTGCTGGCATGTAAGCTTTGGCAAGAAGATATTTATGGTGGCCAGGATTAGATAAAACCATCGAGGCTCAAGTGCATGGGTGTTATACATGCCAGCAATCTAGGCTAGAAATGCTGCACGCTCCCGTTCACAGGTGGGAGGAGACACACACACCCTGGTCGAGAATTCATATAGACTTCACTGGGCCCTTTCAGGGACAGCTCTTTCTTATAGTGGTCGACAGCCACTCTAAATGACTAGAAGTTATACCATTGCAAATATGACTACTGCTAGGACCATCCAGGTGCTTAGGAAACTCTTTGCAACGCACGGGCTGCTGGACGTCATAGTGTCCGATAACGGGGCCCAATTTACTGCGGCAGAATTTCAGGCCTTCTTGAGGGCAAACCTCATTAGGCATGCATCATCGGCTCCATTTCACCCATCTACTAATGGTCTAGCCAAACGAATGGTGCGCACCTTGAAAGAATCATTGAAGCATATAGTGACTTGGGACTGGCACCACAGACTGGCCAACTTTTTGTTCTGCCAACATTCCACCCCACAGCAACGGGTAAAAGCCCAGCAGAGCTGCGCTGAAACTGGACAGGTTGCACCCTGATTGGGTGGCAGATGAGGCCTCTTGCCCAAAACCCCTGAGGGGGCTGCAAGTGGGTGATGGGGTGTGGGCCAGGAACTATGGGCATGGGAACTTGTGGGTGCCAGGGAAAATCACCAAAATGTCAGGCCCTCTCTCATACGAACTGGGCCTAAAGGGCAGGCGAGTCATCCATTGCCATATCGATCAGCTTAGGAAGCGTTTTCCAGAACGGCCACAAAGCGAGAACTTTGTCCCAGGTCCCAGTCACGGACCACAACCTAGCAGCCAGGCCGATCAATCCATAGGCTCTGAGGTTCCAAGCAGTCAGAGCAATGGGGAGGTGGTCGTAGGGGAGCAAAGCCCAGGAGTGCAACATGGGGCCCCTGATGGAGAAAGCCAACCAGAACACTACAGCCGCTGTGCTAACTCTGTGGAGCGATTGGACTCTGGGGTGGGCTGACCTGAAAAGGCCAGCCAGAGAATTCCGAGTAAGCCAGACTCGCGGGAACCTATGGACCCAGGTCTACCCAGCCCGGCAGAAAAGCTGGTAGGCCAGGGAGAACCTGGCTCTCCCAGGCGTTCCATGAGGGTTTGCAAGCCTCCTGCATATCTACAAGATTTTGTTCTGAAATAACTGAGCTATAATGCTGTTTGTATCATTAACATGCTGCTAGCCAGGAAACTCTCTGTACTAGCCAGTATGGAAAATGTGTACATTGCATGCTACTGTTGTACCTCTGTAAAATTTGTATTGCTGTGATCATTTTCCTTTTGTTATTATAATGAATGTACATTCTAGGGGGGAGGGGTGTAATGTATTGGGCTTTGTCTTGCTAAGGGAATATCATGTGGGTTAATTGCTGGAAGGTTGCTCAAGCAGGGAAGCTGGCTAACGGCGCCCAGCTCCTCAGACAACCCGTCTCCAGCACCACCATTGGCTGCTTCTAGGGCGGCAATAGGTTGCTTTAAACCTATTGGCCGCTGCCTAGAGGCCAGGGTATAAACTACTGCATGAGCAGCTCTGTTTCTCAGTTCAGTACCTGCAACCAAATAAACAATGATCTTTGCTGAACTCAGTCGCCTTGTCTCGTCAATGAAGTAACGAACCCAGTATCTAACATAGACCATAATGGCTCTTTACACGAGAGCATAGAATAAATAGGAGTCAATGTGGGAGATGAGCAGATATTGGCAGGGTGTTTGCTTCCTTGGGAACGGTTGCGTGGGGTCAGTTCTTTCCCAGTTATTTAATATCTACATGAAGCCGCTAGGGGAGGTCAGCTGGTGCTTTGGGCATAACATTCACCTTTATATTTGCAGCCTCATGCTACCTTGAAGATGCTGTCAAAGGTTTGTCCTGGTACCTGGAGACTGTAAAGGCCTAGATGGGAAAGAATGGGCTAAAATGTAAATCTAGCAAGACTGTACTTCTAGATTCTCCCTATTGTCTCAATGGTAATTCTAGACAGAGTTGCACTACCCTGACTTGAGGCTCCTGCTAGATCAGCAAATGGAAGGCATGGCCAGGAGGCCTTTACCCAGTACCAGAGATACCCTAGTTATGATCTTACCTGGGATATGAGAACCTTGCTTCAGTGGCTCATGCCCCCATCACCACCCCCACCATTCTTTACTCTACTGTAACATCCCTAAGGGGCTTTTTCAAGAGGCAACTGGACTTTCTTGTTTTTTCTTTGAAGATGTTTTACTTCTCATTCAAGAAACTTCTTCAGCTCTGACTGGATGGTGGGGAATGGAAGTCACAGCCTCTTGAAAAAGCCCCTTTGGGACAACCATGATCTGGATGACTAAGAATCTCCATAGATACTACTGCAACGTACACTCAATAGGGTTCCATTAAAGATGATGGAAAATTGGTGGAAAAGATCCTTACCAGGAATAGTTGGTAGGATCATATTGCATCTATGTTGCAGGCCTTGCATTGGCTCCATTTTAAATCCTGAATGTAGTTTAAATGCTAATTTTAACATATAAAGCCCTTCAAGGCTCAGCCTCAGATTACTTATAGGACCACAATGTCTCAACAGAAATTGCCTGACTGATTTGATTATGCTGGGAGAAGCTGCTGATTATTCTCCATTTTGGGAAGGTCAGGGGGGTTGAAACCCCAAAGTATTTTTAAGGCTGTAGAAGGGTAGAAAAGTAATATATAAATTAACTAATTAGAAGCCTCATTGCCTAATTTGGCAGATCAGTTAAATCCAACTTTAGGATCATGTATTTACTTATATGTGACTTTGAATCTAGTATATTTCTTGAGAAGGAAATTAAAAAGAAATTGTTAAGAACAGTTTTTATTATAATGAATTATAGCTTCTGTAGAAGTCTTAGTTGTTTTTTCTTTGCACACTGAAATGGAAATATATCGAGCTTTCATTAATCAGGCACTGGTTAAAAGATAGATAATTAATAAATACAATTTGTGTCCTGTTACATGTACCTGTGGTTGTTTGGTGAAGGAATGGAACAAGGATGAAAGTCTATCTAGCTATTCAGTGGAAATGCCTCATCAATTTTCCTTCTTTTAAATCCTGTTTGGCCTCGCAGTCATTTTTAAAACTCCACTAGACAATGTATACCTGGTCAAGATGATTTTCTTCAGTCTTAGCTAACTTTCTGGACTAGTGGATGTATGTGTAGTTTTGAGAGCAAGTTATTATCAACTTCCCTTCGTCCAGTGCGCTCCCACAGAGAGGGCCTCCTTAGGGTGCCGTCGGTCAAAGAGTGTCGACTGGCGGCCCCCAGGGGGAGGGCGTTCTCTGTGGGTGCACCAGACCTGTGGAACCATTTACCGGTGGAGCTCCGGATGGCTCCCGACCTTCCCTCCTTCCGACGTGACCTAAAAACATATTTATTTGAACAAGCCGGCCTGGTCTGATGGGTTTAGGGGTATTTTAATGTTATTGTATTAATGTATTTTAATGTTATTGTATTAATGTATTGAATTGGGCTGTAATATTTAATATTTTTTAATTTTTGTATGTTGTATTTTATTGCATTGCCCTGAGTCCTTCGGGAGAAGGGCGGTATAGAAATTAAATTATTATTATTATTATTATTATTATTATTAGTGTTGTGATAAAATGGTTTTTATGGGAAGGGGATTTGCTTGTTTATAAAACGGCAGCTGCGAGAGTATAGCAAGATACAAGTCACTAATTTACCAGAAGATAAACTGATGGTGCTGTTCCTCAGTACCCTTTTAATCTTTCCTGAAGTTTTCTAGCGCCCCAAGATATCTTGATCTTTTTGGGGAGGCAATTTTTTACATTTCAAATAAAATACTGAATTATATCTTCCTATCATTTTGGTTTTCTAAAGAGGCAATCTTTAAATAAATATGTAGTCTGAGGTTGTACTATTAAATTTTCTGCATACCAATTTTCCATTTTTTAAAATTAAAAAATAGGTAGATCAGGGAACCAACAGAATATGAAGCAGAGAGATACTGCAGCCCATGATTGTATGAATGTGCCATCCTGTCTACTACTAGTACCTTTGAGTAAAATTGATGTCATTATTTATTGTGCTTATTTTATTTATTCTACAAACTCAGTTTATAAAACAATTTAAAAAGTGCTTCCTTAAAATTCAAAAACATTCTCGGTAAGTGTAATTAATTGAATTTTAAAAAACCTCATAACTAACTGAAGTATTAACAACACAAAGGTAAATTATAGTAATTGTGATAATGAAAACTAAAAACTCAATTTCATGGCTTCCAGATTACTAAAAGGCTTGGATTAAAAGTTAAAAGGAAGTGGGAGCGGGTATTTCATAAAGCTGGAACAGTGACTGAAAAACAGTGCCTTCTGGCTTGGTTACCTATATTTTGTGAAAATGGGTTATTTTTATCCTTCCTTTTTTAAATTTATGTATTTTTTGCTCAACTCATGATAGCAATGACCCAAAACATTTCCCTGTGTAAGGGTTAGGGTTAGGGTGTGTAAGAAAGAGTATATTGGATAACTGATACAGAGAAAAGAAGTTGATTTTGCCAGTATCTAGGTGCCGAACCATTTTGAGGTCAAAAGCAATAGTTTGAACAGCAACTGGAAAACTATTGGTATCTAAGGGTACCTAACAGGTGAATAACACCTGTCAACAACCAGGTTACTGCTTTCAGAATACTAAAATATTCAGGGGTCCTTAGTGCTCTCTGAACTTGGCTGTTTTCTTGCACATACCAGGTAGCATCATCTGTCCTGGTATAGAGTGGGGTTTGAGATACAAATATTCTTCTCTATTGGTATTAAAATATTCATTCACCTAGCACATAAAATTCTTACACTTCTAAACACAGTCTGGTTTGACTTTTTCCTATCAGCAATTAAAAGCTAATTATGTTAATAGTGTTCTTTAAGAAGACTGAACTTGAAAGAAGAATATGGAGTTGGACTCATTTCTCTCAAGAAGCTGTCTCATGTGCCCAGAGATGCTAAATGTTGTATATAAGAAAGGAAAGGAGCAATTTGTGGAATTCCATCATTACAACAGGAGATATACAAAGGACAGACAGGTGAGGACAGGAATTCTGACTGGATGGCCATGTGTATTACTTTATAAAGAACAATCCTTTGTCTAATTCCAGCTTAATAAGCCAGAATCTGAAAAGGTAGCAAAAAATTGAAGCTGCCCATCCATAAGCACCTTGTTTAGAGACTAAGCAGATACACAAAGTTCTCACACTTCTTCATTATCATGAAATATTTCAAATTTAAATTATAGAATTATTTCAAAATGAATCAACATCTAGCAATATGTTGGGTTAACTTTGTAATAGCAAAGGAAGGATGGAAGGAAGGGAGGGAGGGAGGGACAGAAGGAGGGAAGAAGGGAAAGATTTCAGTTCCATCAAAAATTATATAGTCCGGTTGCAAATATCTGTTTCCTGTCTCCTAAATCAATAAATAGCCATGAAGCCACCAGTTAGCTACCACAATTCAAAGGTTATATCTTTTTACATAGCTTTATTTGCTTATTATTTGTGTTATTAACATTAGCGTAGGTAAGGTAACTATGATGACTTTTGTTGTTGTTGTTAGCTGCGAAGTCGTGTCCGACCCATCGCGACCCTATGGACAACGTTCCCCCAGGCCTTCCTGTCCTCTACCATCTGCTGGAGTCCATTTAAGCTCACGCCTACTGCTTCAGTGACTCCATCCAGCCACCTCATTCTCTGTCATCCCCTTCTTCTATTGCCCTCGATCTTTCCCAGCATTAGGCTCTTCTCCAGTGAGTCCTTCCTTCTCATTAGGTGGCCAAAGTATTTGAGTTTTAGCTTCAGGATCTGGCCTTCTAAAGAGCAGTCAGGGTTGATCTCCTCTAGGACTGACCGGTTTGATCGTCTTGCAGTCCAAGGGACTCGCAGGAGTCTTCTCCAGCACCAGAGTTCAAAGGCCTCAATTCTTTGGTGCTCAGCCTTTTTTATGGTCCAACTTTCACTGCCATACATTGCAACTGGGAAGACCATAGCCTTGACTATACGCACTTTTGTTGACAGGTTGATGTCTCTGCTTTTTAGTGTGCTGTCTAGATTTGCCATGGCTTTCCTCCCGAAGAGCAAGCGTCTTTTAATTTCTTGGCTACAGTCCCCATCTGCAGTGATCTTGGAGCCCAGGAAAATAAAATCTGTCACTACCTCCATTTCTTCCCCATCTATTTGCCAGGAATTGAGAGGGCCGGATGCCATGATCTTGGTTTTCTTAATGTTAACTTTCAACCCAACTTTTGCACTCTACTTCTTTACCCGCAACACGAGGCTCTTTAGTTCTTCTTCACTTTCTGCCATTAGAGTGGTGTCATCTGCATATCTTAGGTTGTTGATATTTCTTCCGGCAATCTTAATTCCAACTTTTGATTCATCTAGCCCTGCCTTTCTCATGATGTGCTCTGCATATAAGTTAAATAGGCAGGGTGACAGTATACAGCCTTGCCGGACTCCTTTCCCAATTTTGAACCAATCAGTGGTTCCGTGTCCAGTTCTCACTGTTGCTTCTTGGCTGGCATATAGGTTTCTCAAGAGACAAATAAGATGGTCTGGTACGCCCATCTCTTTAAGAACTTGCCACAGTTTGTTATGATCCACACAATCAAAGGCTTTAGCATAGTCAATGAAGCAAAAGTAGATGTTTTTCTGGAACTCTAGCTTTCTCCATGATCCAGCGTATGTTGCCAATTTGATCTCTAGTTCCTCTGCCTCTTTGAAATCCTGCCTGTACTTCAGGTAGTTCTTGATCCACATACTGCTGGAGTCTAGCTTGTAGGATTTTAAGCATAACTTTACTAGCATGTGAAATGAGAGCAATGGTGCGATAGTTTGAACATTCTTTGGCACTGTCTATCTTTGGAATTGGAATGTAAACTGATCTTTTCCAATCATATGGCCACTGTTGAGTTTTCCAAATTTGCTGGCAAATTGAGTGTAGCACTTTTACTGCATCATCTTTTAAGATTTTGAATAGTTCAGCTGGAATACTGTCACCTCCACTAGGTTTGTTGTTGCTCAGTTTTTCTAAGGCCCACTTCACTTCACATTCTAGGATGTCTGGCTCGAGGTCAGTGACCACCTCATCGTGGTTATCAGGGACGTTAAGCTCATTCTTGTATAGTTCTTCTGTGTAATTTTGCCACCTCTTCTTAATCTCTTCTGTCTCTGTTAGGTCCCTGCCATTTTGGTCCTTTATCATGCCCATTTTTGCATTAAACGTTCCCTTCATCTCACCAATTTTCTTGAAAAGATCTCTGGTCCTCCCTATTCTATTGTTTTCTTCTATTTCTTTGCACTGTTCATTTAAGAAGGCATTCTTATCTCTTCTAGCTATTCTCTGGAATTCTGCATTCAATTGGGCGTATCTTTCTTTTTCTCCCTTGCCTTTCGCTTCCCTCCTTTCCTCAGCTATTTGCAAAGCTTCCTCAGACAGCCATTTTGCTTTCTTGCATTTCTTTTTCTTTGGGATGGTTTTAGTTGCTACCTCTTGTACAATGTTGCGAACCTCTGTCCATAGTTCTTCAGGCAATCTGTCTATCAGATCTAATTCCTTAAATCTATTTGTCACCTCTACTGTATATTCAACAGGGATATGATTTAATTCATACCTGAGTGGCCTAGTGCTTTTCCCTACTTTCTTCAGTTTAAGCCTAAACTTTGCAATGAGAAGCTCATGGTCTGAGCCACAGTCAGCTCCTGGTCTTGTTTTTACTGACTGTATAGAGCTTCTCCATCTTTGGCTGCAGAGCATATAGTCAATCTGATTTTTGTGTTGACCGTCTGGTGATGTCCATGTGTAGAGCCGTCTCTTGGGTTGTTGGAAAAGAGTGTTTGCCATCACCATCGTATTCTCTTGACAAAATTCTATCAGCCTGTGCCCTGCTTCATTTTGTACTCCAAGGCCAAACTTGCCTGTTATTCCGGTTATCTTTTGGCTTCCTTCTTTAGCATTCCAATCCCCCATGATGATAAGGACATCATTTTTTGGTGTTAGTTCTATAAGGTGCTGTAGGGCTTCATAGAACCGGTCAATTTCATCCTCTTCAGCACTGGTGGTTGGGGCATAGACTTGGACTATTGTGATATTGAATGGTTTGCCTTGGATTCAAACTGAGATCATTCTGTCATTTTGAGGATTGTATCCCAGTATTGCTTTTCCTACTCTTTTATTGACTATGAAGGCTACTCCATTTCTTCTTAGGGATTCTTGCCCGCAGTAGTATACCTGATGGTCATCTGAATTAAATTCACCCATTCCTGTGCATTTTAATTCGCTGATACCTAAGATGTCGATGTTCAGTCTTGTCATCTCTTGTTTGACCACGTCCAGCTTTCCTTGATTCATGGATCTTACATTCCAGGTTCCTATGGAGAAAAAATCTTTACAGCATTGGACTTTCCTTTCACCACCAGACACATCCACAGCTGAGCGTCCTTTCGGCTTTGGCCCAGTCGCTTCATTCTTTCTGGCGCTACTAGTACTAGCCCTCTGCTCTTCCCCAGTAGCATATTGGACGCCTTCCGACCTGAGGGGCTCATCTTCCAGCATCATATCGTTTTGCCTTTTGGTACTGTCCATAGGGTTTTCATGGCAAAGATACTGGAGTGGGTTGCCATTTCCTTCTCCAGTGGATCACGTTTTGTCAGAACTCTCTGCTATGACCTTTCCGTCTTGGTTGGCCCTGCACGGCATAGCTCATAGCTTCATTGAATTACACAAGCCCCTTCGCCACGACAAGGCAGCAATCCATGAAGGGGATGATGACTTTACATGTAAGTTTTAAGATAATTGTCCTATCTGACCAAACTGGGCTTTGTACATCTGAGACAAAAGTAAACTTTTCCTGCAAAACCAGCACAGTAATGAACCCTGCCACCCAATCATATGTTAAACTTTAATAAATAAATATGGTGTTGGAGGAACAAAATGTGCTTTACCATCCTAGTAAGTCTCTTTGATTGCCAATATTTCAAAGAGGAAATCTGAAATGCTACCCATTTAAGAGGCTAGTCAACATTTTTTTTTACAAACCGTTAATCACTGTGAATGTATTTATAGCTTAACTTTACATCTAAATGCATCAGCTCTCTCTAACCCAGATAAACAGTCAGCTAACCAGCAGCATGGGGGTAGGTGTTATCAAGTTAATTATTCTGGCAGTGTGACTGATATCCAATTCTTTTTGTAGGTGCATTTTTATTGATGTACATATAAAAAATCCAGGATTGTTGCAACCACCAACTTTTTAAATCTTCCCTATAGATGCTGTTCTACCTGACACGTTGGGTTTTTTTTGCAAATGTTCTCCCTCATTTGCTTGTACGTCTAATTACTTTTATGTGTTGGATATTCAAGAGTTCGCATTCAAGCTACTAAATAGACTTGATTTCAAATAAGGATTAATTTCAAACTTTACTGTGGAAACTACTAAATAAAATGATCAGCTGTAACCTTAGTTAAGTCTATACTATGAAATATATAATATGCAATATGAACAAAGTGTGTGATTCATTGTATATCTAGATCAGTGTACCCAAAATTTTCTGCTTTCTAGAACCACTAGATAAATATTTGGAAAATGCAGGAAACGCCAAATTAAACACACACCCCTACATTTTTGTCTTTAAAAGCTCAGGAGTTCACATTTTTAGCAAGTAATGTAGAGATTATACTTGCATTTGTGTACTCCATCCCCTGCATTTTAAGAGGATTTCTAAACTAAACGTTGTACTAAACATCAATTCAAAATTAAGCATTAAGTACCCCATACCATTGTAGCAACTCATGCTTACTTGTCAACAATGTTCTTCAGTAAAAACGTATTGAGCATTAGAGGACTAAGAAGTCTTTACTAAAGTCCTATGTTTGATGTTAACTTTTGGGTTTCTAATTCATCCTTTTTGGTTATGTTACTTGTGTGAGACTTGAGTCAGTAACTATATCCAATTCCTGTTTCACTATTGCCAGTTTTCTGAATTGAAGTACTCACTATGTATGTATTATCACATAGGCTTTACCATAAACAAGTTTTTGGCCAGTGTTCCATTTTTGCAAATCAGCTGATGTTCAGAATGCAGAGAAGCAGAATTATGGTGCTAAGCATGTTCTGAGTGTTTTAGTGGTGGCAAATGTAATAAGGTTATGGTGGACCACTTGGTGAACTTCACTGCTACTGGTTTTCCACAGACCATTGATCAAGTTAGATAATAGCTGACATGCCTACTGAAGTCAAGCTTGACTCCATGTAATTACATGCATATATAAATACTGTGGTATTTGCACAATACAGGTAGTCCTTGACTTATAACCACAATAAAGCCAAACTAAGTGAAACATTTGTTAAACGAGTTTTGCCTTATTTTTGATCTTTCTTGCCAATTGTTAAGTGAATCACTGCGGTTATTAAGTTAGGAACATGGTTGTTAAGTGAATCCGGCTTCCCCATTGACTTTGTCAGAAGATTGCCAAAGTCGATCACATGACCCCAGGACACTGCAACCATGATAAATATGAGTCAGTTGCAAATGTCTGAATTTTGATCATATAACCACAGGGATGCTGCAAAGGTTGGTGTGAAAAAGGGTCATAAGTCCCTTTTTTCAGGGCAGTTGTAACTTCCAATGGTCATTAAATAAACTGTTTTAAGTCGAGGACTACCTATATGAATATTTTGCTATTATGTTCTTCTGGGATTCCCCCCCCCCACACACACACCCAATTATCCTGTCTAACCTTCAGCCCTGGGATGTTTTCCAGGTCAGCCAAAGTTGATTAGATACTGCCATCTCCTGTCACAGCTACTTCCTTTTTAAAAAGATGTCAGTTATAAAAACAGGTTATATAAATTTATTATATTGTAAGATTTATAGTAGGTGGAAAAATTGAATTCTGTTGGGGCACCTCCTCCAATTTCCAGCAAAGTTCAAAAGTCTGTCTAAACAAAAAAGTACTGCCAAGTGAAGACAATATCTGTGGGCAGGGAGAATATCCACAGAAGTTAAATTTCAGCTATCATTGATAAAGTTTGGAGACTAGGGACTAAGGAAGCCCCAGTTATTCTGCTATGGGAATGAATGTTCCATAAGAGCTGATTTGCCACAAAACTAAAGTCCAGTACATGACCAAGTGAAAACTTCTCTTTTGAGATGACTATTCACCTTAGCAAAGAATTCTAAACTCTGCTCATTCTTCTTTCAGCAGCTAACCTCAGGTGCAAGGCTACAGCAATAAACCTAGATCTGAGGCAGGGTGTAACTGAGGTATTTCCACCTTAGTCTTTATATGTCCAAGATTAATGATCTACTACAGGTAACTAGAAAGTGGTAATAAGAAAATGTTTCTCTCTCTCTCTCTCTCTCTCTCTCTCTCTCTCTCTCTCTCTCTCTCTCTCTCTCTCTCTCACACACACACACACACACACACACACACACACACAGAGACAAACACACATTTCAGCTTTCTTTACACTGGGTGGCTTTGCAAAGAACATTCCAAAGTTGGTCCTGGGGACCTTCTGTTTTGCTTCACTTACCTTGCAATTGCAGACCAAAAAGTATCCCCTCCCCCTCCCCACCCACAACATTAAAATAAACAATAAAAAATCCCCAATGTTACGGGGCAGCTAATAATAGAAGCTCAGCTAATCCGGAAGGAAGCCGAGGGAGACAGTCAGAGGTCACTGCCATTCTGAATCTACGTCAAATAATATATTTTTTACAACATCCATTACAACTGACATTTCCCTGTCCCGTCTATGCTTCTGGAGTCTGTTGGCATTCAGATGTATCTCATCTTCACCCCCTTTATATGGTGGTGCAATTAAAAATTAATAGGAAAGCGAAACAAAGCAACAACTACGTGCATGTACACATACACAGGCTCATATAGTCAATGGAGAAGGAAAGGCTAAAATCATGCTTTTCATAGCCAACATAAACAGACTACCACACATTTAACCCTTTTCGTCAATTCATTCTTTCTTTCTTTCTTTCTTTCTTTCTTTCTTTCTTTCTTTCTTTCTTTCTTTCTTTCTTTCTTTCTTTCTTTCTTTCTTTCTTTTCTTTCTTTCTTTCTTTCTTTCTTTCTTTCTCAGCATTGCATCCGTCTCCCTCTCCCCTGTCAAGTGTACCCCAGCTGAACAAAAGGCGCTAGAATTCCTTCAATGCACGGTTACAACAACAATAACAATGATGATGGTGGTGGTGGTGTTGGTGGCGGTGATGATGATGTACGTTTTAGCCCGCCTCCAACTCTTCTTCCACCATGTCGAAAACCAATCCCGCCGCTTTTTTATTTTACTGAAAGCTTGCGAAGGTTTTAGGGAGGCAATCAGTGCGGGAGGAGGTGGTCCCGGTTAATCCCCACGGTCTTTTTCCAGATCTGCCAAGCCACTTCTGGCAAGCGCCCGGAGAGTTAGAAGGCGAGTCCGGGTTTGGCGGGGAACGGGAGGGGGTGTTGGCCAAGGTATCCGCGAGGAGGAAAGGCTAGGTGGGGGGTCTTACCTTGATGTACCGCCACGTTACAGCCATGCCCATCACAGTAGACCAGAGGGTTTTCTGCCCAGCCGCGTTCATCAGAACAGACGCAGCAGCCGCCCACCATCTCCTTCATTCTTCCATAAGTTTCTTTTTTGCTGATTTCCCACCCCCACCCCCTTGTTGTGTTACTGCTGGCACCGCTGTTTCCAAGCACGCATTTACTCCTCGTCCTTTTCTTCCTCTTCTTGATCTCGGGCCTTCTCTCCTCCCCCGACCCGCCTTGATATGTAAAAGATATGCCCCCCCACAATCCGCTATGACGGGGAAGAAGGCAGAAGGCTCGGACGCCTCCCCCCCGGACGAAAATGCCACATTGTTATTTGCAAAAGAGAGCTTGGCGGCATCTCTGGCGCTGAGCTCGGGCAGACGCGGTGGCTGGTCCCCAGGCACACAGACACACTCACCGACACCCGACGCTCACGCGCGCACACACGCACACAACGTCGCCCTGGCTGCTTGCAGCCGACAGCGCAGCAATTATGGCTCAGAAGTCTTAGGTTCGGGGGCAACCGGGACGCGCTGGAGCGTGTGGGAGCTTTATTCGGTTTTATTGCTGCCGTTCTCTTTCATTTACACACCGCGACCCGCTTTTCTGTGACCATACTGAAGGGGGGGGGGCTGCTATTTGTTTCTTTTTCCGGCTTCCTCAAGGAGGGGGGAGACGGGAGTTAGCATCTAAAGTACGGCAACACTTTTCTCCCTTTCTCCTTCTTTCTCTCTCTCTCGGCTTTTCTCTCTTGTTTATTGTCCAATATAGGGCAATGGAGAGAGGAAAAAAAGAAGAAAAGAAAAAAAGGAGGAGGAATATTGCGCTCGCTTAAAAACCTATTATCTAACGATTGACAGATAAAAACGTCGTCAGCGCCACCTTTTGGTTGAAGCAGCGAAGAAACAAATCTTTACGGGGGAGGGGAATAGGAAAGAGCATGTGGGCTTCAAAATCTGCTTAGTTTATATCAATCAATTATAATTTATTGTTGCAATCCATATGGTATAACTTCTACACTTATTCAATGTGCAGTAAAACAGCAAAGTGTAATTAACAAAATTTAAAATTATATAACATCTGGCTGATATAGCCATTCAAAAAATGAAGCAAATGTATAAATATCCCAAACCAGACAAAATCTGAGGTAGCTGTGTTGAATCACAAGGAAGAATCAAGGAAATTAGACATATATTTCACTAGGACTAATCAAAATGTCAAAGAAAATTTGTTATAAATAAATATCTGGCTGAACTCTCACTTTCATTTTGGTTTATATGCTGGCTGAAAATTTCGGAAAGTAAATTAGGCCCATATGTTGGGGCAGGCATTGGACAAAATAAAGGGTAGGTCTTGGCATCTGGGCAGTTGCTCCAAAATGAAATTATGGGAGAGGGAGAATGTTAATTCAATCTTGCCCTGGATGTGAATTCTTCCTAAGCATCTGTTCGCTTGCAATAGAATAAAAAATGATGAGATTTTTGTGAAGAAAAGTAAGACGTGACATGACAGCAGTTTGTAAAATCTTGCATGATGAAAAGAGACAGGTTCATTTTCCATTTCTTACAACACTAGAATTCAGGTTGCCTGCTAAAATTAAGGAAAGATTAAGAACTGGTAAAAGGAAGTACTTATTGATGCAACATAAAGTTAAATAATTGAGTTTGCCAGCATCAGATTTCATTATGTTACCCATTTAGATAGTTTTTAAAAAGGACTAATCCAATTTGTGAGGGATGGAGTTATTGGTCACTGTTATGGATCTTTCCCCTCTGGCGAATTAAAATACTATCTATTGGGTTTGCAGGAAACTGTACTGCTATGAAATTCATTGCCTCCACTGCATATTGTTAGTCTGCCAGCTGTTCTGGTTTACTGTTGAATAGTGCTGTTCTATGTAGCACGTGATAAGCAAAATGATTGGTTGATTACTTGTTTTACTGTTCCTCTAAGCTTGTCACCAGTAATCACAACCCTGCACTAGGAACAGAGTAAGTCTGACTGTAAGTCGTGTGCATCATTGTTATGCTTCTTCCCATGCCACTCCTCTTATACTTTGTTCTGAATTGAATAAAAAAATGATTGGAGTCGCAACGATAGTGAGTCACAGGCAGCATTTTATTTAGGATTCGGCAACAAATGCCAACTTCCAGGTACCTCCACATTTTGTTCAAAAAGCAGTTGGGAAGTGCAGGGTTAGTCATATCATCCCAGTATTATGCTATGCTGCCTTGCCCTGAAACAGCAATGACATAGGGTGAAAGTACTTTCTATCCTGTCAGTTGAACTATTGCACAATTTTGCTATACCGCTATTTTAATTTACTAGCTACTGATTGTTTCCATCACTCTGTAGTGGATGTGAAATGGCACAAGTGTGTATCTGAAGGGAAGCTTTTGCATGCAATTACATAAAGGCGATCAGAGAAGCAGAAAGCAGATCCCTGTGCTGTGCTAGAAAATATAGCTCTACTGCTCTTGTGCAGATTCAAAAGAAACCAGCAAATATCTTCTATGCTTTGTCAGACATCATGTCAGAAGTGGAGTCAGACGTTTAGAGAAGCACTTATTGGCAGTTTCAGCTCATAGTCACATCTTTGGTCCTTGGTCAGCTTCAGATACTGTTGTTCTTGCATTGCCTTCTCAAAGAACTGGGCATATCATGTTGAGAAGGCAATGCAAGAATAACAGCAGCTGAAGTTTACCAAGGATCAAAGATGTGACTATGAGCTGAAACTGCCAATAAGCGCTTCTCTAATCATCTGATTCCACTTCTGACATGATGCCTGACAAAGCATAAAGATATTTCATAGCTTTTGGCTATTGTTGGATACTGTCAGTTTAATGGGAGAAATACTACCTTTGGCAATGGTACACCTAGAAACAGCTCATGAGAATGAAGTGAAGACAAAGCAGATAACAGCAGAAAAAAAGTCATAGTTAGAAACAAGTAGAGAAAGGCCCTGTTAGTTTTGATGGTTTGTGACAAACTCTTCTGTTCCAAGGACTTACAACTATTCATCTGGGGACTGGTCCCCTGCTTGAAGGAACAAACCATAATTGGAGGTTAAACATGAGACCTTAAAGAAGTCCTTCTGGATCTATTTCAAGCTCCCCTTTTAAAGGTTGCTACATTGGGAGTAATAACTTTCAAAGAGAATGGAGTGGAGTGGAGGATGGACTGAGTGAAAATTAAATGTGGAACACACACGTTTTCTTTCTTTTGTTCCAAGTACAATTTATTTTTTCTCTGTGAAGATGCCTCTGGGTGTTGCCTTAGAAGCTTTGTTTGGAAAAGAATTAGTGGTGAGGCCACACTGGTTGACTCATGGTCAAATAATATTTTTCAATTATGATGACTCTATCCTCAAATCTAAAGAGTTAGAATCAGAAGTACATGTTTGCCGTAATTAAAAGACATATTAAAACCCCAACCCTAACCCATCAAACCAGGTCAGATTGCTCGAATAGATAAGTTTTTAGATCGTGCCGGAAGGAGCGGAGGTCGGGGGCCATCCGGAGCTCAACCGGCAAGCGGTTCCACAGGTCTGGCGCGCCCAGAGAGAACGCCCTCCCCCTGGGGGCCACCAATCGGCATTCTTTGATCGGAGGCACCCTGAGGAGGCCCTCTCTGTGGGAGCGCACTGGACGGAGGGAAGTTGACGCCGGCCGCAGGTATTGCTGTAGGTAATCCGGCAGTTTAAATTAGTTTAAAAAAAAACCTATGGATTTGATTTTGTGAAAAATGAATTGGAAATCCTGTTGTGTAAAAGTGATGAACATATTATTGCTAAGGTTTATAAATTGTTATTGATATTGAACTTGGAAAATGAGTATGTAAAAACATATGTAAGTGGACAAAGAATTATGCACATATGCTTGAACAATGGGAAAATATGTGGATGAAAGGTCTAAAATTCATATTAGGTCATAAGAAAATTTTATAAGATGATGTATTGTTGTTATCTAACAGCAGAGAAATTGTCAAGAATGTATAAAGGTACCACAAATATGTTGGAAATGTAAATGTAAAGAGGGATTTTTTTTACCATTTATGGTGGACGTGTGACAAAGCAAAGAAATATTGGAGAAAGATTCACATTTTAATACAGAAGATTCTTGTGAATAGAAAGATAAACCAGAGACCTTTTTAATGGATAAAGAACTTTTAAAAACCCTAGAACTTTGATGTTATACTTTATGCACAAAAATACTTTGATTTCCACAATGGACGAGTGGCTGCAAAAATTGATGGAATTAGCAGAGATGGCTAAATGGACTGCTTTGATTTAAAAAAAAGAACATAATTAATTTGTTTCTACTTGGAAACCACTTTTGGAGGTATAAAAAAATGAAAATTGATTTTGGGTTTGCTGATTAGATTTATAGAAGTGGCTAATATATATTATGTAAAAGTAAAATGTTGAGATTTTATGTTACTAACTTATTCTACTGCACCAAAAAGAGTCAGAAGTCAATGCTTTTTTTTAAATTTCCCCCTTTCCCTTACGCTTTTTTCTCTTCCCTTTTTCCTCCCTTATTTTCCCATTACCTTCATTTTTCTTTGTATTTCTGTACGTTATATTTTGATAAACTAATAAAAAACATTTGAACAAAGTATAATTTATACTATTTTAATGCCAGGTCTGTTGTGAATAAAGCTCCCCTCATCCATGACTTGATCGAGGAGGAAGGCGCAGACCTGGCATGCATCACGGAAACCTGGCTGGGCCCAGAGGGAGGGGTCCCTCTGACTGATTTATCCCCCCCAGGTTTCCGTGTGCTACATCAACCTCGAGCTCAGGGTAGGGGAGGTGGCGTGGCGATCGTTATCAGAGAGACCCTCCATCCGCGGGAGGCCACTGCCCCTCAGATAGACGGATGTGAATCCCTCCTCTTAAGGTGGGGTCCTGGTGGTCAGTTGGGCCTACTTCTGGTATACCTCTCTCCAAGCTGCACAGCAACGGTTCTACCCAAGCTACCTGACGCCATCTCAGGATTGGCGGTCGAATTTCCAAAGCTTATGGTACTGGGAGATTTTAATCTACCTTCCCTGGGCAGTGCATCAGAAGTGGCCCGAGAGTTCATGGCCTCCATGACGGCCATGGACCTTACTCAAATTACTCAGGACCCAACTCACGAGGGAGGAAACATGCCGGATCTAATTTTTGTCTCTGGGCAGTGGCTAAATGGGCTGGGTGGGGTTACTCCAACATCACAACCCCTGTCATGGACAGACCACTACCTCCTGCGGTTGGGCCTCCGTCACGTCACCCCCCGATGTCAGGAAGCGGAACCGACCAGGTGGTTCCGCCCCAGGCGCCTGATGGACCCAGATAAATTCCAGATGGCGCTTGGACCGATTCCCACCTCCCTCTCCCACAACCCGGCCGAGTCCTTAGTTAATGCCTGGCAACAGGCTGCTTCGGAGGCGCTCGACCGCGTTGTCCCTTTGCGGCCTCTGACCCGGCGCAAGTCCCGACTCGCTCCTTGGTTCTCCAAGGACCTGCGGGAGATGAAGCGCCAGAGAAGGGGCCTAGAGAGCATTTGGAGAGCCAGTCGGTCCGAGTCTGACCGAACACAGTTAAGATCCTTTTCTAGATCCTATCTTGTGGCAATGAGGGTGGCAAAGCGCGCCTACTTCACCACCCTCATTGCGTCCGCAGATAATCGCCCGGCCGCCCTATTTAGAGTGGTCCGCTCCCTTTTAAGTCAAGAGACGGGAGAGGACCCCCTACATGGACGGGCTGAGGAATTTAGTAAATATCTGGTGGACAAAATTGCTCAGATTCGGGCTGGTCTGGACTCTGACTGGGCAGTATCTAACGAGAGGAAAACGATGAAGTTGGCCAAGTACATTTGGGAAGAGTTCGATCCTGTGACTCCGGATGAAGTGGACAAGATCATGGGGAAACTAAGTGCCGCCACATGTTTGTTGGACCCGTGTCCCTCCTGGCTAGTCTATGCTTCTCGGGAGGTTACACGAGGCTGGCTCCTAGCAGTTATCAATGCCTCACTGAGTGAAGGGTACTTCCCTGCTGCCTTGAAAGAGGCGGTGGTAAGGCCCCTCCTCAAGAAACCGGCACTGGACCCAGCTGTTTTAAACAACTTCCGTCCTGTCTCCAACCTTCGCTTCCTTGCGAAGGTCGTTGAGAGCGTGGTGGCACGACAGCTCCCTTTGAACCTGGAGGAAGCTGAATATCTAGATCCGTACCAATCGGGTTTCAGACCGGGGCACAGCACGGAGACGGCATTGGTTGCGCTGGTGAATGATCTCTGGCGGGCCCGAGATAGAGGTTATTCTTCTGTCCTGGTCCTATTAGATCTATCAGCGGCTTTTGATACCATCGACCATGGTATCTTACTGCGTCGTCTTGAGGGGCTGGGAGTGGGAGGCACCGTTCTGCGTTGGTTCTCCTCCTACCTCTCGGACCGTTCGCAGACGGTGTTGGCAGGAGGGCAGAGGTCAAGCCCTAGGCCTCTTAATTGTGGAGTGCCTCAGGGTTCGGTGCTCTCGCCCCTCCTGTTCAACATCTATATGAAGCCGCTGGGAGAGATCATCCGTAGCTTCGGGGTGAAATATCATCAATATGCTGATGATACCCAGCTATTCATCTCCACCCCGAACCAACCCAGTGATGCCCTCGATGTGATGTCCCGTTGTCTGGAAGCGGTACAGATTTGGATGGGAGAAAACAGGCTTCGACTCAACCCGGCCAAGACTGAGTGGCTGTACATACCGTCATCTCGTTTAGTCCAAGAGGTTCCATCTCTGACTATAGGAGGAGAGATGTTACCTCCCATTGATAAAGCACGCAATCTGGGCGTCCTCCTAGATTCACGACTCAGTTTTGAAGATCACATGGGAACCGTGGCTAGGGGGGCATTTGCCCAGATTCGTCTTATATACCAATTACGCCCCTTTTTGGACCGAGATGCCCTACGTACAGTCACCCACGCACTCGTTACCTCCCGTATTGATTACTGTAATGCTCTCTACATGGGGCTGCCCTTAAAGACCACCCGGAGGCTTCAGCTGGTGCAGAATGCAGCTGCGCGGGTTGTGATGGGAGCTTCCCGATACTCCCATATTACACCCCTCCTGCGGGAGCTGCATTGGCTACCAGTTGCCCTCCGGGTGAGATTTAAGGTGCTGGTACTTACCTTTAAAGCCCTACATGGCTTAGGTCCGGGATACTTGCAGGACCATCTGCTGCCGGGAACAAATTCCCATCGTCCAGTACGCTCACACAGAGAAGGCCTCCTCAGGGTACCGTCAGCTAGGCAATGTCGGCTGGCGACCCCCAGGGGGAGGGCCTTCTCTGTGGGAGCACCAACCCTATGGAATCAGCTCCCCCCTGAGCTTCGGATAGCCCAAAACCTCCAATCCTTTCGCCGCGGCCTCAAAACACACCTGTTCCACCAAGCTGACCTAGACTGACAGGCATCTTAATTAATTTATATTTAGTATTTTTAATTCATTTTTAAATTCTCTAATTTTTTATTGCACTGATGTTCTCAATTTCATTTATCTTGATTTATGCACTTATTATATGTTTTATTGTGAGCCGCCCTGAGTCCTTCAGGAGATAGGGCGGGATATAAATCCCATCAATAAATAAATAAATAAATAAATAATATAACTTAATTTATTTCCTGGGGCTGCTCAGTATATCTCTGGCAGCTGAAGCACTCAAATTAATCAGGAAGTCTTTTGATACCTTTTCCCCACTTTCCCAATTACTTTTAAAGTGATCTATAGCAACATTCTCCTCTGTATCTTCACACCTGCTATATTTTCAATTTATTTCATGCACCTGATAACAAAAGCCTTTGTTTCCTTGAATCAATTCAAGGGCTTATGATAACACAGTGCAGGAGGTATAAGGGATAGACTTAGAAAGATCCAAATCTCCAATTAGCTACAAAGCTCATAGGGTATTTCATTTTCTCTCTTGAATCGTAAAAGTATTGATGAAGATAAGATGAATTGTGTAAGTCATTTCATCTTCTTGGAAAAAGGAAATATCTAACTATAATGGATAAATAAATAGATAATGCCCCTTGATATTGTTAGATACAGGGCTTTTTTTCTCATAGAATGCTCAGAACGGAGTTCCGGCACCTTTTTTGGATGGAACCTTGTAGGGTAGGCAAGGTGGGTTGTATGACATGTGTGAGTTCCGGCACCTTTTTCTTTTACAAAAAAAGCACTGGTTAGATAATTTTAGATTTGGAGTTAATAGTCATAAAGGGGCTGAGCTAATGTTTTTTTTTAGATGAGTGTTTTAAATTATGTTGTTTCACTCCTGTTACATTTAGTGGCCCCATTTTTTTCTGCATTCTGCTAAGTAGAGCTCTTTGATTTTTAATATAAAATCTGCTTTTGACTTCTGTGTGTAGGTGTGCACCTGCATGCATGCACATGTCCTTTCAAGTCAATATTGACTTATGGTGACTGCCTGGACTTCCTGGCAAGATTCTTCAGAAGTGATTTGCCATTACCTATTTCCTAGGGCTGAGAGAGAGTGACTGGTCACTCAGTTGGCTTTATGCCTAAGGTAGAACTCATGTTCTCCCGGGTTCTGACCAGAGGCCTTAACCACTACTATAAAACTAGCTTTCTGTTTTGACCTTACATTACTTTGAATCTACTGTTTTTACATTTACTTGCATGCTTCACAGTTGTCATGCCCTATTTATCAACAGCTTACAGTTCAAAAGGTTTGCCATCAATCAGTCCAATTACAAAGAAATACTTAACTTTTTAAGCAACCTCTTAAGATATTTGACAGTGAACTGAATGTATGCAACTTCCCCCTCTCCCTAATGTTGCCATGGTAGAAAAAGGTTGGTTTATCACTTATGAATTCCATTGTATTTCATTTGTTTAGAGAGTCTACACTTTTGTTCAGATATTCTGTTCTATATGGCAGCTTCTGGGTAGTTACAAAGAGACTATTTTTGGTGATGGCACTCTAGTTATGCAAAGGCATCTCAGAAAAGCTCATCTTTTTGAATGTGAACATTGTACAATTTTATTCACCTAGTAATGCTCCTTACTGTTTTGATTTCTAAGCCGAGCTGCTAACTACTTTATGAAGTCTTCTATTAAAGGAATCTTTTAATGATACATGATATTATTTGTGTTTTTCAGTTATGATTTTTCACATTTGTAACACGGTATTTGTTGTATGCTACAATTGATGTATTTGATTACTTTTAATTGTAAACTGCCTTGTGTTACTTATAAGTCTACTACCTTATTAAGAGATGTCATTTTGTTATGATGGCAGGGCGTAAGTCTTCAATTAAGCTAAGGGTTATGCTGGTAGGATCTTGTAAGCCAGACAAGTGTTAAATGAGATAATTGAACTAAGGACATCATCATTGTCATTATTATCAACATCATTACAAACAGCAAAAATCATCTACCTAATTACGGTACATACTCAATGAGTTTATATTCCTGATTTACAAATATCTCAAATCTCATATTTGCATATTTTAGTGGAGCCTGCTCCTGTTAAAAATAGGAATAGGAAATATAGGATATAGGAAATATTATTTGGTATACTGGTTAAGCTACCAGGCTAGAAAACTGGGATACCAGGAGTTCTAGCCCTGCATTAAGCAGAAAGCCAGCTGGGTGACTGCGCCAATCACACCTTCTCAGCCCTAGGAAGGAGGCAATGGGCAACCAATTCTGAAAAACCTTGCCAGGAAAACTAGTTAACGCAGTGGCCAGAAATCAATACTGAACTTGAGGCACATAAAACAAACAAAAAACCAGCAGAAGAAGACCATTACTAGAAAGGAGAAAGAGGAGGGAAACCTAAGTTACACCCACAGATGTTTGAAACAAGCCGCAATAATATCATTATTCATATCATTTGTGTAATGACATGATGATGCTAGGAGCATAACTTGCCTGTCCCCAAAAATGCCCATTGAACTTTTAATGATGAGTAGCCATGATGAATCTATTCTATCAAAAACTACTGTGCCTCAGATAAGAAAATTCTGTATGCAATATTTTAATTGTGTATATTAACTCAATTCACACATGTAAATCAAAGCTAAGTAAAACTGCTATCATCTGACCAATCCTCGGCCTATGATGGAAGAAATTGAATGTGAAAGCCAGATTTCCATAAATATTCTTACAATTGTAATAAGTTCCTGCCACGTACCAGCAGCACTTTCATTAAGAGATAGGCAGCACACATTGCATATTATCACCTTTTAAATATACATAACATGCACATACACACATTCACACTTTCTTTGGTCTTTTAAAAACTCTTCCTCCTTTTCTATCAGAAAAAAGGGCTTTTCCAAATGGTCCAATAACTGCCAAGTTTAGGATCTTTTGTGCTGCACCTGTTCAAGTGTTACATCAAGGGACAAGAAGGCAGAAACTTCCTGCTGGGATTCTGTCTCCTCCACTGCATTTCTCTGAAAGTCACACAGGCAGATGATATATAGGCTGATGACTACCACACTGCTGAAAATACTCCTGGTTTTTTACTGCATATTTGGAAGGAAGCAGTTTTAATTTTTTTGTCAAAATTTAGTGGCAATGTTTTAAAACATAATATATATATATATATATATATATTTAACCCCTGTTCTAACTTAAAAAAAATAACTAAAGCTTTATTCAGCTCTTGGACAAAAGAAGAAGAAGAAGAAAAAAGCAGGATTCTGAAGATCAGCTTTCCATCTGACTGCACAAAAAGACACTTGGACTTGAACTGTGAGTTTGCCTTTTGAGGGATTAAATTCCAATTTACATAATTCATCCCCCCCTCC
Source organism: Vipera berus (assembly GCF_964194415.1). Lineage (NCBI taxonomy): Eukaryota > Metazoa > Chordata > Lepidosauria > Squamata > Viperidae > Vipera > Vipera berus. Next base: position 37,021,197 of record NC_138205.1, on the reverse strand, counting down.
TCTGGTGATGGAAGGGCATACAAAAAAAGAAAGTATGGGGCAGGAAAGAAAAGGGCAACTGGGAAAAATATATTATTAAGTTTGAAATTTTGTAAGAACTGAGTATGGACACTATATTACAACCCTGCCTAAGAGACACCACCAGTAATCTGTCATTTTTTAAAAAGATCTGCACTCATTATTCAGATAGAAAGTATTATTTTACCCCTTTGTGCATAAATTTCTTCTATTTGACACTATTAAATGCCATTAGTATTTGCTATTATTTTTATTATATTGTTCATCAACCTGTATTTGATTTGTACACTGCCTTGAATGTGTGGAGTGAGGTATGTTTATAAATTAATTTAAATATATAAATATTGCTAGGCCAACTATATACAGTTCAAGGGCCATTTTCACTTTGGTTAACAACCAGGCAAGTGTGTATTTGATTTCATCTGGACATTTATTTATTTAATTAGATTTTGATCCTGCCTTTATTACTTTATTAATAACTCAAAATAATCTAACTTTGATGACACTGGGAATATAGAGACATAGTTCCGTGTTGCACTCCTGTTCCAAGTATGAAACAAGGTGAAAACAAGGGTAGCGATATTCTCCCGGGGCTATTGCATTTTATTGTACACAGGTTATAACAGGAAATAAATTTGTTAGATGAGCTGGAAGGAAAAATATCCTGAAGTCTCTGGATCTGGCAACTTTAAATTTAAGCCTTATCTCCAGAATAAATCAGTTTGGGGTCTTTTGTTGACAACTGCCATTAAGGGCACTATTGCTACTAACATCATGTCTGTGGAGTTCCCAAGTCCTAGGTGTGACCTCTGCAGCTCTCTATCCCAGGTGGACAGGAGGTTGAGTAGAAAACAATGACAGCTACTCACTATGAATCATTTCAAAGGTTAGGAGTGGATAAAAGAGAAGAAGGAAGCTGAATTCTATGTTGCTATCTATTTGTGCTGAAAGCGCAATGTGGACACTAATTCAACACATTGTGTAACTTTAAATCTTCATATATGTTTCACGAATGACAATAGCATAATGAAAAACTCCCAACTGATTTCTAGAATTGATTGGGATTAGAGGATAGAGTAGTGTCATCTTGGCCCAAGAGAAGTGTGATATTTCACTAAGCATCCTTGCATGCTGTAACTAATTTCCCTGTAGTGGCCAGAAGAAACATTCCAAAATGTATACTATTTATTGGGATCTTTATTCAATCAACATTAAGTTACAAACATATTTTGTGTAGAGTAAATATGTAAAGTGTAAAATTGTCCATATGTCATTTTTCTTTCTTTTTTTTATTGAAAAGTTTTAACATACAATTTTTCTTTAGAACCCCCCCTCCCCCTCCCTTCACCCTCCCCCCCTACCTCTCCCCCCTCCCCCCCTCCCCCCCCGACTTCCCAGAGCTAAATACAAGGTATATATAAAAAAAACCAATCATAAACAATCATATACTAACAACTATAAACTCTAAAATCCATCACTCTCTAGCTTATATAGGATAAAACAAAGCTTAGTAATATTAAATATATATATATAAAAAACTAGAAGAAAAAAAGAAGAAAAAAGAAAGAAGACTTATTCAAATGCTACATAAAACTTCTTAACCCTATACTTATTCTGGATAAACTCAATCCATTTTCTCCATTCCATAATATAGCGTTCTTGCGAGTGATCTTTCAAATAGGCCGAAATCTTCGCCATCTCTGCCAGGTCGGAAACCTTTAAAGTCCACTCTTCTATAGACGGCAATTCCTCTTTCTTCCAATACTGACCTATCAAGAGTCTTGCTGCCGTAATTAAATTCAACATCAACTTAGTGTCCACAACTGTAGCATCTGTAATTATTCCCAACAAAAAAAGTTGCGGACAAAACTTTATCCTCTGTTTAAAAATCTTCTGCATGTTCCACCAAACTTTTATCCAAAAGGCCTTAACCTTTTTACATGTCCACCATATATGAAAATATGTTGCATCTTCATCACCGCACCTCCAACATTTAGGCTGATAATTCGGATACATACTTGCGAGCTTTTTAGGAACTAAATGCCATCTATAAAACATTTTGTAAAAATTCTCTCTTAAATTTTGAGCTTGTGTAAATTTTACGTTCCTCACCCAAATCTTTTCCCACGTGTCCATTGTAATAACTTCCTGGATGTTTTGGGCCCATTTTATCATACAATCCTTAACAAATTCTGTTTCTGAATCAATCTCTATCAACGCAAGATATATCCGTTTAATATGTGCTGGTCCCTGGTTTCTAATTTGCTTTATCAAATTTTCATCAGTCATTGTAAAACCATTTTTCTGATCTTCTTTCCACCTGGCCCGTAACTGAGTATATTGAAACCAGTTTTGAACAACCTTCCCTTCTCGCAAGAGGCTATATGATTTCAAACACCAGACATTTCTTTCCAAACTTAGGATCTCCTTGTACGTAGTCACATCATGTTTGAAACCAGCATGTATATTTTCTATTGCATGTTTTGGAATTGCCCACAGTGGTATCTTGCAATCTAACTTATGTCTGTACTTCTTCCAAACTCTCAGCAATGCCTGTCTTAAAATATGCACTCTAAACACATTATCTACCTTCTTGTCATACAACAAATATGCATGCCAGCCAAACAACAAATCATGGCCCTCAAGATTTAATAATCTCTCTTGTGTCAAATTAATCCAATCACTTATTCCTACTAATGCAGCAGCTTCATAATATAGTTTAAGATTGGGCATTTTAAGCCCACCTCTCTCACGAGTATCCTGCATAATCTTAAGTTTAACTCGTGGCTTTTTCCCTGCCCACACAAATTTATTGATACCTCGCTGCCATTCCTCCAAATTAGAATCTTTCTTAAGAATCGGTATCATTTGAAATAGAAATAAAAATTTAAGCAGGACATTCATTTTCACTGCTGCAATCCGTCCCAACAAAGACAATTGCAATTTTTCCCAATTCTCCAATTCCTTTTGAATTTTCCCCCATAGTTTTTCGTAGTTATTTTTATATAACTTTGTATTAGAGGGCGACAAAAACACCCCCAAATATTTAACCCTTTTAACAATCTCAAATCCAGTTAGTCCTTCTAAAAGAGCCTTTTGGGAAACTGTCATATTTCTGACCAAGATTTTGGTTTTCTGTATATTAACTTTAAATCCAGAAACCTTCCCATATTGTGTTATTATCTCCATCAGGTCCACAACAGAGTTCTCTGGCTGGGTCACTGTAACAACCAGATCATCTGCGAATGCTCTCAATCTATAATCCTGATCTCTAATTTGTATCCCCTTAATTTTTTCCGAATTCCGTATTTTAACCAATAATATCTCTAATGTTAACACAAATAACAAGGGCGATAACGGACACCCTTGCCTTGTGCCCTTCTCAATATTACATGCTTCTGTCAAGCTATTATTAACTATAATTCGGGCAGTTTGTTTTTGATATAATGCCCTAATCGGTTGCAAAAATTTTTCCCCAAAATCCATTTTGTCTAAAACTTTCAACAAAAATTGCCAATTCAATTGATCAAAAGCTTTTTCAGCATCTAAGAAAATTAGCGCCGCAGAGATCTGGTTGTTCCTTTCCAAAAACTCTAACACATCAACTATATGCCTCACATTATTTTTCATTTGCCTACCACTAATAAACCCCGTTTGGTCCCCATGAATCACCTGTTGCAGAACCCTCATCAGTCTATTAGCCAAAACCTTAGCAAATATCTTGTAATCTGTATTTAAAAGCGATATCGGTCTGTAATTTTTAACTTGAGTAGCATCTTGGTCTTCCTTCGGAATCAAGGAAATAAAAGCTGTTCTCCAAGACGGTGGCACCTTTCCCCCCCTCTGGATTGTCTGGAACAGTTCCTTTAACGGTTTTATCATCTCTATTTGTAGATTTTTATAATAGGCCGCAGTCAAACCATCCGTACCTGGTGCTTTATCCACCTTCAATTCCTTAATTGCTGTAAAAATTTCTTCTTCTGTAATCAATTGATTAATCCCTTCTTTTTGTACTTGCGTAAGAACCGGGATGCTAGCATTCTCCAAATATATATCAATGTCTTTTTCATTAATTTTCTCCTTAGCATATAATTTAGAATAAAAATCCACAAAAGCGTCCTTGATAAGGTCCTGTTGAAACACAACCCTTCCTTTATGCTCAATCTTGTCTATATTAGAAGTCCTTTGTTTTTTCCTCAGTCTATAAGCTAACCATCTACCTGGTTTATTAGCGTTGCAAAAAGTATTATGCCTGGCAAACCGCAGATTGGTTGCCACTTGGTCAGCCATTAATTTATCAAATTGTCCTCTTAACAATTTAATAGCCTCCTTAGTCTTCACATCCTCTGAGTTCAAAATCAAAGCCTTTTCTTTTTCCTTTATTTCATTCTCCAGTTCTTTCCTCCTAACTTCCACAGCACGTCTATGTTTATTATTCATATATATCAACACCCCTCTCATGTAGGCCTTGCTAGCATCCCACACCATATCCATAGAGGTACCTTTGTTCATATTAGTTTCAAAAAAATCCTTCATCCGCTGTTTGCATTCTTCCACATTTCTCTGATTTCTAAACAAATTCTCATTTACGCGCCACGAGCGCCTGTCTCTTTTCTCCTTATCAATCTCTAACCAAACTGGACTATGATCAGAGATAGTTCTTGCACAAATCTTCACCTTTTTAGTCCTCAAAAAAAAGTCATTAGTCACCAAAATAAAATCAATCCTCGAAAAAGATTGATGTCTATCAGAATAAAAAGTATAATCCTTTTCCTGCAAGTGTCTCTCACGCCAAATATCTCGCAGTTCCAAGTCATCCTTCATTTCAAAAAAAGATTTAGGCAGTCTAGCATGACTTGGAATGCGCTTAAAAGCTCCAGCCTTATCCATCTGTACATCCAAAACACCATTCCAGTCCCCCATAAAAATAAAAGATTTATAATCTAACTGGGTAACCTTTGTATGAAGTAAACTAAAAAAGTCAGCCTGTTGTTGTTGTTGATTAGGGGCATACAGTCCAACTAAAAGCGTCTTTTTGCCTTCTAGCAACAAGTCTATCAGTACGTATCTTCCATGCTTGTCTGCTTCAATTAAGTCCGCTGTTATGGCACTTTTAATATAAACAACCACTCCATTTTTCTTATTCATTGCAGAGGCAACAAAGTGCGTACCCAGTCTTGAGTTCAATAAAAGCTTTTAGTCCATAGCCCTAATATGCGTTTCTTGCAAACATATAACATCTATCTTGAATTGTTTTAAATATTGAAAAACTTTCTTTCTCTTCTGTGGTGAATTTAGTCCATTAACGTTCCAAGTCAAAAATTTAGTTGCCATGCATATCCTCCCAAAGCTCTTGAAGCACTGCTTTGATAGGACTATCTTCTTTAGGCCGTGCTCCTCCCACTGCTTGGCTATGAGTACGTTGTGAAGATTCCGAAGACTTTTGCTGGTCTTGTTCTTTTATTTTCTTTGCTCGTTTTAAAGCAGCACGCGTTACCCTTTGCTCTCTAGGATCATCCAAAGAAGTTATAGCTTGATCTCCTCCAGCACCGTTTTCCTCTACTTCAACCTCTTGATGTTCTCCTTCTCCAAATCCCTTTGCAGCTTCCAGAAGTGTTAATGGGGTTGCTTTTAAAACGTTAGTATAGAAATCACGCGCTTGCTTCACAGTAATCAGCCGGTACCTTTTGCCTTCATACATCACCATCAACCCATCTGGAATCTCCCATCTGAACCTTATATCTCGTTGCTTAAGCTCTTGCACAAGAAATGTGAAGTCTTTCCTTTTCCTTAAAATCTTTGGAGGAATTTCTTTTAAAACCAAGACTTCTTGATCAGCAATCACAACTTTAGCATCATAGGCAGCTTGTATAACTTCATCTCTAATTTCTCTTTTTGCAAAGTAGACCACCACATCTCTAGGTAGCTTTCTCTGTCTAGCAATCCATGAGTTCACACGGAACACTTTATCCATAGCTTCTCTTATTTCAGATGCTGGCTGATTCAATACCACTTCGAGAGCCTCAGAAACCAGCTGCTTTAAATCTTCCTTAATATTCTCTTTTAAGCCTCTGATTCTAACAGCAAACTGCATCTGGTAATATTGAGCAAGAATTAATTCCCTTTCCATTTTGTCTCTTAAATCTTCATTCTCCCGTACTTTTGCTTCTAATATGGCATTCTTTTGAGTCAAGTCATCCACTTTTTCATCCAAATCATCCACACATTCCGCCACTTTATGCACTGAAGACAAAATGTCTACCTTCATCACGCTGCACTTCTGTTCCATCCTCTCTTCTATTCTCTCCTCCAGTTTCTCCAATTTCTCCTCCATCTGTGCAAATTTATCACCCATTGATTGATTGATTGATTCCAAAAGTACCTGGGCATGTTTATCCAGAGCATCTCGTAAGTCCTTCGGTGTCAATACATCAGGAGGGTGCAACGCCTGTAATGATGATTGTTGCACCGGAGAAGATCCACCACTCCGAAGAGTTTTAGGGGGAGGTTTAGCCGCCATCTTTCACTTTCAATTGTGATGCACTTTCACTTAAAGTTTAAAAAATCCTTCAAGCTCGAGAGTAAAATAAAATAATCCTCTTCACCTTTTCCTCTTGTACCGCTCTGCCTGCTCCTTTTAATCCATAGTCCTTTCCTCAGGCAGGGGTGGTTGCAGACGCCTGGCTCTGCTCCAAGAAATCCGGAGCAGAGACGCCGGCCAGCTGGGAGCAACCCAGGCTTCGGGGGAGTTCAATCCTTCAGCCGCCCAAGCTCCAAGCTCAGGCGGTCCCGGAGAACTCTACCCCTACCTGGGGCCTCACCCCCTCCTCTTCTCCCGAGGAGGGGGCTTCAAATTCGCCCGAACAGCTGATCGGCGCTGTTTCGGGCGAAAAAACACTCAGCTGAGCCGCGGGCAGCCCGGGAAGGCTGTCTCCGTCGCCGCGGAGCCACCGGAAGTCTCCATATGTCATTTTTCAATCATGTAGAACCTCATATTCAGGATTTCATACTCAATGATTCACTCATAACAATATAGACTAGATTTCATCTGTGAAATATCTGTCTAGAGTGTCAAGTTTCTAGAATCTGGCATGAATACATTAAATCTATTCCTGATAAAGTCAACAGAAGGGTGCCAAGGCCATTCTGGTTGCTTTCCACATTAAAAAACCTACTACTTGATAAGATAGAAAAGTGTGTGTTAGACAGCATCATCACCAGATGGATTTATAGCTGGCTGACTGGCCGTACTTAGTGTGTGGTCCTCAATGGAACTGCATCTACATGGAGGGAACCGCATCTACATGGAGGGTGCCCCAGGGCTCTGTTCTGGGCCCAGTGATCTTCAACATCTTCATCAACAATTTGGACAAGGGGATAGATGGAGAACTCATCAAATTTGCAGATGACACCAAGCTGGCAGGAATAGCCAACACTCCAGAAGACAGGCTTAAGATACAGGAGGATCTGGACAGACTTGAACACTGGACGCTATCCAGTGCTTTTTTGTAAAAGAAAAAGGTGCCGGAACTCACACACGTCATACAACCCGCCTTGCCTACCCTACAAGGTTCCATCCAAAAAATGTGCCGTAACTCTGTTCTGGGCGTTCTATGACAAAAAAAAAAAGCCCTGGCGCTATGTAACAAAATGAAATTCAATAGTGAAAAAAGTAAGGTTCTACATTTAGGAAAATGTACAGGTATAGTACAGGGACGCGGTGGCTCAGTGGGTTAGGACGCTGAGCTTGTCGATCAGAAGGTCGGCAGTTTGGTGGGTCGAATCCCGAGTGCCGCGTAACAGAGTGAGCGCCTGTTACTCGTCCCAGCTTCTGCCAACCTAGCAGTTCGAAAGCACGTAAAAAATGCAAGTAGAAAAATAGGGACCACTACGGTGGGAAGGTAACAGCGTTCTGTGTGCCTTTAGCGTCTAGTCATGCCGGCCACATGACCAAGGAGACGTCCTCAGACAAGCGCTGGCTCTTCGGCTTTGAAATGGTCAGAAACGACTAGCACGCATGTGCGGGGGAACCTTTACCTTTTACCTTTTACAGGTATAGTATAGGGGGTACCTTGCTCAGTAGTAGTAACTGTGAGAGGGATCTCGGAGTCCTAGTGGACAATCACTTAAATATGAGCCAGCAGTATGCTGCAGCTGCCAAAAAAACCAATACAGTGCTAGGCTGCATTAACAGAGGGATAGAATCAAGATCACGTGAAGTATTAATACCACTTTACAATGCCGTGGTAAGGCCACACCTGGAATACTGCATCCAGTTTTTGTCACCATGATGTAAAAAAGATGTTGAGACTAGAAAGAGTACAGAGAAGAACAACAAAGATGATTAGGAGACTGGAGGCTAAAACATATAAGGAACAGTTGCTGGAATTGTATATATCTAGTTTAATGAACTGCTAGGTTGGCAGAAGCTGGGATGAGTAACAGGTGCTCACTCTGTTACACGGCACTCGGGATTCAACCCGCCAAACTGCCAACCTTCTGATCGACAAGCTCAGCATCCTAACCCACTGCTCTTCGGCTTTGAAACGAAGATGAGCACCGGCCCCTAGAGTCAGAAACGACTAGCACGCATGTGCGGGGGAACCTTTACCTTTAGTTTAATGAAGAGAAGGACAAGGGGGACATGATAGCAGTGTTCCAATATCTCAGGGGCTGCCACAAAAAAGAGGGAGTCAAGCTATTTTTCAAAGTGCCTGAAGGCAGGACAAGAAGCAACAGATGGAAACTAATCAAGGAGAGAAGCAACCTAGAACTAAGGAGAAACTTCCTGACAGTTAGAACAATTAACCAGTGGAACAACCTGCCTCCAGAAACGGTGCCCTCCAACACTGGAAGTTTTTCAGAAGAGACTGGACAGCTATTTGTCCGAAATGGTATAGGGTTTCCTGCCTGAGCAGGGGGTTGGACCAGATTACCTCCAAGATCCCTTCCAACTTTATTATTATTATTATTATTATTATTATTATTATTATTATTATTATTATTATTATTATTATTATTATTATTATTATTATTATTATTATTATTATTATTATTATTATTATTATTATTATTATTATTATTTTCCACTTACCTGGCAACATATCTTTATATGCATATAATAATGTAAAGCTCTTACATGCAATTCAGTCTAGATTTCCAACAGTACTATTCTGGGTATCTTCTTCTATTTCAGTTCAACAATTCATTCAGAAACTGGAGTGATTCCACTGAAGTCAAAGGTTTTCATATATCAGCTAGTTTAGAAAGCCAGTTTGGTGTATTGGTTAAGGTATCAGGCTAAAAACCAAGACACATGAATTCTAGTCTTGCCTTAGAAAGAAAGCAGCTGGAATACCTTGGGCCAGCCACCCTGTTCAACCCGAACAAGCAGGTAGTAGTAACCCATTTCCAAATATCTTGCCAAGGAAAATGCATATCCAGGTAGTTGACAGGAATCAACACTGACTCAAAGGCATTTTTTTATTTTTTTTATTAAATTTATATACCGCTCTTTCCCGAAGGACTCAGGACGGTTTACAGGGTATTTTAAAATCAAACCAATACAAAATACAAAAGTTAAAAAACAATTAAAAAAGATTAAATTATCCCTAAAAATAAAAACCCCAGTTAAAAATTCTCAGCCTGGGCCAGAGAGCTCAAAGAGCCAGGTCTTCAGGTCCCGGCGGAACGAACGAAGGTCAGGGGCAGTCCTAAGCTCCACGGGCAGCTGGTTCCAGAGGGCAGGTGCACCCACAGAGAAGGCCCTCTCCCTGGGTGTTATCCGCCAGCAATCTTTTACCGGCGGCACCCTGAGAAGACCCTCCCTGTGTGAGCGCACTGGACGAAGGGAACTTGATGCTGGCAGCAGGTATTCCCTCAGATATCCCGGACCCAAGCCATTCAGGGCTTTATAGGCATCAAAACAAAGCAAACGAACAAGCTCTTGGCTTAAGCTTTATTTCTTCAGTGATTCTCTGCCAACCTTGAAGCTTAGTAATAATTTTTCTTTTCCTGGAAAACTAGAATCTAGAATGTTTTATGCACGTAGTGGTGAACCTATGGCACGCGTGCCACAGGTGGCAAGCAGAGCCGGCCCTGTGGGCATGCGCGCTATTGCCACAGACAGAGGGACGCAGGGCTGGGCTCCTCCCTTCCCCCCATGCAGAGTGCAGGAACAGCTGCGAGAGCTGGGTGGGGTAAGGGAACCTATAAAAGGAGCAGTTTTGGTGGGAGAATGAGTCAGCAGCCTTTGGAAGCGACCAGTGGTGGGTTTCAAATCATTTAACAACCGGGTCTCTGCCTCACCTTCCCTCCCTCTTGGTTGGTCTGGGCTTGCTCTGGGGGATCGGTTGGGTGGGGGCAGGAGGTTAGGGATCATCAGGCCCCAGCTGGGGGAAGGTGAGGGGTCTGGCTAGGGCAGGCAGGAGGGCCTGGATGCCTCCATGGAGGAAAGCCGCCCCCTCACTGGCCAAGCCTCTCATCCACATTGCGGTCATGTAGGATTGTATAGAAGGGGCACCAGGAAGGGGGCTGGGGGGGGCAGCTGGCAGGGGGGAATCAGAGCTGGCATCTCCCTTCTTCAGTGCAGCCCCATCGGCAAGGGTGGAGACAGTCCCGGGATGGCTGGAAAGGAGCCCTCCCCTGGTGCGAGCCCTGTCCACACAGTGGCTCTGACAGGGGCGGCGTCTACTGCTCCTCCTGCTGCTCCAAGCCCCTTGACCGGCCAACCACACAGAGAAGCAGGAGGTGGCGGCAGTGTTCTCTGCCTCGCCAAGACCGGCTGGCAGCAGATCTGGAAGCGAAGCTGTGCCGCCCATACCTGCACTGGTGGAGGCAGCAGTGGGAGAAAGTGAGCTGTGGCATATGCGCACTCCTCCCTGCTGCCATCCCACATTGTCCCACAGGCATGTCCCGGAGGCGCATGCAGGATGATGTGGGGCAGCAGTGGCAAAAGGTGAGTGCATGCCAGATCCCACCTTCCCCCACCACTGCTGCCCCCACCAGCGTGAGGATGGTCAGCACAGCTTTGCTTCTGGATCTGCTGCCTGACACCATCGGCCCCTGCACACAGAGGCCAGCGAGTGCATGGGGGCCGACAGTGTCCGTCAGCAGCCACAGCATGCTGGCTGTCCTGCATAATGGTGAACTGGCCACGGAGGCCCATTGGCACGGGTGGAGACAGTCCCAGGATGGCCGGAAGGAAGCCCTTGCCTGGTCAGGGCCCATTCACTCAACGGCTCTGACAGGAATGGCTTCTGCTGCTGCCTGCCCTGCCTCGCCTTGCCTCATCCCGCAGGACGAGCATCCAGCCCACTGCCCCACCCGCCAGAGACCCCCTGGATCTCCCCTAACCCTGCCTGGCCCCCAGGTCAGGGACACAAGCATCGAGGTGGCCACACCCACTGCAGCCATGCCCAGCCAGTCGGCCATGACCACTGTGGCCACGCCCACCCAGTCGGCCATGCCCACCCTGGACCTGGCAATAAATAAATGGGTTTTGGGTTGCAGTTTCGGCACTCAGTCTCTAAAAGGTTCACCATCACTGTTTTATGCCAATGCAGCTTCATGTCAAACTCTGCTGACCAAAGAGTCATTAAGAGCTAGAGCTGTGATCTGACAATCAATGTTCAATAATAGCTCCTCAGGTAGATCAGACTCACCTTAGTAACATACTGAAAGGATACTTTCTTCACATCATCAAAATTACCTATTCGGTATTCTCTATCCAACATATTGCAGAGTTTTCTTTGCCACATTTTAATGTCTTGCTGTCCATGATACTGGAGGGAAGGTGTAATGGTAACTCTTTTCAGAATGAACTTGCCCTTGTGATTTTGAGGAATCTGAAATTCTAGCCCATATGTTTTTTCAGTGTCCTTTTTATGGTAGCTCATGTCCATACCCTTATAATTCCAGTTCTTGTTAGAAGTTTCACTTGTTTCAAGAATGATTTTATATGTTTGGAACTTTAACATCTCTAGAAGTGTGGCAAAATTTCTTAAACTGTCATTGTTTTATTGTAGAAAATACTGTTTTTACTTCAGGATTTTAAAATAAGTTTAAGAATTTTGTGTTGTTTTAGCATTTTTGTTACATGTGATTAATTACAAGTTGCAATAAAGTTATGCTGTATTCACTTGCACCAAAGCAGACAGCCTTAGTGGCCTTTAAAAGTTGGACTACAATGCCTACAGTCCTATGGAAATTAGTTACTCAGGCAAGTACTAATTACAGCATAAGTCCAAAACTTTCAGAGATGCCCAGTTCCATATTCTTCCGCATTAGGGAGGGGAGAACCAACATCTCCAGATTTCAGTTCATTTTTTTTAAATTTAAAGAGACATACAGACATACATACATAATATTATTAGTTTTTGTTCATTTTTGTTTTAATTAACACCTTAAATGTTCATATGGCAAGGTCAATCAATATATCTCCACAAAGGAAAAATTAAACCATTCTTCAAAAGAAAGAAAATCTAGTCAAAGTTTTTATTTCTTTTCTGAACAAAATTGGAATTCAGTGACATATCATATAAAATAGTTACCATGTTGCAACAATCTAGATGGTCACTAGTCATCAGTAAGCAGATTCAGAAAATTTTAATAGATCTAATGTAAGGTAAAGACAAATTAAACTACATTTAATAATAATAATAATAATAATAATAATAATAATAATAATAATAATAATAATAATAATAATAATAATAATAATAATAATAATAATAATAATAATAATAATAATAATAATAATAATAATTTTATTTGTATACCGCCCTTCTCCCGAAGGACTCAGAGCGGTGAACAGGGCAATAAATACTAAAATACAAAGATACAAAAATTAAGAAAAGATTAAACAAAGTGCCCAATGCCTTAGAACAATAAGTTAAAATACGTTAAAAGCAATAATAAATCCCAAACCCATCAGGCCAGGCCAGCTTGTTCAAACAAGTAGGTCTTTAGATCCCGTCGGAAGGAGCGAAGGTAGGGCGCCGTCCGGAGCTCAACCGGTAAACGGTTCCACAAATCCGGCGCACCCACAGAGAAGGACCTCCCCCTGGGGGCCACCAGACGGCATTCTCTGACCAGTGGCACCCTAAGAAGGCCCTCTCTGTGGGAGCGCACTGGGCGGAGGGAAGTTGATGCCGACCGCAGGTGCTCCCTAAGGTACTCCGGACCCATGCCATGTAGAGCTTTAAAGGTCATTACCAGCACCTTGAATCTCACCTAGACGACAACTGGAAGCCAATGCAGCTCACGGAGCAAAGGTGTAACATGGGAGTATCGGGAGACTCCCAACACGACTCTCGCGGCTGCATTCTGCACCAGTTGGAGCCTCCGAGTGGTCCTCAAGGGCAGCCCCATGTAGAGAGCGTTGCAGTAGTCTAATCGAGAGGTCACGAGCGCATGAGTGACCGTACGCAAGGCATCCCGGTCTAGATAGGGCCGCAACTGGTGCACCAGGCGAACCTGGGCGAAGGCCCCCCTAGTCACAGTTAATATATGATCTTCTAAAGAAAGCTGTAAATCTAGGAGGACTCCCAAGTTGCGAGCTCTATCTACGGGGGGTAATAACTCACCCCCCATAGAAAGAGATGGAATATTCTGAATTTCCCGAGATGCCAGTACGCACAGCCACTCAGTCTTGTCAGGGTTGAGTCAAAGCCTGTTCCTCCCCATCCAGACTCGAACTGCCTCCAGGCAACGGGACATCATGTCGAGGGCATCACTGGGGTGGTTTGGGGTCGAAATAAAAAGATGGGTATCATCAGCATACTGATGATACCCAACTCCAAAACCACGAATGATCTCACCCAGCGGCTTCATGTAGATGTTGAACAGGAGAGGCGAGAGGACCGACCCCTGAGGAACTCCACAAATGAGAGGCCTCGAGGTCAACCTCTGTCCCCCTGCCAACACTGACTGCGAACGTCCCAGGAGATAGGAGGAGAACCACTGAAGGACCGTGCCTCCCACTCCCAATCCCCTGAGACGCCGCAGCAGGATACCATGGTCGATGGTATCAAAAGCCGCTGAGAGGTCTAATAGGACTAGGACAGAGGAATATCCCCTGTCCCGAGCCCTCCAGAGATCATTCACCAGAGCAACCAATGCCGTCTCCGTGCTGTACCCGGGCCTGAAACCTGATTGGTACGGGTCTAGATAATCAGCTTCATCCAGAACCAGAGGGAGCTGATGCGCCACCACGCTCTCAACAACCTTCGCAAGAAAGCGAAGGTTGGAGACAGGACGAAAATTGTTTAACACAGCTGGGTCCAAGGCAGGCTTCTTGAGGAGAGGTCTCACCACCGCCTCCTTCAAGACGGCGGGGAAACTACCCTCACTCAAAGATGCAGATATAACCGCCTGGAACCAGCCTCGTGTCCCCTCCCGAGCCACGTAAACCAGCCAGGAAGGGCACGGGTCCAATAAACACATGGTGGAGCTCAGCCTCCCCATAATCCTGTCCACTTCCTCCGGAGTCACAGGATCGAACTCCTCCCAGATAACATTGACAAGACCACCCGTGTCCTGATCGTCAGACTCTGCCCAGTCAGAGTCCAAACCGGTCCGAATCCGAGCGATTTTGTCTGACAGATGTTGGCTAAACTCCTCGGCACGACCCTGCAAGGGTTCCTCTCTCATCTCCTGATTAAGGAGGGAGCGGGTCACCCTAAACAGGGCGGCCAGGCGGTTATCTGCGGACACGATGAGGGTAGCGAAGTGATTAGATCTCGCCACCCTTATCGCCGCGAGATAAGACCTAATACAGGTTCTTAGTCGCAATCGGTCAGATTCAGACCGGCTGGATCTCCAACAGCTCTCTAGGCCCCATCTCCGATGCTTCATCTCCCAGAGCTCCGCGGAAAACCATGGAGCCCGCTGGGATCTGCACTGGGTCAGGGGCCGCAAGGGTACAACTTGGTCGAGTGCCTCCATGGCTGCCTTTTCCCAGGCTTCCACTAAGGCATCGGCCGAGCTGTGAGCAAAGGAGGCAGGTGGGGACCCCAGCGCTGCCTGGAACCTCTCAGGATCCATTAAGCGCCTGGGGCGGAACCATCTAGTTGGTTCAACACGCCCACGGCGGGGAGTGGCAAAACGGAAGACCAGACAAATGCACCTGAATATCCATTCTTGTCCTCCTTAAGCATCTGTTTTAAAAGAGCAAATGTGTGTTTAATTCAGTTCAAGTACACTGAAATGGTGGAGCTTGACTTTACTCACTATGTTAATTGCTTAAATATTTTGTTTGTTACCAAATGATCCAGCAATAAATCAATTCAATGTTAAGTCTCTTACAAATCCAAAGAAAAGTCTCATTTTAAAGATGCTGAAGGAGAAAAAGACTTTGTAGTCTAACTCATGTATGAGATAGCAGTCTATCCTTTCAACACGTTGCAGAAATCTGGATAACAACTATGCAGAGAACCTCTAAATGTCTTTTATTGAGTTCCATGAAGTCTCAAATACAAATCTGAATATGTGAAGACCTGTTGTGCTATAAATATTATTCAAGTTGGAAAACATGAGATATGTACGTGGGAAAGGTTATGAGATGGGGAAAAAATCTGGATGTTTAATTCTTCTCTTGCCCATCAATCTTAATGGGTCATTAAACAGTCTTATGAATATTAAAAAATACTAATAATAATTTGGTTTGAAAACATGGATTCATAAACAATAAGTCAGATCAGCAATATCTTTAAAAATAGGTAATTTAGTACAAATAGCAATACCTTCCTGTCTTACAAACTTCTAATGTTTTTCTTTTTAAGAGGATACTGGTATGGTGTATTGCAAATCATCGTATTTTAAGAATGTCTATGAATCTACATATGACGCTGACAATGAATGCTCACCTGCTTAGGAGGACATACGTGAGAGGAACATGATAGAACATGATAGAAAATGGGATGGTGATGGAGGTGGGCAGAGGCAGAGTCATTTTGGAAACACACTGTATTTGGGGAAGTTGAAATTTTATGATTTGTCACAGAAGTCACAGAAATCCTTTTGTAACTAACCTAGTTCCAGAAATTGGTTGATGATTATAGTATAAGCTCCATAAGTTATTTTGGACATCATGCTAGAACTTTTCTCAAAAATCCAACAATGGTCAAGGACAATCAGGCTATCAATATTTAGATGCTTTCATAATTGATTTTTTTTAACCACCCCTAGAATCATAGGCAGCACATTTTAAATACCAACTGCTGGAAAGTTGTAGAAAAGAACTATTGTTTTCGTGTTCAAGCTTGTGAGATTCCTATATGCATCTGACTAACCGTTGTATGGGACGCGGTGGCTCAGTGGGTTAGGACGCTGAGCTTGTCGATCAGAAGGTCGGCAGTTTGGCGGGTCGAAACCCGAGTGCCGCGTAACAGAGTGAGCGCCTGTTACTTGTCCCAGCTTCTGCCAACTTAGCAGTTTGAAAGCATGTAAAAAAAATGAAAGTAGAAAAATAGGGACCACTACGGTGGGAAGGTAACAGTGTTCCGTGTGCCTTTGGCATCTAGTCATGCCGGCCACATGACCATGGAGACGTCCTTGGACAAGCGCTGGCTCTTTGGCTTTGAAACAGAGATGAGCACCAGCCCCTAGAATTGGAAACGACTAGCATGCATGTGCAGGGGAACCTTTACTTTTTTAACCGTTGTATAAAACAGAATACTGGACTAAATGAAATTTTGGCTGGTCCAGGAAGAGCCTTCTTATATTTTTAGTGTTATTCCATCTAGTTTAATATTTTCCACTAACTGTGATTAGCTATTTGGAATTTAATTAGCATCCAGATGAATCTGGAGTTACAAAAGATCACTTCTGTCTGTGACATTCAAACTTTTCTATATCTTCTTAGAAAGGCATTAAATTTGACATGACTATTACCTTAACAATGGAAAGTAAATGAGCGCAAAAGATTGCTTTGGAAGTCTTTAACTGATTCATTTACATTACAGTGGTACCTTTTCAAAAGATATTAAATTATGGTTCTAGCTGTTGAAAACACCAAAGTATTTCATTTTGACCAAATGATAGATTACTAGGCAGATTATATATTACATATAACTATTTAGTATGTAAATAAATAAAAAGACATGTAACATAAGGTAAGGATAAAACTGCTCCATATTAAGCTTGAATCCTGGCGATTATATGGACATAATCATGCAATTTGTTTGAAATCAATACAGAACTTATCTGTGTTACCTTCTTTGATAATGTTTTTCAACTTTCCAGTCTTGACTATAGCCCTAGTTTTACCTGATGATCTTAATCCCAAAACTAACCATGAGCCACAATCATTACTAGATTTCCAAATACAGAATCACATGGTGTGTGTGTGAAAATTGTTAAGATAGCAGAGAAAGCATCACAATGCAAACCCCAAACGTTTGGCAGACCTACAAAAGGGATGCTCTTGCTACTTTTTCACAATCATTTGCTCCAGGTCCCTTTACCTTTCAACTCCCCTCTCCATTCACTTGCAGCCTCATTTGCCTTGTTCTGGGGGTTCAAAACATCTCTGCTTGGCCTGGCACTAGATCCTGTATTTTCTCATACCTTACTTTTACATCAAACTCAAAAGTTAATTAAAGTATGAGTCAGTGATTAAAATTCTATTTGGTGAATCATGTTTATCCAATCTGCATGTGACTAATAGTCTACATTTGTTTGTATGTGGTTAGTTTGTATATGTGTGGGTGAGTAAAAGTAAGAGAGGAAATAGCGTTCTGGTTATGCTTTTTTTTTCTACCAAAAAAAAAAAAGATGGATGGGATAGGGTGGGGTGATAAAACTGTACAAACCAGTGACTGAACCAGGGCATGCATTTTTTCTGAGGCAAAGAAAAACCAGCCTCGCTTTTCAGCTCCTTTTCATTTCTTAGAATCTACTCAACCTCAAAAAGTTTTCACTGACAAATTGAAACAGGAAAAGATTGATGGTTTGAAGGTGGGGTAGTAGACTATATTTGCATCTCTCTTTGTGCATACACAACACTCAGAGAGATTTATCCTAAAGCCTCAGAAAGAACATTTTACCTACTTGTGTGGTTTTGCACAATGGGGGATGGGCGAATAAAGAGCGGATGTGGCAAAGTGATCAGGTGGTTATGAGTTGCCTATTGAAGACTGATTAATGGAACATCAGCAAAGAGCTTTTTACCTTTTATATTTCACTAACAGAAATGCCTATTAACATAATGTTGCAGCAAGGTCTGGGAAAAATATAGTTCTGAATATGCTTTGTATGAAAAGATCTCAAGTTCAGTCAACATTTTCAGGTTAGACTGGGAAGAAAGCCTGTTCAAATCTCAGAAGAAGGCAGAAATGGAATTCAAGTCAAATAGACAAGAAAATGGTAAGAGAACACCTATCCACTTTAGATGAGTCCATATTGCCAGACCAGATGGATTATATCCCAGTGTTCTGAAAAAGCTGGCAGACATGATAACTTCTGCAATACCAGGAGGACTGGAAAAGAGATGATGTGGTTCCAATCTTCGGTGGGTGGGTGGGGAATGGATCCAGGAAATTACAGACTAATCAATCTGACAACAATACTTGGCAAAATCCTGGAAAAGATAATCATGCAGAATAATCAAACATAATGATCAAGCAAGATTTGCGAGCACCTAGAAAGGAGCTCTTTCCAGAAGCCTATGAGGGTTTGTTAAAAAAAAGATCATGTCAGACGAACATTATGGCCTTCTTTGACAAAGGCACTAAATTAGTGGATCAGGGAAAATTTGTAGACATAATTTTCTTAGACTTCTGTAGGGCATTTGACAAAGTAGACTAAAGCCTACTTTTTGGTATGATAGAAATATGTGGGATAGACAATAACATTACCAGATGGATTTGCAACTAGCTGACCAATTGCACTCCACATCTAGTCCTCAATGGAACTACATCTTAAATGGAGGGAAACGTGCAGTGAGGTATCTCAAGGTTTTGTTCTAGGACAGGGGTAGGCAACCTTGGCTCTTTTATGACTCGTGGACTTCAACTCCCAGAATTCCTGAGCCAGCCTGTTCTAGGCCCAGTACTCTTCAATATCTTCATAAATGAATTAGATGAGAGGATAGAAGGGGAACACATCAAATTTTCAGTGGATACCACAAGCTGAGGGGAAACAGCCAAGTTCAGAAGATAAGAGTCAAAATGAAAAAGAATCTTGACAGACTTGAACACTGGGCCTTATTCAATCAAATGTAATTCAGTGGTGAAAAAAATAAGATCTTACACTTAGTCAAGAAAAGCAAATGCACAGGTATAGAATAGGTGGTACCTATTAACAGGGAGAGGGGGTGGAATGTAGGCACCGTAGTCATAACTACTTAAGTATGAACCAGCAGTGTGCCACAGCCACCAAAAAAGCAAATGCATCAACAAGCAATAGTATTGCTTTATACTGCACTGGTATGATCACACTTGGAATATTGTTTCCACTTTTAGTCACCACAATATAAAAAAAGATGTTGAGACCTAGAAAGAATGCAGAGAAGAGCAAAAAAAATGATAAGTGGTCTGGAGGCTAAACCATACAATGAATGGTTGAGGAAACTAGGTATGTCTAGTTTAACAAAGAGAAAGACTACAAGTGACATAATAGCAGTCTTCCTATATTTGAGGGGCTATTATAGAGATCTGTTTTCTCTAAAGGACCTGAGGGAAGGTCAAAGAGTAACTGGTCAAAGATTATTAAAAAGGGATCCAACCTAGAAATAAAGAGAAATTTCCTTGCAATGAGAGCAAGTAATCAGTGGAACGGTTTGCCTCCAGAAATTTGTGGGTGCTCCATGACTGGAGGTTTTTAAGAAGAGATTGAATAATCATTTGTCTGGAATGGTCTCTTGTGGAAGCAGGGACTAGAAGACCTCCAAGGCCCTCCCAACCCTGTTATTCTATATTTTAAGAGCAAATCATATGGATGGAAAAGATGATTTGGTAAAAAACTACAGGCACCATTTCTAATGCAGCATGGATCACAGCAAATCAGCAAGAACTTTGTAAATGCCTGTGTGATGTTTCCTGTTGAAAGCCACTTCCTCAGAGGAAGGCATGGAATCCAGATTATTATTATTTATTTCTTCGATCTATGTAGCCACTCAACAAAACACTTTGCAACTACAACAGGTTAAAAAAAATAACCCTACATATACAGTAGCTTCAGAAAGATCCATCTAGAGCAGGGATAGGCAACCTCGGCTCTTTTATGACTCATGGACTTCAACTCCCAGAATTCCTGAGTCAGCTGAAAAGAGCCGAGGTTGCCTACACCTGATCTAGACTAAACAAAATAGCATATCATTGGCTCCAACTAATAGTCTTTCCTCTAAGGCTAGGAACACAACCATGTATTTAGAATCTTCTAAAAGGGTTAGGGCCAATCTGTTCTCAAGGTGTTCTAGAGGGACAGCAAGCAAAATGATGACATTTGCAGTCATTCTTCGTAATCCAACAAGTACTGTAATCCAACAAGTACTGCAGCGTGCCTTTTCTGCTGAATGTAATTGGACTGGTAGAAATGATCCTGCAAATAATCTGAACCTATATCATGAAGGTGAGAATCAACAAGGAGCACACACACACACACACACACACACACACACACACACGTTAACCACCCATGCTGCCTCATTCTGCACTAACTGCAGCTTCTGGATATTCTTCAAGGGAAGGGCAGCTCCACACAAGACCATGTTGCAGCAATCCAAATGGGAGGTGACTAAGGCACAGGTCTGCAACCCGCGGCTCCGGAGCCGCATGCGGCTCTTTCAGGCGGCTCCTGCGGCTCCCAGTCCTCTGCCATGTGCAGTCCAAAAAAAAAACCTGGGACTAAAAACCAATCAATTCAAATATGCAGGGTAGGTGCATATCTCACCTTGGCTCCACTCTTCAGTCAAACCCTGTTCTGCGCATGTGCGCATGTATGCACATGCGCACACATTTTTTGCGGCTCCCAGTTTTTCCTTTTGTGAGGGAACCGGTTCCGAGTGGCTCTTTCACTGTTTCAGGTTGCTGACCCCTGGACTAAGGCTTCAGTGACCATGAGCAGAGCTATCTGGTTCCAGGAAAAGGTGCAACTATGGCACAAGATGAGGGGAATGTTGCTTTTTGGTTGGCAGATGGGAATTATGAATTAATAAGGAAAGAAATACCATTGTTTGAGAGAAGTCTTTAAAAAGTGTGATGGCTATTTTGTCGTTTAGATTTGTTGATTGTTGGGAAACATTTTTATACAACAGTCTTGGAACTCTTAAATGCTAAAAGATTTATTATGTCTTAAAGTTTCTGGGCTGGAATCTATTTAATCTGAGGAAGTGGACTGCACTTCATGCAAGCTAATGTTAATGGATTTGTCTTTCAGGTGCCAACATATTTTCTTACTTTTTGCTGCAACAGGATTGTGCAGCTATTATTCTGAATCTGGAAGATCTGAATGCCTTGGGGATGGGGGCAAGAAAATAGGCTCATCTTGAATGGTGCAGCAATCCTAGTTGATGCTCTTGGCTCTTTGTGATCTGATGGATATCATTTTGTCAGGATTATCTGTAGCTGGTTCTCTGAATTCTTTTTTTTAAAACAGTTTTTATTAAAGATTTTACCTATAGTAGTAAAAGGAAATACAATTAAAAAGTGCAAAAAAGAAAGAGAAAGAAAAACCATAAAGAATTGACCCAATCTTCATCATAACAAGTAAAAATAAATTTAATATAATAATTTAATAATTCCTCAACTCCTATAAGGTTACAAACAAATCTCTTCTTTCCACAACCATTTCTTATTTATACACAAATCCATAAATAATCAATTTTCAGTCTTGATGTCAGCAAAAAGTCTGCAAGGCATTACCAGAGCTTTAAAAAAGATGTTTCATTTTATTCTTTTTTTTATTAAAGAGTTTTACACATACATTTTGAACATAAAAAACATAAAAACCCATCCCCCCCACCCCCACCCAATTTCCCCTCCCTCTCCCTCCCCCCCCCCCGACTTCCCAGAGCAAATACAGGGTATTGACCCAAACAATCTTAAACTATAATATGCAAACTAACTATAATAACACTTTAAGTCCTATCGCACTTTAACTCTCCTTAAAAATAACTAAATAATAACAAATATTCTAAATCTAATACTCATTCAAATGCTAAATGAAACTTTTTGGTCCCATGTTTATTCTGGATATAATCAATCCATCTTCTCCATTCCAAAATATATCTTTGTTGTGAATGGTCTTTCAAATATGCTGAGATTTTCGCCATTTCTGCCAGGTTCAAAACTTTTAAAGTCCATTCTTCTATAGTAGGCAAATCCTCCTTCTTCCAATATTGCGCAACCAAAAGTCTTGCTGCCGTTATTAAATTCAGCATCAATTTAGTTTCTATAGCAGTAGAGTCAATAGTAATACCCAGCAAAAATAATTGTGGAGAAAATTTTATCTTTTTCTTAAATATCTTCTGCATATTCCACCAAATTTTAATCCAAAAAGCTTTTACTTTTTTACAAGTCCACCATATATGATAATACATTGCATCATCACAACCACACCTCCAGCATTTAGGCTGATAATTTGTGTTAAGGAATTTGTTGTGCAGAGGTCTCCTTGTGCTACCAAAGAGTTGCACAGACAAGGAAGGGTACTGAGAGCAGCAAGAGTCACACAGTAAGAGTACACTGAGTTATAAAAACAAAAAGTATTTTACTTTGAGGTGGTGTAAAAACAAAAATGCACAGTCAAAAATAAACAGTCCAAGTCATAAACAATAGCAACAGTCCAAAGAGTAATCCAAACTACAAAGTCTTCTTACCGGTCCAGAGGTCAATACACAGTTCAAGTTACAACAGTAGTAAACCAACAGCAGAGCAAAAACAGTAACAGTAGAGAGCAGTGAATTCAGAGAGAGAGAAGCTAGTTACTAGCTTCCTCTTATGGCCATGAGAACACTTACACACCCATTGGCCAATTAACTTCTTAAAGCCATAGCATTATGTTTAATATATTTTCAACCCAACATTGTAGGCTAACACCATATGCCTAACAATGTGAATACATAGATGCCAATTTCTTAGGGTCTAAATGCCATCTATAAAACATCTTATAAAAATTCTCTCTTAAATTTTGTGCCTGTGTAAATTTTACATTTCTGACCCATATTGTTTCCCAAGTATCCATCGTTATTGGTTCTTGAATATTCTGGGCCCATTTTATCATACAATCTTTAACAAGTTCCGTTTCTAAATCTAATTCTATCAATGCATTATATATCCTTCTTATATGTGCAGGACCTTGATCTCTAATTTGTTTAACCAAATTTTCATCTACTATAGAAATACCAATTTTCTGATCCTGTTTCCATCTAGCTTGTAACTGCCCATACTGAAACCAAGCTTGTACTATCTTTTATTCTTTTAAAATATTAAATGGCTTTAATTGCCAGACATTTCTTTCCAATCTAAGAATTTCTTTATATGTAGTCACATCATGCTTAAATCCCACATTTATATTTTCTATCGCATGTTTAGGTATTGCCCAAATTGGAATTTTAAAGTTCAACTTATAACGATATTTTTTCCAAACTCTCAACAGGGCATATCTTAATATATGTGTCTTAAAAACATTATCCACTTTTTTATCATACAATAAATAAGCATGCCAACCATATAACAAATCATATCCTTCAATATTCAATAATCTCTCTTGTGTTGAATTGAACCAATTACTAATTGATGATAATACCGCAGCTTCATAGTATAATTTAAGATTGGGCATTTTAAGACCACCTCTTTCACGTGCATCTTGCATTATCTTAAGTTTAACTCTCGGTCTCTTCCCTGCCCAAATAAATTTATTAATACCTCTCTGCCATTCCTCCAAATTTAAATCTTTTTTAAGTATAGGTATCATTTGAAACAAAAATAAGAATTTAGGTAAAATATTCATTTTCACAGCTGCAATTCTTCCCAGTAAAGACAATTGTAGTTTTTTCCAACTATCTAATTCTTTTTGTATTTTTAACCATAACAATTCATAATTATTTTTATATAATTTCACATTTGAAGCTGAAATATATACCCCCAAGTATTTGACCTTTTTAACTATTTCAAATCCCGTTAGTTTTCCTAAAACTTCCTTTTGTTTTTTGGTCATATTTTTAGCCAATATTTTAGTTTTTTGCCTATTTACCTTAAATCCAGAGACTTGTCCATATTGTAAAATTATTTCCATTAAATCTATAACCGATTGAGTTGGTTGACCTAATGTAATAACCAAGTCATCCGCAAATGCTTTCAGTCTATAATCTTGATCTCTAATTTTAATTCCCTTTATTTTCTTTGATTCACGTATCTTAATCAACAATATTTCCAATGTTAAAACAAACAATAATGGCGACAACGGGCAACCCTGTCTTGTACCCTTTTCAATTTTACAAGCTTCTGTTAGGCTCATTTTATTCTTAACCAAATAAACCAACTTTATATTTCTTCTTCTTACTTCTACAAGTCCTAGTTCATTGAGATAATATTGTAAGATTTGGTTTCTCTTCAATTTTTCTTTTTCTTATTGCAGAAGCTTCTTTGAAGCTTTAGAAACCTCTTTTTAAACATTCAATAAAAAGTAAATTATCCAGGTCATTGTCTTGGTTTGCCATTTGTATTTCTACTTCGATTTTCAAAATTTTAACAAGCTCCTTTTGTTATCCAGGAAAAAAAAATCCTTATCAGCTTCTCTTGGCTTGTTATTCCTATTTCCACTTTGACTGCCTTCTCTATTTTATAACCCACACTTTTTATTATCAAGTATTTACAGATCAAGAATTTTGTAACAGATTTTACATCTTTTGGAGATATTCTATCCAAATGGCAGCCATCATTGCTCACATTTTTGACATTATAGCTGCTAATCTCTGGACTCATTCTTTGAAAATCTCCTGAATGTGGAGATGTGATAGCATTTTTGTCATTTTGTAAATCTCCATATTAACCATAAATCAAACATTTTTCCCTTTTCCTTTTCTGCCTGGAATCTTTAATTCCCTGAATAACCAATTTCTGAAATCATAAACTCTCAATCTCTGTAATAACCTAAGATAGAGAAAACATTTTGATTCCCATAAAATGGTGTTTATTTGTTTCCAAAATAATATAGTAAAAGTCTCAGTATTCCAAAGTTCTCTTGAACTTTAATTATTTATAACTTTCTTAGATTAAAATCTTATTTAGCTTTTTGCAATTTATTTCCAATTCTTTAATTTCTTAAACTTATAGTTAATTTATTTATTTTTATTCAAGAAAAAAGCTAAACTCAGCAAGTGGCTTTTCAAACGTGGTTCTGAAGACCTCTATTAGTCTTAGAACTGTAAATAAGTAATTTCTTAAAGTGATTAGAAACTAAGTTTAGTGAAGCTTTAAAAAGCTGTACAAGCATGATGGCTAGTTCCTTCTGAAGCATATGTGGGTGCTTATCTCTCCTTATCCAGACAGTTTTCAAAGAATCTGTCTCCTCAACAGTTGTTTTGGCTTGGCTACAGTTGTTGTCTCTATTGGAACTTCTTCTCCACCTATTTGTATTGAGCTGGCAGTGCTACATGGATGTGCAATGTTGGAGAGAGAGAGAGAGAGAGAGAGAGAGAGAGAGAGAGAGAGAGAGAGAGAGAGAGAGAGAGAGAGAGAGAGAGAGAGAGAGAGAGAGAGAGAGAGAGAGAGAGAGAGAGAGAGATTGAAAAAATGTAGTCCATGAGGGTGTCATCTAAATGTGGGATAGGATGGAATCTATCTGGTGAGAAGCACGAAGACAATAACCTACACTGTCACTTAAAGAGCTCAAGGTTGTCATGGACTGGTAAACTCTGTAGTTCAGTAATCTGTCTCTTTTTCTCCCTCCCTCCCCCTCTCCCTCTCTCCCCCTCTCCTTCTCTCATTAAGCAGATAATTTTCTCATTGGTAGTAATGAGATTCCTCAGAGATCATCATTACAAGGAAGATGTTAATAAATGAACTGGAATCAGGAACAACTGATAAGGTGGCTAACAACAGTTAATTCAGTGCAATGTACTAAAATATGCTGTAAGCCATTGAAATCTAAAAGAAACCAGCATCTCTGACTGACTGTGCTAGCAGCCCAAGAATGAATACGCCAAATTTAGACCCACGGAAACTCCAGGTTTCGTAAAGCAGCACACTTCTCAAATATCAGTTATCTGGAAGTAATTGTTGATGATACCTTTTCTTGCATCTGCATCTTGCCCATCAGCTTTTTCAGGGCATTTGTTTGACCAAAGAATTAGATACAGTATTGGTTTGCAATGACTCAGTCAAGCAGATAGCCTGCTTGTGTGCTTTATACAAAGGACAAGACAGGACTTTCCATCTCCCCAGCCCATATTTTGTCAACTGGATTTTATATATAGCAGTGACTACATTGGCAATGGTGACCAGTGGTCAAGTTTGGAGGTCTAGGACAGCTATGAGTCAGCTACAGCTGTATCTTCCAAAGACAATTTATCTTCAAATAATCCTTAACTTATGGCCATAATTAAGCCCAAAAATTCTGTTGCTAAGTGAGACAGTTGTTAAGTGAGTTTTGCCCCATTTTACAATTTTTCTTGCCATGGTTGTTAAGTGGATCACTGCAGTTGTTAAATTAATAACATGGTTGTTAAGTGAATCTGGCTTTCCCCTTGACTTTGCTTTCTATAAGGTCGCATGACCCCAGGACGCTGCAACTGTCATAAATATGAGTGAGTTGCCAAGTGTCTGAATTTTGATCACATGAGTGTGGGGATGCTGCAGTGGTCGTAAGTGTGAAAAAAGGTCATAAGTCACTTTTTCCCCCAATGCTGTTGTAATTTCAAACAGTCACTAAACCAAACTGTTGTAAGTCTACCTGTATTTATTTTAACCGGAGCTTAGAAATTAGTGGCCTTCCAAATGTTGCTGAACTCTGAATTGTCAACTACTAAAAGCTGCTGGCAGGTTTGATTCAACAGTTTCTGGAGAGCTACAAGTTCCTTACCCCTAAGTAAAGAAACCATTTACAGGATGGCCTATGTTATGTTCCCTAAATGTATTGAATTTCACCTCTTATAATTCCTAGATAGTTACCTTGACCATGGTGGCTGCAATTATATATGGTTGAGCAGGATGATCATGTCAAATAAAAAACAAATGTAGCAAAGAGTAATGTAACTCTAAAACTGAAAAGTCACAAGCTAAAACTGTAAAGCATGCTGTGGTAGGGCTGAACTATGTACATTTTTTATTCTCAGCCAAGACAACTCCACCATCAAGAAGCTGAGAGGGAAAAAAAAAGAGCCACGACTCATGGAAATTCAACAGTCACATCATGCTTCTTTCAGTGGTATAGCAATGTGTGACTAATTTCTGACTAATCATTTTTTCTGTCTCCCAGGAGACGGTAAGTTTCCAGAGTTTGGTAGCTACTCAGTTTGAGCAGCTGTAATAGGAAGGGAAAGTTCCATTAAAAAATGACTGGGTCAGATAAGGGAAGGTGGGTGGCAACCATTTTGATTCTTAGGAACTTTCAGAGCTTATATTTTGTGAGTAATTATTTCAGTTTCAATTGTGGTGGTTTAAATCCTTAACACTTTTTAACTCCTGATCTGTTCACACTAAGGAAGATAAAGAGTGAAGAATGTATTTTCAAAATATTAAAGATACAAATAAAATCAACCAGTGGAAATATATTTTTCAAACCAGGTAGTTATGTTAACAATGGCAAAACAAAAATCAATGACTAAAAACATATTTTAAAAAATCCAAACTGATAAAAAAAACCCTATGGGTGGCATCTACACTTGGATCTGGGTCTAGGACAGGGGTAGGCAACCTCGGCTCTTTTATGACTCATGGACTTCAACTCCCAGAATTCCTGAGCCAGCTTGGCTGGCTCAGGAATTCTGGGAGTTGAAGTCCATGAGTCATAAAAGAGCCGAGGTTGCCTACCCCTGGTCTAGGACAATACATATGCTGTTGAATTCCTTTGATTTAGAGGGAAATAACTTGATCATTATTTAATCCAATAAAAATAAGATGAAAAACATTGCTAATATATCAGGTTGGTTAAAATCTTCATTGAATCTAAACATGAATACAATCAATCATTCGTTTTAGCAGTTTTCCCTCTTCTGCTGTTCTCCAGATATGTTGGCTGCTAAATGCTATTTATTTAATTCCATTAATAGACATAGCTAATATAAGTTTAACTGGCTAATTTTCATATGCTAAATGAACATTTAAAGAGAAACATTTTTCCCCCTCCACAGACTATAAAAATGTTCTCTTTCAATTAAATTCTAATATAGCTTTAGATGTGTTGACTGGAATTATGGGAAGTGTATGAGAGCAGTTTGGTCTAGTGTTTAAGGGACTAATCTAGAAACTAGGACACTGTGAGTTCTAATCTTGTTTTAGGTATGAAAACTGGCAGGTTAATTTTGACCCAGTCACTCTCCCCTAGCCTAACCTACCTAACAGAAAATAGAAGGAGGGAGGAATGTTATGTTTGTATGTCACCTTGACTTACTTATTAAAATAATAAAGGTGAGAAAGAAGAAAGAAAGAAAGAAAGAAAGAAAGAAAGAAAGAAAGAAAGAAAGAAAGAAAGAAAGAAAGAAAGAAAGAAAGAAAGAAAGAAAGAAAGAAAGAAAGAAAGAAAGAAAGAAAGAAAGAAAGAAAGAAAGAAAGAAAGATGTATTTCTGAACATCTAGAGAGTATTGGATTAGTGACAGATGTCCTGGCATGACTATTCAAAAGCTTCTATGCACCTTTGCAGTATTTTTCCTGTATTTTCAATGATTGTTTTTTGTTTTACATAGGAAAGAGAGCCAGAATGAATGGAAATGCTTCGGGAAAGTGTCCAGATCTTCACAAAAAGACATAGTGATTGCATGGTTACGCTTCCTATGTTTGGCTTATTTTCAAAGGTTAGCCCTGGAAAAAAGGATCTCAGTGGTATAACTTAGCTTTCACATAGGCAAGCAGTTGACGGTTTCTAGTATAAAGGATCAAAAGCCATTGCTGAAATTGTTGGCCATTTCTGGGCTGGGTGTGCTTTTTTATCTAGTTCTTAACCTGTCCTGCTCAACCTACCCCTTCTGTACTGGAAAATGGCTACTTGAATGACACTAAATAGAATTTCCCGGAGCATATCCAATACAACAGCTGCCTGACTCCATCCTGCACTGGCTTTTCTTCTCAAAGAACTTTACAGAGGGTCTGTTCTGAATAATGGATATCACAATCCCAGACACACTGGTTATGTTGATTGGTTGAATGGGCCATCAAATAATTGTCAACTCTTAGTTATTACAAAGATAGATTTTTCTCCATCACACTGGTTTGATATAAAAAACCTCCAGTCTTGTTCCATTGAAATTATGGGCATAGACTGGGTTTCCAAATGGCAAGGGAAGGCATTCACTGTCTGGTATATTTATAGCCAGTTGTTCTTCCTGGAGTTTGAGGCAGCATACATGGCACTCCAGGTTTTTTTCCCATAACACAATCCTAAAGGGAATAAGAGAATATGACTAACCCAAAGTTTGAAAGTGGATTTGAATCTTGGCCTTATTCAAAATCTTAACTGCTCTACTTCTACAGGTGGGTCTCAGTTTACAACAGTTCATTTAGTGACCATTTGAAGTTACAAGGCACTGAAAAAAGTGACCTATTATCATTTTTCACAGTTACGACCTTTGCAACATCCCTATGGTCACATGATCAAAATTCAAATGCTTGGCAACTGACTCATATTTATGATGGTTGCAGTGTTCCCGGTCATGTGATCAACTTTTGTGACTTTCTGACAAGCAAAGTCAGTTGGGAAGTCAGATTCACTTAACAACTGTGTTACTAACTTAACAATAGGAGTGATTCACTTAAGAACTCTGGCAAGAAAGGTTATAAAATGGGACAAAACTCATTAATAACTGTCTCTTAGCAACAGAAGTTTTGGGCTCAATTGTAATCATAAGTCAAGGACTACCTGTATATCCATGACTCTCCAAAAATATTGAACTACATATCCAACTTTATTCAATCTTTACTCAGTCAAAGCAGCTGTTTTTTTTTTCTTCCATTCAATAGTGTCCAAGTCTCGGAGATGTGGATAAGTCTGTATTGATTTCTTGGCAAGACTTTTCAGAAATGGTTTGCCATTGCCTCCTTTCTAGGGCTGAGAGAAAGTGACTGACTCAGGATCACCCAGTTGGCTTCAAGTCTGATGCAGGATTAGAACTCACAGTCTCCTGATTTCAAACCATTCAATTTGAACCAAACTATATCGAAGTAGCATTTTCCCCACATACAAAGTGAAATCTCATTAGATTGATAAAATATGAAACATATATACCTGTTCTTTGTAAAAATCACAAATAAACAAAAACTAAACAAGGTGAGGATCCAGAACAGCCCAAAAAGAACTGAGAGAGAAGTATTATTTGTGACCATGGTATGGAGAAATGAAGGCTGAAGGAAAGTAGAATGCAGCATTTGGAAAAGAGCTTGGCTGACTTTGAAAAAGCACACTTGTAATTTCCTTTTTTTTATCATGTTGTTCCACTGCTGTGATGGATGAATTCAAAGAAGAAATGGTTTGAATCATGACTTTGTAGTGTTTTGATTCCAGGACGAAAAAAAGAGAAAGAAAATTAAATGCAGTCTAAGCAATTCGTGTTTCCTTTTTTTTTTTTAATTGTTTCCAGAGGCGGAAATTTGTGGCAGGATACAGTGACACCTGCTGGTCAGTAATGAGAACTACAACCTTCATAAATTTAATTTCCTTCAGCGTTTCCTTTTCTGCTACTTCAGCAGGAACCATCCAAATAGATCACACTTCTCTCTCTTTCAATCGTTATATTATTTATATGGAAACTAGTTGTACTATCCTCAGTGCACTTATTGAGTAAAAGTAGCTAAAGGCAGCCTTGCATTTCTTTTAATAATTCTCTGCATATTTATTCTCTCCCCCCCTTTCCCCCCCTTCTTTGAGAAGGAGACGGTTGATTGTTGCTAGTAGCAGGCAGGCAGGCAGCCAGGCAGATCATAAAATTGTTCAGATTGTAAAAATGAAGGATTTCCCAGCTATAAGTTAGGGACTCTTCCATGAATTTAGTCAGCCTTTGAAATATAAAGCTTTGAGAGTACTGGAAAGACTAAGCTAGAGTTTCTCAACCTAAACAAGTTCAAAATTGTAAACTCCCAGAATTCACCAGTCAGCCATTTTGGCTGGGGAATTCTGGAAGTTAAAGTCCACACATCTTAAAATAGCCATCGTTGAAAAATACTGGATTACACCCTCGCAGCCTCTTTTTTCCAATGACCCTTTTAAAAGATCTCCCTGATTTGCCAGAGGGCTCTAGAACATGGAGAAAACCCAAAATGTGCTTAAAGTGAAGGAAAACAGGGCCAAAATAAGCAGAGGTGCAACCCAGTGTTTGTGCCTATTTTAGCAAAATATCAGTATTTCCCACCATTTGGAAAGCATGCCTGTTTAAAGTGAACTCCATCCTTGGATGCAGGGTAGATTAGAGAGATTTCTGTTCAGACTGCTGTTCAGACTTGCTAGATAATTTGCTGAAAAAGCCAAAACTGGGCACCATACTTAAACAGTATGGTCCTCTCAATAAAATTCTGTATTATCCGTAATTGATATTTTTTATTTCAGTCGGTGAGTAGTAGCAATCAGAAAATGTTAAATTCTGTCTTGTTCTGAAAGTGGAACTGTACTGTATAGCAAAACTTAGTAGCAAGAAACAGAATCTGGCTGAATAGCTCAAAGAATGTGTTTGTAGATGAGATCAGTATGCCCTGGATATTTTACTATATGAGGATAAATGAACAAACTCTAAGATCTCTGTAGAACTAACAGTACAATAAAAAAGGCAGTGCAAGATATTTTCTGAACTCTGGCTTTCAGAGCCACTGAATTGGGCTACAGATCTTTTCAATTTGGAAACCCTGATAAAATTTAAATATGTTGCAGGTCTAAACAGAGGATACAGTAAAAATGGACAAATCTATTATTGAAGTAGTTACTGTTATGTATTGGGCTCAATGGTAATACCACGTGAGCTGCTGGAGCAGCTAATGGCTCTCCAGCAACCCAGACTACAAGTCTCCAGTGCTGCTATTGGCTGTCCCTAGGCGGCAATGGTTGTTTCAAACCTATTGGCTGCCGCCTAGGGGCTAGACTATATATTGCGGCTAGTTGCAGCCCAATTCTCAGTTCAGATCTTGCAAGCAATAAACCATGAGTTTTCCTGAACTCACTTGCCTCGTCTTCATTCCTGCGCCAAAGAACCTGCTACACAACACTGGTGACGAAGGTGAGATCCTGCTTCCCTGAAAAAGAGCTGAAGTCTTAGAGGGGAAGGCAGCGCACGCCGGAGGGAAAAGGCATTTCCCCCCCCTCCCTCAAGGTCGGCTAGCAAGCTACGCTAGCGACCTCGTGCTCAGTGGACTCATTCCCTAAGCCTGGGAAGCAGGATCAGAAGAAATCGCAGGAACCAGCAAGAAACAGAATGCCGAAGGTCAGAAGACTTCGAGAATTTGATGTGAAGCATCCAGAAGAATGGCCATCTTATTAGTCCCAGGTAGAAAACTACCTCCGGGAAAACCAAATCGCGGAAGAAGGCCTCAAGGCCACAACGCTACTCTGCCTCTGCAGCCCAGCAACCTTTGATTTGGCCGAGAACCTCTTCGCTCTGACGCCAATAGAATTGGTCTCTTATGTGGACCTCAGGAAGAAGTTAACCAAACATTTCCAGCCAAAGATGTCTGAAATGGCCTGGCATTTCACGTTTGACCAGAGAGTGCAGCAACCTGGTAAATCAGCTTCAGAATTCATCGCGGGCCTGAGGCAGGCTGCACGCCTTTGCAAATTTTTGAACAAAAGAAAGACTACGAGATCGGCTCATTTGTGCCCTACGGAACCGAACACTTCAACAAAGACTCTTTGCCAGACCGAATTTAATGTTTTCAGAAGCACAAGATGAAGTTTTGGCTGACGAAGCCGCCGGGGGTGCAGTTCAAGCAGTCCAGCCCACCAAAATGACAAAGCATGAAGAAACGGTCCACCACGAGGATGCCAAATGCCCCGAAGAGTCCTCCGAGGAGGAACCAGAAATCAACAAACTTCAAAAGCAGCCTAACGTGCAACACCGCAACAGCCAGCAGCAAGAGAACACTTCTCTTACCTAGATTTAATGGTACAGCGGCAGCCATTTTCGTGCCGATTGCAGATTCCGGTCAGCCACGTGCAGAGCCTGCAGCCGGACAGGCCACATCACAGTGGTTTGCAGAGCCCGCCAGAGGGACCGGCCACCCAAACACCAGTCGGAAGAACCGACTAGGAGAAGTACTGGGGTCCAGGGTCCAGTTAGTGTGGGGTTTTCAGAAGCCGTAGAAGCATGTGCCACACTGGGGCCCGATGCCCCCTCAAACCTAAACTCAGACTCCTGGTAGAGCTACAAGGAGTTCCTTGTAAAATGGAATTGGACTCTGGCTCTGCAGTCTCCATTATTTCTCAAGACACTTTTAATTTTGTGTGTAGGCGCAGTAACAATTGGGCCAAACTGAGGCCCTCAGACATAATTCTAACTGACTTTCAAAATGCTCAAGTTAAAGTTAAGGGAGAAGCCACCTTGACTGTAAAATTTAAGGGTTTTTTTGGGCACCTGGATGTCATAGTAGTAGGGGGCCAGAGAACGAGTCTCATTGGACTTGATTGGTTTGTTGCCTTAGGTATTCAGATTACTGGTATCAACCGGACACAAACTGCAAACCTCTCATCAGTATGTGAGGACTATGCTGACGTTTTTGATTCTGCCCTAGGAACATACACAGGCCCGTCTATCTCATTCAAGCTAAACCCCAACGTAGTTCTAATTAGGGTTAAGCCTTGAAGGGTCCCCTTTGCCTTAAAACATAAAATTGATTCTGAACTTGATAAGCTTGTAGAACAGGGTGTTTTACAGCCAGTTGATGGGGGGGAGTGGGAAACTCCTATAGTCACCCCACTTAAAGCCAATGGGGAAATTCGCATTTGTGCTGATTATAAATGCACATTAAATAAAGCCCTCAAGCAACACGCTTACCTGATCCCAGTGGTCAATCATATTTTAGCCTCCTTGCAAGGGGGTACTATTTTTGCTAAACTTGATTTAGCACAGGCCTATCAGCAATTGCCTGTTGATGAGGCCACAGCTGAGGCTCAGACAATCGTGACTCACAGGGGGGCTTTCAAAGTAAAAACAGTTTGCAGTTTGCAGTCAGTGTTGCCCCAGGCATTTTCTAGGGAATAATGGAACACACACTTAAGGGCATTCAGGGCGTCTGCCCTTATTTTGATGATTTTCTTATTGCTGGGGAGTCCCCAGAAGTGTTAGCCAGCAGGCTCAGAGCTGTTTTACAGAGGCTTCATGAAGCAGGCCTCAAATTAAAAAAGAGCAAGTGTAGTATTGGGGTTCCTTCAACAGAATTCTTGGGATTCCGAATTGATGCTAACGGCATTCACCTTGCTGAATCTAAAGTGAAGGCCATTAAAATGGCTCCTAGGCCCAAATCCAAAGGTGAGCTACAAGCATTCTTGGGTCTCCTTAACTTCTATCACACCTTTCTACCTCATAAGGCAGCATTAGCAGAGCCTTTGCACAGGCTTTTAGATAAGAAAGCTCCATGGAAATGGACTAATTTACATGAAAAAGGTTTTCAGGACTTAAAAGCACTATTGTCAGAAAAGTCCACTGTAACTCATTACAAAGAGTCTAAACTAGTATGTCTTGCATGTGATGCATCTCCCTATGGGGTGGGGGCAGTTTTAAGTCACTTAGAAAAGAATGGAACACAGGTTCCTATAGCATTCTGAGCGTGAGCGCTGAGCGCAACTATGCTCAGATTGACAAAGAGGCTGGAATTAAAAAAATTACATGACTTTATATGGCAGGGACTTCACGGTCTTTACGGACCACAAGCCACTGTTGGGATTTTTCACAACAGACAAACAAATCCCCCACATACTGTCCCCAAGAATGTTGAGATGGTCTATTTTTCTTTCTGCATACAATTTTAAATTGATTCACAAACCGGGCAAAGAAATGGGCCATGCTGGTGGCCTCAGCAGACTACCACTGCCACTAATGGAACCAGATCCAGCTCCTGCTGCCAGAATTCTGTCCATACAGGACCTGCCTGAATTTCCCCTCCATGCTGGGGACATTGTTGCTGAAACAGCTACAGATAGAACACTTAGTAGAGTACTTTCATGGGTATACATGGGGTGATTGGATAAAAGCCCAGGTTCTGAATTTCAGAATTATTTTGTCAGAAGACATGAGCTTTCTGCCCACAAAGGGTGCATTTTATGGGGAAACAGAGTCATAATTCCCTCTTCCCTAAGAAACAATCATTACATGAAGGCCATCCAGGCATTGTCAGAATGAAAGCTTTAGCAAGAAGCTACCTTTGGTGGCCTGGTCTTGACAAGGACATTGAGGCACAAGTCCATGGTTGTTATACATGCCAGCAATCTAGGCCTGAAATGCCACAGGCCCCAGTTCACAAGTGGGAAGAAATGCACACCCCCTGGTCTAGAATTCACATAGACTACACTGGGCCCTTTCAGGGCCAGCTCTTTCTCATAGTGGTGGACAGCCACTCCAAATGGCTGGAAGTAATTCCAGTCCCTAACATGACTACTGCTAGGACCATCCAGGTGCTGAGAAAACTCTTTGCCACACATGGGTTGCCAGATGTCTTAGTTTCAGACAATGGGGCCCAATTCACTGCTGCTGAATTTCAGGCCTTCCTTAGAGCAAATCTCATCAGACATGCAACGTCTGCACCCTTTCATCTGTCTTCTAATGGTCAAGATGAATGCATGGTGAGGACAACGAAGAAATCACTCAAGTGCATTGTAACAGGTGACTGGCATCACAGATTGGCATATTTTCTATTCTGCCAGCGTTCTACACCCTGCACTGCTACAGGCAAAAGTCCTGCAGAACTGCATTGGGGGAGGTGATTGATCACTAAACTGGACAGGTTGCATCCAGATAGAGTGGCAGCAGAAGCCTCTCGACCAAAACCTCTTAGGGGGCTGCAAATGGGCGATTGGGTTTGGGCCAGGAACTATGTTCATGGGATTCTGTGGGTTCCTGGTAAAATTACCAAAGCATCTGGGCCCCTATCTTATGAAGTGGGGCTGGAGGGAGAGCGAGTTGTCAGACACCACGTTCATCAACTCAGGAAACGGTTTCCAGAATGGCCACTAAGTGAGGACTACATCATAAGTCCCTCCCAAGTTCCTCAAACTTCCGGCCAAGCTAGTCCTCACTTGGACTCTCAGGACTTTTCCTTCATAACCAATGAGGAACCAGATGGAGAAGTGGGGAGTCCAGGAATGCAACGTGGATCCCCTGAAGGAGCAAGCTAACTGGACTTCAGCAACCGCTGTGCCTACTCTGCTGATCAGTCTGACTCTGGGGTGGGCCAACCTGGAGAGGCCAGCCAGAGAGCATCTAATCCCCTTGACTCAGGAGCAACAAGGGACATGGGTCTATGCAGCCTACTGGGTAAGCTGGTAGACCACAAAGTGACTGGAACTCCAAGATGTTCCACTAGGGCACACAAGCCTCCTTCATATCTTGCTGATTACGTTGTAAAATAAAGATCTATAATGTTGTTGTATTGCAACTTGCCACTGTACTACAAAAACTGGGAGTTATGATGTTAACTATCTAGTGTGCTGTCAATGAAGGCCTATTCATTCAGATGCTATGATGTTAACTGTCTAGTGTGCTGTCAATGAAGCCTATTCATTCAGATGCTGTAAGTTAACCTTGTAACCTATATGGGTTTATTTTCTATTACTATTATTTAGGATTGTTTTGATAATGAATCTTGATAATTGTATTAAGACTAAATTGTGTTACAATATTGTCTGATTTAAGAGGGGAGGGGTGTTATGTATTGGGCTCAATGGTAATACCACGTGGGTTGCTGGAGCAGCTAATGGCTCTCCAGCAACCCAGACTACAAGTCTCCAGTGCTGCTATTGGCTGTCCCTAGGTGGCAATGGTTGCTTCAAACCTATTGGCTGCCGCCTAGGGGCTAGACTATATATTGCAGCTAGTTACAGCCCAATTCTCAGTTCAGATCTTGCAAGCAATAAACCATGAGTTTTCCTGAACTCACTTGCCTCGTCTTCATTCCTGCGCCAAAGAACCCACTACACAACAGTTACTATATGAGATTCCTCAATGAGAAATAAATACACAAAACTCTTAGCCTCAATTTTTTGTATATTCAAGGTAAAATGAACTCCTAGTCTCCCCCCCAAATCCTGACTAGTCTAGTTTTTTTATAATTCAGTAAATAAGTTTCATGTTAAGATTATTATTAAGCCTTTCTCCAACTTGGTATCCCCCCATGATTTCTGCTCCGCAAGGAAAAGGATTATATTGTTAAATGACTAATTTGCTGCAAATCCTTTCAATATCTTTTTCCTTCTAATTTTTGATAGTTTCACTTTTATATACATATTTCTCACTGCTTCACAGTATCTAGCATTCAGAGCAAAACATTTAGATTCTCAATTAACAACGTGCATTGTTTGTATACAAAATTGTAAACACATTCTAAACCCCAAACAACATCTAACATCAGCACCTATATATAAGTACATTAAATAATCAATATGTCTGCTACATACTTGCCTTATTGACTGTTGAGTGATGAATCATTTGTTGAGCATTTATTCTCCTACTACGTTATTTTCATCATATAATGTTCTTATTGCATTTAACAACCAACCTTCAACTCCACTTTCATGAAAAAAAAATTCTCTAATTGAAATATACTGACTTTATCTAAGTCATCAAATTTATAATAAAGTTGCTTCCTCACAATCATACATATCTCAGCGATCTAATGAAAAGCAAATACCTGACCTTCACAGGGAACTTAATTTACTCCCTAAATTATGCTCATTGACACCTTTCATACCCTTTCAGTCAGAATTGTGCCAAAGATCTTCTCAGGCACATTTAACAAGCTAATCCCTCTGCTTTTACTCCTACTGTCCTTTCTTTTGTATACAGGAACAATGACAGCATTTTTCTAATGATCAGGCACAGGTGCAGTCTTTATATACACATGAAACAGATCATGCGCCATTCCATAAGCAAACCATATTCATTTTTAACATATCTTCTACACTCTAACTTTACATTTTTTTCAACATTGTCACAGTATTTATAATTTTATAACTTTCTTTTAATTCATTTGTTTCTCTGGACTCTAACATTTATAGCATTTATTTCAATTTCACAGCAAATCACTAAAATTCTTGTATAAACTCCTGAAACATTCCTTCCATCATTCTCTTATGTCAGTTTTATCTCATTTAATTTCATTAGTTTTTGTTCTTAGTTTCATCTACTCTGCTGGAGGTCCTCATTTAGCCTCTTTCATCTACTTCCAAAGTATTTTTTTTTTACTTTCACCAAATCACTTTGCAGTTCTGACTCTTGTTCTCTTAACTATTTCTCACTGTCCTTGATGACATTCTTTGGAATTACAGTTTTATTTATATACATATTGTACAGTATTTTTCTTTTCTCATTTCTAGTAGCATTTTGTTTCCATTTACAGTCTTCTTCACTTCATCAACCATCAATTATCTTTCTCCATACTTCCCCCTCTGGTAACTCCACCCTCTTATTTGGCATAATTCTTTTCACTCTATTCCAAGCTGTTTCCATATCCTCTTCCCCTACATCCACTTTTGATTTATTTTCTTTGGAGATTAATCTTTTTTTCTAAAACATTTCCATATAGGGCTTATTCTGTTCCTGCAGCCATTCTATTATCACTCTCATTCTTGTTACTTATTTCCTTATTTCCCCCCACCCCCGAGAACTACTCTTTGGTTTAGCAAGAAATTGTCCCTCATTCAACACCACCTAAAATGTAAAAAGAATCATAAAATAGCAAAGTCCCTTGTTCTTAGGGGCAGGGAACTGTTGTCTACAGGCCAGATGTAGCCCTGCTACCCATAAGTCTCACCATTAAAAAGCATTTGCAGGCTCCATTTCTTCCCCAAAACTCCCCCCCCCCCGCCCTTTCCTGAAATCCTATCTCCTCGTGGCCAGAGCTCTTTATGTCTATACATTGGAGCTTGGAACAATAATTCAGGATAAAGCAAGAAGGCTGGACTTCAGAAAGGGGTGGATTCATATACTGATGTTGTTTAGTTCCCAAGAGAGTATTGAATCCACAAGCAATAAAAGTTTATTCACCTCTTTGCTAATTTTTATAAGGGGGCATGCTGGATACCCAGAACTGTAAGCAAGAGCAGTGAGGTATTGATCCAGTGCTAAGCATGATACAGAAAAATAACTGAAGTTGCCTTTGCCTACATTTGCAATAACTAATGAGAGACAAAAGGAGAAAGAATTAGGATGGGAGGAGAAAGCTTTGCATGCATTAAAGAAAGAATGAAAAGGGAGAATAAGAGGCACATGAATTGAGAAATGCAAAAGATAAATTGAGTTCATAATCCTGTGTCAGATGAGGAGAAGGTCAGTCAAGAATTTTGTGGGAGGTACTTTCTACCTTAAAAGGTTGTGAGAGAGAATGCATGGAGATGCAAGCAGGTCAATCAGAAAGTGAAAAGGCTTCATTAGCAAATTAATGTTTGATCAACTGGGAGGATTTGAATGAGAAAACAGAGGAAAAACAAGAAGCAATGCAGATCTGTATTGAGGAATGAGGTTCAAAATGGCTGAAAATAAGGTAAAATATTGAACAAGGCAGTAAGGCAATAGAGGGAAACAAAGAATGTGAAACACAAAGAAATAAAACCTGAAAAAGTAGAAAATTTGAAAATAGAAAAAACATATCTAAAGCAGTTATATTCATGAGATCACATGGATGCATATGTCCTCTGAAGATCTCTTCAAAAGTTGCCTTTGAAAGTATTTCATACAAAGCAAATGAGCTAAACTGCCTCTCTTTCAATTCTACTGCTTCATAAAAAGGTAAAGGTTCCCCCGCACATGTGTGTTAGTCGTTTCCAATTCTAGGGGCCGGTGCTGATTTCCGTTTCAGAGCCAAAGAGCCAGCGCTTGTCCGAGGACGTCTCCGTGGTCATGTGGCCGGCATGACTAGACGCCAAAGGCACACGGAACGCTGTTACCTTCCCACCGTAGTGGTCCCTATTTTTCTACTTGCATTTTTACGTGCTTTCAAACTGCTAGGTTGGCAGAAGCTAGGACGAGTAACAGGCGCTCACTCTGTTACGCGGCACTCGGGATTCGACCTGCCAAACTGCCATCTGATTGACAAGCTCAGTGTCCTAACCCACTGAGCCACCGCTTCATAGTGGTGCATTATTTAAAATGCACTCAACTATATCTGGTCTAATCAAAGCAATTTTAAATATTGCTGTTAGGTCTTAAGATTGCCAGCATTTTTTGAATTGTTGTAAGTTACTTAAGGGCAGCAAGAGGAAAAATGGTAGAACAAAATTATCTGTGCCCAAGCGTATCTGCAAACTCTAGTGACCTTTTCTCCTATACCGATCATCTTGGGTAATAGTTGCAGATTCCACTCTGGTAGATCTCCTTTTGCATTAGGGCCCTCTAGCTAAGTATGGGGGGAGGGAGTGAACAGCAAGACTCTAAGAGCCAGTTATTATTCATCAAAGTCACATTAAGAAACTGCTATATACTGAGTTAGATCATTGATTCAGCTCTCTACCAGGTTAGAGACAGCTATCCAAAGCACAGCAGGTGGCAGCATCCAGCTGATCTCAAAAAATGTTGGATCTGCTTACTACATAGGTGACAGATCAGTGGGGATCCTTAGGCTGTAGGCTAGAATAAAAATTTGAAAATGCATTCTGGAAGTCTGGAATGGCAAACCAGTTCTCTGTTGTTGCTAAAAACAAACAATATGTGGATGCCCACGTGGTCATCAAGATTTTAATGAGATTGGATGAATCTTTATTTTTGCCTTTCTCAAGATTTCACTTAGAACTCTGTCTCAGATATTTAGCATTATGCTTGGGACTTTCTGCAAGTAAAGCAAATGTTCTAGCAGAGTTAAAGTCCTTTAGCATTCCTATTGAGATGCTTTACTAGAGAGCTTGTCAATCTCTGTAGTTTAAAACAACACTGATTAAAAATGATGGCGGTGGCGGGGTGGAGGTGGTGAAGCTTAAATGAAACTTTGTTGCATACAGCTCTCAAGGGTGATCGCCTCCAATACGCACTACATAAATATGACCAAAAAATTGCATATACCCACATATATTCTATGACACATAGAAACAACACAATCCAAATGCTATATGGGTATAGTGGTAATGAACTGACATCACTGGAAAGAGAAAGCCTAAAATTCCCACCTCCCCTTGGCTGTCAATGAGGGAGACTTTTTTTAGGATTTAAGAGGATTAAGTGAAATATGTAAGAGCAAATTCTAGCACTGTTAAAGAGGAACAGGCGGCCACAGGTTGCTGCCATGTGGCCTGCCCTATCCTTAGAACATTCTTAGCATAGATTCTTTCCCCTCCGTACCACTATAGTTCAATTTATAGCTTTCCAATGAATTATCTCATCTTTAATAAACATATTTAACTGCATTTTGAATAAATAAGTAAAAAAATCCTCCTTTCCTCAATATTTCATAGGCCTCACAGTCCTTGGAATATTTGTTTCATAATCATACGCTAGCATCTTCTTTTTCCCATGTGAAACCTAGTTACTGCCAGTCAATGTTAAACTAAACAAACTAGTGTGAATTGAATCACAGTCTGTTTTCTGTGTTGACTTACCTTTTGGATATTTGTTCTATCCTGGAGATTTTCACTGATACTTTCCCAGTTTGTCCACATTCTTCAACTATCTGGCAGAAAGCTAGTCATAGACTCCAGAGAGAGGTTTTTAAATTTTCCACATTGAAGACCCAGGATATTTTTTAGATGTCCAAAAGATACATGGCTATCAATTAAAAGCTTCTTTTCCCTCCATCCCCTGTCCTACCCATCTGCAAACACACATCTTGCTTTTCCCCCTTTGCTTCTTTCTTTGCTTCCTCTAAGTCCAGTAACTTCATCCTTTGCCCAACTGAAACTGGACTAAGCTCAGCTCAAGTGCTCTGGGTGGGTCAAAGTTCACTACAAAGGTCATGGGGTCAATATATAGCCATCCCAGGTCAATAGGCAACAGATCACCCCTCAAATTCTATACCAGGCACTTAAAGAAAACAGAGAAATAGAAGAATCCATTCAATTTATTAACAGCCTTGTCAATCA
Source organism: Vipera berus (assembly GCF_964194415.1). NCBI lineage: Eukaryota > Metazoa > Chordata > Lepidosauria > Squamata > Viperidae > Vipera > Vipera berus. The sequence goes on along the minus strand of NC_138205.1, from coordinate 36,978,830 downwards.
AAACAAAGGCATGACAAATACTAGGGAAAGAATGAAAGAAGGAAGGAAGAAGAAAAGAAGCAAGCCATACCTTTAGTAGAATGAAAGAAGATAAAGTTCTATTGCAGCATATGAGCTTCTTCAGTTCTTATAACCATTTAAAAACTTTTAGAAAATGCACAAAATATCTTGCCGATAATGTATAAGTTTCTGTGCCTTAAGAGTTGACTCATAATCTACAGAGGTGTTACCTCTATACCTCTAAATCTATAAAGTAATTAGCAATAATACATTGATAATATCAATATTTATGTTTATTGCTTACAATTCTTAACACATTTGCAGAGATGTAAAAATATCAATTTAATATAATCAATAAATAAGGGACTACAAAGAACTACAAAAATACAGAATTTGCATTTTATATCTTGTCGATAAAACACATAGTTATAAATACATAAGATTTTTATTTTTAAAAAATTACAAAACAGTGACACTAATAAAACATAGTTATAGCACATTGAAATTTGCCAGAACGTATAACAAACCAAGACCCATTTTGCAAAACAAAACACTTTTTGTTAACAAAATTACATAACTTAAATCATTCAACAACATGCCAAATAGTAAAAATTTTCTTTTCTAAATATACCACAATTGCTTTCTCTTTTTTTAAAAAAAGTTTATTATATTAGATCTAAGAAAACAAACTGTAGCATTTTAAAATATCTATTAAATCAAATATTTATACATTTTATTACATTAAAAAAGTGGTGACATTTTAGGTACATAAAATGCAGATAAACAGAAACAGGTTAAAAAGAAAGCAAATCACAACGCTGAATTTAACTGGGAGAAATAGCTACAGATTCAGTTCTGAAAAGATCTGAAAAGGAGTGAAAAGAATTTTTTTACGGCAACGGCACTTAAAATTTAGGATATTACTGCTTTTCCATATTTTCAAATGAAAGCTTATTATTTTGGATCTGCAAAACTGCAGCCTTCACAAATACCATAGTTCATTCATTAGCTAGAAACATACCTTCTCGTATGTGAAGGTATTATGTTCAGAAGTAAGATACAAAAAGGATGTCATTCTCATGAGGTTAAAAACAAGTTTAGCCATGCATAGAAAAGTCCTATTAAAATTAACGGGACAAATCATAATTAACTTAAGATCCCTTGTTTTCACTGCATCTTTTATAATGCAGTGCACAATAACTAGTAAACTGATAGCAATTCCGCCAGAGCATAATCAGCAGCAAATGGTTATAAGGTTAATGTCAAAAGTTCTTTTTTAAATATTAAAATTTGATTTAAAGTTGTTTTTTTTTTAAAAAAAAGACTTCTAAAAGAAAATCTGGGATCTTTTAGATGTCCTTGGACTGAGAATTTCAGTTGGAGAATTTAGAGGCACCAGGTTAAGATTGCTAATGTAAAATACTTTTAAACAACAAATTGTGTAATGAACTACACAAAATAAGAAACTTTTTTAAAAAACTGAACAGATATCATCTATTCAATTTTGTAAAATTCTAGATAGATATATAGGAAATACTAAAATAAAAAAACAAATGTCTTAATCTTGCCATTTATTTGGAAGAATAAATTTTATTTCTGAGGAGACAAACACAAAATTATGCTGTAACAGAGCAAACTCATACAAGTCTAATCAGAAATTACTCTCCCTGAAATGAATGATATTTGCAACCCAAATGACTCTTGCGAATACAATTTTGATAGGAAAAAGTTGTAAAATGATGTGAGAATTTTCTTATTAATCAGATAGGGAACAATAATTACTTCTTAATCACCTCAAATAATATGCTTTAGATGATTGCTCCCATAATTGTTCCCTTCTCATCTGACATCAAATTTGCAAACCTTCTCTTGCAAAAATAAATGTTACTTTTCTTAGGAAAGAGTCAGGTTTTTTTTTAAGGCTGAGAAACAAATCACTGTATAATATGGAAAATGTCAAAGGCAGGCAGAAAAATGGTACAATTCCCTCTGCCTCTGTCTTGAAGATTGATGTATGAATATTTTTCCTTGGAAATGTACATTCTTTTGAAAGGAGAAAATCATGGCAGTATTGGTGATGGACAATAAAGTTATTCCTACAAAACAACTATTGGGGGGGGGGGAAACACAGAAATGAAAAAAAAAACAAACTTACCAGAAAAACATGTAAGAAAGGACATTAGAAACAGGTTACAGTAGATCTTTTTTTAAATGTAAGTTACGATTCCTCCATAAACATATCTCCCCTGAAACAGGAAACTGATTTGGTTATGACATGAGGCATATTACCGAAGCACAATTATTTATTGTTTTTCCCTTTAATTCTCCTCAGAGACTCAGTATGGAGTATTTCTCAAGTGCATAATGGATTGGTAGTGAGGCACAGAAAACATTTGCTCCTACCTCTTTCACCCTTTCCCACTGTAAAAATGCTGTGTTGAAAATTGCTTAAAGTAGAAATCTTTTTCCCCTTTCCTTCGTTGCATAGCATACAGTGCCAAGTAATGCTTGTTATACTAATATCCTCTTGTGCAAATTTTCAGCTTGAAAAAAAGCAAACTTCTTCTCTAAATACTTTTTCAGGTGTAAAAGGGCATAAACAATCTAAGATTAAAATGCAATAAAGATTTATAAAGTAATCCCAAATATATTTTCTTGAAAGCAAATCTTCTTTCTATAGCAAATTATCACATCCCCAAATAAAAAGGAGTATTCAAGACCTAGTATCTTCTCTGCCAAATGTGTGCTACTGAAAATAACTGCTTACAAAATGAATAAATATCAAACATGATTCTAAAGTTTCACTCAATATTGATTTCAAACAACTGCATATACCTAAAGATATAATCCTTTCTGAAAGGAAAAAAGCAGTGAGTTGCTTTGATTTCATCAGCCGTGGTATATTTCAATCCTGTAGCCTTGATTCGGTGCTTTAGAAGATGGAGCTATTTTGTATATGGCCAACGATGTATTGTTCAGTTTATCTGCAGTGCAATAGAAAGATGTGCTATATCTAAATGAATATTTGGTTCACTTAAGAACAATATTGGAGACAGTATCCATGTCAGGATTAAACATTAGGATGTATCATTGATTTGTTCTACGCTTAAGAAATTTACTCAAGACTTACCTGTTCAGAAGTCCCATCATCAACACAGAATTACATCTGAAATCTGGGTTCTGAGATCAATTATTTATATGAAATAAACACTGATTGAATTTCATGGACTTACTCCCAGGTCTGTACTAGATTTAAACTTATAACTTTTTTATTATTGAAGGAGAGAGGAAAACAGTCTTCTATAAAGCCACTACTATTGTTTTCTTAGAGGGACGCGGTGGCTCAGTGGGTTAGGAAGCTGATTGTCGATCAGATGGTCAGCAGTTTGGCGGGTCGAATCCCGAGTGCTGCGTAACAGAGTGAGCGCCTGTTATTCGTCCCAGCTTCTGCCAACCTAGCAGTTCGAAAGCACATAAAAATGCAAGTAGAGAAATGGGGACCACTACGGTGGGAAGGTAACAGCGTTCCGTGCGCCTTTGGCGTCTAGTCATGCCGGCCACATGACCACGGAGACGTCCTTGGACAAGCGCTGGCTCTTTGGCTTTGAAACGGAGATGAGCACCGGCCCCTAGAGTCGGAAACGATTAGCACGCATGTGCGGGGGAACCTTTACCTTTTTATTGTTTTCTTAACAACAATAACAACAACAACAAAAATCAAGTAAATGCTTCTTAGACCTATTTTACTTCTGGACCGGCACTGAACCTCTAAATCTCTGGTAGGCGGCCAGGCCATTAATTTTTTTCTAACTTTGTGTATTCTCCTCCACATATATGGAAACAATGGCTCCACACAAAATGTGTCCACACTGAAAACAAAATGTCAGAATTCAATCCATTTTAATGCATATGTTTTGTTTCAGTAATTTAGTATTGCAAGACTGCTTAGCAGTGTAGTGCAGGCAGCAGGCTAGCACACAACAACAACAAATCTAAGAATTATTGAGAACAGATAATTGTTTTCTCTTCCCTCCCTCCCTTCCTTCCTGATGGGATATTTCTTAGAAGACCCAAAATTTCATTCTGATATTTTGGCTTCCAGTTAAAAAAAGACATCTATGCCAAGCCCTCAATGTTTTCCAAAAGTTGCCCCAAACTTCACTTTTTACATTGAAGGTGAAAGCTATTAAGTACATTTAATTCACCATTTCACTTTAATTAATTAAATCAAGTTTAGTTTTATGTTGGTTCAGAGGGAGATTCATTCTAGAGATTATAGTGAATTCATTTTTTTAAGGTTAAAAGAAAGAATTCAAAATGGGAAAATTTAAACTAATATAAGGCAAATCAAACAGTTGAGACAGACGTAGTAGGAAAATGATGAGAAGGGTGAGGGTTTTTTTTGCATTATGCTAAAAATGACCATGTGGATATTTACACAAAAGTTTCCACACAAAGGTATTAAACAATACTATAAATATGTTTGCTTGGTGAAGCTGTTTGCCTCCAGGTAAGCCTTTTAAAAGGGAATAATATTCACATGAAACTTCCCTCATGTTGAAATTCTTCAAATCCTACAGTACATTTTAGAGCTAGCATTCAAAGCTATTTTGCTTGATCACATTGTCCTGCATCATCATCATCATAATGTTGGAAGGGACCTTGGAGGTCATCTACTCATCTAGTCCAACCCTTTGCTCAAGCAGGAAACCCATTTCAGACAAATGGCTGTCCAGTCTCTTCTTAAAAACTTCCAGTGTTGGAGCATTCACCACTTCTGGAGGCAGGTTGTTTAATTAATTCTTCTAACTGTCAGGAAATTTCTCCTTAGTTCTAGGTTGCTTCTCTCTTTGGTTAGTTTCCATCCATTATTTATTTTTTAGTTTGTAATTTCTTGCCATTAAGATGGTAATGATGTTTATTTAGCTGGCCTGTTTACCTTTTTTTAACATGAGTATCAGTGATTCCCAGTCCAACAGATAAAAATTTTGCATACTCATTCTATGCAAAAAACAAAACAAAACTATCAAATCCATTATATATTATTGGATGGCTAGAAGTGAGAGTTGGTACTGTACTTTTATTTATCTCGATTTCCAATACAAGGAAGGAATATGCTTATTTCCTTAAGTTTGTCCTTTGCTGTCCTTTTGCTCTACTAAAATACTTTTTAACACACATAAAGCTGCATAATATCTTTAATATTTGTGTATGTGTGTGTACATATGTGTGTGTACACACACACACACACACACAGAAAGAGGGAGAGATAAAACATTTAACTGATTCTCATGGAAATCAAATAGCTTTAAACCGCTTTTGAGATTCTCAGATTAAAGGTTAGATCCACTAAAGTGGGAATTCAGTTATTTTCATGCAGATGTTTTGTTATCAAATTAGGTAACATCATCCTTGGCAGTAAGGAGTGGAGTTTGCTCTCAGTTTATATTCTAGTGGCTTGTTGATGGTCTTAGGGTTCTTTGATTGGGCTGTTTAATGTCATCCAACCCAACCAAAGAACCCCTAAGACCACCCCCACCAACACAGACGGGGCCATCCACTAGAATATTAATCAAGAGCCCATCCCACTCCTTACTAGCACTGATGATGTTACTTAGTTTGGGTAATGAAATGTCTGCAAGAAAACAACCAAGCTCAGAGAGCACCAAGTGCCCCCCATTTCAACCCCGAGCCACAAATATTCTCCTTTATTGGAATCCAATTAGTTATAACCAGCTAAAGTCTTATTTATTTCACTGCATAAATTTCTTTTTGCTATTTCCACACCCAATTCTGTAAGGTTAGAGAAATGTTAGATTTTCAAAATCCAGGCCATTTTTTAAAATAATATTTTCTAACTTCTTTTTTACAAGGCCAGTAGAAGCTGTAATTTCCCCTCTTTACAAAGATCCCAGATAAGATTCATATTGGAGCAGGTAAGCTTAGGTAAAGGTAAAGGTTCCCCCGCACATGCGTGCTAGTCATTTCCAACTCTAGGGGCCGGTGTTCATCTCCGTTTCAAAGCCGAAAAGCCAGCACTTGTCCAAGGACGTCTCCGTGGTCATGTGGCTGGCATGACTAGATGCCAAAGGTGCATAGAACGCTGTTACCTTCCCAACGTAGTGGTCCCTATTTTTCTACTTGCATTTTTACGTGCTTTCGAACTGCTAGGTTGGCAGAAGCTGGGACGAGTAACAGGCGCTCACTCTGTTATGCGGCACTCAGGATTCGACCCGCCAAACTGCCGACCTTCTGATCGACAAGCTCAGCGTCCTAACCCATGCAACTAAATGGCATGACACTGATTCTTCTTCTTGGCTGAGGCCAGAAATAAAGCATGTGCCCTCTCCATTACAATAGCCCCAGTCAATGTGGCCAATGGTAAGGCATACCTAGAGTTCATAGTTCAGCCACATGTGGAAAGAAAATGTTGTTCAGTGCTGGCTGGGGAAATCTGGGAGGTGAAGTCCATTCATCTTAAAATTACTGAGGTTGAGAAATACTGGCTTAGACAACTATAAAAAACTGAACATGGGGCTGGGCCCTGTAACTGCAATATTTGTAAGATTATTAACCAGAAATGAGTAACTTGTTAATATACTTGGGTTTTGTCTGCTGCATTGACATTCAGTCTATTTAGACTAAAGTCTAAATAACATGCTTCCCCAAATATTATGTTCTATCTTATGTACTTTATCCAACTTACCTTCTTCCATAAAATAGTTAGGGATGTGACTTTCAAGGGAAGATTCCATTTAGTGGGGAAACTCAGCCATAAAACAGTCCCCTAGAAAAGTTCCTCAGCATCACTTCCTGATCTTTTTAACACTGGCCAGACATTTTGTTCATCTATGACTTTTATAAAGTCAATGTCCCTCAGTTATATGTATTTTGTATTTTAATACTATTTCTACAGAGACAGAAAGCCTTGTTTTTGCTGCAGGTCTAGGCAGACTTACTTGGGAATAACTTTCATTGGACTCTGAGATGTAGCCCATAATTTTAATCTCATGATTCCAGGTGTGAACGTCAGCAGATAATAGAAAATAATTCTCCCTCATAACTGAGAGGTATTGCCAGAGAAGGCAGACAGTATGACAGGGGAGAACAATCCCCAAGTCCTTTCTGGACAAGACCGCACATTGGAAGAAAGGTCCCCGGTGACACCCATGAGCAAGAAGCACTTTGCTCACACTTTCTGGACAACAAATTACTGTAGCTGTCTGTAGCTTTATGCAGATGCTCATTTGACCTACATCAATACCCAATTAACTCCAATGTTTCTTTTTCAACAATTTGATTTACTGGCTGCTGCTGCTGTTCTTTATTTTATAGCTGAAAACAATGTGTGCCTTTATTACATTAATACCCTACCTTTACTCCAAAGAGTTCAAGGCAGCAGACATTATCCTTCCTTCCTTTTTATCATCTCAGCAACCTGTGAGATAAGTTAGATTGAGTGCTGGTGACCAGCATAAGATTACCATTGCACTTCACAGCCAAGTATGGATTTGTTCTTCAAATGGATGTCTCCAAAACATCCATGTGAAAAACTTAGCTTATCAAAAAGCCTAAACAATGTTGATTACAACATTCAACATTCATTATACTCTGTATCTATTATCTTCCTCAAACAACTCCTAAAAAGATAATTGCTGATTCACCTAATTTACATATCAGGAGAGTCACACTTAAACATCTGACTATTCCCGGACAATTCCCAGGTCAAGATTTGAACCCATATCTTTAGATACCCAAAACAATAGCTCACAAGACTACTTAGTTCAATTCCCATATATGGAATTTGCTTTTCTAATTTGATTCGTCCTTTCCCTTCAAGATCTAGCACACAGGTGTCAAAGTTGATCATGTCACATGACATATCATGACATATCGCAACGTATTTTGCCTTTGCAGAGCTGGAGTGGGTGTGGCCTGCACGTGATGCACCCGGCTTGCGGGCCGCCAGTTTGACACCCCGATCTAGCATAAAGGGAGAGGTTGAAGATTATGCAAGTAGTTCTTGATTTCAATTCCTACCTCACCAAGAAGGGACTACATGGCCACAGGCTAAGGGACTACATGGCCACAGGCTAATGGCTAAGTGTAATATATAGATAACAATGCTGACTTACCGTACATTACATGGTGAGTTTGCAGAGATTACAGAATTAATATATGTGAAACATTGAAAAAGTACTACTTAAAAATCCAAATAAACTTTACTGTTTTTTCAGCTGTTTAACTTTCAAGTCATATCGTGGCTTTAAAGTTACCCATCAAAGTAAGACTTTCACAGTTTGAATTAATTTTAAACTTCCATGGTTAAGGAAGAGTTTGGGGCAACCTTTCCTATCCTGTTACGCTCCAGATGTTTTGGATTATAAATCCTTAATCCCAAACCAAGCATCTTGAAGGCATGAGATTGGAGAAGGCTGCCTTTAAGGGGACACAGCTTGTGTTCCTTCACCTTATGTAAAAACCTTTTTTGAGACTATTTTATTTCCAAACTGGGCATATTAGTTTTTTTATTCTTTGTATTATACTAACATTGAAGTAATAAATGGTCACTGTTCATACATTTTTATAATGCACATGATAAAATGAAGTGTGACAACAAAAGTTCTGCTCTTTGTTTCTAACATACGTGAGCCAGCTGTTTTTATATGAAACACTATACAGCTGGAACAACTACACAGTTGAATGGTTTGGTCCTTTTATTAGAGAAATTAATCATTTGCAGTAACTATTCTAATGAATTTGTTCAGGATTGTTTCCATCCATAAAGGTCTAAAGCAGTGTATTATGGTTTTATATATAGCTATAAATCCATGTGCAAAGTGAAATCCCAAACTGAAATTAACTCTCATGCCAAAAATTGACTCTTGCCAAAAGATGTTAAATTTGTTCTAATGCCCAGCTCAGGTTGTACAATTTTTTAAACTGCTATGCAGAGGTGATAGGGTTTGCATTATGAGGGGTCCTTCGTGCTCTCTGAGCTTGGTTGCAGACATTTTATTATCCAAACTACGTAACATTATCTGCACTAGACTAACAGGCATGATGTTACCTAGTTTGGGTAATGAAATGTCTCCAAGAAAACAACCAAGCTCAGAGAGCACCAAGGACCGATCCCTCATTTCAACCCTGAGCTACAAAAATTCTCCTTTTTGGTTTGTAGTCTGATATATCCGAACTGAAAAAGATGGATTCAGAGGCAGATGAATATTAGCAATTAATCTCATTCAGTCCTCTCACTACTCTCACTACTTTGGAGTAGTGTATTTTGTTGCAATTGCTTAATGTATTGGTTATATAAGGAATGATACACACATCTGGACTAATACTGAAAAATGTGGTGCTGAACTATCAATGCACACAATAGATCTCTATGGCTCCTAAGGGCTACTTCACATAATACACAGAGGAAAACTAAGGCTGGGCACAAGGATACATTTAACAGAAGGATGCAACTGACCTTATCAGTCCAGTAGATGTGTATAGAATGGGTTTGTCAGGCTCTTGCATGTCACATTGTTAAGTTAAATATTTGAAACATGAGACACAGAAAATATTAAGGAAGAACATGTGTAGATTTTTCTCCAAATGATTTGATCTAATGACCAAACTGGATGAATAAATTTGTGTGCCTAAGCCCTGGTTTATTCAAGAAAAAGGAAAAGGAATTGCAGATTAATTTTAAGAATAAGGGACTTGTGACTCCCTACCAACTATTTATTTTCTTGTATTATGAAACTTCAAGCACATTTTGCACAACTGAGTTTACTTTTATTATATGAGCTTACTAATCCAATCTTGCTCTTCTGTTTTCTATATGATTTAGGCTGAAACACACAGCTCTGCCAACTTCATGCTTTCTCTGACCCTTTGCAAGAAGTAAGACACAAGAAGTTGATTGTTAAATTGTGTACCTGATATCAGAACAGCAGAAATATACTCATAAATTTTGGTTAAAAAACATATATTCTTTGGCCAAATGGACATTTGATAGGAAGTGATCATTGCTGAGAAATATGTTCTGCTTCCTTTTAAAACTCTGTTCAACTGACAACTACCAAAATACATTTCGTATTTCCCACCTATAAATTATAGGACATCTTCATCAAGGATGCAGCTCTCAAAGTTGGCATAAGCAGTCTTGGGAAGGACAATGGGTGCGACCCCTGGGAAGATGCACTATGCAAGGCGGATGGGAGATGGAGGCACAAGATGCAAGATTTCCAGTTACCTTGAGGAGAAGACTTTCCCAAGGATCTGTGCCCAGCAAGCAAATTGGCATCACTCCAAAACATCCTTCTTCAGGAAGCTTGCAAAATTAAAGCAGCTTACAACTCCAGCTTCCCAGGAAAACAAAAAACATCAGGGATCTTCTCACTTCTGAAAAAAAGACAGGCAGGCCCTTCTTTTGCTCCCCTCCCCTCACCCAGCATTGGTTCTGTGTGGAAAAGAAAAAAAAGGGGGGGGGGGAAGCAAGGAGAGTCTTATTTTAATCAGCCAGAACCACAAAAATTCAAACCAATGGGTGCAACACAGCTGAATCTGTACATTATCTGTTTTATGAAAGGATCTGTATAAATTTTAGGGTTGTATTTTTATTTGGGGAGAGAAAGAGGGAATTTTCTTAGACAATTAAAACTGTTTAGATTTCTTAGATTTCTTCACGCCTTAAAGGTTTCCTCTACTGATTTCCACGTATTTTGATGTCTTTAGAAACAATGGAAACACCAATGGGAAGGTTATTTACATAAATGATTAGAAATGCATGCAAATGCTGGACTGTATGATTGTCATTTTAAACTTCTATTTGTTTGCTTGTCTGCATGATTCACAAAGTTGTCACTTACCAGGAATTGCTTCAATTATGCTTTAATATTTAAGATTGCATTTTTATTCACCATCATTTGGTTAGTTTCTAAATATTGTTACAAGAAAGGGATTCCTCCATATTAAGAAAACTCAAGCTGCAATTTTATGCACATTTACCTAGAGTATGCTCCAATGATTTCAGTATTATTTCTGAGACGACACAGAGAGAATTGCACTAATAGGATCACAATTTTAAGTGAACTCAGTAGAAAAGACAGAAGCATGGATGTCTATGTCAGGCTTTATGTTAATATATTTTAATAGATGTTTAAATCTTGTTTGCAAAAGAGAATTAGATTGTAATATATTTTGCAAAATGCAAAATTTTTCATTGCATTTTCTTTAAATATTGTTTGATGCTTGTAACCCATTTTATACTCTGAGTCAGAGCCATTTTGATGATTTAGTTTTTTAACTACTAAAACTGAACTTCTTACCAAATCTCCATGAAATTATTTTTAAAGAGAAAAAGAATCCCATGTGAATAATATTTGCCAAAGAAAAATATCCACCTATGGAGAGAATATTCATAATGTCCAAAAATAGCAACAGAAAGCTCTAGAAACCTTTCAAAGATCTGTGTGCTTTTGCTAAAACCTGCATCAGTGGAATTCTTTTGAACAGAAAGTTGAGGTGTGAATGAAAAAAGAAAAGAAAGAAAAAAGAAAGAAAAAGTAAGAGTAAAAATTTATGATTAATCTCTGCAAGATTTGTTCAGCACTATTACAGCACTAATTTTATTCTTAAAAAGGGGACACGTTCTTCCAAATCATGAATAAAAAATTAGGACGCTCCAGTGAGAAATTTTGTTCAGCATCCTCATTGTAATACATGGGGTTGTTCAGCATTACTTTATGCCAGGTTGTGGTTTAACTTGCATTTGTTTAGAGGTAAAAGTGAACGTTAAGATCAACTACTATTTTATTCTCTTATGGTAAAAAAAGGAGAAATCATTTTCTTCAGAATATGTTTCAGCAAAAGATGGTATTAAACACAAGAATAAAAATGATTGCAAAAAGACAGATGCATTGACAGAAGTGTGACCAAAACCACCAAAATCTACATCTCCTTTTTCATTCAATGTATTTCCAGACATCCATAGGTTAACATCCAGATAAACCAGGTAAAATGTGTTTAAGGCATGCTGAGTCCTATATTATATTGTGGCCTATTACTTCAATCTAGAACAAGGGCAAGAGAAACAGAACTGTCACACTCCAGAATACACAGCAACTAGTGTGCAAGCTTGAACATCCCAATTTCCTACAGGGGCACAATCCATCTGCTCCAGCCATTTGTGATACAATACGTTGTTCATTCTTGTGCAGGCTTCTTCATCCTTGATGTGAGAAATGCATATTTAGAAAGCCAGTCCTGCATTGCAATTCCACTGCCTTGATAAGATAAAATTAAATCTATCACCTTCACTGGAACAAAACAGTATTTCTTACAGTTCCAACATCCTAGCACTTCTAAACACATTTACTTAAAATAAATTCCTTTGAAATCAGCAAGTTCAGGATGATATAGGACTATTCAGTTGCAAAGCTCACTGAAATACCTAAAACTTACATCAAGGTAAATATGACCAAAAGTTCTTCAGATAGAATTGTGCTATGATTCCTCTTCTCTTAACTCCAATAACCTGTAGGCTCAATAGAGGCAAATAGCAATCATGCATATCAATGTATATCAATAGCCCATGACAACCTACATATTGAACCAGATTTATAAGACATATAGGAATCAAAGCTAAGAATATTCACAAACAATGTCAAACATTTACTTATCTGATGGGAAAGTCCCTCATGCTAAAAATGAAGAACTAAGAAGAGATTTTGTAGAATATTTATAAGAGCCAAAACTTCCAATTTCAAGGCATCATTAGTATGGATGATTAAAAGATATATTTTACACAATGGCAAATTATTTCTTTGCAAATTGTTGTACAGGAGCATAGCTTATATTTACCAAACACATGAAATCACTTAAGATGCACAGGACAACTACAAGAACAAAAATGTTATGAAGAATTCTACAAAGAAATCAACTTAGGCAAAAGCTAGGTGAATGTGCGTTAAATATCTAACGTGAGCAGGCAGTCTCTCTATGTATGTATGGAATCTGATATGTATCTGGAGATGTATATTTAATTAATTTTCTTCTATTTTCAAAGGGTTTAAAGTGTGAAAGCACTTTAAAGCAGTATCAGAAATCAATGTTTTTCTTATTCAGAGCCAAATGAATTTATTTTCACACTGGCCTTTTCATTTCTACGTCTTGCATACATCCTGCTCAGGGCTTTGGCTATAGAACTGAAAATCAATCCATATATATATAACAAAACTCATATCCTCTGTCTTTGCAGATCTTCCATTCATTTCATGTCATGTAGGACAGGCATAGTTCAGCTTCCTCCTCTATTGTGCTAAATATCTTTTTAATATAACATAATCCTATGAATATTTATCCAAGAGTTTATCCAATTGTATTTAAGGCAGCTTACTTGTAGTATATTGTATGCAAGATTGCAACTTAAGTTATAAACCGAAAACTGTAATAATCTTCTTAGAAAAATAATAATAAATTATAATAATTGCAATGACTGTGGTGAAAAACAAAATTATTCTGAGAGTTGGGTATCAGTACATTTTACCAGAGAATTCCTCGATCCTTAAGGATATTCCCTGATCTTTAAATATTAAATTAAGGCTGTAATTGTTGAAGATTGATTTTTAAAATTTGGCTAATTGTTGCTTGTATCACAAGCTTTTTTTTGTAGAAAAACACAAATGCATGCGATACTTGAATAGAGAGAATTTGGAGCAAATTCTACAAATAATAAAAATATCAATATCCCGTATTGCAAAAAAACCATTTCCCAAAAAGGATTTTATTTTAAAATGAGACCTTTAGCTTTATGTAAACACACCTATAGACTTTGCAAAGAGAAAATGCTTCAGTTCATTGAAAAATGAAAAGATCAATAAATATATTCTATAAAAATATATAATACTGCAGTTTTCTTCCAGATGTGAATTCAAAAGTAAGATTAGAAAGATTAAGTTTCAGGAATACAAGCCAATGTATATATGGAATTACACCTGTTCAGATACATATGAAAATATTTCCATTCATTTTCTCTGAACACGCACCAATACGGAGTATATGAAACTCCTTTCCAACTCGGAGGGTGTCAGATTGACTTTTAAATGAAACGGGTTTATATGTATATATATATGAGGGTTTAACACAGGGGTGTGTGTTAAATGTTGGGGGTTTTGTGACATCACCAGGTTAAAGTACCCAATCAGCTTGCACTCTGGAGAAAATTATTTAGTGGGGTGTTTCCTATAATATACTGTACTCAAGTCTCTTAAAGAAAGAACCAGGGAAAAAAGGTGGCCATGCCATGGATTTTGGTTGGTGTCTGGGGTGATTGAAAACCTTGTTTTTTGCAGTTCAGGGATTTGCCTGCTTGTTTTTGAAGACTGGACTGATTAAGAAATGGGGGAGGTAATTTCTTCGATGCCCCTCCCGGGCAAATTTGATTCCAAGAAGAAAAGATATGAGGAGGAGGATAAGAAGGAGGAGGAAAAATAACAGAGAGAAGACATTTTTCTCCTGTGGACTTCTCTGGGGATGTTTACCATAGAGAGTGGAGAAATAAAGGGAAAAGAAAAGGCAGCTCTGGATCCTCAAGAGATGCATTTGAAAGGAAAATTTCTCACTCAACATTGAGTGGTTGATTTGGGAGGGAGGGGGGTAGATGGGAAATGGGAAGAGGTTGGAAGAAGAGCCGCTTGTACTAGCTGCCCGCTGGCGGCCTCCCTGCCTACCTTTTATTTTTATTTTAAACATGTTTCTGACCTGCGGGATGGCTCCAGCTGCGGCTTCCGTTGCCACGTCCGTGGATTACAATGGAGATTTCCAAGCTGGTTATCAGGAAATCGACGGCATCAGTTTGGGTTACCTGCAGATTAACGGCACGAAGATGTTTGCTCTGACCCAGGTCTTCAGCGACCTTTTTAAGGACATTCCTCGGGCCGCCGTGAGCAAAAAAATGGAAAGCCTCAAGATCCAGAGTCGCCGGTGCGACCTGAAGGAGCTACGCACTCTCAAAGCCATCCAGTCGGTGCCGATGCGCGCCGTCAAGTGTTCGCTCATTTCCAAGACCGACCTGGAGGCCCTCTGCACCTCCTGCAAGGCCTTAACCCCCAGGAAGAGGAAGAGGAAGAGGAAAGTCAAGAGGAGGGAAGCCGAGGTCCTGTTCGATCGGTCCCGGTTGCTACCAGCGTATGACGAACCCGGCCACCACGCCTTTCGTGCCAGTTTGGGCGCCGGCTGCGCCAAGCGGGAGGCGCTCTTCGGAGCTCCCTTTGCTAGGAGCTACGAGAAAACTGCACCGCCTTCCAAAAGCTACAACCGGAACGGTAGAGCGCACCTCCTGGCCGGCGTCCTACACGCTTACCCCGGGGACTTGCAATTCCTACACTCGGCTGTCAGGGCGCAAGGAACCAGTCCACCGCCTGGCGAGCCCGAGATCGGGCGCCCCAAGCGCTCCACTTGCGGCTGCCTGACCAAGAAAGGTCGCTCAGCCTCTATCGCAGGCTCCAAGAGGCAAGGGACGTCGGCTGGCTATTCCAGTGATTCGGATTCCAGCGGCGCGTCAAGCCCGGCAAGTTCCAGCGATTCTTCGGAAGATGATGATGAGGAGGACGAGGAGGACGAGGACGAATCTTCCTGCAGTAGCGAGGACGGAAGCTCCTCCGGATCAGAAAGCAGTTCCCTATGCAGTGGCGACTCAGTGCAAAGCACGAGGTACAGACAGGCTGCCCTTCCCCGCATCCCTCCCCAAAATGCATCTTCCCAAGCCCTTCCCAGCGTGGCTAAAGCACTGCGCCCCGACCCAAACTTGCTCTTTTGGGCCAGGACGTTGCGCGCTTCCAGTTTGGAAAGTTTCAAGCCGATTCCTCCCAAGGAGCTTCAGCAAGGCAGACCCGAGACTCAGCATTCTTCGGTTTCCCCAGACCGTCCGAACGGCCCGCAGCCAAAGAACGGAGGTATCAGGGAGGCGTCGGAGTCGGGTGTCCGGGAGGGCGAAGAGGCCGATTTCCTGAGCATTCCCGACGGTGTCCGAGCTGGTGAGCAGGATAAAACTGAGGAAGCCGCGCTTCATCAGACCTCCGAGGAAGGATCAGGCAGAGGGGCCCATTTCGATAGGCTTATCAGGCAGTCGAAACTCTGGTGCTACGCCAAAGGGTTCAACGTGGATGGGAAAGGCTTGCGCAGAGCCGATCAGGCCAAAGGGTGTTCTCCCGCTTCCAAAACTGGCCTCCTCAGCCTGGCCAACAGGCCGCTGAAAGGGAGCAGCGACTCGGAAAGGGGTTCCAGGAGAAGTCGAGTCGAACAGGCCAAGGCCCCCAAGATACCGAGGAAGAAGACCCCAAAGGGGGGCACCCCGCCTTCCAAACGCTTGCTCAGCAGCAGTCCCGGGTCTGTAAGGAATCCATTTACTTTGATGGGCACTTTTCCATGTACACCCGCATTAGTCGTGGGTTCCGATGGCGATCTGTGTCCTGCGTCGTCCCTGTGCGTCAAAGATTCCTGTGCCCTCTCCAAAACGCACCCACTTTGGACCTGGCAGCTGGGGGGCAATGCCATCCCCATGCCTCCCAGCCTGAAATTCCGGGGATATGGTTTTGAAGACTTCTAGATTGAAGATTTAAAGTAGTTTATGTGCAACGATTTGTCTCGTTTGTGGAGGGAACAGTGTGGATGGGAAAGGGAAAATAGAATATATTCTGTACAGAAAAGAAAAATGATCTTGCAATCTTAAGTATATATACTTGGAAATAACCTTTTGGGGTTCAGTGGCCTTTAATTCCAAGTCAGGTGATATCAGTTGATGATGTTTAAACTCAATTGCCCCAAAGTAAGACTGGCTGAAATAGATAAAATGTTTTTAAATAGAAGTGCAATCAAATAAATAATTATTCAGACGGAATTGTGAGATTTAATTATGTAAGTTTGAGGCCTAAAAGTTTTCAAAAGAAGAATGGACTTTTGATTCCCAAATAGCTTGAGGTTTTGTTTTTTTTAAAGAATCCTGAAAAACTCCATCACATGAAATTCCTTTATTTATACCAGTGGCTTTATTTTAAAGAGCCCATCCAATCAGCAATTCTTAATAAAATTGCATACCTTTGAAAATATAAAAATTTAAATCTTACTTGACAATAATTATAGGGAGCCAAAACAAATGATTAAAAAGAAATATTGACAGTAAGAGAAAGTAGAAAATAAAGTTGAGTAAAGATATCTAACTTTTATGCTTTAGTTGAGGATACAGTGTTTTTGTTTATGTTGCACACTTATATTGTAGGGAGCTGCAATAACAATTAAGAAAAAAAAAGATACAGGCAGTTGGAGAAAATCTGGTCTCTCCTTTCCTTTTAACATGCAGTGGTTTGTTCCATGCTGTGAAATTTGGAAAAGCTGTGGGGGTGTGTTGTAGAGAATGAGAAAGTTTCTGGACAAGGTTCCCCTCCCCTCTCCCAAGTGAAAGACCCTCTCCTCCCCCTCCCCCGTTGGCAAAGTTAAAAGTATGCACTCCTCCCAGCCCCCAACTTTCTTCCTTAATTTGGAAGAGAAATGGAATGGCCTTTCAACTGCAGCACATTAAACTCATCAAAGGATCACTCCCCTCCCCATTCCATTCACTTCCTGATTAAAACTTAAGCAAAGCCAATCTGACTACTTTATCCCCAATACCAGAACTTTTGAGAAAAAGAAAGGTATCCGCAGTAGACTTTTTCTTCTCTTTCAATAAATAAATATTATTTTAAACTAAAGTAGAAGCAAAGTCCTTATCTTTCCTGCATGAAGAATAAAAAGTTGCTTAAATTTTTGCATCTTTTCAAACAATGTTTTTTGGGTTAATAGATCCCTGACATTAGTAGCCCAGAGTAATATTCTGTTTATTTAAACATTTGCTGGAAAGAATAAATTGGATCCAGGGGTAAATTTGAATGAAAGACAGATGGACAATTTGATCTCCAAAGTGAAATGTAGAAAAGAGGAATTCTTTTGTCTTTGCCAGAGAGAGCAGTGATCTCTTTCCCTCATGCAAATAGTTCTTTATTGTTTCATGTGTAATATACCCCTTTGTCTTCCAAGATTGCTCTGTGTCACAAAACTCAAATTCAAATTGAAATCTTCATCTTTAGAGTAGAAAACCTCTTACAACTGTAACGTGTGTGTGTGTGTGTGTGTGTGTGTGTGTGTGTGTGTGTGTGTGTGTGAGTGAGTGTGTGTGAGTGTGTATCTTCAGTTTCAAAATCTTATATCAGGGAAGAAAGAGCTCAGTTGCCTGTAAATAGATCTGGCCCTGCTACACAATCGTAAAGACCACAGGCAAAAACATTGTTTAAAAGTGCAAAACAGATTAATTAGGAGGTAAGTCCTCCCGGAATTACTGGACCTTAAATCCTTAAGTCTACATGATTTTATGTGTAAGTAAGCTATGCATCAACTGACCTTATTCCCAACTGTGCAGTCAAACAGTAACATATTTAGGAGTCAGATACCAATATTTGTCTGGATCTATTATTAAAATAGGCTTTCCTGAAGAAGGGGACAAAACCTCATTGGGGATGGCTGGGTGAAATGAATTGATTGAAATGTCAGATTTTATTTAGAAACAAATTCCGGCACTTTGAATTTTATAAATTGATTTCTAAGTGCAACAATGAAACAAACCAAATATGGAATGTATAGAAAATGTGTATGCTTTTTAAAAATAAGACTCTCATATAGAAAACAATAACAAAAATCCCACAGTACAATTTCTGCTATTCCCCATTTGGTTAATTGTATGGTATTTAAATTTTGCAGCTGAATTACACTTTTTTTTAGGTTGTGGTTGTGGTTATACTGCATTCCTGTCTGCTTGGAAGTAAGAGGGGTTGATCTCAGTAGAATCTTATTTCTAAATAAACCTGCTTAGTATTATTGGGTTAGTTATTTTCACCTTATAAGCCTGCATTTTTGTTAAGTGGGAGATGTTTGATTGTCAAAATTGTTCTCAGTGAAGAAAAGGGAGATATTCTTGTTTTTTTCAAAAATCCGGGCGATGCAGTGTCCTTAATGTAGTTCCTATTCATTGTGTTTATGCAGAAGAGCTGTCCATTGAATTGTGTGAGTCCCAAATATTTGAAAGCAACAAAGAAAGAATAAGAAAACCTGGTTGTTCCTAGGGGCATTACATAACTTAAGGCTTTGTGTGAAAGAGCTGAATTAAAAATTTCCTGACTGTCATCTCTCCCTCCCTCCCCCCTCCTTCCCCCTCCCTCCCTCTCTCTTTCCCCTGGTTTTGAGCATTTATTTGGTATGAATTAGCTTTGCTAAAATATAGCAAGAATATAGAACAACAAAAATAGGAGGATAGAATTTTCAGAAAAAAATTCTAGATCATTGTCTTTGGAATTCTTTCCTGATGGGTTAGAAAAACAGAGCAAGGAAGAACGTGAAAGAAAGCAAAGGAGAAATGAAAATTTTTGCAGTTGTCTACACTTTTTTTTAAAAGAACCCCCTAAAGATAACTCAGCCCAGTCATTTCATTTTAGTGTTCAAAATATGAGTTCAATTTTGCTTATGATAAAGGAGGGAGTCCTGTATCTGCCAAGCAGGATGCAGCATTAGTTGCAGGCTGATTATTCAAAGGAATGTGGAATTCGATGGAAGCCAAATATTGACATACCCCTTCAGTTTCTCTTCTGAACTTCTTACTGAGCTTTGCAAATAGGAGCCACACAAATGAAGAGAAAAAGAAAAGAGATCTGAAATAATGTATAAAGAATTGGTTAAAATGGGGAAAGGGGAATGCTTCTAATCTTACATTTGCACCATAATCTAGTTTCTGTATTCAGGAAGAGATCTGAAGGACCCATCTGTTGTAGGGTATTGCTGCTGAAGAGAGGTGTGGATATGTGGGTGTGGGTGTGTATGAGACAGAAAGAAAAATTGCACCCCCATGGTGCAAGGCATGCTTGTTCCCTCCCCAATACAACCAAGCTTGCATTGCTTTTCTCCAGACAGTGCTGTGTTGTATAAACAGCCTTCTGGTTCTCTGGATCAAGATTTAGTTGCAATATTGCTCACCCCACTCATTCTTTACATAAAATAAACTTACCATCCTTATTAAAATATTTTAAAAGTAGTAAATAAAAAGAGGCAAGGACAATTGGCAGGTAAAAAAAAATCTTTTTTGTATTATTCAGCCAAAATAACCTCACCTCTACTCAGTCAAACCGACCTATTCAGCTTCCCACAGTCATTTTGTTCTGTGTAAAAGCTACTAGCGTGTTATGTCACACAAACCTCTAGCAAATGATTTGGAGCTGAATTGTTCCCAGTCATTTCAGTAGAGATCCTTCCATTTTGTACTGAAATGCTCATGCAGTTGCTAGTTCATGGTTCTTAAAAATGAAAATGCCCCTTAAGACATAAAAACATGATGTAGTGGCATTCACACTTGTTTGTACATGTCGGGCAGAACCATGTATGCCATACAAATATTAGGAGTAGACGTAAAACCGTAGTATGTGTATGTGCAAATTAATGTGGAAAAATAGATTTTCAAACAATGAAAATAATATTGAAGTTGCACACTCAGGTGAGTTAGTCTGACTGAATCTGAGGACTAACCTTTCTATAAACATGCCATAGAATTACAATATTCTTTATGAGAATAAAGTATATTACAATATACTTTATGAGAAACTTTAGTTGATTACAGTATAGGATAGTCTAACTCTCTAAATATTGTGGATGTATATGTACTGGTGCTTATGTGGTTTACAGTACATGTATTGGGCTGCACCTATGCATTGCCAGGAAAGAAACAATTACATAGACACCCAAACACACAAAAAATATTGTAAAATTAAATGAACCTTCCACTGAAATTTATGTGAGAACAAGCTTTGCAGGTAATTAAGTTCTGTATTTTGAGTGGAATGGAGCTGCTTTATGTATGAGATTTGTGTGGGTGTAGATATCATTGTGATATCAGCTTAAACTGCATTTAAATTGATGTTCAGAGCATCAATAGGAACATTTTCACACATGACACAGAATGTACATTTGAGCTTGTAAGTATAATGCAAATACAACCCCACATTTCTTAGCATGCATAGTGGGTTTAAATCTGGCTCTATTTTTCTATTTTATGTTAACAGCAGTACATGTATTGTAAGGGAGGCTCCAGAGAACTTCAGAGTTGTGTATGAAAATCCTTTGTCTCTCATATCATGTTTTGATAGTGCATTCAAAATACTCAGGGCTACTCAGTGAATTATTGATATATTTTTCAAAATTTTCTGGGATAGTCAAACTACAGCTACTAGATTTTGATCTCCTTGCATGATACCTCAGATCAGTCATCTCTGTAGCAATGACAATTTTTCTACAAATAGATACCATTTAAGGTTTGGAGAAAAAGTGATTTATTTACCTATCATTTGTACATTCAAGGCAGTAGGGACTCAAAATCACAACAGAAACTTTTAATGTCATGCATGTAAACACTTAAAGAGATACATGAAATTTTTTAAAGTTAAATTTTAAAGTTTGTTTTCAGAAGTGGACATTAGTAGTGATTCCCATGCAATGTTCTGCTAAAATGTGGTTTGTTAGTTTTGGATTTAGAGTTAAATGTGGAGCCATACATAAAGGCTTATAACATTATCTGCAAGCCAAGAGATTGATCTACAAATCCTGGTTCAGGGTTAGGTGTCATTTCAGCTATACCCGTTATAGTATTTTTATTTCAGGCACATAGATCTTAAAAAGAAACACTATCTAGGGAGGCATTAAAAGTTAGATTTAAGTTAGCCAGGCGAAGCTACAATCACATCATATTCAATACACTTATCATGGAGTAAAAGGTGAGGCTTCCTTTGATCTGAGCTTGATTCCTAGTGACATATTGGAACATACAGAAGTGATTTTACTTTTTCTAGAGACTTTTTATCGTATAGACCAGGTCTTAAAAGTTTTGGTCTGATATGCTTATTTCCTTTTGATCAATCTGAAAACTTGGAGAAATCAATTATCAATCTTGTTCAACTAAATGAGTTGGAAGTAAGGATATATTGTGTATTGGATAGTGCAACCTGATGGATGTAAGCATGGATAATTAGAGGTCTTTTTTGCTGAAAATTCCCGAGTTGCATTGTTGAACAGGACTTTTTAATCCCAGGAAATAAATATATTTTAAAGAGGTCATCTAGAGTTCAAAGGAATATTTTCAAACATCTTGCATAATCCTGGTGTTTCTGTGATATGCACTGACTTGCTGCTTTCACTGAGACATATTTCTAAAAACATGATTGAATGCCATCTTAAATTCAAGTATACTGTTTAATTTGTTCCAAACTGCAGGCAGTATGGCATCAGATTTTTACTAGAAAATATGCCTCTTATTTTTAAGTAAAGATATGTTAAGCAAGATTAACAAATGAAACTATTGTGGGTCAATACCTACATTGTTGAGAAATTGTAGAAAATGATGTGGATCGTACAAATCTTAGAACAAAGCTGTAATCAAATGAGAAATTTCTTTCTATCCTTATGTATCCTTTCTACCATGAACAATAATCATATGCAGAGAGTAAGGAACCTGATATTGATTAAAGGTTAAAATAACAAAGGGAAAATATGTTTTTCAGATAAAAAAAGGAGGAAGCATTGTTTTCATTTAGGACACACATTTCCAGCAAGAAGTTCTTTAGTGCAAGATGTACTTTTCTATAGTACAGCTCATAGGGCAGAGTGCTCACTGATGTTTGGACCCAAGTACAGTAAATGCAAGCACTCTCTTGGGAACACGCTCCTTCCACATCATAGATCCTTCTAGAGGATGACAATCACTTTAGAAGTCACTTTGGCCTGTAATGGGGGGTATCCCAAATGGGCACAAGATGAAAAAAAAAGGATTTATCAAGATTGGTAGTATTGTTGAATCAGTCAATCTTTTATAATGGGAAACTTTCTCTATAAAAGGGGGAAGAAAACAACCACTTATTTGTAAAGTTCTTTTAGACTATAATGTCTCCAGTTTGGAGATTTCTTTTCAAGACATTGTTTCATTGCAGAGGAAAGATTCCAAACAGAATTGATTGGAAGATTAGCACATATCTTTCCCAGTTGCTTTTACATAGCTGGCTAGATAGCACGAGGTAGAATGAATTTCTGTCTTCATTTAAATAATTTGAAGCCACCCAAGAAAAAGATGGGAAAATTAACTTGAAGGAAGCTTATAAGGATGTGGAAGGCAGGGAGGTGAGGTTGAGTGGTTAAAGGGAAGAAGAAGCATACATGTTCATAGCAAGTCCCCTTTTCTCTTTTGAAATTGAAATGTTAAGATATTTACATTTCTCCATGTTTAAAGAAAGAAATAATTCTCTGAATCCTATGATCTAGAAAAGGTAAATTTTTAAAAAGTAGAAACTATTTTCCCCCCAATAAACAATATTTTTTCTTACAAATTGATTCTCCCTTTTGACTGTATTTAGGAAGAAGTGAGAGAGGCTTGTCTTGGAACACAGCTAACAAAAGCACAGTGAATTAGTGTTTTCACCTTTGTTTCAATACAGAAGTGTTGGACAACTGGTTATGATGGAAACTAATACAACACTAGTGAAATATGCCTTGTTACTGGAAGATTGTACAAAAGAGAAAAGAGCGTTTTTCTTTCTCATCTCCTTCAAGCTAACTGGAAAAGAAGGGGCATAAAGGTAGGCTTTATGTAAATGAATTTAAGTTGTATGTACTGTATATAAATTGTGTATACTGTATAACCTTCACCGTGCAATCTGGAACCCTAAGAAATAAAAAATGTATTTTTAAACAACAACAAAAAGTGTGTGTTCCAATTTTTTAAAACAGAGACATTGATCATATTAGGCTACAGAAGGAATTTTTTGTGTCAGGTTAGTAACCCCACTTTCTACTTAAATATAAAACAACAGAACAAGACTGAAATCTTGGTTAAATTAGGCTTGCTGAAACCAGTGGCATTATAAAGTTTTTACATTGATCCTGGGATTATAATTTAAGTATTGAGAAAGTTAGATTCAACTCTTGTTTTATTTGTGGAAAACACATGAATGTTACATTAACCTTTCATATTTCAAGGACCGTTTGTCACAGCATATTTGGCACTGATTACAAACTTGTTGGCTTGTTTGAACTGAACATTTGTAATTCTTAAGTGGTCAGCAATATTCCAAATGAATTATCTACAAGATGAATATTTTCATACTGTTTTCCAACAGTATAATCATCCTCTTACGTCTCAATTTGCAGAATATTAGAAGAGTTTCAACTTCCAACGTTCTGTCATGTTAATACTAAAGAATACTAGAATTCTTTTTATTAAAACCCATAGTTCCACTACTTTGGTAATACTTTGTCTGTTTGTTGTGAAGAATTAAAGATGGCTGCTCTTTACAATTCTTGTTGTTGTTGTTGTTAGTTGCGAAGTCGTGTCCAACCCATCGCAACCCTATGGACAATGTTCCTCCAGGCCTTCCTGTCTTCTACCATCTTCTGGAGTCCATCTAAGCTCACGCCTACTGCTTCAGTGACTCCATCCAGCCACCTCATTTTATGTCATCCCCTTCTTCTCTTGCCCTCAATCTTTCCCAGCATTAGGCTCTTCTCCAGTGAGTCCTTCCTTCTCATTAGGTGACCAAAGTATTTGAGTTTTAGCTTCAGGATCTGGCCTTCTAAAGAGCAGTCAGGGTTGATCTCCTCTAGGACTGACCGGTTTGATCGCCTTGCAGTCCAAGGAACTCGCAGGAGTCTTCTCCAGCACCATAGTTCAAAGGCTTCAATTCTTTGGCGCTCAGCCTTTCTTATGGTCCAGCTTTCACTGCCATACATTGCAACTGGGAAGACCATAGCCTTGACTATACACACTTTTGTTGACAGGGTGATGTCTCTGCTTTTTAGTGTGCTGTCTAGATTTGCCATGGCTTTCCTCCCGAGGAGCAAGCGTCTTTTAATTTCTTGGCTACAGTCCCCATCTGCAGTGATCTTGGAGCCCAGGAAAATAAAATCTGTCACTACCTCCATTTCTTCCCCATCTATTTGCCAGGAATTGAGAGGGCCGGATGCCATGATCTTGGTTTTCTTAATGTTTAGTTTCAACCCAAGTTTTGCACTCTCCTTCTTCACCCGCAACAAGAGGCTCTTTAGTTCTTCTTCACTTTACAATTCTACAATCTTCACTTTACAATTCTACAATCTGCTATTTGGATGTGTTCATCAGTTGTGCTGATTTCCAATCCTGTGTCTTGTTGCAAAATAACTAGTGAACTAAATTTGGGATTAGCCTGTTTCTTGATGCAATTAAAGAAGCTGAAAATAAAATGCAGTTACTATAGCTAAGTAAAATGTGCATCAGATAGTTTTATTTTTAGAAACTAATGAATGAAAATACAAGGAATCTGATGTTTTTGGGGAGGGGAGACAAAAAGTATGCCACATCATTGTAACTATAGCATGTAATCCTCCGTGAAAACAAATAATTCAATGTACAGATTTCTTCAGTTTAGTGTTTTCTAAGATGTGCACGATTCTCATAATTCTGATGTAGCATAGCAATTTGAAGGTACCAAGTCACTGAAAGCTACACTAAAAGTCATGCTAGCCTATTGAGGGAAGTCAGCTCCCCAGAAAAGGAAATATTAAAAGGGCAGGAAAATATATTTCCTAAAAAAAATATTGTAGAACTAGGAAAGCATGCCCAGTTTTCTTAATAGTCTCAGGTATCCTTTCCCCAAGCAGAAAACCAGTTCTATAGACATGCAAATCTTAGGAAGACAAAGCCCTAACATCTACATACTCCAGCCCCAGGAAAGCAGGATATGACATTTGGATATAATAGGATTGACCCACAACCATCAAGAATACCAGAAAGGCACACCCAGACTCAGGTCAGAATACCTGACACAGGAAATACAAAGCCTGAAACAGGAAATAACTCCAAACAAAAAGAGTCCAGGGGGTATAAAACCCACTCCCTACATGTGCTCAGTCCTTTTTCTGCTGGATCCATCTTTCTGTCTGGCTTTCCTCTGCAATAAACTATAACCTTCTTCCTAAAGCAGTCACCATGTTGTTTATCCCCGGCTTGGATGGAACCATGATGAAGACTTTTCTTCCAACACTCTGATTTAGCCAACATATTGAATAAGTCATAATTAGCTGAATTTATTCAACACTCCGTGCAATAAATTAGGGCTTGCAAGCCACACTGACCGGGTTTCCAAAACCTCAATTAGGCAAACAAAGCTCCACCTCATTTTAGTTTAATGCAGTATTTCACTGAATTCTTGGTAGATTGCAGCTAGGGGAAACTGATTCAGTCTTGCTATACAGCTGTGAAGTTCATTGGACAATTTTGGAGCCTATTGTTCACATACATGTACAGGCTAAAAGATGCTAAACTGTGGTTTGCTTAAGCACTGTAAATTGAAAATTTTGGGGGGAGATTTATAATCTAGTGTATGGGTGTGTTGGAGAGATTGCTTTGGTTTATCAATCTGTTTTAACCCAGTATACATACAGTTGTATGCACAGCCTAATTCTTGTAGAATTAGAAAAAGCAAGCCTCAGCTTTTTGCAGAATCTATGGGACAAAATATTAATAAATTAGCATATTTAGTTTGATTTAAACTTCAGTAAATTAGTTAGAATTGCATCTTTAGCATAGAAGAAAGTGGGCTAAAATCATTTTGGATCAAATGTACATTCTTATTTTTTAAATTCATTTTGCAGAGGAGCAAAATACCATCAAGAAAAAAAAAGAGAGATCTATATATCTTTACTAACTAAATTAACTTACTGTAATTTTGGCTTCAGTCTTTCAACATTCTTTGACTCCAATTGTTAAAAGAAGGGACAAGCTTTACCTCTGACTGATTACTATAGCTCACAATGTACGTAGAATTGTTAGGTTTAACTGCGATGTGAAGGAGGTTCTTTCTTATAAAAGAGGCTTTTCTCAAAATGGGAATATAGCAGACTTAGGCATTTCCTAATTGATTATACTATGGGTTTTTTATAGCATTGTAAATGTTGCAGAAGAGAAATGAAATAATTAAATGGAAATTAATAAACACATCCACCTGATTTTTACTCCCAAATCTATAGGAAATATTTTTTGAAAGTTCTGAATCCTTGTAGAACAATTTTCACATCCTTTAAGTTTTTTGATTTAAGAGAAACACAATAAGCTAAGCTTTAAAAAGGGGCTAGATTCAAATGGTATGGAAGAATAAGTTGAAAATTCAAGAGCAGTGTACATCTCAGGATACACTTGTTCAGCTGGAGGAAGTTTATTTTATCAGTTACAATGGAAGTGCTGATTTTATTTGTTTTGTTTTATTTTAAGCTGATTTGAGAAAAACATGGGAACTGCTTCATCACCTCATTATCCACAGGCCTTGTCACTCCCTGTCATCAAACAGCTTTTTCCTTCCCCACAGGATCAAAGGACATATTTTGTACTCAATAGAGGGAAAGGCAGTTTGGACAGGTGGGGCTGCAACATGTTGGAGACCAATATTTACAATATTAGGGTTCGAAAACAGACATTTGTATCATGGTATTTTGGAAAGCTATTGCCTTTTCAATTTTGCCCCAAATCCCTACTTATATTATTGGATGAATATACAAGGTAAGGATGAATAAGATCATGGCCCACTTCACATATCACACTGAATTATAACATAGCTTGATTGGTTTTGGTTACTATGTGGTATGAACACTACCAACTATAGCTTATTCAATAAGCTAAGTTTAAACAAAACACGAACTTATCAATGCGAGGTACTCTGAGCACATGAAATGTATTATATAAATGCTAACAATTATTATACTTAATTTAATATTAGAAAATAAGTATTTACTTGTTTGCAGTGGTATTTACTATAATAGTAGAAGGACGTAAATATTAAGTTGGTTTACTTTGTTTTCAAGGACAATAGTTATGTATCATTGAAAACTTCAACTTCATTTCAAACATTTCTGAAATCTAGCTTTTGAAAGAAAAGTGTATAATCCCAATCTACCATCCACAACTGAAGCAAGGTTTTTGAGCTGCGTCCCCCCCCCCAAATATTTTTCTCAATCCTAACTGAAGAAATTCATGCTTTTATTACATTCTGCTTTGAAACATTTTGAAAATAAAAAAGACTAGAACTGTGAGATGTGATTAATTGTTAACCCTCCTGGAGCAAAACTTCAAGCATGACCACAAATTACATTTTACAACCACATTCCACAAAAGGAGGCTTTCCCATTTCATGCAATGTGTTTAGCAGCTAGGTTATGGCCTCAAATGCAAGCCATCTCTCTGATAGCCAAAGAAATGGGAAAGACCTGGAGCCCATTGAAAGGAAGGGATGCTGCAGAAAAGTGCCTCTCTCAGGGGATTTAAGGAGGCCCTCATTTCTTTGCCTTACTTGGGGTTTTGATTATTAATCGCAGTTTGGACACATGCAGAGGAGTAGATTAATAGGAGATTTCATTCTGTGTGGGTAGTCAGTAAATACATTTCCAGAGCTGTCTATTAGTTATATGGCCACTTTGGGGAGGAAACATTTTCTGTTTATTTATCCTTGTTTAATAAATGTCAGAGATGGTTTTTTCCAGAAGGGGGAAAAAAAGAGTTAACGGAGGGGTGAAAGATTGGAAGAAAGAGGAGAGGAGGGAAGGGGTGCAGATTCCTTATTTGAATGTGTTGTTTAAGTGTCAGTGATAAATTAGATAAAAGCAAGTTAAAAGAGTCAGGCCTTGGAAAGGGGAGAAGGAGAGCCTCAGACTCCTTAATCTAGGAGTGGTTGAGGGAGCATAGGGGCGTTGAAGGATTAGTTTTCCTTAAAAGTCTTCATTTATTATGTTTACATAAAGTCACTAGAGGAGTGGGAACAATGATTTCTGGCTGGGACATGGGAAGTGGTGTCCATGTTTGCCCACTTGTGTGTGTCTGTATACACACACACACACACACACACACACTCACACCCTTGACTGTTTTGGTTTATCAATCTCTGATGAGCCTGAAGTGAAATGTACCCTTAAACCCACACCCCAGAAAAATCTTTTATTTTCTTGCAAAACACACACACACAAACACACACACACACACACACACACACACAGAGAGAGAGAGAGAGAGAGAGAGAGAGAGAGAGAGAGAGAGAGAGAGAGAGAGAGAGAGAGAGAGAGAGAGCGAGCACCAAGTATCTCACAACCCCTAACCCCAATAATCAGCCTGGAATTTTAACTTCAGGCTGCCAAGGTGTTATTTTTCCTATATCTGTGCTGTTAACATCTGCATGTCAATAGCTTAATGGACCCAGCTTAGGCAAATTGCAAGGAATTTACCTTAAATGAGGCCATATGGAAATAAAAGGGAAAACAAGGAAGGAAGGAAGAAAATGTCCTCAGAACAAATCTTCAACAAAGCTGGATCTCCTTAGAAAAAGATCTTTGAGAAACTTGAAAAAATTGAGATGTTATCAAGAATAAAATAATGCACTTTTAAAATGAACGTCTCTTATTTGTCCTATTTTCCATTTAGTTATTTTTTCTTTCTTATCATATTTCATTCATTGCCAGTTTGTTTTCATTTTAATTTATAGTACTTTTCTTTTAATTTTAAAGTACAGCTAGAACAAAAAGAAAACATAATGCAACAAAGCCTTCCCTTAACTAGAGCAAATTCCAATGTGAGTGTATATATAGCATAATCTTTTGTGTGGAAGGACAATTTTATTACAGATTAAGAGCTTATAATATATTTTTGTTTGATGTTTCTATGGTGCCACAAGATTTGTAATGTATCAGTACAACAGCAAAAGATATGCAATCAAAAATTGAACCAAGTACTAACTGAGTCAAATATTAGAGAAAATGCTCAAATGAGTTCCCCAAACAGCATAGCTCTATTTAATGATATTGGTGGGTAATGGTGAGGGAGGTGAATGATGATGGTAGGAAAGGGAAACCCATAATCATATACAAATAAAAACAAGAATTAGAACATTTAATATGCAACATGTTGACAAGCAGTAATATTAAATTTGTAATTAGCCACATCAACAGATCAATGTGTGTGTTTATATTGGATCATAGGGTACATTTGGGAATTTATATGCAAGGTGTGCTAGTACTGTAGCCAGAAGCTTTACACAAAGAACTATTTCCCAGTTTGTTTAATTGCCATACATGTATGACTGTCTTCCAAAAGAGAAATACATATTCTCTATCTCTCTTTAAAAAAACAGTCAGTTTGGAAGGAAATCCTGGTATTTCCCTCCTCTGACCTAAAGTATGTGTTTCTTTTTGTCTTTCTTGAATACTTTTTATTACAAAGGAAATCTAATTGCCAGCTTAGCTTCTGTGATTGTTTTTTACAATTTGGTTCTAATTATGTTTACTCAGAAACAAGTCCTTTTTGCTTTTCATAAGCATAATCAAATGACAGCATCCATCTTATACAATATCACAGATTCAAGAAAAAGGCTATCCTTTATTGCCAAAAGTCCAGAAACTTTTCTTCCCAAACCTTTTTTTACTGCATATCTTCTTTGTTTAAAATGCTAAAAAGCTGCAAGGCACCTTGTTCCATGTGAAATCATTAGCAAAGTTTCTTTCTCTCTTGATATGAAAAATAATTCCAAACAATGAAAGGTACTTAATACTCAGGAAATAAATGGCATACATTTGCATACATTCGGTCCTCTCGCCTCTCCTGTTCAACATATATATGAAGCCGCTGGGTGAGATCATTCATGGTTTTGGGGTGGGGTATCATCAGTGCGCTGATGATACCCAGCTTTTTATTTTCACCCCACCCCAGATCAACTCAGTGATGCCCTCTCCGTGATGTCCTGTTGCCTGGAGGCGGTGAGGGTCTAGATGGGGAGGAACAGGCTTCGTCTAAATCCCGACAAGACCGAGTGGCTGTGCGTACCGGCATCTCGGGTTGTCCATTCTATTCCATCTTTATCTATAGGGGGTGAGGTGTTACCACCCCCCCCTGTAGATAGGGCTCACAACTTGGGCGTCCTCCTTGATTCACAGCTCAATTTTGAAGATCATATAGGAGCTGTGACCAGGGGGGCTTTTGCCCAGGTTTGCCTGGTGCACCAGTTGGGGCCCTATTTGGACAGGGATGCCCTGCGCACAGTCACTCATGCACTCGTGACCTCTCGGATAGACTATTGCAACGCTCTCTACATGGGGCTGCACTTGAGTACTACTCGGAGGCTCCAGCTGGTGCAGAATGCAGCCGCGCGAGTTGTGATGGGGGTCTCCCGATACTCCAATGTAACACCTCTGCTCCGTGAGCTGCATTGGCTTCCAGTTGTCTTCTGGGTGAGATTCAAGGTGCTGGTGATGACCTATAAAGCCCTAAATGGCATGGGTCTGGGTTATTTACGGGAGCACCTTTTGCCGGTGTTAACTTCCCATCACCCTGTGTGCTCCCACAGAGAGGGCCTCCTCAGGGTGCCGTCGGTCAGGGAATGTCGACTGGCGGCCTCCAGGGGGAGAGCATTCTCTGTGGGCGCGCCTGCCCTCTGGAATCAGCTTCTGGTTGAGCTCCGGATGGCTCCCGACCTTCGCTCGTTTCGCCGCGACCTGAAGACTTGGCTATTTGAACTTGCCGGCCTGGATTGAGGGACTGGGATATTAGATTTTTAAATTTTTTTAAAAAATTAAATTTTAGAATGTGTTTATTGTTTAGGGCTATTTGATTTAATTCTATTTTAATTTTTATACATTATGTGTTATTTATAGTGTTTTAATTGCCCTGTACACCGCCCCGAGTCCCTTCGGAGAGGGGCGGTATATAAATCCAAATAAATAAATAAATAAATAAATAAATAAATAAATAAATAAATAAATAAATAAATAAATAAATAAATAAATAAATAAAAAAGTAAGACCAGCATGTAACAGCTAAATTCAACTTGTTTTGCTAAGCCATGGCTCATACTTTAATCATGGTTTGTACACTAAGCATACTCTCTCAGTTCATACATAACACTTTATCAAAGAACATGTGGGACATGCTTTGTTTCTCTG
The DNA here is from genome assembly GCF_964194415.1 of Vipera berus. NCBI lineage: Eukaryota > Metazoa > Chordata > Lepidosauria > Squamata > Viperidae > Vipera > Vipera berus. Next base: position 36,946,775 of record NC_138205.1, on the reverse strand, counting down.
CTATCTAGAAGCTCATAAATAAAGTTGATCCTACAGCATAATCATATACATTTTTGAGTTCTTTCCTATATAAGGAAGATAGTTTGTTTCTTACTATAGATACCATAATGTCATGGATAAAAGGATTGATTTTTCTTATGAAAATCATAAGATATTCTTATGGTAAAGCAAATATATATTTGTAATTGTAGTTGCATAAACTTTATTTGAAAGCTAAGGCACTGATTTCCTTTGTTCTGTATTGGAAATTAGTAGGAAATTCTACTAGTGTTCTGCAATTTTCTATCAGTTTTCAGAGATGAAATTTCTGGAGGCTTTAAGAGGTTTATTTAGATGGTAGGGTGCCTTCTCAGATTAACTTACTGTGATGGTAAAAATTCATATGCTTATTATTTTGGAATTACTTTATTGTTAACAATGTTAGTAACATATCTAATTTAGGCTTACTGTTTTTAGTTTTTCTATCAGAAAGAAGGAACAAACCTATGATGTCTAAACTTTGAGAATTAATAAATCAGTTTCATCCAATAGGCCTCTCTGAATAAACAAATGATAGCTCATTATAATTTTAGTTTAATCTGCATTTTGTTAATTTTAAATTAGCTATTTTTTTAAAAAACCTGTCTTTTCCATTGCTTATAGACAGTTTTCAAATAAGAAAGCCTAGAAAATAATCTACAATTAACAGTGAAGAAGCTCATCTAATGAACATGCTGCCATATTTTTTTGATAAACTATATCCCTCTTCATCCATCATGTTGTTCTCAAGGACAATACTTATTTGCAAGCTAACATGGGCATGCTGGAGGACATTCATTTTATTGTACAGATAAGAACAGGGGTTCCTAACTGGGAGGTGCTTGCACCCCCTGGGGCTGTGAGATGATATTCCAGGGGGTGCATAACTTGGGTTTAGAAGTTTCAAAATTATAGTATATATGCATAATTCATTGCCATTATTTCAAACTTTTGTAAAGGGTGCGAGAATAAATCAGAAGTCTTCTAGGGGCCAGGGTATAGAAAAAGTTGGGAACTGCTGGATAAGAGGATTGAGAAATAGGAATGTTTTAAACAATGAGGCCAAAGGGTCATAAAATAAGAGATTTTATGCTTCAAGAGATAAGACTTTTACATTTCTTACACAAAGATGTATGAAATAAGAACAAAGTAGCCATTCTCTACTGTAGTCCACAGTGATAATGTTATCCTCCTAGAAGCCTTATGCTAATTTAGCCTTCTGCCAACCTAGCAGTTCGAAAGCATGTAAAAATGCAAGTAGAAAAATAGGGACCACTACGGTGGGAAGGTAACAGCGTTCCGTCGGCCTTTGGCATCTAGTCATGCCAGCCACATGACCACGGAGACGTCCTCGGACAAGCGCTGGCTCTTTGGCTTTGAAACGGAGATGAGCACCGGCCCCTAGAGTCGGAAACGACTAGCATGCATGTGCGGGGGAACCTTTACCTTTTACCTAATTTAGCCTTTATCAAAAGTTATCAAAAGCACAAGGTTCTGATTAAACAGACTACTGTAATCAGATTGAAGATACATTCTAATTCAGCAGCTTCTTTCTAGGATCCTTTTTGATTGATAAATGCTTAACTTGAGTTCAGTGGCAGAATTATCTTGGAAGAAAATGTAACTAAACATACAAAATTATTAACACATCTGTCCAACATATATTGTATATCCTGTTCAAAACAGACATCATTCCAATGCGTGAAGCCTGCTTTGGTGAGGTAGTAACTAAAGCATCAAATGCTAGATTTTTTAAAGATTTATTTTATTCCCTCTTTATTATTTTTATAAATAACTTAACACAGCAAACCTACCTAATATTCCTTCCTCCTCCTATTCCCCCTCTAACAATAGTCCTGTGAGGTAATTTGGGCTGAGAGAAAGTGATTTGAGTTGTTGGAGGATGAAAGTGTATCTGTTTTATGTTCTGCTTCATATTCCCTCATCAGCCACTAACCTTGGATGGATTGATGTGTGGCTAGGTGGGTGGCTACTTCTGAGGCAAGAATCAACTGTGATTACCTCAACATTGTTTATCAAGGGGAAGGATCACTGCTTCTAACAGGAAAAATATTTGATATCAAATCACCTACCATGATTACTGAAATGCTGCATGTTGTTTGTCTTTATTGTTCTCTTGCATTTTAACTCTTCTGGGAAAATTATATTTTCTTGATTAAAAACACAACTAGACCTTTCTTAGAAAAGATACTCAATTTAAGCTTCCTCAAACTGGCACTTTTAGATTTCAGCTTCCCAAGTCATCCACCACTGAAATCCAACAAATCCAACAGGTCTATAAAAACTGTAAAAAGCTTGAGTTTTCTGAAAGTGTTTTCTTTCAAATTCCATGCCATCTCAGAGCTCTTGAGCAAATGTTTAAAAAAAAATAGTTGGGAACATGATCAGAACAACCATATGGTGAAAATGATTAGGATAATGGGAGGCAATTAAAAATATTAGATTCTAATCAGGGATACTTGAGAAGCAGAACACTTAGGAAACATAACTACATAATCTGATGTAGTCCATATTTCTCTTATTAGATTTCCCTTCTTAGGAGTACTTATTCCCAGTGTGCCACACCGTTTGAAGTTCCATTTCCTTAAAAACTGGAAAAAGGAGATAAAGAAAATTCCTACCAATTCCTGAATCTATTTATGTAAAATGTTTCTTTATTGTGGTAACATTAGGTTTACAGTGATTAAAATATAACGTAAATGTATTGCAACAATGCAGGCTTCTAAGAATTTACCTGCCTTAATTCAGTTGAATTCAAAATGTTTCCTCAAAGATATATGTACTCACCAATGCTAGAAGATACTTTGCTGCCTAAAAAGAAACAGTTGTTATGAGGATAAAATGAGGGAAGACTTACCTTCCCCCCACCCAAAATTGCCATCCTGAGTTTCTACTGCTCAATAAAACATAGCACATTGTCTTAGTTGTCTTTCCATGGGCTAGGCTAGAACATCAATTTGTTCCCACTCTAAGAAATAAATACAACAAAATGGCCTGTGTTGGGGCTCAGCATACAATATGGTAAGAATCCTTCCTTTACCTTGAGAGTCTGAAGCTTCATTCCCTGAGACTAGGAAAGAACTTGATCAGTGATATGGAAAATGCACACTAAGCATAGTCAGAGATAATCTCTCTGCTTTTTTTATGTAGATTCTCCCACAACCTCTGTCCCTCTAAAACTGCAGTGCCTTTCCTTTCCTTTCCTTTCCTTTCCTTTCCTTTCCTTTCCTTTCCTTTCCTTTCCTTTCCTTTCCTTTCCTTTCCTTTCCTTTCCTTTCCTTTCCTTTCCTTTCCTTTCCTTTCCTTTCCTTTTAGAAAAGAAGAAAGAGGCCAACTGGCCAAGCAGGGATATTTTCTTTCTCTGAATATAGAGTTTGCAGTGAGGGTTGTCAATGACTAAAAAGGTAAGTAAATCTACTGCATTGATATGACAACAGGCAAACATAATGATAGCTGTTGGTCAAGACATGGTAATTCATTCAGATTCATAATAGAAAACAAGTAACATATTAATGCAATATTGGATTTCCAAGGGATGCTGAACAACCATCAAATATGAAGGCTAATTTCTAATGTCCCATGAAGAATTCATTTTAATATGAAAGCTTGTTCCCATAACTAATGAATTATCAGTAGCCATGAACAAGCTGAATTTGATTCTATTATTCACTATGGACTTAATATTCTCTACTATTTTCCATTTGTAATAAAGAGGACAGAAAACTGTAGAGAAATGGTTGCTTTGTTTTCCTAATGTAGGAAAACAACTTTCCGGCTGTAAAGTTCTCTAAAAGCTGTACCTCAGCAGCTTGACTCAATTTGTGGATTTTAGCAAAAAAGTATTTAAGACATCTGATAAAGAAAAGGTCTATAAAAATAGAGAACAGTTCAGAGACAATATTGATAATAAGGCTATAGTTCTATAAACATCTACCTGAGAATAATCTACTTCAGTGAGGTTTATTTCTAAGTAGAATTATTGTCAGATTTTACTTTATGTTCCTATGAACTAGGGAGGGATCTTAGGCCAGGGGTCCCCAACCCCCCAGTCTGTGGACTGGTATCGGGCTGCGGCACGCCAGCAACCGGTCTGCACAAACAAGAAAAGCCTTATCCGCACGTTGCAGGCAGCAAACAAAACCACACACTCTCCAGTCCTCAGAAAAACCTCTCTCCACAGCATTGGTCCCTGGTGCCCAAAAGGTTGAGGAATTCTGTCTTAGGCAATTCAGCCCAAATTCAGGTTTCTTTTAGTTGACAAATGCCTTGGCAAATTTTCTTCCTGTTCCTCAAGACCATTTTTTCTGCCTTCAATAGCATGTATCTTGTAATAGTGACTTTATCATTTAATATTCATTATGGTTTATGCAATAAAACATGTTAAGCAAAGTCAGGCAATAAGCTTGCCTTCCTGTGCTGGTACTATAGCATGCAGATCTTTGCTGCCTTCATAATCACTTTTATGAGACATGCCTTCATGGTGTTTCCCCCTTCTTATTCTGAATATTGTGGACATAAAAGTCATCTTTGGTTGTTCTGTTATTAAAGTAATATTTGTCTTTTTCTCCCTACACAAAACTTGTTAAAGTATTATGTTCCTAGAGATGGCATGCTAAGAGTCTGCCCACTTCATATAGGCAGCTTAAATTTAATCTCCCTATATCCTGTTTCTGGGCATTGCCTTCCATGGCCATTTTGGCTCAGGTAGCAAGACATACACATGTCTGCTTTATAATATCTAGCTGGCACTTTAGTAAATGCTGGTTAGGCATTGCTCAACATACTAATATACATGTATTTATTAGTTTTGGGGAAGATTGGTACACCTGATGTTGAATACATAAACAACAGTTTTTTGAAAGATCAATAAAGCTGTCTATGCAAAAAAATAAGTGTATGTGTGTTACTGTGTTTCATATGGTCATTCTCCAATTAACTTTATTGTTTATTGGATGATGAGCCCTGTTATTTGGATTACACCACCACCATTTTGTGTATTCTGTAGGCCACTTCTGGATGTTTGCATATGGTGTTTGCATAGGAATCTAGTCAACTAATGGGTAGCACTATTTTGCTCTTAGTCTGCTTGTAACAGCTAGATCAGGGGTGTTTGACACTCGTGAGCTAGAGAGTCTAGAGTGATTTCTCTTTTGACTCCACCCCCAGGCTCTACCATTCCTCCTCCTACAGAATACTGATCTTGAGTTCAATATATTAATCTTCCAGATCTTTCAGAAAATCAATATTCCTAAGTAAAAAGAAGTCTCGGCTGATTAGTCAGTGGGGTATATAAGAAGTGTAGACTGATATAGGTGAAGAGGGCCAGTAACCTCCGGCTGTAAAGTTCAGCACAATTTACATCAATATTGTTTGCTAACACAGTTGTGATGACATGCCAGTATTTCTTATTGCCCACATTCAGGGACACTGTCCCACACTTTAACTACAGAACCTTGGATGATATTTTAATTCTGGAAGCAATCAATATACTAATTCCACCTTTATGGGGTCTTTGTGTCTCACCATTTGGTTGATGGGCCTACTTCAAACATCAGTGCACAATAGCACAAGGCCATGAAGCAAACAAACAAACAAAAATATTGCTCTATGTTCCATTGTTCCAAGCATCATTGAAAGTAGTAATGGTGCTAGAAATGGATGTCCAGAATTGCTTGAAATATAGGGCTGGAAGAATCTTTTTAAAAAGGGGAACAGAGTAAGATTAGAAATGGAACTTTGCTTCCTACAGATGTTTTGTTGAGGTCTAAGCTTATTTTTCCTGATTGTTAATGACAGAGGCAACTATTGGTGCTACTGGCTCTCTAACCCGTTTTAACTTACCTTATTCACCTTGTACATTATCTATCCCTTCTAGTACTTCACTCAAAGTTGTCAATAGTACAATGCCTTTGAATGCTAATTGTTTTAAAGCTACAATAGGACAGGAAGGCCTGGAGGAACGTTGTCCATAGGGTTGCGATGGGTCGGACACGACTTCGCAACTAACAACAACAACAAGGACTATTTACTGTACTCATGTCTTGGGCTTCCTTGAGGCATCTAGGTTACAGGGGGAAATATAATGTAAGCTATTAAATAGGTCTTTCTTATGGCATACAGTAGAGATTTTCTTAATGCAGTATTTCTTTTGTTCCAAAACAAATATGTGCACATCTCCACTACCACCACCAGAGGTCAGACAATGATTCTTTTTGCTAAACACTGATAATTTAAATACCACTTTAGGACACTACCCTTCCCGGGATCCTAAACATAATGTTATTTCTCTTTTCTTACACAGAGTTTTTGGAAATCATCTTAGGCTTTAGAATGAATTTTTAATGATTAGGAAGTCCTTCCCTTTCTTTTAAAAATAGTTCTTATGGTAGAACACAAACACTGATTTACTAATTCTTAACCTTTGTCATTGCAATGTATGGCAGTGAAAGTTGGACCATAAGAAAGGCTGAGCACCAAAGAATTGAAGCCTTTGAATTATGGTGCTGGAGAAGACTCCTGCGAGTCCCTTGGACTGCAAGGCGATCAAACCGGTCAGTCCTAGAGGAGATCAACCCTGACTGCTCTTTAGAAGGCCAGATCCTGAAGCTAAAACTCAAATACTTTGGTCACCTAATGAGAAGGAAGGACTCACTGGAGAAGAGCCTAATGCTGGGAAAGATTGAGGGCACTAGAAGAAGGGGACAACAGAGAATGAGGTGGCTGGATGGAGTCACTGAAGCAGTAGGCGTGAGCTTAAATGGACTCCAGAAGATGGTAGAGGACAGGAAGGCCTGGAGGAACGTTGTCCATAGGGTCGCGATGGGTCGGACACGACTTCGCAACTAACAACAACAACAAACTTTTGTCAGTTAAGACATGTGGGCTTCAGGTTCCAGAATTCCCTAAATAGCATGGTAGCTGAGGAATTCTGGGAATTGAAGTCCACATGTCTTAAAATGGCTAACGTTGAGAGACATTGGATTAGAACAGGGGTCTTCAAACGTGGCCCTTTTATGACTTGTGGACTTCAACTCCCAGAATTCCTCAGCCAGCCTGGCTGAGGAATTCTGGGAGTTGAAGTCCACAAGTCATAAAAGGGCCACGTTTGAAGACCCCTCGATTAGAATAACAGATCACAAAATTGGGTTACATTAAAAAAAAAGATTGATAATAATGTAAAACATGGCTAACTCAATAACAAATGAATATTGATTAAAGGAAGAGAACAATATAAACAAGGGAGTTATTTATTTTAATATATTTATATATGGTTTACTATGCTGAAACCTCTACAAGCAGTTTGCAATAAAAATAGACTTGTTCCAAAATGTATTCTGGCAAGGCCTGGATGAAGCTGTTTTTCATTCTAAAACATGAGGGCTGGAGGTTCTGCAGTTTTAGTTCCAACATTTTGGAAACATCTATTTTTAAAATGAAGACTGATTATACTCAACAAATTGGAAGTAATATTGAAGCCTTTTCTAATATATGATAGGATCTTACACATTTGTCACAGCTTTAGCATTTTTTGTTGTTCTTCTGATACTGATATTGCAACTCAGTTTTATTTAGCATCATGTGTGAACCCAGATAATTGTGACTTATTTGATATATCTTTATCAAACTAAAGCTTAGCATGATATGTGACCCCTGTTGCTGAGATTATCTGATTGAAATTTTTCAGTGGAAAGATTGGAAACACTCAGGACCAGGATAGATGTGTGAATAAGGTCTACAGGCAGCCCTTGAATTCCTACTGTAATTAAGTCCACAATTTCGGTTGTAAATTGTGACAGTCATTAAGAGATTATCACATGAGCGCACAATTTTATGAACTTTTTGCAGCAGTTGTTAAGCAAACACAGGATGAATTTGGCAGTCAAAATGAACGTGGCAGTCATTAAGTGAAAACCATGGTCATTAAGCAAATCCATTGCTCGCGACGGTATATTTTTGCTGGAAACTGTAAATGTGCCAAGCACATTTGATTTGTGCTTAGATTGTAAGCCGCCCTGAGTCTTCGGAGAAGGGCGGGATATAAATGGGATTAAAATTAAAAAAATGCTGCCCCTTCATGGATTACTGCCTTGTCGTGGCGAAGGGGCTTGCGTAATTCAATGAAGCTATGAGCTATGCCATGCAGGGCCACCCAAGATGGAAAGGTCATAGCAGAGAGTTCTGACAAAACGTGATCCACTGGAGAAGGAAATGGCAACCCACTCCAGTATCTTTGCCATGAAAACCCTATGGACAGTACCAAAAGGCAAAATGATATGACGCTGGAAGATGAGCCCCTCAGGTTGGAAGGCGTCCAATATACTACTGGGGAAGAGCAGAGAGCTAGTACTAGTAGTGCCAGAAAGAATGAAGCGACTGGGCCAAAGCCGAAAAGATGCTCAGCTGTGGATGTGTCTGGTGGTGAAAGGAAAGTCCAATGCTGTAAAGATTTTTTCTCCATAGGAACCTGGAATGTAAGATCCATGAATCAAGGAAAGCTGGACATGGTCAAACAAGAGATGACAAGACTGAACATCGACATCTTAGGTATCAGCGAACTAAAATGGACAGGAATGGGTGAATTTAATTCAGATGACCATCAGGGCAATTACTGCGGGCAAGAATCCCTCAGAAGAAATGGAGTAACCTTCATAGTTAATAAAAGAGTAGGAAAAGCAATACTGGGATACAGTCCTCAAAATGACAGAATGATCTCAGTTCGAATCCAAGGCAAACCATTTAATATCACAGTAGTCCAAGCCTATGCCCCAACCACCAGTGCTGAAGAGGATGAAATTGACCGGTTCTATGAAGCCCTACAGCACTTTACAGAACTAACACCAAAAAATGATGTCCTTATCATAATGGGGGATTGGAATGCTAAAGTAGGAAGCAAAAAAATAACCGGAATAACAGGCAAGTTTGGCCTTGGAGTACAAAATGAAGCAGGGCACAGGCTGATAGAATTTTGTCAAGAGAATACAATGGTCAGAGCAAACACTCTTTTCCAACAACCCAAGAGACGGCTCTACAGATGGACATCACCAGATGGTCAACACAAAGATCAGATTGACTATATGCTCTGCAGCCAAAGATGGAGAAGCTCTATACAGTCAGTAAAAACAAGACCAGGAGCTGACTGTGGCTCAGACCATCAGCTTCTCATTGCAAAGTTTAGGCTTAAACTGAAGAAAGTAGGAAAAAGCACTAGGCCACTCAGGTATGAATTAAATCATATCCCTGTTGAATATGCAGTAGAGGTGACAAATAGATTTAAGGAATTAGATCTGATAGACAGAGTGCCTGAAGAACTATGGACAGAGGTTCGCAACATTGTACAACAGGTAGCAACCAAAACCATCCCAAAGAAAAAGAAATGCAAGAAAGCAAAATGGCTGTCTGAGGAAGCTTTGCAAATAGCTGAGGAAAAGAGGGAAGCGAAAGGCAAGGGAGAAAAAGAAAAATATGCCCAATTGAATGCAGAATTCCAGAGAATAGCTAGAAGAGATAAGAATGCCTTCTTAAATGAACAATGCAAAGAAATAGAAGAAAATAATAGAATAGGGAGGACCAGAGATCTTTTCAAGAAAATTGGAGAGATGAAGGGAACGTTTAATGCAAAAATGAGCATGATAAAGGACCAAAATGGCAGCGACCTAACAGAGGCAGAAGAGATTAAGAAGAGGTGGCAAAATTACACAGAAGAACTATACAAGAATGAGCTCAATGTCCCTGATAATCACAATGAAGTGGTCACTGACTTCGAGCCAGACATCCTAGAATGTGAAGTGAAGTGGGCCTTAGAAAAGCTGAGCAACAACAAAGCTAGTGGAGGTGACAGTATTCCAGCTGAGCTATTCAAAATCTTAAAAGACGATGCAGTAAAAGTGCTACACTCAATTTGCCAGCAAATTTGGAAAACTCAACAGTGGCCACAGGATTGGAAAAGATCAGTTTACATTCCAATTCCAAAGAAAGGCAGTGCCAAAGAATGTTCAAACTATCGCACCATTGCACTCATTTCTCATGCTAGTAAAGATATGTTCCAGCAGTATGTGGACCGAGAACTACCTGAAGTACAGGCAAGATTTCGAAGAGGCAGAGGAACTAGAGATCAAATTGCCAACATACGCTGGATCATGGAGAAAGCTAGGGAGTTCCAGAAAAACATCTACTTCTGCTTCATTGACTATGCTAAAGCCTTTGATTGTGTGGATCATAACAAACTGTGGCAAGTTCTTAAAGAGATGGGCGTACCAGACCATCTTATTTGTCTCTTGAGAAACCTATATGCGGGCCAAGAAGCAACAGTGAGAACTGGACACGGAACCACTGATTGGTTCAAAATTGGGAAAGGAGTCCGGCAAGGCTGTATACTGTCAGCCTGCCTATTTAACTTATATGCAGAGCACATCATGAGAAAGGCAGGGCTAGATGAATCAAAAGTTGGAATTAAGATTGCCGGAAGAAATATCAACAACCTAAGATATGCAGATGACACCACTCTAATGGCAGAAAGTGAAGAAGAACTAAAGAGCCTCGTGTTGCGGGTAAAGAAGTAGAGTGCAAAAGTTGGGTTGAAAGTTAACATTAAGAAAACCAAGATCATGGCATCCGGCCCTCTCAATTCCTGGCAAATAGATGGGGAAGAAATGGAGGTAGTGACAGATTTCATTTTCCTGGGCTCCAAGATCACTGCAGATGGGGACTGTAGCCAAGAAATTAAAAGACGCTTGCTCCTGGGGAGGAAAGCCATGGCAAATCTAGACAGCACACTAAAAAGCAGAGACATCACCCTGTCAACAAAAGTGCGTATAGTCAAGGCTATGGTCTTCCCAGTTGCAATTTATGGCAGTGAAAGCTGGACCATAAAAAAGGCTTAGTGCTAAAGAATTGAGGCCTTTGAACTCTGGTGCTGGAGAAGACTCCTGCGAGTCCCTTGGACTGCAAGGCGATCAAACCGGTCAGTCCTAGAGGAGATCAACCCTGACTGCTCTTTAGAAGGCCAGATCCTGAAGCTAAAACTCAAATACTTTGGCCACCTAATGAGAAGGAAGGACTCACTGGAGAAGAGCCTAATGCTGGGAAAGATTGAGGGCAATAGAAGAAGGGGATGACAGAGAATGAGGTGGCTGGATGGAGTCACTGAAGCAGTAGGCATGAGCTTAAATGGACTCCAGAAGATGGTAGAGGACAGGAAGGCCTGGAGGAACGTTGTCCATAGGGTCGTGATGAGTCGGACACGACTTCGCAGCTAACGATGACAATGTAAATGCTGGCTTCTGAAACAAAATGTTTTAAATCAGGTCACATGACCATGCGGCACAACCAAAAGCCATGAATGTGGCTGGTTGCCAAGAACCCAATATGTGGTCACATGACCCTGGGTGGGGAGGTAGTTGCTGGAACTTTGAATCTGGGTTGTAAATAGCATTTTTGAGGTCCATCATAACTTCGAGCAGTTGTTAAGCATAAGTTGAGGATTACCTTTAGTTAACAGAAGAAAAGATCATCTGTTATACAGGTGGGTAGCCGATGCTCTCAAGGCCATAGGTAGCCCTAATGCTTTTTTGAAGCCACAAGAATTGCTTGGAAAAAGAATTGGTGAACATTGAGAGCGACAGTTTTTCTTTTTCTGCTACTATTTTCCCAACACACTTTTTTTTCCAACCAGTAGAGAAATAAATAATTTTTCCTAGTGTAAGGTTTTACACTTAGCCTCACTATTGCCCCAGCATTACTCAGGAATTCAAAAGAGCCAAAAGAAACTCCTGAGCTGAGGTTTCAGCTAGCAAACAACTTTTATTTTGATCAAAATAGAGTTGTGGCTGGTAGAGAGATAAAGGCAACAACCAGGAAAGATGTCTTCCACCTTTTATACCCCTTCAGAACAAAGAGATCTGGTCTTGGTACTAGGAAACAAAAGGTACAGAAAAATAATTCTTACATGATGACTCATACACAACAACCCAGGCTCCACCACAGCTCCTTCCCCCCCCCTCCCCTTACCATGCCCTTTTCATGTAAGGCTTACATTGTAAGCAATCCCCTGTACCTAAAGCATGGAACATTTGCTTTTATATAACTAATTTCCCAATATAAAGCACCTACAAAGCTGCTTGCACATAAACAAAGATGATTACAAAGTATCACTACTAATATCAATATGACTAACAGCAACCTTAAGCATAATAACATCCCTTCACTAGAGTGCTGAGATCTTTTGAAATATGGTAAAGCTGAAGACTACCATGATTCCCTGAAAATAAGACCTACCCTGAAAATAAGACCTAGCTTGATTTTTTGGGGGGTGGGCCTAATATAAGCCCTACCCCCAAAATAAGCTCTAGTTTTGGGGTGAGGCGTGCACCTAAAAATCAAGCTAGGTGGGGGTGGGGGAAAATGGAGCTCCCCCACGTGTCTTGCACCCACTTACCATTGCAGCCAGGCTTCCCATGTATTGACACCTGCCTCTCCTCACCAATCCACTTCTTCTGTGGTGTCCCCCAATTTGCATTTCACAGTCAGAGGCCTTTGTGGAAGGCCTCTGCAGCCACTGCAGCCGAGAACCAAGCTACAGATTCAATCCATAGGGCAGGCTGGGTGGGGCTGTCAGTGCTGCTGCAGTGAGATGAGTGGAAAAGACACGTCCCCGAAAATAAGACCTGGTGCCTCTTTTGGAGGGGAAAAAAAGTCTGGGTCTTATTTTCAGGGAAACATGGCACATACATTTCTAAGCCTGAAATTCATGCTTCTTCTTCCTGACTGAAGCTTCCCAGGATTTCAGACAAATCTTTCCAGTTAGGGAACATAAGAAAGTACACGCTTAAGAGCCTTGGTGGAGCAGTGGGCTAATGCCTCCTTAAGTAACACCAGCTGCCTGCAATCAGTGCAGGTTCGCATCCCACCAGGCTCAAGGTTGACTCAGCCTTAGCAAGACTTTTAGTAGGCCAATATTAGAAGAAGGAGGAACTGCCGACTATAGAAGAATGGACTTTCTGACCTGGCGGAAATGGCAAAGATTTCGGCGTATTTGAAAGACCATTCGCAACAACGTTATATTATAGAGTGGAAAAAGTGGATTGATTATATCCAGAACAAATATGGGACCAAAAAGTTTCATTTAGCATTTGTATAAGTCTTTTTATGTGATATTAGTATTGCTTGTAGTCATTTCATATGAGCTAGAGTGCGATAGACTTAATAGTTTATTGTTGTTAACATATGGTTGTTTATGATTGTTTTTTACTTTTATACCTTGTATTTAGCTCTGGGAAGTCGGGGAGGGGGGAGGGGGGAAGGGGGGGAGGGTTAGGGAGGGTTAGGAAGGGTTGGGTGGAGGGAGGGGGGAGGGATTGTTAAAGATAAAATGTATTGTAAAACTTTTCAATAAAAAAAAAGGTTGACTCAGCCTTCCATCCTTCCGAGGTAGGTAAAATGAGGACCCAGATTGTTGGGGGCAATTAAGCTGACTTTGTAATAATGCCGCTTGGGGTGTGTGTGAAAGCCCTAATAAGCAGGCATATACATAGAATGAAGGCTACTGCTAAGCTTGTAAGCCGCCCTGAGTCTTCGGAGAAGGGCGGGATATAAATGGAATAAAAATAAAAATAAAATAAAAATAAAGCTTTTTAATGGAAAATCTGTTCTTTGAGTTATCATTAATTCCCATCCCCACACCTTCACATCTTCCTAAGAAAAACCTTCAGTATTCGACTTTTGCTACAATATCATTAATATTTTAAGCAAATCGTAGCAAATCCATTCTGAAATCTCTCTTTCTCGTTCTTTTTTTTCCAGCCCAGTCTAAAAATCTTACTCAGCCTTCACAAAGAGAGATTCATATGATTAGTGGTAACAAATGGCAAATCTTAGACAGATTTAACAGTTAAAACTTAGCGCAGCTTTGCTTAATCAAGTATCTTCCAGATCTGTTCAACTATGCAGATTATCCCGAGGCACTACAGTTTCTACAGCAGCGGTAATAACTGGAAACTAAACTGTCACTCCACATTCAAACAGAGTAAAGTAAATTATTCCTTGCAGCCACCTATTGACATAATTACTCCACCTGGCATGCATTGGTCTGCTAATGGCAGGATGCAGGAGTTGAAAACCCATCAAGCTATTTTTCCATGAGGGCCTGGAGCCAAGGTGAAGCATGAGTTCCTGCTGTTTTGGTGAACATACAGCCATAAGCTCTACACCGCTTGAACATCTCTCAGAATAAAGTAACTTTGCAGGAGTTTTAAGGACATAGAACCTGAGCAGAAATAAATGAGGATCAGTAGCCAAAGAAAGATAATATTATTGGATCCCAAACATGCAGAGGGCTAACACTAGACCTGTGGAGGTGTCCTATACATCACTGTCAGCTAGCGTGACCATTGAAAAGCACCAGGTTGAAGTCAATTGTCTTAACATGCTACTTTCTCAGCAGTCTATCCTTCCTGGAAAGGTTAATTTCTGAAGGTAAACTAATTAGCACGCAATTAAAAAGACAATTCATCACAAAAGCCACCAAGAAGCCTCAATGAGAATGTGAATAAAGACATGCAGATTTTCTTGCAACTCTTCCTATGTTCTTTTGTACTAGAACTGATGCACTTGTATATTTTATTTAACAAGAAAATTTGTCCCCTTCTTTTTTTTTTTAGCTTCAGAGGTAGCTTAAGTCAGATATACACGATTTGATGCCCCAGGTATGTGTACTTCTCAAATCCTTGCCTATAGTCCCAGAGACCCAGTCTAAAAGATGTCATCAATTCATATTACCCAAGGAGGAAACAATCTGATCAATAAACTATCATGCTAACAATATAAAATTAATTTAATTTTAATTACATAGGGGTACCTTATTTTAAATCACATTTTTTTGTTCTTGGCCCTACCAATTTCTTTACACTCACTGGACTATTTTTTGGGAAATAACTTGGAATCCTAGCAAATTGCTCAAAATCCGAATATGGTCCTTGGTGCCTAAAAGTGACACATTCCTACTCTCAGCCATAATGTGGTCTTTGCTTAGTATGGTTTGCATTCTTAATTGTTGTAGCTTTTAAATAGCTTAGCTCAATGTAAGGTTTCAGACAACAATAATTTATTTAATTAACCAAGGTTACATAAGGCATGTCTTAGAAAATCATGTGACTTAAGTCTCAGAATGGACTTTCACAGTAATATACATCTGGAATTAGGATCTTTTGGAAATAGGAAAACATCATTTTCTGACTATATTGTTGTGGGAGACCATTGCATCCAGCAAACCAGGAATAAGCAGACAGTAGATGAGATTTGCTGGTCATTTTCTGGGAAATCTGCACTAAAGCCAGTTTGATGTAGTGGTTAAGGCACCAGGCTAGGAACTAGGAGCCTATGAATTCTAATCCCACCTTAACCATGAAAGCCAGCTAGGTGACCTTGGGCCAGTCACTCTCCCTCAATCCAACTGTGCTGCCCCGCTCCCCCCACCCACACATGTACAGTAAGAGTTCTAGAGGTGTTTACTCAAACCTCCCAAACAGGTCCTCAGAAAGCACCCTGGTTGCACAGGTCTGGATTCCAGGCTCAGCACAGCAACAGTCCCTGGGTAACTGAGTCCAATGGGTACACACACAGTTCTGAAAAACAATCCATGATTTGAATGGGTTAGGGTTAGGGCTCCAGCAATGTCTTCAGGTTGGGATTAGGTAGGCAACACTGGTGCAACCCTTCATGAGAGGCAAAGATGCCTCCTCGCGAATAGTCTAGCAGACCTGCTTGCACCTGTCTCCTCTCTGCTCTACATGTCCTTGGATCAGGACAAGGTGTGGAATCCACCTCCTCTTCATTGCTAATGGGTGGCAGCTACTCCTTGCCTGGAGCCTCTTGGTCAACTTGCTGCATTGTGCTAACCTCACTGGCTGCTTTGTGGCTAACCTCGCTCAACCCCAGCCTGTCACTTGACTGATCAATCCAGCTGGGGTTGCTCCATCAGGTTAGCACTCTCCTGATCCTGACCAACACTCAGCTCCATGCTTTCCTTTGTTGATTCAAACTTTTCTTCCTCCTCTGAACTTGCATCTGGAGAGGGGTCCAGAGATGGATCCATGACACCAGCTCATCTCATAAGGTTGTTGATGTGGGGAAAATAAGAGGAGGAAAGTGTGTTGGATATGTTCACTGCTTTGCATTATTTGTAAAAATAATACAGTCAGTATACAAATAAATAAACATGTAAAAGCTTTTAAAAAATAACATAAATTCTTCATCACCCTCAGCCTATCAGTGATGGCGAACCTTTTAGAGACTGAGTGCCCAAACTGCAACTCAAAACCTCTTATGTATCGTCGGGTGCCAGGTGGGCGTGGCCCATTGGGTGGGTGTTGCCAATTGGGTGGGCATGGCCCATTGGGTGGGTGTGGCTGCTGTGGTAACGGCAGACTGGGTGGGACTAAAAAGTTCAATCAATGAATTCCAACTTTGCGAGTTCTTTGTTTTCCTGTGAGAAGTTGAAATTGATTGATTGATTGAGCCTTTTTTTAAAAAGCGAAAAGGTTTTATGATACCCAGCTGAAGGCCTAGGATTGGGGCGATGGTGTGCATGCCCACAGAGAGGGCTCTGCGTGCCACCTGTGGCAAGCATGCCATAGGTTTGCCACCACGGTCCTAGTTAATGAAAATGAACAAAATGGGCAGAGGGATTAGGAGAAGCTGTTCTTGTGAAACAACTGTAATTTTTTTAAACTTGTTTTTAACTTTTGTATCTTGGTTTTTAATTACCCTGTAAACCGCCCTGAGTCCTTCGGGAAAGGGTGGTATATAAATGTAATAAAATAAATAAATAATAAAATAAACTGTTAAAGTTAGATCTGGCTCTGATTATAAACTGCTAACCTGAATAACTGTCCCTGGTTTTTAATACTTAGCATATGGATATTTACATAAGTTTATTCCTAGTCATTGGTTGACCTCAGAATTTTTATAAACTATAAAATAGAACAGATCTTATAAGCATCTTATCCAGTTGGAACCTTTCCTTTCAAGTATTTTTCTTTAATAAAATAAGACAACCTGTCAATCATAAAATAATTTATCAAGTTATGTCATGGCCATGAGCTTTTTCTAGAAGCAAATTGCTGAATACCATGCAGAGTGTTTAGACAATTGAGATATACTGCCAAATTATGGCATGAACTTTGATTGTTGTCACTGGTTTCGACCTCTAAGACAGATGCTAGGAAAAAACACAGAAGCAAGATAACCTTTTATTGTTGTTTTTCCATAGAACCAGTGGTGGGATTCAGCTGGTTCACACCAGTTCGGCAGAACCGGTAGCTAATTTTTTTCCAGAATGGACTTCCGGAAGTGGTATCCACACATAGAACTGGTTGTTCACATATTTGAATCCCACTACTGTATAGGAGCTTATATTGATTATTGTACTATATAATGATCTATGGATCTAGTATGCTGTACTTCAGTTTTACATAAAATATAAAATTTCCAGATTAAGCAGAAATATTAATAATTTTGTGGACATGTCTGGCTGTTTACTTTTTTCCAATTGTTATTTTGTTATGTTTTAATCATTTTTTTAAAGAACAAACAATCCAAAGGAGGAGGAAAAAGTATAATATCAATAAAAGGACAAAACAGCAGGTTATAAAGTTAGCTATTAAGGTTATAAGGTTAATCACTTTTTCTTTATAAATTTCCTCAAAAAATATATCTATAAGTGCAGCAAATATTGCTATTGAATTACTTATAAGTTTCTTTTCCAATGCATGAAAATTCCCTGGAATATCTCATGTGTCATACCTATGTCTGTCATTTTATAAATTTCATTTTGCTTTTTTCTTCCTAGAATTTTAATCTCCTCTAGTACCCATTTCTACATCCCCAATATCTCAGGTTTCATTTGCTTTGTTTTAAATTTTCAACTAATAATGTCTTTCCTGATTCCAAACCATTTGTGTTCCCAAAGAAAAGTTGTTCTATTTATTCAATTTTTTTAAAAAAAAATCTTAGCAAAAATCCTAATTTTCTAAATTTATCTTTATTTAATCAATTTAAAGCTTTCTTAAATTAAATTCTCATTTATTTTTTGTTATTTGTTTTATATATTTTAAAAATATTTAAACTGTAGTTTTTGGAAGACCTCTGTTAAATTGTAAAAGAAATGTAAATCCAAAGATGATTAGAAAATGAGGTGGTCCAACTTAGTATCTTTAAAAGCTCTGCTGTGGATGAGAGCTTGATGCTTCCCTCTTGGTGTTCCTACTCAGAGAATGACTGCTATCCTGTGATTTCCTTGTCTGGAGCAACCATCCAGGCACAAGAGCAATATCTCATCCTCTCCTTGTCTGAAGGGCTTCTGTGCGACTGTTGTTGCTGCATTGTCATTTTCATTCTTTCAGATTACTAGTTTATCATTTTTCCTCACTTGGAAACATTTTGCTCAGCTTTCAGATCAGATAAGGCCAACTGGATGCTAGCTGAAGTTATAAATAATTCAGTAAGGAATTAATTTATTTTTACAAAGTGAGACAAGGGTCCAACATTTTGAAACCATGCTTTCTGACTAGAAAACCCAACTTACAAGAACTCTGTATTTGTGAAAGCACCCATACTTACAGGAATTGTTATGATTCCAGAGACAAAATGGGGGGATTCCTGATAAACCCAACATGTAAAGTAAAATCTGGGGAAGAAGAAAAACATTTGTCTTAAAAAAAAAGCTGAATCAGGACTTTGAAACAGTCCAGGTTGGTGCCATCAAATAGTATTTGGAGCAATTGCAAAGAAAGCTGCAAAGTTGTATGAATGTAGCAACTTGTTTCAAGACATTTTTTCTTCCTTCAGTATCATATTTATAGCGGCCACCTTTAAGGCAATGATCTCCAGATGTTTCATCATCCCCAGAGGAAAATGAAAGTTGCAGTACAACACATCTAGTTGGCCTCAGAATAAAATCTATAGCGGAAACGCTTTTGTATTACAGGCATGCAACATTTTATCATAACTATGCTATTTATTTCCAGATGCAGATGTTGCTCTGAGGTCATACATTAACTGAGACAACATGATCCTTGCTTTGTTTATAAGACAATCAGATGCTGTACTCCAGTGTATTAAATGTACTAGCAGCTGAAAATCATATTTCTGTTTATAGCAGGAGACTTAAAACAAGCCACAGTGTAGAGCTGTGATTATGGAATTGGTGGTCATACAAATTATACATGTGCAGTTACACAAGACACATGCTTATTAAAATTAGGCTTTCTGAGAGTGAAAGGACTGGCTAATCAATTCAGCCACCCAAGGGAAAAAAGTGAAGGAACCTTAAATTTCAGACCTGCAATGCCTTTTTTAAAAAAGGTGATGGTAGGAGAAAATAATATTAGAAAGACTAATTCTATAGTTTTAAAACTCCCACTAGTAAAAGTAGTGGTGACACATAATATGCTAATGTACTTAGTTGTAAGCTACCGTATTTTCCGGCGTATAAGACGACTGGGCATATAAGATGACCCCCTACATTTCCTGTTAAATTATAGGGTTTGGGCTATACTCGCCGTATAAGACTACCCCTCTTCCAACGCACACCAAATAAAAATTAAAAAAACATCAGATTTGATTTTAATATGGTAATTTTAATTCAAATGCTTATGACATGCAGGTACTTAGTAGGAAAACTGTCACTTATAAACATAAGGCTGTTTGTCATCAAACATGTAAACATAAAACAGTGCAAGTGGATTAAACTTTTCCTAATTCACTCTAAAGCTTTCCCTGCGCAGAGCCTTAAGTAACACCAGCTGCCTGCAATTAGTGCAGGTTCGAGTCCCACCAGACTCAAGGTTGACTCAGCCTTCCATCCTTCCGAGGTAGGTAAAATGAGGACCCAGATTGTTGGGGGCAATAAGCTGACTTTGTAATAATGCTGCTGGGGGGGGGGCGAAAGCCCTAATAAGCAGGCATATACATAGAATGAAGGCTATTGCTAAGCACATTGATTTGTGCTTTAAATTGTAAGCCGCCCTGAGTCTTCGGAGAAGGGCGGGATATAAATGGGATTAAAAAAAAAAGACCAAATGGGAGATCCACTCCAGGTTTTCCAGCCAGCCCGCCCAGTTCCTGAGTCAAATGTGTCCTTAGAGCTAAGCAGCTGCTCTGACTGTTGCATTCCCCACCTGCCTTTCAAGTTGGGATAGACTACAGCTGCTCTTCAACTTTAGAAGGAAAGACGCCCAGACCCCAGCCTGTAAAAAATCACAGACTGCAGCTTCTTCTCCAATTGGTCCCACTTTCCCTGCGCAGACAAAATGGGAGATCCGCTCCAGGTTTTCCAGCCAGCCCTGTCCCTAAAGTTTCAGCACCCGGCGTATAAGATGACCCCTGACTTTTGAGAAGATTTTCATGGGTTAAAAAGTCATCTTATACGCTGGAAAATACGGTACACTTTACTTAAAAAAAAGAGAACAAGTTATATAAAAAGCACATTGCACTACAAAAAACAAACAAACAAAAACACCTGAACACATATTGTTTCCAGTTTGAATAAGACTGATTTAGAGACTATAGAAGCTGGAATTTGAAAATTATTTTCCTAACTTATTTTCCAGGTAATTCTGTAAAAGTGATTATGTTGTTTGCTCCTAATGTAACAAGTGTTTATTATTATTTTTTAAACGCTGGCTGACTCATTATAAATTTTAAAATCTAGAAAGACTAAAAACCACTAAGTGCTCCATAAAATCAATCAGTTTTCTGAACTCCGATATATGTAATTTTACTGTTAGTTATAGTTATAGTTAGTTAGTTATAGTTCACATCAGTCATAACTACATACACCAGGGAAATTATCTTGGTGATGCAGTGGTCAGAATGCAATACTGCAGGCTAACTCACTGTTCATTCCAGGAGTTCGATCCTGACTGGCTCAAGGTTGACTCAACCTTCCATCCTTCCAGGGTCAGTAAAATGAGGACCTAGATTGTTGGGGGCAACATGCTGACATTAGTAAAACCTCTCAGAGAGGGCTGAGGGGTATTCACCACTATGAAGAGGTGTATAAATCTAAGTACTATTGCTATAGGTACTACAGGTAGTCCTTGACTTATGACTGTAAAGGAACTGACCCATTACATTAAAAAGCCACAATAGTTATAATAGTTATGAGTTATGAGTAATCACATAATCAATCCGATTTTACAACCAAATACCACAGTCATAAAGCAAACACTTTATGTTTGATTGTAAAGCAAATTCTACAGTCATTAAGAGAACTAATTGGTGCGTGGTGCCGCAGTGGTTAGAATGCAGTACTGCAGGCTACTTCTGCTGACTGCCAGCTGCCAGCAGTTCAGCAGTTTGAGTCTCACCAGCTCAAGGTTGACTCAGCCTTCCATCCTTCAGAGATCAGTAAAATGAGGACCCAGATTGTTGGGGGCAATATGTTGACTCTGTAAACTGCTTAGAGAGGGCTGTAAAGCACTTTGAAGTGGTATATAAGTCTAAGTGTTATTGCTATTGCTATGCAACATTTTTACCAAAAACCAGAAGTAAATGCTGATTTTTAGCAAAAAATCATAAAATGCATTCATGTGACTTCAGGATGCTGCAAACAGCCATAAATGCAGGTCAGTTGTCCTGCACCTGAAGTGCAATTATGTGACCATGGGGGGGGGGCTGCATCAGAACTTTGGATCTGGGTTGTAAGTACTTATGGGGAGGTCATTAAAACTTCAAATGGTCATTAAGTCATAAGTTGAGGACTACCTGTATGCTTCAGTGTAATTCTCAGAAAACTGTGCCATTTGCTACACTCTTTAGAGATCTTGGGGTACTAGGTTACTTATTAATGTTTAGCTGTAAGACCCACCGACTTCAGTGCAGGTACTGCATATAGATAGTCCTCACTTACTGAATGCTTCATTTAGCAATTGCTTGAAGCTACAATAGTGGGAAAAAGCAGATTTGGAAACAAATCTTACATTTATGACTGTCACAGGTTTCCACTGTCACATGGCTGTCATTCAGATGTTCTGTAACCAGCATGCTTTTACGACCATAGCAAGATCTTATGGTCACATGACAAGCAGAGTTAATGGAGAATGGAAAGTGTGGAAGCAAAATCATACAAGTTGTGGTCATGTGATGTCTTGCATAACCATTGAAGGGGGAAGTGATGTCGTGGTCATGTGATTTTTCCACTTAGTAACTGTGGCGCTCAGTGATGGAATTGCCAGTCCTAATTTTGGTTCACTAAGCAAGAGTTATCTTATGTAAAATTGCACTATGCATCTCTATACACACTTAAGAGAAAGTAGGTCCCTATATAAAATGCCTCTGTTCTGACAATTTAAATAGGCTACACACATATCCCTATGTGCAAAGTAATGCTCTTCTACAGTACAGTAGTAATTGGCAAGCTGTTTTCATGTTTCAAATACCTGGTCAGTAGAAAGTTGGAGACAGCCTATAAATCTGAAATGGACAATTACTTTTCACAAGGGACCATATGAGAAACTGGGGCTGTTGTGGAAAGCTGCCTCTGCCCCCCCCACCCCCTGATGCCAATGCTGCATCACTACCTGTCTGAGATGCCGTAGCCCATCTCTGTTACCCTGCCCCCGCTGCTGCCACCACAACCCCTGCCGCTGATACCTCCAACTCTGCCAGCACCATCAATGTCATGGGTCAGATTGAACCACCTGTGGGCTCACAGGCCATAAAATGCCCAATTCTGCTATAAATAAATAACCATTGTTATTAAACAAAGAAGTTCTAAACAACTGCTTCAAAAAGCTCTCCAATTCCCATAAGTACCAGAGATTTCCTCTGAGTTTGGAACTTCCTAATAGTATCTAATTAGGAACCAAAATATGCTCTAGTTTTGGTTTCTTTGCAGTGTACTCAGCATAAGTTTTTGGGGGAAAAAGTCTGACCCAGCAGATAGCATGCAATTGGTTAAGTTAGAGGGTACACCATTGCAGTGATGTTATTTTGAATTCTCTATGTATAATGTGTCACTTTCATGTACTCTTTTTCATATCTGGACTTTTATCTGCATTGTTTTGAAAAGCGAATGTGCCACTACAGTAAATCATTCCTCATGGGCAGGACTACACAGCTGCACAACTATCTCTTGTTTTATTTCAGATCTTTAAGGTTTTTTGGAGGGAGTTTAGAGTCTTTGCTTTTGAGCTTTGATCAAGAAAATCAAAGCATTTCCTCTTTGATTTTTGCTAGATCTGAGTGGAGGGACTTTTAGAACTCCTCAGCTGGACAAACAGTGTGGAGCGGTTAACTTGACTGATGGCAGCCAATTGTAACTCTTTCAGAGGGAAGACTCATGAAAGAATAACATCCTCATCCTCCAAATTAAGAATAAATGTACATTTTTATATATATCTGGTGTGCATTACTGAATAGAGCATTTGATTAGTTTAATAATAATAACAACAAATCCTACGTTTTAAATTTTCCCATGCAGGAGAATTATTTTTCTATTTGCAGAGGATTTACTGCTTACGTTAAGTAGCCTGTGGCTAGTTACAGCAGGTTGTTATCTCCTTAGTCTGGGGGGTCAATCTTCATATGCCAGCTCCTGTGATTTTGGCTGCCCTTCTCATTAACTTTCTCTGCATTTTAATATCTTTCTGTCCTTTCCTTGTTCTCCTTTTCTCCTGTTTCACTCAGTCAGCCAGGAGTTATAAAGAAAGAGCTATTATATACATATCTTTTTTCGAGCATTCTTCCTCAAGTTCTCAAACAAATGAATTTTGATGTCCCTTTTTTTCTGTGTCCCAGTGAACCTTCTGATAACTTAGCAATTTTAGGTTAAATGGAAATAGGTCCTTTAAGGCCATAAAATATGTAATTACCTTTGGTTTAAGGGATCAGCTGATGACTTATAGATTTTTCCATCTGAGAAAGATTCCTAACAGTGTCTTCATTATGAAACGTCCTTGTATATCCCCCATCTCTTCACTATACAAAAGAAAAAAGGCTACAAAAATAAAAATAGGTACTTTAAGAACTGCTCTCAGCAATCCACAGGAGGAAGTTGACTGGAAGAAGGGATTCTAAGCTTTCTTAAGACTGCTTCACTGGTAGCAATCCTGGCTTGGACAGCATATCTTGGCTTCCTTGACTACATGCTTTGTTGGAAAGCTCAGCAAGGCTACACAATAGTGTTATTTTACACCCCTTCCTAGTGTACCACTTTAACTGATATTGCAGATTTAGCATATTATTTAGATCAGAAAATCCTCCTGCCATCTTGGATCATCTTAACCTGGATATTATATTTTTGTTCATTTAGAGCATTGATTAAGATGATTCAGGATGGTGGTTGTCTGAGGTTTCAGTGATGTGCAAACAGAGGGCAGCATGATTTTCAGGAGCTGATATCCTAGCCATCAATGTGGGGACTGGGCAGCATGATTTCACCATATTTTCCCTCACTGAAGTGAAATAAAATGTGTGATCACCCTTTTAGCTGTTCTACATTCCCATTATGCCCATGTCCCATGCGTGTTTATAAAAGTATGTTTGTTTGTATGTGTATAACAGTAACAGGAGAAAGAAATGGTGGGATTTCTTACTACTCTGTGGTTGTAACTCTCATATCTTTGTCTGAAGTTTAGAAGTGAGGATTAACTAATGATCTGTCAAGAGTCTCTATGATGCAAAGAAAACCAATTAAGTTGAATATGTTTAAATTGATGCTTGAATAGCATCCTTTAAAATACTGTCTTAACCATGAATTATATAGGTCCAGGTACCATATTAGCCATGGGTTCATCTAAATCCCAGTTACTATTAGGTAGGGTTACTATATCTAGACTGGAAAAAAATTGAATAACAAGATAGCAGCAAATTTCTGCTTTCATTTTTTTTTTGGTACCCTGATTCCCCCCCCCCCAGTCCTGGTGTGATAGCTCTAACATTAGATCTATTTGAAACCTAGTTTAGAGTCTGATATAAAAATGGTTATAGTGAGCCTTATTTTAACAGAATAGATAACAGAACAGAACAACAGAGTTGGAAGGGACCTTGGAGGTCTTCTAGTCCAGGCATGTCAAACTCGCGATGCCACGTGACGTTGCACGACGTATTGGGACTTTCCCCCCATTGCTGGCAATGGAGTAGGCGTGGTTTCAGCATGATGCATCCAGCCCTTGGGCTGGCAGTTTAAGATGCCTGTTCTAGTCTAACCCCTGCTCAAGCAGGAAGCCCTATATCATTTCAGACAAAGAGTCCAATCTCTTCTTAAAAACCTCCAGTGTTGGAGCAGCCAGTTTTTCCACTGATTAATTGTTCTAACTGTCAGGAAATTTCTCCTTAGTTCTAGGTTGGTTATTGGTTCCTATCCATTGCTTCTTGTCCTGCCTTCAGGTGCTTTGGAGAATAAATTGCCCCCCTCTTTTTTGTGGCAACTCCTTAGATATTGGAGTACTGCTACTAGGTTATCCCTAGTCCTTCTCTTCATTAAACTAGAGATACACAATTCCTGCAACTGTTCCTCATATGTTTTAGTTTCCAGTCTCTTAATCATCTTTGTTGCTCTTCTCTGCATTCTTTCTAGAGTCTCATCATCTTTTTTATATTGTGGTGACCAAAACTGGATACAATATTCCAAGTGTGATCTTACCAAGTATAAAAAGGCATTAACACTTCACATGATCTGTTAATGCAGCCTGGACTGCATTGGCTTTTTTTGGCAGCTGCAGCACACTACTAGCTCATATTTAAGCAATTGTCCAATAGGACTCCAAAATTCTTTTTGCAGTTACTACTATTGATCCAGATACCACCTGTTTTATTTGCTTGATGTGGAAGCCAGCTGCACAGAATCTCCAGTGTATGGTGGTCAGTAGAAGATCTGCTACAATCCACTCAGAATTTGACCTGATTTTCAGTAATGTATTGTACAGTATATTCTTAAAGGTAAAGGTTCCCCCACACATGTGTGCTAGTCGTTTCCAACTCTAGGGGGTGGTGCTCATCTCCGTTTCAAAGCCGAAGAGCCAGCGCTTGTCCGAGGACGTCTCCGTGGTCATGTGGCCAAAGGCGCACAGAACGCTGTTACCTTCCCACTGTAGTGGTCCCTATTTTTCTACTTGTATTTTTACGTGCTTTCGAACTGCTAGGTTGGCAGAAGCTGGGACGAGTAACAGGTGCGCACTGTGTTACGCGGCACTCAGGATTCAACCCGCCAAACTGCCGACCTTCTGATCGAGAAGCTCAGTGTCCTAACCCACTGAGCCACCGCGTCCCTAGATATTCTTACTCCATTATATATATATATATATATATATATATATATATATATATATATATATATATATATATATATATATATATATATATATATATATATATATATATATATATATATATATATATATATATATATATATATATATATATATATATATATATATATATATATATATATATATATATATATATATAAAACTCCATGATGAATGTGAATCTTTGGTCATTCGGATTTTTCCCCACGTAGAATTGAAGGTGTAAGAGCAACGTTTCGACGAAATCTCATCCGTCATCCTCAGGCTGGTGGCTTCAGCTTCGTTCTTCTGGGAGAAGTGTGTGGTAGTGGCTGTTTGTTCCTCTTTTTTAAACTGCCAGAGGGGGGGTGTTCTGTGGGTGGAGGTGTGCTCTGATTGGGTGGGGAGTTAGCTGTGTTCTGATTGGGTGGGGGTGTGTTTTGAATGGGGGCTGTGTTTTGATTGGGTGGGGGTGTGTTTTGAGTGGATGGGCTGGTCTCAGCTGCCAGCCTTAGACCTGAACTGGTGAGTTGTGCTGCTTTTGTTCGGCTCCGTGTTTGTGGTGGTGCCATGTTTTTATAGTGGGTGTCAGTTTGCTTATTGTGTGGTTTGGAGGGGTTTAAAGTGGCTGATGTTGCAGCTGTGGTTAGGTTTCTGTTTTGTGGTTGTGTGTCGTTATCGTTGTGGGTTCAGATTTGCTTTTTGAATGGTTGTGTGGTAGTGATGTCATGTGATGTTATCATGAGTTTGGGTCTGGTATCATTCTTGGTGGTTGGGACTCATCTGTCAATCAAGGCGGGTTTCCAAATTACTCCAATAAGAGGGGAACTGTTCTGGATGATTAAGAAACCTGTTGTCAGCTAACATTAAAGGATGCAAATAATGCTTTCACTTTCACTTTTTAAAACTTCTTAAACAAAATGATTAACAGCTTGGTTTTCTTTTTCAGAATTTTCAAGTGACAAAATGATAGTACCAGTAGTGACCACTGTGTGGCAGCTGGTGACTGAGATTATAAAAAGTATACAATTAAATTGAGAGAGGTTGCTTGAAAACTGCATGTTCATATTTACTCCTTTCATCTCACTTATTCAAATGTCATTATCATCCAATCTTCCTACATATTCCTTATTGTTACAACACAGAGAGAACACAACTTGTGCTGTGGAGAAAAGCCTATAACTAATAAAAATATTATTGCCTTTCTTTCTGCACACTCGTAAGTAATTATATAGATTTAGAGTACAAAATTGTGTGCCTTGATAGGAACGCGATAAAAATAGATTTTGTAGAATATTGCTGAAAAATTTATTAAACCATATTTCTTTTTTAAAAAAGCATGAAGAAATGTGCACAACTTCAGTAACTATTTGTCCATTCATAAATAATTTTTGAAAATATATCTTTGTTTTCAATAAAAAAAAAAAGAATTATATTCAGACTGAATAACTGCTTCTGAAATCTTGCTCAGAAAGACTGCAGGGACTTGCCCAAGCAGTTGTCAGTGATTAGTAAGGAATACATCCCAAGAGTGAAAAAAATGCTAAAGAAAAAATTGAATGGTGAAATTACCATCAAAGATGTTAGTACTAGTATATGCCTGATATGATATGGTGCTAGAATCATTAACTCGACACAACCTGAATTAAAAAACAAGAAAGCTAATCCATGAACACCAACTACCATGTTTCCTGAAAATAAGACCTGGTCTTATATTTTTTTGCCTCAAAAAGAGGCATTAGGTCTTATTTTCTGGGGAGGTCTTATTTTAGGACCACCGCAGCCAGGACTTCCATACCCCAACACCTGTCACACCACTGCTTGATTTCTTCAGTGGCTACTAGCCACCACTTGTGGCTGGACACCACATGGTGCATTGTAACATGCTGCCAGGCATGAGAGGATGCCGCATGATGCTTCATGCTGTTGCCGCTGGTTGTGTCAGGACGCTGTGCAGTGGTTCAGGCTGTTTGCAGGAAGCCACATGCTGCTTCATAAAGTTGCCGTCAGTTGCAGAAGGACACTGTGTGGTGTTTTGGGCCATTTACAGGAGGCTGCATGGTGCTTCGGCCCATTGCCATTGATCATGGCAAGGTGCTGCACAGCAGTTTGGGCTGTTTGCAGGAGGCTGCATGGTGCTTCAGTGGCAATGGCCTGAAGCACTGCACGGCATCCTGCCACGACTGGTGGCAATGGCCCAAAGTGCTGCTTGGCATCCTGCTACAACTGGCGTGAAGCACCAGCGTGAAACACCATGTGACCTCCTGCAAACGGCGTGAAGAACTGCATAGTCTCCTGCTGCGACCAATGGCAGTGGCCCAAAGCACCAGGTGGCCTCCTGCCGTGAGGAGCAGCAACAGTGCAACAAACCATGCAGTGTGACAAGTGTTGGGGCATAGGAGGACTGTTTGCAGGCTACCGGTAAGGTAAGTGGGTGCGGAATGAGTGGGGCAGCTCCACCCCCCTGTCGCCGCCCTAGCTTGATTTTTAGGCGTGCGCATTACCCCAAAGCTAGGCTTATTTTTGGGATAGGGCTTATATTAGGTCCATCCCCAAAAATCAAGCTAGGGCTTTCTTTCAGGGTAGGTCTTAATTTCGGTGAAACACAATAGCAGTTCACAAGACATGAGGAAAACTCCTTAATTTCCCACACATACTTGACCATAGTTTCAACAAGGAAATTATAAATATCCCAGACCAAACCAAGTCCAAAAACTCTAGAAAATTCCTGGACTCCTGAAACTCAGACAAATAATAATAATAATAATAATAATAATAATAATAATAATAATAATAATAATAATAATAATAATAATAATAATAATAATAGTAATAAGTTGGAAGGGACCTTGGAGGTCATCTAGTCCAACCCCCTGGTCAGGCAGAAAACCCTATACCGTTTCAGACAAATGGCTGTCCAGTCTCTTCTTAAAAACTTCCCGTGTTGGAGCATTCACCACTTCTGGAGGCAGGTTGTTCCACTGGTTAATTGTTCTAACTGTCAGGAAGTCTCTCCTTAGTTCTAGGTTGCTTCTCTGCTTGACTAGTTTCCATCCGTTGCTTCTTGTCCTGCTTTCAGGTGCTTTGGAGAATAGCTTGACTCCCTGTTCTTTGTGGCAGCCCCTGAGATATTGGAACACTGCTATCATGTCCACCTTGTCCTTCTCTTCATTAAACTACACATACCCAATTCCAGCAACCGTTCCCTATATGTTTTAGCCTCCAGTCCCCCAGTCATTTTTGTTGCTCTTCTCTGTACTCTTTTCTCTGTACTCTGGCCATCAACAGGAACATAGAGATAAACAATGTCTACATATCATTCAAAAGAGACAATCAAAAAACCAAAAAGGAAACAAGAAAACCAAAACAGCTTCTCGCCAGCAATTAATACCCAGATGAACATAGATTAACACCGAGATTAACATTAGAGCAACAATTAAAATGCAAATAATACTCCAGTGAAGGAACTACCAACTCTGACAAGCAAGCTAACCATAAACAACAGCCCCCAGTAAAGGAATCACCCACTCCCACCAACATTAACAGAGCTAGAGAGAGCATAAAAGTCATTTATGGAGGTGCAGTGAGTTATTTGTTTCTAGCGTTATTTTACTGGTTGTTACTCTTGTTGTTTTTAATCCTACAGTATTTGTAACGGATTGCTGTAAACCAGATTTTTCAAGAAAGAAGCAACATTTAAACCAAAATAATTAATAAGCAAATCCATTTTTTAAAAAATATTATTGTTCAATATCCTATCCTTTTGTCTCAGGGACAGGCATCCATTTGATAATATTTGATAATAATGACCACAAATAAGGCTACAATAAATGAATTGTGCAAAACAGAGAGGACTATTAATTTATTAATTATATAAATTTTAATTACTTTTTTTTGCACATAGGGATTGTTTTAAAGCTGTATTAATTCCAGCATGCCACGTGTACCTTTACTTTTTTTACACTTCAGAACTGCGGAAAATCATAACAGCAATTTTTGGCAATCCGTGGTTACAAGAATTTGGGAAGTATATATGGTATGGAGTCTCAAGTTACCTAATTCTGCATATTTTCTGTTTTTAAAAAAGAATAATGCAGTTGTCCAAAGTACAGAAACTTCATGATCCTAGTTTTCACTGAGGTACTACCATCGGGGGTTTAAGTGTTCCACTTCAGGATTTTACTTGACTAAAAAAACATCTTGTAACCAAATGTCTCTGCACTTAGAAAAGAATAGCCCTAATCAACCATATCAAATACAATCTTTTTTCATTTTTTTCTTGCACAACCAGGGAAAAAAGAAGGAAATGGGAAAGAAATAAAAAATAAAAAGAAGTTTTTTTTTATTTTGGTAAAATTATAAAAAAAATTCAAAGCACAATTAAAAATATAACCAATATAATAAGAATCATCTGTTAGAATAAATGGTTATGTAGAAACTTTTACTAATTGCTCATTATAATTGATAATTCTTATACATCTCATGTATGGCTTATTTGACTGTGTGTTGTTGTGAGGTGGTTTTATTGTCTTTTATTTTAATTTTATTTTATTTTCTATATTATGTTTTCATTGTTTGTAAGCCGCTAGAGTCACTGTAAGTGAGTAGACGGCTATATAAATTTTCCAGATACATACATATATAAATATGTATTGTACATACATATTTGCTATCTTTGCTAATTATTGATTTGAGAAAGCTATCCTTAATATAATGAATTGGTGTAATGTAAAATTTTAAGAGAAACTCACATTTCAGTTGTGATTCAAATCCACATGCAGAATTGTAGTTCACAAATGGCTTCCAAGTTGAATTAAACTGCATACAGGTAATCCTTGATATGCATATGGATAGCCTTCCTACTACAGTTCTAAGTTGTGATGGTCATAAAGCGAGCCACCACACGACAAGATAAATTTCTGTGGCAGTCAGTAAGCAACAATGACAAACATGATTGTAAAGCAAGTGATTAAGTGAGCTCATTGTTCACTATTTGGCAAAAATGTTGTAAAATGGGGTCACCTGACCAGGGGACACTGCCGATGCCTGTAAATATGGGCCAGTTGCAACATGTGATTACTGGTGTGGGTACATGGGTGGGTAGCCATCAGAACTTTGGAACTGGGTTGTAAGTACCTTTGGGGGGAGTCTGCCGGAACTTTGGATGGTTGCTAAGCAACAGGTTGTAAGTCAAGTCTACATGTATCAGATTTGTTCTTTAAATACAAAACCATTTTTGACATTGATGCACATTCTCATAGCTTAGTCTGCCATCTTCTCCCTTTCTACATTATTTTTATGCATTTATTATATGTAGGAGTATTCAACTATATAAGTCCTACAGCAGCTTGAAATGGCAGAACCACAGACCCAAGTCTATTGCCTCTGTGAAAAGTAATCTTTAATTGGCTTTCCCTCCCATGATGGAAAATTAGAGAAAGTTACTCTACATCTGTTTCTCTTCTGAAAGAGGGAGGCAGTGAAAGAGAAGGCAGGCCTTTGCCCGCTCATTAATTCCCCAGGGGAACCTCTTCCTGGTAATGGAGCTGTATTGCCCCTCTGGAGATGATATTTTTCTGCCTTGGCAGAGAAAGAGTCAACATTTCTCAGAGAAAGACTTCTCTATTGTCTCTGGCTGCTTCATTAATAGAAAGATGACTTGACTTGATTTCACATGAGATTTGAATGGATCCACACATGCTTGTATACAGTTTGAAATGTCTCATTCAATGACCCACATCTGAATATGTGAATTCTGTGCCATCAGGTGTGACAACTTGAAAACTCTGGTGATAGTGGTTTATTTGAGACGTTTTTCCACACTTTAATGAGTTTTCAAGCATGAGTGAGATACATGCCAAATTTCTGTTATTCATGTCTTGGTTAAAGTTGTAATATCTTAGAGAAAAAAGGGGACCCCTATTCAGGAGTCAAATAAAAGGTATTGAATTGGAAGGACACATTTATATTCTTATGAGAGATAGAAATGATATTTTGGTTTAGTATGTTGCATAAACCAAGGTGGAGCAGGCAACAAGGAAACACTTTACTTCAGTTAGAGATACAGTTTATTTTAATAGTACCATTCATATACTGTATCTAATGATGGCTAGGTTCCTAAATCCCAAGCAAGGAAATCTTCTTAACTGCAGTGCTGAACTCAGCCAGATTCTAGGGCTGGGAATTGACAAAATAAAAGACAAAAGTCTTACATCATTGATATAACACTGCTATATCACTGCAAGGAGTACGGAGTAGTACTAATATTTATATTTACATATGCAAATGTAAATTGTGTACATTTATACATGTACACATAAGGCCTCATAAAATATGAGAATGTTAGCTATTTCTATTTTCTTTGTTGTCCAACAAGCACAGGATATAACAATGGTTGCAATGAAGAGTGCTCTCTGCCTATGGAGACTCACTATATTTTGTAGAACATTTGCCAGTTGTGGGGTTATTCTCTATAAGAAGGTTCATTAAAAAACTAGTTTTCTTTGTCACAGCAGATGGCAATATCTTCTCAGATTTGTCTAGACTTGGAAGCTAAGCAGAGTTGGATCTGGCTAACATTTGGATGGGAGACTACTATGAATCAGTCAGAACAGAGCTGGAAGAGACCTTGGAGGCCTTCTGGTCCAACCCCCTACTCAAGCAGGAGACCCTCTACCATTTGAGACAAGTGACTGTCTAGTTTCTTCTTTAAAAATTCCAGTGAGGAAGCACCCACAACATCTGAAGGCAAGTTGTTTCACTGGTTAATTATTCTTACTGTTAGGAAGTTTTTCCTTAATTCCAGGTTGCTTCTCTCCTTGATTAGTTTCCATCTATTGTTTCTTGTCCTGCCCTCTGGTGC
Source organism: Vipera berus (assembly GCF_964194415.1). Lineage (NCBI taxonomy): Eukaryota > Metazoa > Chordata > Lepidosauria > Squamata > Viperidae > Vipera > Vipera berus. Next base: position 36,913,592 of record NC_138205.1, on the reverse strand, counting down.
TTTGGGAAATAAGTTGACCCCCTCCTTTGTGCCAACCTCTCAAATACTAGAATACTGCTATCATGTCACCCCTAGTCCTTCTTTTCTCTAGATTAACCAAACCCAAATTCTGCAATTATTCTTCATATGTTTTATGTTTCCAGGCCTTTAATCATCTTAGTTGTTCTTCTCTGAATTTTTTCCAGAGCCTCAACATCTTTTTTGTAATGTGGTGACCAAAAATGGATGTACTATTCCAGGTGTGGCCTTACTAAAAAGTGGTACTAATACTTCATGTAATTTTGATTCTATGACTCTGTTTATACAACCAAGGATTTTATTAGTTTTTTTGGCTGCTGCTGAAGACTGCTGGCTCATGTTTAACTGATTGTCCACTAGAACTTCAAGGTCCCTCTCATAGTTACTGTTTTTAAACCAGGTTTTGCCTAATCTGTACTTGTACCTTTGATTTTTCCTGCTAAGTAAAACCTTGCTTTTCTCCACATTAAATTTTATTTTGTTGCATAGGCCCATTGTCTATGAAGATCGTTTTGGATCCTGAGCTTGTCTTCTGGGCTGTTGGCTATTCCTGCCAACTTAGTGTCATCTACAAATTTGATGAGTTCCCCTTCTATTCCCTCATCTAAGTCATTTATGAAGATATTGAAGAATACTGGACCTAAAGACGGAACCTTGTGTTAACCCACTGCTTACTTCCCTCCATGTGGATGTAGTACCATTAAGGATGACTCATTGAGTACAGTTTGTCAGCCAGTTACAAATCCATCTGGTGGTGAAGCTGTCTATCCCACGATTTTCTAGCTTATCAAGAAATAGGTTGTGGTCTACTTTGTTGAATGTCTTGCTGAAATCTGCTGTGCATAGCATTTAGTCACTTTGTCAAAGAATGAAGTAAGATTGGTTTAGCATGATCTGTTTCTAACAAACCCATGCTGGTTTATTATAGCTTTATTTGTTTCTAGATGTTTGCAGATATGTTTTTTGATTATCTTTTCTAGTATCTTCCCAGGTTAGGCTGATTGGTCTGTAGTTTCCTGCCTTTCCCCCTTTTTTGATGATGGGAACCACATCAACTCTTTTCTAATCCTCAGGTAATTCCCTGGTGTTCCAGGATTTTTTTTTAAAAAATATGGTACAATGATTCTGAGATAACATCTGCCAGCTCCTTCCGAACTCTGGGATGTAATCCATCAGATCCCAGTGATTTATATTTGTCAAGATCAGTTGGTGCTCTAACCATTTTCTTGCTTATTTTAATTTTTATTTCTAGTCTGTCTCTTATGATTAAGTTTTTGGTAGGTTGGGCTATAGTTTCTTTTTGCATGAAGATTGATGCAAAGAATGAATTAAGCAGTTCTGCTTTTCTCTCTGCTGCCTGTTACTTCCTTGCCATCTTCTCTCTTTAGTGGACCTTCTGTTTCTTTGACTTTTTTCTTGTTATTTATATGTTGAAATAATTTTTGAAAATTATCTTTGACTTTTGCTGCAAGTCTTTGTTCATTCTGAGCCTTTCTGACTTCATATTTGCAGATTTGGACTTTCCACTGATACTCCACTTTAGTTATGTTTGCCTCTTTCCATTTTTGTACTTGTCCTTTTTTGTCTGTTTATCAGAGACGTCTTTGTGCAACCATGCTGGTTTCCTCTTGGATTTCTTGTTTTTCTTTTTCAGTGGTATTGTGCTGGACTGGGCTTTTATGATCATATTTTTCAGAGTTTCCCATGCTTTTTGCTCCTTAAGGATTTTCATCTATGAAATTTTTCTTAGACTGTCTCTGAGTTTGTTAAAATCAGCTCTTTTAAAGTTTAAGAAACTGGCTGGATTATGTTCTATTGCTTGTGTTTGCATAATATTGAATTTCAATGCGACGTGATCACTCTAGCCCAAAGTTCTGGCAACTTCAACTCCCTCTATCACTTCTCTATTAGAAAGAATTAGGTCCTGTATAGCTTTTCATCTAGTTCCTTCTTTTACCTTTTGGATGTCAAAGTTGTCAGCTAGGTTGGTTAGGAATCTGTTTGACCTCCCTCTTTCTGCAGTTTGTCTCCCAGTTGATATCAAGGTGGTTAAAGTCTGCCATTACTATAGTGGTATATTTTCTACATACATTTGTTAGTTGTTTAGCAAACATTCATCTATTTCTTTTGCTTGGTTGGTTCGCCCATAGTATATGCCTATAGCAATGTCATTCTTTTTTTCCTTTTACATTAACCCATATGGATTCTAGGAGGTTTTTTCTCTTGGTTTTGTGGATTTCTGTAGAGATGTAGTGATCTTTTATATATAAAATGTAATTCTACCTTCTCTTTGCTCTCTGTTTCTTTTGAATAGTTTGTATTCTTCCATCAATACATTCCAGTCATGAGTTTCATCCCACCATGTTTCAGTAATGGTAACTATATCATATTTACCTTCATGTACTAGTACTTCAAGTTCACCCTGTTTGTTCCTTTGCATTTGTTTCTTATATCTCCTACTTTGTATCTGGAGTTTCCATCCTTTCCATCACTCTGTACTTCATTATGTTTCCCTTTTCTTCTTCTTCTTTCTCTTTACTCCATATCTTCTTACATGATTGGTTAGATAGTGGTTTTTGCTTGGAACTAGGTTCTAAAGATTTGGAAGATTGCTCCCCTCCCTCCTTAATTTTAGTTTAAAGCCCTTCTGATAAGATGAGGTAGTCTTTTTCGGAATATATTCTTTCCAGTTCCTGTGAGGTTCAATTCATCCCTTGCCAGTAGCCCTTCATGTAGGTAATGTAAACCATGGTCGAGAGAACCTAGGTTTTCTTGATGACACCAGTTTTTAAGCCAGTGGTTCATTTCTAAAACCCTTTGCTTTCTCATTGGATGTTGATCTTTAGTTGGAAGTATAGATGAGAACACCACTTGAGTTCCTAATTCTTTAACTTTCTTCCCTGTTTGTAATCTCTTGTTATTGTTTTTTAGATTCATTGTTGTGTTATTGGTCCTCATATGTAGGAGAAGAAAGGAGTAGTAATCCATGGGGTTGATTATTTTAGTAAGGTTCTCAGTTATATTTTTGATTTTTGCTCCAGGCAGACAACATATGTGCCTAGATTGACTGTTCAGTCTGCAGAGTATAGTTTCTGTTCTCCAAAGATTTGAATCTCCTATCGCCAATATTCACCATTTTTTCCCCTAGGGAACTTTGGGATACTATTCTTCCATTACAGGAATGCTGGATTGTGTCTCCTTTTTATAAATATTGATGACTGCTCTTTTATAGGTGTCTGCACATTTTCTTCCAGGGGGAGACTATAACAGTAATTGCTCAGTTCCAGAGGGGCTTCACTGGGGTGGGCTAGGATAGATAGTAGGGGCTTTGCTCTTGGTTGCTGATTTCTTCTAAAAATGTTAGAAGAAAATGAAATGTTTCCATTGGTCTTTCTCTTTCTCTTTCATATATTGGGTCATTCCCCCCCCAGAAGAGGTTAATCCTTGTTGTGTTCAATTTGGGTGCATCTGTTTTTTTCTTTTTGTTCATATATGGGGTCATTTTTTAAAGAAACTTTGCTCCCTGTTTAATTCCCTGTGTAGTCTTTTTGTTTAGTTCATTGAGTTTCAGAGTGGCTAGACTTGTGTCTAGACCAGAGATGTCAAACCACATCCACCCCATTGCCGGCAATGGGGGAAAAGTTCCAATACGTCACGTGACATCATGTGACGTCGCGAGTTTGACATGTCTGTTCTAGACTGCTTACTTTTTCTTCTAATCTAATTCATATGATTCACATTTGATACATATATTGTTTGGGTCTTGTGTGGGCACAAGCTCAAACATATGACATATTTTGCAACTCACTATAATGTCAGTTTCTATTCCATGATTTTTTTGTTTGTTAAAAAAATAAAAAATTCTAAAATTTTATTTTCCCTGTTTACAATAGTTTACAAAAGTTCTCAACCTTTTATTCTCTGTCTTGAAAAATTCATCACTATCTTCCCTGTTTTAAGTTTCTGCCTCTTTTTCCATGATTTTTTTTATTTTTTCTCTCTTAGATTGTTAAGAAGTTAAAAATTGCTAAAGAATTGAACTGTTCCTTTTCAAATGCTTAATTAAAAATAGAAATTGAAAACTGAAAAAATTGAAAAAGGAATTTTATAAAAAAATGAAAAAAGAACTGAGAAATTGAAATTTTAAAAGTTGAAACAAGATTAAAAAAATTGAAAAAAAATTAAAAAATCAAAAAAAGAAATTGAAAATCAAAAAAAGAAATTGAAAAATTGAAAAAAAGATTTTTTTAAAAAAAACAAAAACCAGAAATGTTAAAAATATAAGAATTTACAAAAGTTCTTGGTCCTTTAGGAAGTGTTATGCAGTTCTTTATGTTTGAAATCTCAGGGCTTTTTCTAGATACTTAGCTCTTAACCCCCTACTCCCTGCCTTGAAAGTTTACCCCTTTTCTCCCTGTCCACAAGTGTTATGTAGTTATCCTTTTCCCCCCCTGCCTTCTTGCCACGTTTTTCAGGTACAATGTTCTGATCTGGGTGTTTAGCCACTGCGCAGCTGCTCCACCGCACTGTTCTCAGCTGCTGTTGTGGGTACTCCAGCTGGCTGTCATACAGGAGTGGGACAGATCTGAGGGTCTCTGGCGGAAGGAGGGTCTCTGGGCCAGGGCCAAGGCAGTGGGGGCCATTCCCTCACTGTTTCCAGAATGGCTTCGTGGGCCACATGAAACCACTTCGCGGGCCAGATCCGGCCCCCGGGCCTTGTGTTTGACATGTCTGGGCTAGGTAATTTAAAAAATGCAGAAAAAAAGCTATGCAAAAAAGCATTTCTACAATATCATTAAAAAAACCCCTGATGGATTTGAAGATATCAATACCATTCGTATCCTCCTGCAGGTGTCTTCCATATCTCCTTATTTCCTCAAATATTTTTTTCTTCATAACATATTTCTAATAATACATGGAAACTCATTTGAGAAAATAAGTACTTTGGGTTTGATTATTAGAAAGTAATCAGCAGGTCAGAGAACTTTTATTTCCTTTACTTAACACGGTACTTATATTTATGTATTTATTAATTCAATTAATATAACCATCCATCTCTGGGTTGCTTACGAGCAGATCGGCACTGATACTAAAAACAGAAACATCTCCCACCCCATAAGTCCTTCTGAACTTATTACGCCATTGTAGCAAACCTGGGATTGAACCCACAATCTTTCTACTGCTATTTAGTAAGGTCTTTAATTCGATTCGTTTTGTAAGATTTTTGGAAGCTTACCAAAAGTAACTGAGAAGCCATATGCTGCATTGACTGTGTCTCTCTTTAAAAAAAAAAAGAAGAAGAAGTGGGAGTCATGCAACTCGGGATTCAGGAATACAAAAAGCTACTCTATGCTTTTTGTATTCCTGAATTAGGACGCTGAGCTTGTCGATCAGAAGATCAGCAGTTTCGCGGGTCGAATCCCGAGTGCCGCGTAACAGAGTGAGCGCCTGTTACTCGTCCCAGCTTCTGCCAACCTAGCGGTTCGAAAGCACATAAAAATGCAAGTAGAAAAATAGGGACCACTACGGTGGGAAGGTAACAGTGTTCCATGCGCCTTTGGCGTCTAGTCATGCTGGCCACATGACCACGGAGACATCCTCGGACAAGCGCTGGCTCTTCGGCTTTGAAACGGAGATGAGCACCGGCCCCTAGAGTCGGAAACGACTAGCATGCACGTGCGGGGGAACCTTTACCTTTACCTTTTACTCTATGCCAAGTTAAATAATTTGTTTGTTTAGTTTACCATTGCGAAGTCATAAACTATATATATATGATCCAAAGTGATAGGTTCACAGAACAGACTAAGCCTGAGAATCCTCTCATTAGTGTGCACGAGCATCCATTAGGACGGTGAGGCTTCACAGACATCATGACATCATCACATAAGTGACATGATGTGACAATTGTTTTAGCATATGATTCTTGATGCAAATTACATAATTCACATTAATTGTACAATTATATTTTTAATGTTATTACAGTATGCTTTTATAATGTATTCTGGAGAATTTAAGGTTTATGAGTTATTTATGTTATAAATAACTGGAAGCCAGCTCTGATTCAATAGTATGTGGTGTGTCTATATATATAATTTCATATTTCTAAACTGCCTATCTCCCCAAAGAGGTGCTCTGGGCAGTTTACAATATAATACAACTGATAAATAAAAAAAATGTATAAAATGTATAAAATTAACATTAAAATTAAAAATTAAATTAGGGTTATTTTTTGAAATTATAGAATAGTGACATTGAACATCAAAAAGGGGGGAAATCCTATGATGGCCAATTAATATTGGAGTATTACAGGCTGGGGAGCTCTCAAGGGAGTAGCCAGCCTCATGGTTGTTTGAACTTCTGTGCCCTCCTCCCCCATGCATGGCTGCAGAGCCAAATTTTAACCCTTTATGGAAGGCCACGAGATTGGGGGCTTTCCTCACTACTGGGGACAAGATGTTTCACAAGGCAGAGAAAGCAACAGAGAAGGCGGTCCTCCTAGATCCCACCAGCTGAATTTTTTTACCTTAATGGGGTCTGTAGTATCACTGCCAGAGCAAGTGTAACAGGCTGATGAGATGGAGTGAAGTTGGTTCTGTAGGTAACCTGGTCCTATGCCACGTAGGGCTTTAGAGATGATGGCCAACACTTGAATTGGATCTGGAAGCAAACTGCTACCCACTGCAATTTGCATAGCAGGGGTGTTACACGTGTTCTTTTTCAGTCACGCAGTATGTCTCGTATCACTGCATCTGCACCAGCTGAAGCTTCTGGATACTTTTCATGGGTAGCCTCATGTAGAGTGCATCACAACACCCAATGGGGAGATGATCAGGGCATGAGTTACCTAGCAAAGGGCATAATTGGCTCACAACATGCAGTTGAGTAAAGGATCTTCTGTCCAGGGCCACCACTTTCTCTTTGAGTAGGAGCTGTGAGTCCAAGAGGAGCCCCCCCTCCACATTAAGCTGGGCTAGTGTCTGTCTGGGCTAGTGCAGTGAAGAACTCCTGGGTACAGAGGGATCCACCCAAAGCCACTTTGTCTTATCTGGGATTCAGTTGAAGTCTACTGTTCCTCATCCACACTCCTACAGCTTCCAAGCATCATGAAAGGCTCTCCACTGCACCATTCACTTCACCAAAAACACAGATATATAAATGGGTATCATCAGCATATGGATGATACCACATCCCATGGAGACAGATATCACCCAGAAGTTTCATGTAGATCTTAAATCCTGGTTCTATTATTTCACTTTTAAAATTATTAGTTTATTTTATATTTTTTGTTCATAACTATGCAAGATCCATACTTAATCTTTATGTATACTGCATTACTGAATATGGCCTGAACTGCTGAGACTTTCTGTGTGTAAAACATATGCTCTGCCACTGTGTTCCAGGTCACAGGTAATTGAAAACAAGATGACATAAATTACATTCTGCTATATCTGGAGGGCATTGTACTAGGAAAAGGCAGAAATAGAAAAAGAATGAGATGATAAGATGAGATTTTATTGAGGTATGTTGTTGTAATTCCCACTGATCTATCCATGATCTTGGACCCCTTAAGGCTGCTCACATTTTCTTGATCCCAGTTCTATCCTGATACAAATATCCTACCTCTCTTTATCTGTTTTCTGAAGTCTCCAAAATCCTAGATTGCTGATTCATGCACAGGTTTTAAGTGAGTTGCTGAAAAATCTTATTCCTCATATAAACCTTATGTTTAAAAAAATATCATAACTCTTATTTCTCTCTTTCTAGTCTATACATTATTGGAATTGTTTGAGTTTAAATAAAAGGGTCTACCATTTAACATCTAATGCTTAAAAACTTCTTTTAAAAATGATACACAGAGTAGATTCATTTAAATCTCATTGATTTCATTTGATTTGTTCTAAGAATGATTAATTTCAGATTCAATCCATGTTGTTATTACATGTATTTCTGCACTTTTACTTGGTGTGGCTACTTAGATATAAGCCATATAAAGCCCCAGTAGCATCCATGGGAAAGACTGGGGCATATCAGATAATATAGCGATTGGCAGTTTCTGATTCAAAATAGCACATGGTAGATTTTTTTTCTGTTGCCACACCACTTATTTAGTTGGGCTTTTAGGCCATAGATTTAAGTTTTGATATGAAAATGAAATATATCCCTCCTCCCCCAAAATCTTATGCCCTATTCAAATGGTCAATCAAAATCCTTAAAGTCAGTTCAAATAAGAAAGGTCTTCCAACATTTTATGCAATGTTTTAGGTATTAACAATGTTTTCATAATGTGGTAAATTATGAACTACAGTTTATTAGCAAAATGGGACTGGGATCACAAATGATAAATCATAATTTTTAAATCAAAATGAGGGAATGCCACATGGTATAGTTAACCCAAGGCAAAGAATTGTGTTATAACTTCTTCCAATGTTGTAGCCAAGTCACTGAATCTCTAGAACAGGTCTCAACAACAAGGTACATTCAACTTTGTTGGACTGCCACTTTCACTGTCTCTGCTAAGCATGGTGGTTGTTTTCTAGGCAATTACGAAAGTTATATTTAAACCATCAGAAGGCAACAAGATAAAAAAAAACTGCATGAGGGGAAGGAGAGCTCCAAGGAGAGAGCTCTCAGCTATTTCTTTATTCTCCCAAATATAGTGCCCAAACAAATGCAAGAAAGTGTTTCCCATCACCTTATACAATAGTGTACATATCTTTTATGTATAAAACTAAAGGTTTTCTCTGCCAGTTGTGTCTGACTCTAGGGATTGGTGCTCATCTCTTTCTTAGCAGAAAGTGCCAGCATAGTCTGAAGATGTTTCTATGGTCATGTGATCAGCATGACTATATGCGGAGGTGCACAGAACGCTGTGACCTTCCCATTGAAGTTGTACTTATTTACCTACTCTCATTTACACGCTTTTGAACTGCTAAATCATAAGGCAAACAAGGAGATTTGCTTTGAGATAAAGGTGTACTGGACTTGCAGCCATATCATAGTATGATAGGATGCAGGTAATTCACTGCTGAATGGTGTATTTTAAAAATGAAACTTTGCTTTTGGTATTTTAAATAGTTGATTTCCATGGATCTGAATAAGTATTTTATACTAAGGGCAATTTGACCCTATACTCTATATTGTATATCTCCTGTGCTCTCCCTGAAGTGGACTTAATAAATTCCAGACTGAATTTATTGATCTGGCAATCGGCAGAGCTGATGTTAAGTCTAAACTACAGCAGCCACAGGCCTTGAGTGATAGATGTCTACATGTCCTTTCCACCCCTGCTAGAGAAAGATAGACAACTTCTGAAAATAGAAGAATTTTACTTTTATAGCAATGATAATTATGCTTAGTTGTAGTTCTTGTTTCTATCAAATCAAATGAGATGTATTGATTTGAAAGTGATAGTAATTGATTTGAAAAAGAACAAACAAACTCATGTTTTAGTCAGAAAAGAGAGGATATTGTTGGCAAACCCCAACAATCTGGGGATACCATTGATCCTATAACTCTATGCACCAATGGCACCAATGGCATGAAAATGGAAAATTCTTGATGGATAGAGTATGACAGCTGTCCTGCTCCAGGTCATAATGTGTGCATGCACATACACATAAGCACAATCACAACCACACATAGGAATATTTTGCAGAAAGCTTTATTCAGGATTAAACAAATACAGGCAGTGGCACAGAGGGCACATGTGCAGGCTACTGCTACCCAGTTAACAAAAAGTCCTAAATCCCTGGGGAGCTCACCCACAACAAATTTCAAGTGGTCAAAGTCTATAGAAATGGGCAGAAGAGTAGCCAGATCACAGTTCAGAGGTTCAGATGACAAGGGTGGACTGATAGCTAACGTAGGATCGGAGAGGCAGAGTTTTAGGATGCTAGAGGAACACAGTTTCAAATGCAGAGTCCAGACTTTCAGTTTTCCAATGAGAAGAACCAAGCTAGTGATGGCTTTTAAGAAAATCCTGAGCCAGTCAAGCCAATCAAAACCTGGAATGCCCTTTCCAAGTAAGAAGACAAACAGAACACCACTGTTCTGCTCATGGATTGGATTGATGCTCCATATTTTGTTCCTCATCCTCTGACTGAAGGCAGTCTTGATGACTGCTGACAAAAATTAGCCTCTAGTGTTAAGGGCCCACAATTACTTCAGACATGTCCATTTGACACATGTCCATCAGAACAGATTCCTTGACATTGGAATCTTCTGAATCACAGCTGGTCATGCCACTGACCCATATTAAACATACAATATCGACATCTGAAAATTGGAATATTGATCCGTAAAGCTGCCAACTTATAAATTGTGATTTATCTGAAATATTATTGATGGAACAAGTAAAATACATTAAATCTTACTGGCCTCATGATTTAAAACACAGTGGTATAATAATTTAAATGAAAAGAAAAGAAGAAACTCTGTGGAAAGCAACATCAGTATTGGTGGACCTTGTAATATTCCTGCCAATCTAGATACTGATGCTGGACTTTCTTATTTCTGCCCTAATCATCTACCATCTTCCTGGATAATTTCAGACTTTGGATTTTTATGCTGAGATTTAATCCCAAAGACTAGTCTTGCCTGAGGTATAATTGGCCTTCACCGTGTCTCTGTTCCAAAAACCCCTGAGGATATGATTTTGTCAATGGGCCTGGCGACCATGAATTGAGATGGAGATAATGGCGTTGTTGCTGCCGTGGAGTGGGCGATGGGTGGGGCTATTATGTTATGGATTTTTAATGTTGTAAGCTGCCTTTGTGTGAGCCATATAAAATTGTTTAATAAACAAATAAAATCCTAGCAGTAGTATTAACTATCAGCACCAGTTTGAATTGAAATACGTAGTACCAGCAACCAATCCAGAGGTTATGTATTCCAATCTACTTTTAATTAAAATAAAGGCTAAAAATTCTAAACTATAAGTACAGAACTATAACATTCCTTGATATAGCAGTACCTTGATAATAATTCTCAGAGGACTGGCAGGCAATAAATTCCTATATTGCAGCATTAGGTATTTTTTATTTCCCCCCCCCACCTCTTTCATCTCTTTATTACTATTCTAGTCACTCCACTCCAGAAGGGAAGGCGGAGCTCCTGTTCCATTTTCTCTGGCTCTGTCCTTTTCTATCAATAAACTCATCACAGCAGTCATCTTACATACAGATAGTAAGAAAATCCAGCTGCTTTAAACAAGATTCAGTTTCATCCTGGAGTTTCAACAGGATTTTCTCATTAGAACATGCAGCTTTGTTGATTATGATAGGATGGCTGAAGATTTACATCTACAGCTAGCGATCAAGCTCTCAGGATACCATCTGAGTTCAAAGCATATAATGTATTTCCTACAAATGGACAGGTTCTAGTGTTCCCTTTCTATCACATTACTTAATATAAATGTATTTTATTGAAACATCTATTTTCTCTCAAAGCTTGGATTCTATTTGCTAACTCTCAGACCTGACAATTATTATGGTGCAGAGAACAGCTCCTTTCTAATTCTCAACTAATGTCATATTGTAGGAGAGATTTGACTTTAAAAAAAGCTAAGCAAACAGCTCAATTAATTTTGAGCCAGCAAGCTGAATCTGAATGCATAAATCAAATTGCTGCAGCAGCAAGAATATTCCTTATTACTAAAGAGTTATAAAATTTAATTGCCAACACTCCGTTCTCTTCTCCTCATGTCACTTTTCAAAAATCATATTAGAGTTCCTGTTTGGCTAGAAAAAGAGCATTTCTGAGTAAGATTTCTCTCTTTTAAGTTGAGCATGCCAACTCAAAATAATCAGTCATGTTTGTTATTCTTGTATGTTAGGTAAAAATAATTCTTCAACTTTGGAGCTTGGTAATTAGCTATCCTCTTCCTTCTTCTTGAACCATCCCAAATTTAAGAGCTAGTATAATGTAATAGGCAGTCCAGGTTGTGCAAAAAAGATAGGTGCTCAGATATTAAATTAAAGAAAATGTGTTTAGAATAGAAATAATCTTGTTGTGTAAGGTCTAATTTTCCAAACAGTGAGAACTCCTAAAGTTTTAGTGTCTTTGGCATGAGGTCTTGAAGTTACAAACAATTTCCTTCATATAAAAGTTATTTACCCATATATATCACAGATGGGGATTCACAGTTTCAACACTCCAACATATTTTTAATGTTTTTAAAATTTTGGGGGAGATGGGGAAAGGAGGGGTGTTATCAGTCTTATATTTTCTATATTGCATCTTAACTTGAATTCTTCCAAATGTGGCTTTTATCCTATTATGCTTTATGTCACTCACAAAATCCATAGAGATATGGATAATAATTGTGCTTTAGAAATTTGCACAGGACCCTTTCCAACCCTTTTCTTTTTTCCTTTCTACATAAAAATCTATTAAGCCAGAAAAGACAACACAATTATATAAAACATTTTGATGGATAGTGCTAGGAGCCATCTGTCTTGAAGCATCTTCTTCCTGTTTGTACCAGTAGTGCAAGAGAGAGACTTGCATTACTGCAATCCACAGCTTTGTGACATTTAATACGTTATTGAAAAACTATGCTACTTTCATTATCATGTATCCTTCCATGTATAGTCATCTTTGTTTACAGTAATCATTATATTTCTTTTTTATTATATATTTCTATTTTCTATACTAAAGCAATAAAACTGTTACATGAAAATAAGAAACACCCCCCCCCCACTTTCTTGTCAACCAAAAGACAAGGTTCTTTATGCTGGTTTTTGGCAAATCCAAGATTTGAATTAGCTACATCTCAAGCAAAGTGCACTTACAGAAAACATATTCAAATCAACTTTAGAACCTAAAACATTGACAGGTTCATTCATCAAACTAACTGCTGATTATTTATTTTATTACTTTTTTACATTAAGATTACATTCCATTTTAAGATATACAAAACATCAAAAAACAGAATGCAGGTTTTAATTTGCAGTTTTAATCCTCTGAATAATATTTTTAAAAAGCTAATTGGTCTATATACTAAAGATAATTAGTCGCCTGTGTGCTTATATATTTTCTATTCCCTCCTCCTGACTTTGCTAACCTCACCAAAAAATATCCTGGCAATACAAAATTGCTAGCAATTCTGCACCATAGAAGTTTTAGAATACATGCGGCATCATTCTATCTGTTCTTTTTCTTCCTCAGAATCCCTGCTCTCTTATGAACTCAGTTCCAATATTCCAATATTTAATAACCCAGTGAAGTTTTCCTGCATTGATGCTAAACTCAGCAACCTGTTAAAGAGAAGAGAAAAACATTACCCTTACCTTCTGTCAAGTTCTTCCTATTTATCTAATCAAGCACACATAAAACTATTTTTATCTGCATACAACAATAGAAAATAGTATGGTATTTGTGAATTATTATTTTTTTAAAAAACATTCTGGATTACTAGCTACAAACTTCCATTAGTTAATCCAAACATTAGACTAAAACACAGTTAATCTTCCTTAATCACAGCTCATTGTGATGTTAGAACTGACCATTACTGCCAAGGCTATTGCCAGTTGATAAACTACAGCTGCGCAGTGCTTCTGAAATATAGACATGCAATGTTAGAACCTCATGGGAAAAGGCAGAGGAACTGTTATGCCCAAAAACTACCACACCATAAAGTGGGATCCATTGGGTATGGATTATAGCAGCGGTTGCCAACCTTTTTGGCACTAGGGACTGGATGGGGAGGGAGGGGAGGGGAAGAAGAATGTGCAACCTAAATCCTTCACACTCTGCTCATCTCCAGCTCATCTCCAGCTATGCAGCCTGGTTTCTAGCAGGCCAAAGAGTGATACTGGTCTGTGACCCAGGAGTTGGGACCCCCGGATTATAGTTCTCATCATCTCAACCAACTTTCCATCTTTGGAAATGATAATTTAAAGGTCCTTTAGATGAGAGTAACTGGGAAAGATGGGACAAGTAATTTAATTTCTCTTCAAACTTGAACAGGAGAGACATGAGGGAAGAAGGAACAAATCAATGCAGAATTCTCATTAAAGGTACAAATGATCAGCTTCAAGTATTCTACTTATACATTATGTGAAGAAGTAACTTTCTAGACAAAGCTCTTAAATTGCAAAAGGTAGAAGGAAAGAGAAGAGAACAAGAAGATCAGCAGCAAGGTGGATGGACTCAAATACAGTGGGGATAGATTATTGGAAGACCTGAAGGACTAGGTTAGGAACAGACTGACATGGAGAAAATTGATTTATGTTATTAAGAGTTTACATTGAGTTGAGGTTGATCAATCAATCAACATATATCCAGCTGTATATTTCCTACAGTTTTTAAATAATGATTTGTGATTCTTTATGACTATTTGTAAATAAATAATTAACAAGGTAGTAGTTCATTAAATGTGAATTAATGTTAGCATAGGACTAGGGAAACCTTGGTTTAAGACCTCCTTCTGATATGGAAGCTCACTGAGAACTTCGGACCATTAGCTATATCTCAGTTTAATTTATCTCATAAGGTTATTGTTATGGGGAAAATGAAATTGTTGTTTGTATATAACCTGTCTATGTGATGTACAAATATAACAAAAATAAAATTAATATGGTCTTTGTCCAAATAGTGTCACAATCCTCCTTTTGGAATGATCTTCCCAGAAATACCTCTTTGGGACTTTCAGGTTCTTTAAGCATCAGTCAAAATTAAGTGTTCAACTTAATTTTTGTTCTGCTAATAATTTTCATCTTTTAAGAGCTTACTGCATTCTCAACTTTTCTGTTTTATGATTGGCAGGTTTCCTTGTATCTGCATGTTAACTCTTCTGTGTAATGCAAATTGCCAAAGGATTTTTTTTTTCTGAAGGATGCTATATAGACCTTTATAGATCTATAGATCCATGGGATATAATACAAAAACATGTGAATGAACATAATGAACATAAATTTCAAAACAAGCTTCCCACGTTAACATTTTGCAGTATTGTAGATATACTCTCAAAATGCCTGGAGAAAATAAGTTACTCTTTTATGTCTGCAGATCTCTTTTGTTGAACAAAACAGATCTTCTCAGAGATCTGCAAAGGTCACTTTTTATTTCTGATGCATTACCATTAAAGGCTGACTGTTATGGATATACATGGCTGGCTGGCACAGAGATGCCCTTTGTATCCAGGATCATGCAGCTGTAATCAGCTGCTAGTTTGGGCTGAAAGCAAAAATAACATCCCCTTGCATGCAGCTGTAAAATGATGGGAAAAAGAAGATTAAAACAGCAATAAAAAGTGGACAGAAAAAAACTATGTTTAACTAATTTCTGAGATTATGATGTTGGACATATGCTAATAACAGGCTGTATGTATTATATTTAAAAATATATAATATCATATATCAGGTAGAAATTGAATCAGCAATAGCCTGAATAAATGATGAACGAATTTTAAGAACAATAAATTGAGTAGCAGTGATAGTGTATGTATTACATCAAGCCCATTTTAGTAGCCTTTTATGCTTGGAACGTTGTACCAATTAAGACACATCAGGTTTCACTAATCATGTGGAACTTAGGAACTCCATTAGTTTTTCTTCCTTAAATAATACTTTTTCTGGTTTAACCAGGCTTTATATAAAATCTCCTCTATGATTACTGAAAATGGATAAGATTCCTACTATTTTTAGATGGGAAACAAAAGACCAAGTAAATAGACTTGTCACAGTTTAAAAAAAAGGAAGAGGAAACCATCTAAACTGCTCCATAGAGTAATTGTGCCTACCCTCTTTGTAATTCAGCCTCCTCATTTCATGCAGCTTACTCTTGCATTATGCTATGGTTCATTCATCCAATTTATAAAACAAAACACAACTGGCTGAATTTGTAGCTCAAATCACAGTTTAGAAAGCGTAAGTGGTTGTACTCATAGAATAAGCTAAGAGAAAATTAAATTAACCATTTTATTGCTTAGTGTAAAATCAAAGTCATAGTTATGTTTTGTCATGCAGTATCTAACCTAGGGAATTTATTTCCAGAAGATGTGATGAATAGTCATTTATGTATATCTTAAAAACATAATTAGATAAATTAATGAAGAGTAAATTTAACAATTATTTTTAGCAATAATAATTAAGAATTTAACCTCCTTGCTGAAAGGCACTTGTCAGATGACAGCATAACTAGTGGAAAGACTCTCCTGTGCACAAAGGTGGTTTTCAAAAGGCAACTGGACTTTTTTGGTATTTTTTCTTTGAAAATGTTTTGCTTCTCCTCCAAGAAGCTTCTTCAGTTTGATGAAAAGCGAAACTTTTCAAGGAAAAACCAAGAAACTCCAGTTCCCTTTTGAAAAGCATGTGTGTGTGTGTGTGTGTTAAATAAATAAACATCAAAATATGTATTAGTCAAGAATTTGTCAACTGCAAATTCCACTCAGATAAAACCCTTGTTACATCAAAAACAGTTTTGACATGTCTTTTCTTTCAGAATCTTTCATACTCCGTTCTTTCAGAAAACAGTTTCATGGAAAAGACAAACCCCCCATTGTTCACTAGAGGACACCTCTTTCAACTACATTTCTCTTTCTTTAAATTTCCTAGATTTGTAGAGACTTACTAATTTAACATAACTTCTTGGGAGTGTGATTCCCATGAGATCATCTTGCAGTACTATACTGGCTGCATATCTTTTACCTTCCAGAAATGAAGAAAACTAGGTCAGTAGAGAGAGAAGGAGGGGGTAATCTGAAAGGAACATAGTATTGGAATTGTAAAGGGAAAAAAATCAGTATGATAGATCTGGTATTTGCCAATGCTGAAAATCTAAAAAAGGTTGATTTAGGGCATACTTGCTCCAAGCTTATTTCTACTTAATGTTAAGTGTGTGCTAACTTGAATTTTATGGCTGTAGTTCTAAAGATCATTATTGAACAGATATAAGTGTTTGCATTCAGACAGCCTAAGCTATTTTGCAAAATCTTGGTACCTTTAGGAGCCATGAAAAGGGGATGAGGTCCATTATGTGGCTCCTGGGCTTTCTATTGCTAACTTCTGATTTAGAAATTAGGTATAAGGATTAAATAAGGAGCTAGGACATTCAGTCACTACCTAATTTAGCAGGATCTCTTTAATTATGTACTGAAAGCATTGTACATACATACAGACCGGTAGGTACAATAAATAAATAAATAAATAAATACATACAGATAGTAGCTGTTTTCAAAATTAAACAACTCAGTACCCCATTTGGAGTATGATTGGAAAACAAAAACAATCAGAATTCTATAGTTGTTTACATATTATATAGTAAGCTGTGGTTTGCTTAGCTGTAGTTTACTAAATAAGTCATAATAGGCTTGGTTTGTATGGTGACGAGGCTGACACATCCTATCAAAACGTAAGAGAGCAAACTACATTGGTTTTATATGTTGCTTGAATGTAGCCTATTTTTACGTATTTTCACAATACTATCCTTTATTATAAAAGGAGAAGAAGTTGGGATAATTTGAAGAACCAAAAGTTATTTTCTTTCTGGAGTTGGCATTTTGGGTCATTGTTCTCTTATTTTACTGAAAATATAGCAGCTGTCTTTATTTTGGGTACCACAAAAAAGTTGTGGGAAGCCTTGTTCCTATCTTCTGTCTCCTACTCTGTCCAGCATTTGCCTGAGTACAGGGTGATATATACATGGAAGCAGAGGTAAGAAGAGCATGAGAAAAATGTCAGAATGGCTGGTTGCCACAGCAACAGCATACATGTATGTGTGAATCTTTCTTCATCCCACAATGTGGCTTCTATCTCATGTTTGATTCCAATATTTTAGTTCTTCGAGCCAAATCTATTCCCTTGATTTTGGAAAGCAAAGACTATTTTTTGGTCAACCTACGTTGACTAGTTTGAGGTACAGTAGTTTAGTAGGGATATTTTTTGTTTTTCCTCATTCCTTTATACATTTTAATTCTTTCTACATTTTAAGTTCTTTTTTTCATGACACTTTCATGTAGGATATGGTGACCATACTTTCTTGGAAAAAATAAAGGACAAACCTGACAAAGGGGAAAATCTGGAAAAAATTCTTGAAGATAAAAAAATAATAATTGTGGCTTCCGGTTTGTGTACGCAGCGCTGGCAGACATGCGGGAAGGACGCTCTCCCCGCCATCCAGTCTTTCTTCCTTGGAGGACCCTGAAAAGGGTCGAAAGTCGCCCTGGAGGGGTGACCATTGTGAGGAGGCCTTCCCTGTGATCGTGGAAGGGCAGCAGCCCTCCGTTTGATCTGGAGCAACTCCTCTGGCCCAAAGAAGAAGAGATCGGCCATTAACATGGTCGATCATTAAGCTGTTCCCTGCCGAAAGCCAAAATCACCATCAAGCACAGCAAAGCAATCTGGAGGATTTGGGTGAGACCTTACCTTTCTTATTTCCTTAATTATTTTCCTGTGGGAGTCTTTTGAAAATCTCCTCCCCCTCTCTTGAAAGATAGGCGACTGCTTACTTGGGGAACCAAAGTAAGCCTCAAAAGAAATCAAATGAGTAAGCTAAATAATTAAGCAATCTTATTTGTACTTCTGGAATTTTTGGGCCACTAAAAAGTTCTTATTTTTTTGGGCACCTACTATTTACTACTTAAGCTGTGAAAGAAGGGGAAAAGAAAAAAATGGATTAATTGGATAAAAGCTTTATATTAGTCTGGAAAAAGTTTTTACATGCTTTTGAGGACATCTTGTGGCGAAACCTGGTATAGCAAGTAAAGCTTTTTTTTATTGTGAGATCTGGCTGTAACTCAGATTTGTCCTTGACATTATTTTTAAAGCTAAGAATTGGGAACACCTGGCACCAAAAACAACTTTTAGGAATAGTGGAGGTGGACATTTATTGACTCTTATCAAAATAGCCTCCACTAAAGACCTATCTGTAAACATCAAAGAAATGGAGGAATATATTCCACCACTTGACTATATACTTATACTTGAAACAGTCCTGGCAATGACTGAACAAATGAAAGCCAGACTGAAAGACAAATGTGACAGCATAAACTCACCAAATGAGACTCTGACTTCAACTGATGAATTGACAATCCAAAAACTAACAGAAGAGGAGGAAATCAACAACAAAATAGGGGACTCTAAAGAACAACAAGTACAATCTACTGAGAGCCTTGATGCCCAAACTTCAATTTCAACTATAAAACCTACAGTTCAACAAACAACAGAAGAAACAATACTAAGATGGAGGATGCCAAAGGCCTTCAAACACAGTACATTAAGAATTTAACCAACCAACAATAAATATAACACCGGACATGACCTCTTACCTAAGCCAGAAGGGATTGGAAGAAAAAGAAGACCAGACTGTATGTTCTCCAAGACACAAGCCTTTTTGATACATTTGTGTCCTTCATGCTATTAAGGACAAGAAACTTTAGAGTTTATAAACCACTGCTTATGGTTTAACCTATTGTGTGAGCCCAGGCAACTATGACTTATTCAATAAGCCAGAGCAAAATCATGACTAACACAATGTGTAAAACCCAGACAGTTTGTGATGTTAAGTGGGATACATTCCTTCTGATTTCTCATAGACTGGGTTCCATTTCTTCCCTTAATTTCATACATTTTGGATTGATTTAGCCCTCACAGTTACTGCATTTCCATACATTTCTCTCTCATGGGATTAAGGAGGGATTCTACTCTGATACAAATTAATCTCATTGTCCCTTCTTCAATAGCCTTTATGATACACTTGGGTGAGGGATTGTTTTCTTTCCTATTTATAACCATATTGTTCATCTCTAGTCCATGCTTAATATATCTAATGGGACTTTTCCAAACAGACAAACAAAAAGGAAACATTGGAGAAAAGAGATGAATCCTAACTCCTCTCTGGGGTTCTTTCAAACAAAATCCTCTGTTGCTCTACAGAAAAGATGCTTTTTATATTTATAGAAGACATTTGTCAAAATATTCAATTAATTCAATGTACTGGCCCTGGATTTTAAAAAAATGGCTTGTTAAGAAGTATGAACTGCTGGAAAATCCAGTAAGTACTGAGGAGAAGCAGTGGAGGGTGAAGTATAGCGATGGTGGCTTGACTTATGCTTATTTCCTCTTGAAAGATAAAGCACCTGAACAGGAACATACTTCTCTCCTTTGGCAGTCAAGCATATCAACATGGAATAAACAGAATTCATTGTGGGAGAAGAAGCATGAGTTATCCTTCTGCATAATAGCACAAGTGAAAAAAGAATAAATGAGTAAAGTCAGCTAAATCTGAGCCACTAGAAGGCCAGCAGTAAATACTATAGTTTTGCACCCAGCTTATTGAAATTCGCTTTTGTTATAAAGATAAGGGTATATTTCCAGGATATATATTTCTTGCAACCATGGCAACTGTGGCTATTTGGAAACTTTACACTAGATGTTACTAGTATAAGTAGGTTTCTCTTTTCAGGACGTAAATGACCACAGTTGCCATGGTTGCAAGAAAACTGGATTAGCTATGTCCAAAACATATCATGGAAATATATCTTCATCTTTAAAGTAGAAGTGAATTTCAATAAGTTGGTTTTCTGTAACTAAGGAAGCTGGCTTCCAAGTGCCTCACACTGATCATTGCCAGAACCAATTCCAGTTTTCACTTCACAAGTACATATACACACAGCCTCAGGGAGAGCTGAGTCACTATTTTTTTAAAAAAACTCTTGAGCCTAAAGCAAGCAACTAAATTCAGCTTGTACCTCAGCTTATTCCCATGCATAAGAATAAACAAGCAGCTCAGCTGCATAAAAGACAATTATGGTCACATCCTTTAGAACAGGGGTGTCAAATTGCCAGCCTGCAGGCCGGATGTGTCAGGCAAAAGCTGCACCCAGCAATGGCAAAACAGTCCCAATACATTGCACGATGTCACGTGACGTTGCAGGTTTGACATGTCTGCTTTAGATGCTGACACTTCTTGTTAAGCCATAATGTGGTCTGATTGTTTTTGGTTGAATGCATTATATTAATTGCCTCCTAATCATTATATAGTTCATTGTACAGTCATCCAGATGTTCAGACTGGATTTCATATTTTTGTCCATCTATCAAGTCATTCCCAAGGACCTGGGATAGGCAGATGTGGATATTTGATGGTGTAAGAGATACTGTGGCAGGATGTAAGCTATTCTGAGTAAAGCTGCCTTTTGCAATTGATTGATGGTGAATTTGTCAGTGCCGATGGTGTTCAAGTGGTGCTTCAATTCACTATTCACACTACCTTTGCTTATTTACTCACATCCCACCTTTATTATTTTTTACAAATAATTCATGGTGATGAATGCATCCAACACACCTTCCCCCTCCTATTTTCCCCACAACAACCCTGTGAGATGGGTTGAGTTGAGAGAAAGTGAATTGCCCAAGGTCACCCAGCTGACTTTCATGGCCAAAATGGAACTAAAACTCACAGACTCCTGTTTTCTAGCCTGGTGCCTTTAATACTAGAACAAACTAGGAAACAGTGACTATAATCAGTCAGTATTATTTATTCATTAAGATATAACTAGGCAAACTATGGCTTATCACATTGTGGAAACAGACCAGATTACTATACATTTCATATCTATTTAGAAAACATTTTGCAAGGGTTCACACCTCCTTCTAAATCATACACCATGGCTGCTGATCAGAGTAGCTAGGTTGCAATAAGTCATAAAGTGGCTTGTTTGTTTTTGGACTAATGCAATATATGAACTCAAGATACTGATTTGTAAACAATGATATATAGCTTAGCAGAGTGTGGGAACTCTGCACTCCTGGTGGTTTTAAATTAACCATAGTTAAAATGGTTGATGCAATAAACAAAATATAATGGTGTGTCCTCCAGCTCTCCATAACTTCAGAATATGATCTTATACAAAAGAAGGATGGTTTACTGCTTTAATCCAGACAAAGATCCAGGTAATTGTAGTGGGCTCCATTTGACTAGGGGAAAAAACCTAGTAAATCTTCAATGGCTATTTTGTTAACAAACAGGGAAGGATACTTGATAATAACTATGCCCTTGCAAATTGAAACCAATGGGATACAACTAGTGGATCAAATTTCAGCCCTCTCAAAAGCCTCTCCTTCTATCTGCTTTGCAGACCTGAGACACTCTCAGAAATTAATGTTCAGGAGACTGCAGAAAGGAAGAGAAAGGGAGAAAATGCATTTACAAATGTAGAAACCATTCATGTAAATGGTCTGTTGAAGAGGGTTTGGGTATAATGAAAATGTGGTAAATGAAGGAGAGTATTGGGCTCTGCTCTTTTTACCTGCTATTATAATGATAATGTATACAACATCCAGAGTGTAATTTATTCCCATACCAACCCTGTGAAATAGGTCAGGCTGCAGAGAGGAAGAAAGAGGTTGCACATGCATCCATGGGAGACACTTATTTGCCCACAGGTTTAAGCTTAAACTTGAATTCAGCTGTTAGGATTCCCCATCAAAATGCAATATTCTCTCTCTAGTGGTCTATCCAAAAGCATAACAATGAAAAAAAAATAATATGAAACAACCTTTTTGATGGAGAGCTCTAAACCTTGCTGGAAAAAAACACTTTACTTTCTATCTATTGTAATCCCAATATACTGTATATTTCAACAATGTTTATGGATTCCCACCAAAAGTATTATTTCATATTCTTTTTGAACATCTCTTTCCAACTGTCCTGCTTTTTTTTGTTATCCTTTCATAATGATCAAGGTGGCGATTAATGTAGATGTAACATATTTCAGTCTACATATACTTTGTCTTAGCCAGAAAACTGGGAAACAAAATAATTGCTTGAAGGAATATGCAGATGCACAGGAGATTTCCACTGCTATTGGTACCTAACTGATGGAAGAACAACACACATGCACACAAAAAACCTCTCCTTCTGCTTCTAGGACCTCTAGAAACTGAGCTTTCTTCAATGGCTAAAAATAATTTGTCAAGGTTCTGTCCCTCTTAGTCTGATGATTGCCAAGCACTTTACAAACCATTAATGAGGCTGTTTGACTCCCTCGTGAGAAGGGTAATTATTCTCCATCTTGAAGCTGGAGGCAAAGGAAGGGGGAGAGAAAGTGATTGCTCTAAAGGGCAAAGGATATAAATGTGAATCCAGGACTTCTATACTGAACTAATATTTTCAATTCGTTCTATTTTATTTTTTAAAAAATAATTATTTCCCATCGGAACATAAGGCTATTGTCAGAATCAAATCTGATTGACAAAAATTACTCAGATTATCACCTAGATTTCAGTTCATTTCCCCCCCTCTTTTAGCAGGCTTTCATCAAATAAAAGGCCCCATATAACCGTTCCTTCCCCCACCCCATCTCCCAGAGTTCATTCTTGTAAAAACTCAGCAGTGGTTCCTGCTTCATTTGAAAGGGAAGCAAATAAAGGCCATAATGTCAGTTCCAAATGGACTTAATATAGTTTTAAAAAACAAAGAGCCTAAATGCAAACCCCATCTAAGCTGTTTTATCCTTTACCTGAAAATCTCAAATTAAGGAAATTCTTTAAATGAGTTTCTGCACCATCAACCTGTTCTTCTGGTTTGGAAGATTTTTCCCCCCAATATTAATAATAATTTAGCTTCTTACAATTTTTTTAAGTCAAAAGATTTTTCTTTGCCTTATTCCCAGTGGACAGGAAAAATAAATCATTCCTACCCTATCTTTGCAGTACTCTTTGAAACATTTGAATATTCCGTCACTACATTTCCCTTCAGAATAATTGTTTCTCCATAGGATAAATTTACCTAAGTTCCCCAAACTGATGCGGCATAGAGCAGATCACACTGTCAACACTAGCTAGGCTAGTGGTTCTTAAAAAAAGATTAATACTCAGCTGAGGCCAGAATGTTTCCTTTTAGGATTGATGGATAAACAGCCAGCCATGAAAGAGTATTTCAATATATGATTAGTGGGGCAAGATTATTGTAAACACAGAGATGGAAAAATGTTAAGGAACCAAGGATGAAAATTAGGAATCATAGTAAGTCAAATTAAAATGGGGTCTGAGAAACTGAATCTTAAATTTATGAACCGTAACTTCTTTCATATATTTCATAGGAACTCATCACTCTTAGTGCTGAACAGATTTAGAATTAAAGTAGTATTAAATATTTTAATTAAAATCTGAAACCACTTATAAATACTTGTCCTTAGTATCAATAAGATAAGATAACCTTTATTGTCATTTTTTTTACTGTGGGCACAATAGCACACATCAAAAATGAAATTTAGTTGCCTGCTCTCAAAGTGAAACACATACATGACACACACCTAACCATACTTTATACACGTATGTATAGACCTACACCCCTACATATACATAACAAATAAATATTAAAAATAAATATTAAATGGACACATCTTGAACATATAACGGAAGGAGGAAGCTTGAGAGTTCTCAAGGTTAATGCTGTATGGAATGAAACTATGACTGAATCTGGATGTTCTGCTATGGATACCACGAAGTCTCTTCCTAGAAGGTAACAAGGAAAACAGGTTGTGAAGAGGATATGTAGTGTCCGAGATAATCTTACAGACCCTGCTCAAGCAATGCTTCTGAACTATGTCCTGGGTAGAACTGCCAATGATCTTTTCGGCCATCCTCACCACTCTCCTCACCGCCTTCCTGTCTGAAGCAGTGATGAATCCAAACCAGACTGTGATGCTGTACGACAGGATGCTCTCGATTGTCCCCCTGTAGAAAGTGGTCAGGACAGGGGAAGGAAGAAGTGCTTTTCTTATGCGATGCAGAAAATGCAGGCGCTGTTGTACTCGCTTCACCAGCTTCTCACTGTTGAGCAACCACACCAGCCTAGTCATTAGCTGCACACCCAGGAATTTGATGCTGGTAACCCTCTCCACAAGTGAATCATTAATGCACAGAGAAGTGTGGCTGTGCCTGCCTTTCCTGAAATCGACAATCATCTCTTTGGTTTTTCCGATATTTAAAACTAGACTGTTTTCCTTACACCAGTTCACCAACCCCTCATCCTCCTTGTGGTAAGCTTCCACCTTGTCATCATGAATAAGGCCCACTACTGTTGTATCATCTGCGAACTTCACAATATGGTTGGTGGTAAACCTAGCACAACAGTCATGGGTCAACAGGGTGAACAGCAGCCGACTTAGGACGTAGCCCTGAGGAGAACCTGTGCTCAAGAAAATGGTATTAGAGGTATTTGTTCCAACTCTCACATATTGGGGCCTGTTGGTAAGAAAATCAAGCATCCAGTTGCACAAAGGAGTGTTTAATAGACTTAAGCCAATAATATAATGAGATAGAGGTATTTCAGGGTTAATGGGCTGTATGTCTAGTAAGATGTTATGCTGCCTGTTACAGAGCAGAGATGCATTTCTCCCTAAGTTATAGTAAGTAGGGAACATTTTTTTCCAGAAGTTTTGGTTTATTATTATTTATTTAAAACATTTTTATATAGCTCCTCATTAAAAAAACTCAGTTAAATAAAATGCAGTCATTTCAAACTGTGAGTTAAACAATTGGTAGAAATAATACTCTACATTAAAATATTATATAAAACATACCAAATAAAAGCAGCAATAAAAATTTAAAATATAATGGAATAATAACAAAAATAAACACTTTAAAAACATCATAGTAATATTAACATATTAATAAAAGATTTGGAAGAAAAAAATGTCCTTTTCTGGAATCAGAAAGATAATAATGATACCAAGTATATTTCTGAGAGCATTCCAAAATTTGGAGGCTACCACTAAAAATCTTTCTTCTGATAGCCATTCACCATATTTTAACCTAAGGGGTACTTGCTGCAAGGCCTCTGATGTTTATCTTAAGAACCTTAGATTATTTGCTATATGTGTGTGAAAGCAGGTTAAATGGCAATGCAATATAAGTCCTATCCCTTTTATATATGTACATGCAGGCATAAAAAAAGGAAAAGGGGTTGACTGTGAAGTTGAATCTTCCATCTTGCCTATTCGACTTCACATGAAGTCTTGACTGTCTACATCCACAGCAGTAACAGTTACCAGGAAATGGATTGCCATTGCCTATCTCAGGCCCAATAGGGCCATACCTGGTCTATCAGCTTGTCCTGGTAGAAATTACTTCATGTCAAGGAGATTACTTGTGCCTCTGACTAACATAAAAATGAATCCAAGAGCTCTCACAAGCCACATACACAAACCTTCAGGGCAGTGCAACTCCATTCACCTGCAAAGATTAATTATCCAACACCACTATCTATTGAGCTTGGGTTTCCTTGTCATCATCCAGTGCATTAAAACAGCCAGGCACTACTTCAGCAATTGTACAGAACCCCTAGATCCAACGAAAAGAAGAGATAAAGCAGGATTATCTTCCTCCTCCTCCTGCTGATATATTACTCTAAATCTCTAAATGATAAGCAGTTTCATGTAGATGTTAAACAGTATGCAGGATAAAATAAAGCTTTGCAATATGGCACCATAAATGTCCAGGGACTAAGCAGAAATCCCAAGTACATTCTTATGGACATGCTCAGACATTAGAGAATTACTTTAAGGCAAAGAGAAAGGGAGGAGTTTGCATCATTTTATTGCTTGTGGCGTCTACCTTTACCTTGCTCTTTCCAAAATTATAGCTGTCTTAGCACCAGGGAGGAATTTTTTTCAACATGATTATTTAGAGTAGGTAATTCATCATAGATTTTTTTTTGGAGGTGGCAGGAAGCAATGTTTTAATTATAATACCGATTATTTACCTATGTCTATCTGTGTTATTGTTTCATGGATGCTATATTTAATTTTGGAAATGTTACCTGCTCAAAGAATAGGGCAAAAAGAATCCACATAAATTTATGCCCTTAACTTTTGTATGTTGTGTGTGTGTTTTGTATGTTCTCTCCCCCTAGCTATATTTAAGTCAGCTGTTTCATTTAAGCACTGCACAAGTTTGTGATCTATTACTTTTATTTGCATTTTGAAAAGTTTCTAATTTTGAATGATGAATTCTCAGCTCTTTAAAAATGTAAATAATAGAAATCACCACAAAGCTTCTCCATTCATACAAATGTTCATAGCTGTAAAATGAGTGCTTCCACAGAAACATCCTCATGATTATCTCTCTCTTGCATCTGTAAATCCTTGTTGGGAATTTTAGACACTGCTTAATAAGTTATAATCTCTATAGTGTAATCTTTATAAGGACAGAACCTTTAATGAAGGTATGGCAGAGAACACAAAGCCCATTTATTTATTTATTATATTATTGTTTACAACAATAAGAATAAGGAACAGAGCTGTCCCTCCTGTATTTAATTTATTCTTCCCTCTTTTCAGTATCTGGATCAAATTTGTCTAAGTCTGGAGGTAACTTCTTTTTTCTCCCAGACATTTTAATTCATTTTCTTTTGCCTAATAGAAGAATAGTGGGCAAAAGATGTAAAATTTAGAGAAAAAAATAGAAAGAGATATTTTCAATGCCAGCTCCATCTGTGTGAGTTTTCCAATACACTTGATCCCAGTGGAAATTAGCTATGGACCAGCTCAATGATTGACTGTTGGTTTCTCAGCATATTCTAGTGGGAAGGGGATAAGCAACAAAGCATTGAACTCTTTTCTTGTGACAGCACATTGTAGCAAATACACAAAGCAGCTCTTTCAGTCTGATAGCTCTGATTCCCAACATCTGCCAAGAAATGCATTATTTAACAGTTATTAAGGCTTCTGCTGAAGCACAGAGACTAAGCGGTTGGGTCAATTGATCGTATCCCTAAGGGTTGTGGTTGCATATCTGAGACCAATGGAATGAGTGACTTGTTTTACATTCAGGATCAGAGTGGGCCTATCATGGTTAATTATTTGTTTGAGCCATGTTTGTGTAAAAAGGCATGTAAAATTTACATTATTTTAATAGTTGTTCTCAGAAAAGCCTGTTCTGCTGCCAGTGTATTAGACCTAAGAGAAAGACTAGAGCCAACAACCTGGGATCTGGAATATCTCAGGAGCTCCTAGTCTCCATGACAACCATAGCTAGTCCGACTCGTTCTCTGATTCAACCCAATTAAGTGGGTATATGTTAGATCTAGTTTTCATTTGGAGACCAAATATAATTAGTTACTTGTCCTTTATCAAAACTGAGCCACTTCTGATTCAATATGTGGCTAATGTCAAAGCGACCTTTGTGAGAGTAAGGAATCAGTTAACAAGCTCTCTGACAGATGTCTTATGGATCCATTAAGATTACAGTAGGTGCTTGCAGAATTTCCCTGTGATAGCATCAGCAGTTATTCCACAGAAGGTTTGAGCCTTAAGACCTCAGCAGCATGACAGGTTTCTTCTTACCATAGGTCCCAAGAGACTTCTTGGGTTACTATAGGACTCCGGTGTACTTGTGACAAAAACCAAGAAGCTACTATAACTGAGCCGAGATATACCGTATATACTTGAGTATAAGCCGAATTTTTCAGCCCACTTTTTGGGCTGAAAAATTCCACTTCGGCTTATACTCCAGTCAACAAAAAAACTTACCGAGGACTTGTGCGCGGCCGAGGCTTTGGTGCTTCCGGGATCGCCCGCACCTCTCCCAAGCCACCGCCGTCCGAGACCTGCCGAAGTTTGGGGAGGTTTGGGGAGGTGCGCGCGCACCTCCCCAAACTCCGCGCCTTGCCTGCCTGCTTCTTTCCGCAGCGGAAAGAAGCAGGCAGGCAGGGCGCGGAGGAACGGAGACTTGCCGACGTTTGGGGAGGTTTGGGCGCCTCCCCAAACCTCGGCAGGTCTCCGTTCCTCCGCGCAGACCTGCCGACGTTTGGGGAGGTTTGGGCGCCTCCCCAAACCTCCCCAAACCTCGGCAGGTCTCCGTTCCTCCTGCCGACCTTTGGGGAGGTTTGGGCGCCTCCCCAAACCTCGGCAGGTCTCCGTTCCTCCTGCCGACCTTTGGGGAGGTTTGGGCGCCTCCCCAAACCTCGGCAGGTCTCCGTTCCTCCGCGCAGACCTGCCGACGTTTGGGAAGGTTTGGGTGCCTCCCCAAACCTCCCCAGGTCTCCGTTCCTGTTTGGGGAGGTTTGGGCGCCTCCCCAAACCTCCCCAAACCTCGGCAGGTCTCCGTTCTTCCTGCCGACCTTTGGGGAGGTTTGGGCGCCTCCCCAAACCTCCCCAAACCTCGGCAGGTCTCCGTTCCTGTTTGGGGAGGTTTGGGCGCCTCCCCAAACCTCCCCAAACCTCGGCAGGTCTCCGTTCCTCCGCGCAGACCTGCCGACGTTTGGGGAGGTTTGGGCGCCTCCCCAAACCTCGGCAGGTCTCCGTTCCTCCGCGCAGACCTGCCGACCTTTGGGGAGGTTTGGGCGCCTCCCCAAACGTCCCCAAACCTCGGCAGGTCTCCGTTCCTGTTTGGGGAGGTTTGGGCGCCTCCCCAAACCTCCCCAAACCTCGGCAGGTCTCCGTTCCTCCGCGCAGACCTGCCGACCTTTGGGGAGGTTTGGGCGCCTCCCCAAACGTCCCCAAACCTCGGCAGGTCTCCGTTCCTGTTTGGGCAGGTTTGGGCGCCTCCCCAAACCTCCCCAAACCTCGGCAGGTCTCCGTTCCTCCGCGCAGACCTGCCGACCTTTGGGGAGGTTTGGGCGCCTCCCCAAACCTCCCCAAACCTCGGCAGGTCTCCGTTCTTCCTGCCGACCTTTGGGGAGGTTTGGGCGCCTCCCCAAACCTCCCCAAACGTCGGCAGGTCTGCGCGGAGGAACGGAGACCTGCCGAGGTTTGGGGAGGTTTGGGGAGGCGCCCAAACCTCCCCAAACAGGAACGGAGACCTGCCGAGGTTTGGGGAGGTTTGGGGAGGCGCCCAAACCTCCCCAAAGGTCGGCAGGTCTGCGCGGAGGAACGGAGACCTGCCGAGGTTTGGGGAGGTTTGGGGAGGCGCCCAAACCTCCCCAAAGGTCGGCAGGTCTGCGCGGAGGAACGGAGACCTGCCGAGGTTTGGGGAGGTTTGGGGAGGCGCCCAAACCTCCCCAAACAGGAACGGAGACCTGCCGAGGTTTGGGGAGGTTTGGGGAGGCGCCCAAACCTCCCCAAAGGTCGGCAGGTCTGCGCGGAGGAACGGAGACCTGCCGAGGTTTGGGGAGGTTTGGGGAGGCGCCCAAACCTCCCCAAAGGTCGGCAGGTCTGCGCGGAGGAACGGAGACCTGCCGAGGTTTGGGGAGGTTTGGGGAGGCGCCCAAACCTCCCCAAAGGTCGGCAGGAGGAACGGAGACCTGCCGAGGTTTGGGGAGGCGCCCAAACCTCCCCAAAGGTCGGCAGGAGGAACGGAGACCTGCCGAGGTTTGGGGAGGCGCCCAAACCTCCCCAAAGGTCGGCAGGAGGAACGGAGACCTGCCGAGGTTTGGGGAGGTTTGGGGAGGCGCCCAAACCTCCCCAAAGGTCGGCAGGAGGAACGGAGACCTGCCGAGGTTTGGGGAGGTTTGGGGAGGCGCCCAAACCTCCCCAAAGGTCGGCAGGTCTGCGCGGAGGAACGGAGACCTGCAGAGGTTTGGGGAGGTTTGGGGAGGCGCCCAAACCTCCCCAAAGGTCGGCAGGAGGAACGGAGACCTGCCGAGGTTTGGGGAGGTTTGGGGAGGCGCCCAAACCTCCCCAAAGGTCGGCAGGTCTGCGCGGAGGAACGGAGGTTTGGGGAGGTTTGGGGAGGCGCCCAAACCTCCCCAAAGGTCGGCAGGAGGAACGGAGACCTGCCGACGTTTGGGGAGGCGCCCAAACCTCCCCAAAGGTCGGCAGGTCTGCGCGGAGGAACGGAGACCTGCCGAGGTTTGGGGAGGTTTGGGGAGGCGCCCAAACCTCCCCAAAGGTTGGCAGGAGGAACGGAGACCTGCCGACGTTTGGGGAGGTTTGGGGAGGCGCCCAAACCTCCCCAAAGGTCGGCAGGAGGAACGGAGACCTGCCGACGTTTGGGGAGGTTTGGGGAGGCGCCCAAACCTGGCCACACAGGGTATTCCTGTGTATTCAGGCTTGCAAAATGGCGGATCGAGCCTCTGCTGGCGGCAGAGGCTTGCAGAACGGCGGATCGGCTTATACTCGAGTCAATAACTTTTTCCAGTTTTTGGGGGTGAAATTGGGGGTCTCGGCTTATACTCGAGTCGGCTTATACTCAAGTATATACGGTAAGTCTATATTGACATCTTTGCTATAATAGTAAGTGTGGGGGTAAGTGCGCATTTTGTATTAATAGCAACAGCAATAGCACTCAGACTTATACAGTATACTGCTCTATAGTGCTTCATAGCACTCTCTGAATGGTTTACAAAGTCAGCATTTTGCCCCAAACAATCTGGGTCCTCATTTTACCAACCTCAGAAGGATGGAAGGCTAAGCCAACTTTAAGGTGGTCAGGATTAAACTTCTTGATGGTGGGCAGAATTAGTCTGAAATACCCCATTTTAACCACTGTGCCACCATGGCTCTTATAAATTGTTAATGGAATGTCACCCAGAAGCCCTGTTTAAGGTGACCTAGCCACCTTGTGGTTGCCGGTCAGATCAGCAGATTTGCCTTTGGAGAACTACAACATGTCAACAAAGCACTTAGCTGATAAAGTTGCTAACATTCCCACAGAATTGGAAGCCATACAGGTAATCCCCATTTTGTGACTACAATTGGGACCAGCAACTTGGTGGTTAAGCAATGTGGTCACTAAATGAAACTGTGACTGTGCTTACGATCTTACCTGAGCTTTCCTTTGCTTTACAGATCTGAGAACAGGAGATGGCTCCTGAAATGGCTCCATTGTGGTTGATATTTTTACTTTCAATGTAGTTTGCATATTTTAAATTTTTAATATTATTTTCATTTCTAATAATGAGTTTTTCCATTTTTATAATAATTGTTTTAATTTGATGGCTGTATGCTGACCAGAGTTGCTTTTTGTGAGATGGATGGTAATATAAATATGAGAAATACATTCATGTTCGGCATACTATTTGCTTTCAATAGATTTCCTGAGATTCAAGGTGCTGGTCTTTATCCACAGAGTCCTTAGATGGTGTAAGTCCCAGTTAACTCTGGTTTTCTGTCTTTCAAGTTGGCTCTAGAATGTTTGTTGTTTTTATATAGGAAGAAATGCTTTGGTTACCACCAGTTGAGAAGGTGATTGGGCTAAGGGTATGGAAGGGATACATTAAGTCTTAGTCTGTAGTAAAATTGGTCCAGAATCCCAGGACGGAGGGGGGTCGTTCCCAAGGGACAAAAGAACAAGTCAACTTGGAATCTTTGGTATGCAGGAAGAGAGTGGAGTCGGACTCTCCCTAGCCTTTCATAGGGTATATGTAATAGTTAGGCTTAGTGCTTTAGTCTGGCAAGATTCCCGTCTATAGGTGAGTAACAATAGGTGAGCAACAATAAATAAACTACTCTGAAGTAACTCCTCATGTTGTTCCTGATTCTTTGGACTTGACAAGACCTCCAGAACAAGCTTTCCCCCAGAGATCCAAGTGGGAATTTTTTCATCAAGTGTCTTCTGATGAACTTGCAGACAGTGATATCTGTGCTTTGTATGACATTTGATCAGCAGCATGCTACTTAAATTGTAGTGATTTTTTTATTACAGCTATTACCTAGCTTTTAATGTTTTTTTAATGACTTGCTTGTGTGAACTATTTAGAATTCCTATAGTTGTGCTAGTATACAAATAATGGGCATATGAATAAAGTAAAAATTTCTTGTTTTACATTAAATGCATGGTCTTAATTACAATTTTTGTCAGGTAAGTTTCATCATCTAAGGTATTTTTGGCATGGTTGCTATATGAAAAAAAAGCTATATATAAATCAATAGAATTATAAAACAGGCACGATTTTCCCCACTTATAGTTACCAAATTTCCTGTAGTTTTTGAAACAGCATTTACACATACTGGCTGTTGTTGAAAATGCCCCATTCGCTAATCTGTGTTTTGATGTTTTTATGGTGTTTTTTTTTTAAAAAAAAAAAACTTTTTTTCTGTTCCACAGTATTGGCTGTTGCAGGTAGGAGCAAAAGATACATTAACTCTAGGCCTTATCTTTCCTTTCACATTATTTAGATCTAGAGCCTCCTCACACAAACTGTTTTAAATAGTAGTAGGGTTATATTGTTCTGAATCTGG
The DNA here is from genome assembly GCF_964194415.1 of Vipera berus. Lineage (NCBI taxonomy): Eukaryota > Metazoa > Chordata > Lepidosauria > Squamata > Viperidae > Vipera > Vipera berus. The sequence goes on along the minus strand of NC_138205.1, from coordinate 36,880,508 downwards.
GGTACACTGCAAGTCTCACAATTATACTGTAGGTTTTAAAGACAGATATTTTTATATCTTCTTTAATGTAAGAAAATACTGGAAATAGTACAATTTTTACCTTCTTTATGGTTCTTGGATTTTAGGGAGATCAATGCTAAAGTAGATATATTGCTTTGGTTTTTTTGCAAGTGTTTGCAAAGCTTTTTCAGTTCAGAAGTGGAGATCGTCTTTAGTATTCAAAGCCCGCATACTATAATTGGAGGCTTCTTGCGAAGTATCCGTTGATTGGTGGTTGGGATTGGTGCCAAAACTATTTTGGCAGGTCTCCTTTGTCAATTTACTGTGTATAGTTTGAACTGGGTGCTTGACTGTAGGGTTAGATCAAGTTCTATTGATCTCTTGAGGGCTTCTTTATTTGAGTTCCAGGCCTCCCAGAATTCTATTTCTCTTCTCATGCTATTTCTGCAGGCCTTCTATGGAATTTTGTGAAAGGCAATTCCTCTGAAGGAACGGAGCTCAGATGCATGGAGGGACATTTCTTCAAAGAGGTTCTTTAGGATCTGAGCTCTATTTCTGCAGCTCTTTAAAAGGGTTCCCCTCCCCTCCTGGCATGGAGCAAAATTCCTCTGACATGCTGCAGGAATGGAGCTCAGATCTCTGGTATCTCAGCTTCATTTCTGCAGCCTGCTTGAGGATTCACTTTGCCTCAGCAGGCAGGACTTTTGCCCTCAAAGGGTTGCCAGTGTTGGGTGGGTGGGTGGAAATCTGTGTGGAGCTGTGATTCCCTCCATGCAAGCAAGGCAACCTCTATGTTCTCAAAGAGCTGCCTGCTGGGAGGGAATCTCAGCTCTACAGCAGGCAGTAAGAGCTTGCAACCTTCCCTGGCAGCTTCCCCATTGATTTTCTGGGGCAGCTGACAGAGAAGACTGCAAATAGTGATCACATGATTGCAGAGTGCTGGGTAATCTATCATAAGGGTGAACAGGTTGCCAAGCATCTACAGTACAATCACATGAATGTTCAGTGGTGATGTAATGTTTTGAGATAGAAGTGTTTTGTAGACCATAAAGCACCCATCTATGGCTTCATTGTAATTCCAGACTGTTGTTAATGAATGGTTGTAAATCAAAGATTACCAGTTTTTTTCTTTCTTTTATTCCTTTTTTCATTTCTTTTCTTATTCTCTATTTTTTTCTTTTTCTATTTTCCCTTTAAGGTGGAACATAACATAACATAACATAACATAACATAACATAACATAACATAGCATAGCATAGCATAGCATAGCATAGCATAGCATAGCATAGCATAGCATAGCATAGCATAGCATAGCATAGCATAGCATAGCAGAACAGAACAGAACAGAACAGAACAGAACAGAATTCCTTACTGGCCAAGTGTATTTGGACACACAAGGAATTTGTCTCCAGTGCATATACTTTTATTATATTAAAAAATTCTAATAAAAATAAAAAAGGAAAAACAATTAATAGAGAGATGGAGCCTATGTATGCTCTTAATGTCATTTAATTATTGTTCTGATTTCTATCTATATAAATACCAGTGTCTCTAATGGTGTGTCATATGTTAATAGAGGGCCCAAGTCATATTTGACCTTGATTAAGAGATCTGCATATGCCAATACATATTGCTATTTGATATTCTTTTATACCACTCAGTTCACCAAGTAGCTTTAACTTTATTAGATGGGAGGGTGGAAAACTTTTGGCACTGATATGATCTGTATTATTATACTTGAAGGAATAGGTGAGTATAAGCAATAACATCATTTCTCTTTAGAGTCCCCAGTCAGCTACAAAGCCTATATTTCCTTTGTTGTGTATATTCCAATTTCCAATTTCTCTCTAGCATCTAATCTCAAGTAGGTATTTCTCGCTGTGCAAGTAAGAGCCATTAGATATCAAAAGCAATTCAAGAACCATCTTTAGCAAATTATTTTGGCTGCCCTTACCACAATACAACAATATTACTGTTATACAGTATTTTTTTAAAAAAATAAAAAAGCAGAAGAACTGGGGAAAATATTAGCTTTGAGGGACACTGAACTCTTAAGTCAGCAGAAAAATTGTGATGTGTGACCATTTTTTTGGTATTCTTTTGTTTCCTTTTCTTGTCTTATTTATAAATAAATAAAATGCATGTAACACAAAGGCAAAGTAGTAAGGTCCTCTGAGGTTCTGCCTCTATTATCTTCAGTTGCTTACCTTTGATTTCTGAAAAAACAACCACAGTTTACATGCCATAATTCACTTATATGTCCGTGTAATTCTTCCCCATCTTGATAGGTGAGTTATTTATGTTTTCTGAATCACAGTCATAACCTCACAGTTACTGAACTTTCTATCCTTCAAAGCTCATTCAGTTTTATCCATTATTTCAAGTTTAAATTTAAAGCTATGTTCAAAGCAAGCAGGATTACTGAACTATTATCCTGGAGAAGTTCATTTTATTTTCACTTTGGTTGCTCATTATTTTTATTCCTCGGTGATTGATGCCTACATTATTGTCAAAGGTGAAGGTTAAGATATTGGTGGGTTCTTCTTTTTAGACTGCACACATCCTTACAACTTACATAGGGACAGTGGTGGGATTCAGCCAGTTTGCACCACTTCGGCAGAACTAGTAGATAATTTTTTGTTGCCCAGGCCCAGAATGGACTTCTGGCATTCACACAGAGAACTGGTTGTTCACATATTTGAATCCCACCACTGCATAGGGATCGCTGTACTTCTAACAACAGGGGTAACAAACTCTATTTCAGACATGTCAAACACAAGGCCCGGGGGCCGGATGCGGCCCACGAAGTGGTTTCATGTGGCCCACAAAGCCATCCTGGAAACAGTGAGGGAACGGCCCCTGCTGCCTTGGCCCAGAGACCCTCCTTCTGCCAGAGACCCTCAGATCTGTCCCACTCCTGCCCAGGCCCCCATAGGCACCCTTGATGCGAAGGATGTAGAGCTGGCCACGCCCACCCAGTAAGCCATACGCACTCTAGCCACACCCACCCAGTAGGCCACGCCCACCCTGGCCATACCCACCCGGCCCCCTGAGGGCAACCGCAATGCTGATGCGGCCCTCAATGAAATTGAGTTTGACACCCCTGCTCTATTTAATTCAGTATGTTGACTCTTCACTTTAATTTTTGTCCATGACAGCACTGTGTTTGATGCTGGGCCAACTTAATATCTGCAGACCGATACCTTGGATTCACACCATCTAGGAATTGTAGCTATGTAACATTGCAATCCTTTTTGCATTGTGATGCACCTGATACATATATATCCCACTCATCCTTGGGATACTGAAGAGTTTTCTCAGTTCATCTATACACAGTCTGTTGTTGTAAGTTTCTACTGAATAGCAATGTTCTGGGCTCCTACTCTGGGTTTGTATAGCTACTTTGGACAGTAGGATAGTTTGATCTACCCTAAGTGCCCCGTTAGACATATTTTTTCCCACATTACAGGAGAAAAATACTGCTTGTGAAATGTACTCTAAATATTAAAAGGGGGAGGGGGGAAGTTGAGTGTTGTGAGGCAAACTAAGAGTGACTCATAGTTTTATAAGAGCCCGTGCCGTGTCCCAAGTATACCACTGTCTTCCCACACAAGCTACCCACACACATCTGTCCCTTAGTCATACTATCGTCTCTATAATTGTGTCCTGACAAAGTAGTGTATTGTGGACATAGCTATATCTTTATGCACAAACATGTGATTTGTTTAGAAAAGTAAGCTGATATTAAATATATAAAACAGACACTCTCAACGGTATCTCTAAAAACAATACACTCAAGTCATCAAAAGATGCATAGCTTTAAGGCTTCTTCTCTGTTCAGAGGAGCCTCATATAAAATGTCGTACACTTTTCCTTGCAGTAAGATCTACATGTGCTAGTCCTTGACTCAGAACAGTTCGTTTAGTGACCATTCAAAGTTAAAACAACATTTAAAAAGTGACTTATGACCATTTTTTCACAGTTACAACTTTAGCAGCATTCTCATGGTTATGTGATCAAGATTCACAAGCTTGGCAACTGGTTCATATTTATGATGGTTGCTGTATCCCGGGGTCATGTGATCAACTTTTACAACTTTCTGACAAGCAAAATCAATGAGGAAGCCAGATTCACTTAACAACCATGTTAACAATTGCAGTGAGCTACTTAACAATTATGGCAAGAAAAGACATATAATGGGGCAAAACTCACTTAACAAATGTCTCAAGAATAAAAATTTTGAGCTCAGTTGTGGTTGTAAGTTGAGGACTACCTGTAATCCCTTGGATCGGGGCTTTGTTGGGGCGACTGAATGGAGCTTGAGCATTAGTAAAATCTATATATGAAAAAGAAATCACACCAAGTTGCTATGTTTCATTAAACGGACCAGTTATGTTTGTAGGTTTGTGTATGCAGTTGTACACTGCACAGAATTATTGCTAATTTTTGTTTTATACAAAGAATGCAAAAAAAAAGAAAAGAAAAAAGAAAAAAATATTTCACTACTGGAAATATCAGTTTCCTTCTGAGGAAGATTCACTAAAAACTGCCTGCATATTTCCAATACTGTTTTCTCTGCCTGAAGCATGCTTATAGCATGCTGTACTTCATTTACAGGATGCACACAGCTGAGTATAGCCCAGTCTTGCCTAGGATAAATAAAAATATTTGCATATTGTAATGTATTGGGCTTTGTCTTGCTTAGGAATATCACATGTGGTTAATTGCTGGAAGGTTGCTCAAGCAGGGAAGCTGGCTAACGGCTCCCAGCTCCTCAGACAACCCGTCTCCAGCACCGCCATTGGCTGCTTCTAGGGCGGCAATAGGTTGCTTTAAACCTATTGGCCGCCGCCTAGAGGCCAGGGTATAAATTGCTGCATTCGCAGCCCTGTTTCTCAGTTCAGTTCCTGCAACCAAATAAAGAATGTTTCTTGATGAACTCACTCATCTCGTCTCATCAATCAAGCAACGAACCCAGTATCTAACACTGGCGACGAGGGTGGGATCCTGCTCTTCCAACTGAGCTGAAGAGTCACTAGGGGAGAGGCCAAACACGCCTGGTGGGAAAAGCAATTCCTCCCCCTATGGTTGGCCTAGCACAGCCACGCTAGCAACCACGTGCCCAGAGGACCAGTCCCTGGGCAATGGAGGAGCAGGAAAAGAAGAGTACGAGCCCCAGCCGCAAAGACCAGCAGAAATGGCCAAGGTCGGAAAGCTGGAAGAATTTGATATAGCTCACCTGGAAAGATGGTCTTCGTACCTATCCAGGATCGAGAACTATCTACGCGCGAATCAAGTTGCCGAGGATGGCCTGAAGGCTGCTACACTCCTATGTGTGCGCGGCTCAGCCACATTCAACATCACGGAGAACTTGTTCAGACCAACACCATTGGAGTCTGTAACATTCACGGACTTGAAGAAACGGCTCGTAGACTACTTCCAGCCCAAGCTGTCGGTAATCGCTTGGCGCCATGCATTTGAACAGAGGATTCAGCAACCAGGTGAAACAGCGTCTGAATTCATCGTGGCATTGAGGCAGGCCACACGCCTGTGCCAGTTCTCCGATGTTGAGGAGAGGCTATGAGACTGGCTTGTCTGCGGTCTCCAGAATCGAGAGTTACAACAAAAACTCTTCGCCAAAGAGACTCTGTCATTCCCAGATGCGCTGAAAGAGATCATGGAGGACGAAGCCGCCGATGGGGGCATATGAGCCATGTGGCCTGCCAAAACAGCACAGCACGAAGAAGCCATCCACCACAAGGACGCCAAACGTGCAGAAGACCCAGAAGATAACACAGAGGTCAACAAGCTATAAAGACACAACGACCAACAGCATCACAGTGACAAGCAACAAGGGGCAACTTACAAGGCAGATCCCTTCCTTAGGTGCCCAGGATGTGGTGGCCGCCACCAATGCATGGGCTGTAGGTTCTGGACAGCCACGTGTCAGGCCTGTGGAAAGACTGGCCACATTGCATCTGTCTACAGAGGTCACCAAAGGGACCAGCAATCGAATCGCCAGTCGGACATTCCAACGAGGAGAGGTACCAGGGCCCCGGGACAGTATAGTGTAGGTTTTTGCTCCAGCCACAGAAGCATTTGCCTCACGGGAGCTTGCCGCCCTATTAAGCCAAAGTTTAGACTTCAGGTGGAGCTGCAAGGGGTCCCCTGTAAGATGGAGCTGGACACAGGCTCAGCCATATCCATTATTTCACTTGAGACATTTAATTTCGTCTGCAATCGCAGCAAGAGATGGGCCAAGCTGAGGCCATCTGACATTATACTAACTGATTTCCAGAATGCTAGAGTCGCAGTCAAGGGTGAGGCCACACTAGCCGTTAAATTTAAGGGGTTTTCTGGGCACCTGGACGTTGTCGTAGTAGGGGGTCAGTGAATGAGCCTGATCAGGCTTGACTGGTTTGATGCACTAGGCATCCAAGTAGCCAGAATCAACTGGGCGCAAGTTGCGAGTCTAGCGACAGCACGCAAGAAATTCACAGATGTGTTTGACTCAGCTCTGGGGATGTACATAGGCCTGCCAATAACATTTAAACTAGATCCTACTGTAGTGCCAGTCAGGATTAAACCTTGTAGGGTGCCATTTGCTCTTAAACACAAAATAGACGCTGAGTTAGATAAACTTGTAGAACAGGAAGTACTTCAGCCAGTAGATGGGGGTGAATGGGAGACCCCAATTGTAATGCCACTAAAAGCCAATGGGGCCAATTACAAATGCACAATTAATCGTGCACTCAAACAGCATGCATACCCAGTACCAGTAGTAAGCCACATCCTGGCATCCTTGCAAGGTGGTACAATTTTTGTGAAATTAGATTTGGCTCAGGCCTACCAACAGCTTCCTGTTGATGAGGCCACAGCCTCAGCACAGACAATTGTAACCCACAGGGGGGTGTTTAAAGTAAAATGCCTGCAATTCGGGGTCAGCGTAGCCCCCGGCATTTTTCAAGGCATTATGGAGCAGACGCTCAAGGGCATTCCGGGGGTTTGCCCCTATTCTGATGACATGCTCATCACCGGTGAGTCCACTGTGGTGCTAGCAAGGAGGCTCAGAGCCGTTCTTCAAAGGCTGCATGAAGCAGGCCTCAAGCTTAAAAAGAATAAGTGTAGCATTGGAGTCCCTTCAACTGAGTTCTTGGGGTTCCATATAGATGCCGACGGCATCCACCCTGCTGAGTCAAAAGTAAAAGCCATTCAGATGGCACCTAGCCCCAAAACAAAGGGAGAGCTTCAGGCATTCCTAGGCCTCCTAAATTTTTACCACGTGTTCCTTCCTAACAAGGCCGCAGTGGCAGAGCCGTTCACCGGCTCTTGGACAAAAATACTGCGTGGAAGTGGACTAGTGTTCACGAAAGAAGTTTTCAGGAATTGAAGGCTCTACTGTCTGTCAATTCCACGATCACTCACTTTACGGAATCAATGCCGGTGTGCCTTGCGTGTGATGCGTCCCCATATGAGTGGGGGCTGTCTTAAGTCACTTGGAGAGCGATGGGACTCAAATTCCAATTTCTTTTTATTCAAGGACACTGTCCTCCACTGAGCGTAATTACGCACAAATTGACAAGGAGGCATTGGCCATAGTAGCTGGAGTAAAAATATTTCACGACTACTTATATGGCAGGGACTTCACGGTCTTCATAGACCACAAACTGCTACTGGGGTTATTTACTACAGACAGACAGACACCCCACATCTTATCCCCTAGGATGTAAAGATGGTCCGTTTTTTACTGGCTTACAGTTTTAAGCTAATTCACAAACCTGGCAAGGATATGGGCCAACATGAAGCCCTGAAGGAGAAAGCCAACCAGAATAGTACAGCCGCTGTGCTAACTCTGTGGAAAGATTGGACTCTGGGGTAGGCCAACCGGAAATGGCCAGCCAGAAAATTCCGAGTCAGCCAGACTCGCTTGAACTTATGGACCCTGGTCTACCCAGCCCAGCGGACAATCTGGTAGGCCAGGGAGTGCCTGGTTCTCCCTGGTGCTCCATGAGGGTTCGCAAGCCTCCTGCGTATTTGCAAGATTTTGTTCCAATATAACTGAGCTATAATGTTGTATGTGTCATTGATTGCTGCTAGCCAGGAGAGCCTCTGGATTAGCAAGTACAGAAAATGTGTACATTGCATATTATTTTTGTATCTCTGAAAAACTTGTAATTCCTGTAATCATTCCCCTTGTACATTCTAGGGGGGAGGGTTGTAATGTATTGGGCTTTGTCTTGCTTAGAACTATCACGTGGGATTAATTGCTGGAAGGTTGCTCAAGCAGGGAAGCTGGCTAACGGCTCCCAGCTCCTCAGACAACCCGTCTCCAGCGCTGCCATTGGCTGTTTCTAGGGTGGCAATAGGTTGCTTTAAACCTATTGGCCGCTGCCTAGAGGCCAGGGTATAAATTGCTGCATTCGCAGCCCTATTTCACAGTTCAGTTCCTGCAACCAAATAAAGAATGTTTCTTGCTGAACTCACTTGTCTCATCTCGTCAATCAAGCAACGAACCCAGTATCTAACACATATCTTATTAATAATTCAGAAAAAGTAGCCTTCTTTTAAGATGTAAGAAATTTCAATTCACAATTCTGGTTGCAAGGCATGGCAAAAAACAGGACAAAGTTTCTTCAAATCTAGTAAATAACATGGATGCAACACTTAGACTCTTTTAATATACTGCTCAAAAAAATAAAGGGAACACAAGATAAGACATCCTACTATTAAATACAGTACATTGTGTTGTTTAAGTGTTCCCTTTATTTTTTTGAGCAGTATATATTCACTACACTACAGTCATAGTGCAAACATGATCTGTTTTTCCCCCCTGCTATGTCTTGATGATGTTCCATTCATCTCATTCTCGGTTCATGAATAAAGCAGGCTTATATCATTCCTAATTGTACTAGTGTTAGCTCCTGCCCCACTTAAGCCAATGGTATTTAGTAGCAGTTGCAAGGGTTGGATAAAATATGTGACACTTTGCTGTCTGAAGCAAAGTCTGGTCACCAGGAATAAGAGTTGTATGGTTTCAGTTGATGCAGGAAGGCCTTCAACCCTCTAGTTCCTGGCAAGCCTTATTTGCCACCATGGTCTTCCTAAAAATCTAGACTCTACAATGTTAGTGATCTTTTAAAATACAACAGTACAAAAGTGTTTAACTGCTTAGCCAGCAATATAGGTCGTTCTTGGCTTCCTGGATTGGAATCCTTGCATAAACTGATTCCTGAGCAAATTATACACTGGGTGCATGTGCAAATGGGCTGCTGATGTTTCTAAGTGTGTAAATGTAGTAACCTCCATTTCTAAAGTTACAAACATGGACTTTGAATAACTTTGAGGCCAGATTATTAAGCTATTTATTGCTGTTGTTCTAATAGACTTTGCAATGCTTTAAGCTAGAGCAAAACTTTAATTTATGTGGTACCTGGAAGGTATAGGAGTCTTGATATGGAACAATTCAACTGAACCCTAGTAAGATGGAGTAGCTATGGGTGGGTCCCTCTATATCCAGGAGTTTATCTTTGACTCTGGATGGGTTTGCACTATCCCAGACAGACCTGGTATACAACTTGATGATCCTCTTGGACCCACAGCTCCTGCTTGAATAGCAGGTGGCAGCCATGGCCAGGAGGGTCTTTGCCCAACTTCCTGTTGTGTGCCACTTACACTCTTCCTGCACACGGAGGCCCTTCACTCAGCCACTCATGCCCTGATCATCTCCTGACTGGACTATTGCAATGCACTGTACATAGAGCCACCCTTGAAAAGTATACGGAAGTTTCATATGGTGCAGAATGCAGTTGCATAAGCCATTCTGAGTAATCCAATGAAGGGCACATCTAACACCATTGTTCTGTGAACAGCACTGGGTGCCTATTTGTTTCCGAACCAATTCAAGGCGTTGGTTATTACCTATAAAACCCTACTTGGCATAGGGCCAGGCTATCTATGGAACTGGCTTCACCCCATCACATCATTGCTTCCCACTTGTTCAGGCAGGGAAGATATGCTACAGACCCTGTCGGTCAAAAAGTGTTTAGGAAGAGGATCTTCTCTGCTGCTGCCCCTGCCTTCTGGAACATCTTGCTCCCAGAGGTGAGGAAAGCCCTCAATATTTTGGCCTTCCATAAATGGGTTAAAACTTGGCTGTGTAGCCTTGCATGAGGGACACGGAAGCCCACAGAACCATGGGGCTGCAATTCTTCACCTTCTGAATTTTTTGTAATGTCATTTTTATAATTTTACATTTTTTAATCCTAAATTATTTTGATTTTAATGTTTAATTTTATTAATGATATTGTACACTACCCAGAGATGAAGAGTGAAGAAATGAATGAATGAATGAATGAATGAATAGGTGTTAGAAAGTTTGAATGAGCAGCAAAGATATAATGGCATTTTGATAAAAATTATAGCAAGGTGTTGTTTAGAAAAAGAGGCATAACTGTTGTCAGCAACCATTGACTTACATTCAGAATTTATCCTGAGGACACGGTTAAACTACTTCCTATCCTTATGTTCCCCAAAGTAATTATTATTATGGTTGCTTGCACAGTTAGCCAGATGTTTAGAGTAGATTTGGCATTTTTCTCCCCCTATCAAGTCCTTCCCAAGGGTATGAGATAAGCAGCTGCTGTTTTTTGATGATGTTAAAGATCTCGTCACAGGATGAAAACTATTCCAGGTAAAGCTGTCTTTTAAAATTGATTGTTGGTGGTTTTGTCAATCCCAATGGTATTCAAGTGGTGCTCCAGTTGTTTTGGTTTTGCACCCAAGGCATCTATTACTATTGCTACTACCTATGCTTTTTTTGTTTTTTGTTTTACCACAGTTGTTCTATTTCTATTTGTAGGTCTTTATATTTTGTTATTTTCTCCAGTTCTTCCTCTTCCATTCTGCTGTCTACAGGTATTGCCATGTCCACTATCCAATTTTTTTTATCTTTCTTATCAACAATTACCCAACAATATACCCAACAATAATTGGGTATTATGGGGCAAGTGCCTGTCTCAATTTTAAAGTTCCACAGAACTTAATTTTCCATTAATCTCTGTTTTATGGTCCCACCAGTTCTTGCCTCCAGGCAAATAATTTTTTTTGGTAGATCTTCCAATGCACCATTGTTGTTACGTTCTCATTCCATTGTTTATAATCAGTCTGTGTCATCTTCAGGCAGCAGCTAATCAGGTGATCCACTATTTTTTTTTGCAAAGATAACACTTGCTAACTGTTGCTGTCTTCTCAATTCTGGCTTTGTATGCATTTGTTCTAGGATTTAATCTTGTGCAGCCAGAATTAGCCCCAGTGGCGTAGCGTGGGGGGTGCAGGGGGGGCGGGCCGCACCGGGCGCAACATCGGGGGGGGGCGCTCGCACTGAGCTGCTCAGGGAGCCCCAAGGGCTGCACAGAGTCGGCTTGGCTCCGCTCTCGAGCTGCTCTTTCTTGCAAAGCGAAACGAGTCCGGCAGGTGAGATGGGCGGCCACATAAACTGAATAAAATAAATAGAAGCACCCAACTCTCCGCCCAGGCTCAGGCCAACCGCAAGCGCCCCGCAGGCGCCCCGGCAGGCTTGGCCAAGCGAAGACGGACCCGCCGGCCGGCTGGCCTAGCTTCGTGCGCATGCGTGGCTTTATTTAGCGGGGCTCACGTGTGAGCTTGAATGCAGCGGCTCTTGCAGGTCGGAGCCCCGCCCAGCCGCCCTCGAGAGGGACCCGGAAGCATCCCGCATGCGCGCGACTCTTCTTGGAAAGTCTACGCCGCTGCGGGGCGCGTCTTTTCGGCGGTGCCATGACGTCACCGGGTTAGGGGGCGCAAATTGCCCCGGGTGCTGACAACCCACGCTACGCCACTGATTAGCCCTTCTGTCTCTTTCTTCAACTTTCCTGCTCTTAGCCATTACCAAGTATTATTATGTTTTCTCTGCTATTTACTAGCCATGTAATGTTTGTCTTCCCATGCCGTTTTTCTGGTCTTCATTTGATCTTACTTGTAGGCCACTTTGGTCAGTAGGCCTGATATACTTGTTTCAGTGCATCTTCTTCACTATCGTTTAGATATTCTTTCAACACCCTTTTTTTCTTCTTCAGCTATCTGATGTACGTGCAACATTCCACACCCACTTATTTGCATTTGTAAATAGATACTGTCAACATTGCTGCCTGGATGAAGGGCATGATTCATTGTTATTATTTTTCTGGTCTTCTTATCCAGGACCTTCAGTTTTGCTTGAGTCCAGTCCACGATTCCAGTTATGTGCCTAATGACTGGAATTGACCAGGTGTTAATTTTCTTGATGATATTTCATTCACTGAGTTTGGACTTTAAGATTTTTTCACTCTCTTGATATTTTCATTTCTAAACTTTTTCTTGATTTCTGTGTGTTTGATGTCAGCTTAAAGGATGGCTATGTATTCATCTAAACGCTTGATGTTTTTTCCTTCAGTTTTCACTATTTTTCCCCATCTGAGGTGAGCATGGCATATTTGTCCAGGCCAAATTCTACTGCAATATCTTTATTATAAATATGGACAGTGTTGAGCAGTGATTCTTTTTCAGTATGTTTTTCCATACAGCTTCAAATCATCCATGTGAAGGAGATGGGATAATCTGGCAGACATTTTTGACCTGAGTTGATGTAGGAGATGGCCAGACTGAGCCTGAGGGAAAGATGAAATGCGTCGTAAGTCTTGAGTCCTTGTGTGCCCGCAAGAGATATAGGTGCAGCCCACCTTGAATGCCTCTCCTATCTCTTGCTCTTTCCTTTGACTGTTAGTTGGTCAGATTCTTGTAGAGAGTTTAAGCTTGCAGTAAATCTTTATATCATTTAAACCCCCTAAATTTCCTGATTTCCCTGGTGCCTGACAGTTATGCAGTATTATTAATAGAGGAATCAGTGCAATGACAAATGGTAATGCTGATAGTTAGGCTCCTTGAAAGGTTTCTCTCTTGATGTCAACCTGTCCAATCTACTACTACTGACTGGCAAATGTGTCTCCCATTGTCTCTCTTTGTCCCATTGCACAAAACTTCTGATGTTTCTATTGACTCTTGTTATTTCTAGGCACTTGATTATCCAGTCATTTGACAGGTAGTTGAATGCCTTGTTTTAATCAATCCATAGTATATTCACGTTGGTTTTCCTTCTTATGCGGGTTTCCAAAATATTACATATTTTTATATAAAAAAATTAATGTTATTTAAAAAATTATCCTTGTTTCATTCATTCATTCATTCATTCATTCATTCATTCATTCATTCATTCATTCATTCTGCCTGCTATTCACTCATTTTGAATGGTTTAGATATCCATATAATCAAGAGTCATATTTACAACTATACCATAGTTTACTGTATTTTCTTTTCAGTCTGTTCTGCAAATGTGTTTGTAGCAAGAGCAATAAGCATTCTCATTCTAAGGTGCACCTGCTTTCTATGGTTGGAGACGTCTTCTCCTGGGAAGACCTTCCCACACCAATCAGCCTTTTCTCTATCCCCACCTTGCTGAACTTTAATTTAGTCTTATTGTTTGCATTTCCCAGAGGTGGATACCTGATCACCTAGGAAGCCCCAAGAAGAGCAAATGCCTTCCGCACCTGAATCCAATGTGCTTCTAAAATTAGAGGCATCAAATGTAAGGAAAAGGAAAATTAAGCGGCCACGAGTTTTTAGGCCTGTTACCAGATCATCACAGCTTTATCCTAGAACTGAATGCCGGCTGCCTACTTTGCCTTGGTTCTTCTTTTTGTAAGTAATCTCTCTTGCCTAGTATGAGTTAGAATAACAAAGTGGCAAATGGTGGAAAGTATACAAGTTGTATGAAGATGGTTGCTACTTGCTAATACTCTGTTTCCATATTTTACTTTGAAATAATAATACGGAGCTGAGTAGTTATTGTCCTGTGTTTGTTATGGTTTCCTGGAAGAGGAGATATTATTTGAAAAGTCTGGTATAGAGGTTTTGAACGAGTGTAGGCAGTTCTCTGTTTATATCTTGCTTAAGTGGTCATAAACATATTTCTCATGTCTAATTCCCTTGTTCTGTATTATATGAATAAACAGAATAATAAAGCACAGTACATTCAAACAGCATGAAAACATTTAATAAAAAGTCAGGGGGAGAAAGCAAAATAAAACCAGAATAACATTTACAATGGGAAGGTCTGTGTGAGGAGACAGACTTCCAAACAGGTGTCTAATAGTAGGCATCTCATGGATTTCAAGGAGAGAGCATTTCAGGAAGAACAGCATACTTGCCAGTACCCCCAAACGGACACTCTATCTATTATTGCATATTTAGATCGACCTTTATCCTTATGTTGGGAAGCCACTGAAGATCTTGAGGCAGAATATTTTTTAAAAAAAAATATTTTATGGCACATCATTTCTTTGTCTATTACATTGGTTTCTAGTATTTTTTTTAGAAGAAAGTACCAAAGTGGAGTTTAATAACTCTGTCTTATTTCATTTATTATATTTGGCAAGCTGCAGAAGATAATATGGCTGGTGTCTGATTTAAGAGTCCTAATTTTCTTCTTAACTGCTTTCTGATTAAATGGTCTCTTAACTACACGGTTCTTTGTCTTTATTTGGTAATACAGTAACACCAATTTTGTCTCATGGCTGTTATAGTAAGAATGGCTAAGAATGGTAGCCTTATATTTTGGAGTGGCTATGAGAAAATCAAGGGGTTGTGTTTTGTATGCAAATGTCCTTGTAAGAACAGTCTCTAGATGGGATAAGCCTGAATTGCATATATACTAAAAGGAAAGATCGTGGATACCTCTATCCCTGTCAATCTTTTTCTTTTTTTTAAGCATTTTCAAGAACCTTGAGGATGCCATAGGGAGTGTGTGAGATGGTTGCATTCTTGTTTAGATGGCTGTTATTTCCCCCGCAATCTTGTTTTTCCCGTATTTTTATTTTTATTCTTTTAAATATTTTAATAGTTGTGATATTGTTTTACTTGTTATTGTCTGGAGTCCAGTGACATGGGCCCCGTATATGTTTGCTAAATAAAAACCAAATGTAGTGAAGTTTTTAGAATAAGCAAGAATGCATACTATAATACCTTCTGATCTATTCATCATTTCCATTAGTCATTAGAATGCAAACAAAATATTACTTTCCATGGTGCAGGTCTGGCTGTATTCTGGTGGAAGAGAAATTGCCTCCAGAAGTTATGAATGCTTCATCACTGGAGGTCTTTAAGCAGAGATTGGATGGCCATTTGTCTGAAATGGTATAGGGTTTCCTGCCTGAGCAGGGGGTTGGACTAGAAGACCTCCAAGGTCCCTTCCAACTTTGCCCTATTCTGTCCTGTTCTATTCCACTCTCCTGATTGAGGTGGATATCAAGGCTATCATATGCTATAGCCCAGTACACACAAGCATGGCATTTTAAAAAATTAGCACATCCACATAAAATGTGAATTTAAAATAAATGATTTGCAACAATACTGAACCCTAATGATGTGCCATTTCCTAGTCCTGGAGACCTTTAGATAAAAATCAGTCTTGTAATTATTTGATTTTTTAAAAAAATTTTTTTTGTTTACCTTGTTTTTTATATTTTTTACATTTCCCTGAGAGCTAGAAACCTGGTTTTGTTAAATGGCAATAAAATGTACACTTTGCAGTTCATGGTGCTTTGCAAGAGGAACAGAAGCATCAGATTCCAGTCAGAAAACTAAATCTAGATATTTTTAATTAGACATGAGAAGCGCTGAACTGTCAAATAATAGTTTGACAGGATAGCTAGGGACTTTATTACTGATAACAGTCACTGTTGCTTGGGGAAAAACATTACAACAAAGGAATTTAATTCAGATTTTTCTCCTATTCCTAAAAACCTCACCTTTTCTAATTTTTTGTTTTTGATAAAATTAACTCTTGAAGTAACATCAGTATCAATTTGGGAAGGAATTTTAATGCTCTCCTGAGCATGTAACAAGTTTTTTGTGAATGTTTTATGCATAGATTTCTTTCCCACTTTTTTTACATTTCTTTGTTTTCTTAGTATCCCTACAAAGTTGGATTATACTTGGAGATATATGTCAAGGTTTTCTCCTGTCAACATGGAACATAATGTGGGCAGATTGGTTTGGTAATAGCTATGACATGAAAAATATGTCAACAAAATAAGTGTTGTAAATGATTTGGTAAATAGATTCACAGTTGTGTTATATAGTAGAATGCTAATCTGATAGTCTTAGGTTCCAAGTCCTATCTCAATTTATCAAACGAAAGTAAGAAAACATTCATACTTATTACAAATTTAGGGTTCTTCTTTCTGCAAGGCAGAAATACACAAGGTAGATGAGTAAAAAAATTGCAGATTGTCTTTGTGTGGTGGCCATATGGTTCTGTTGCCTCCACTGGACCTGCCAGAATGCAACAATAATTATCCACCATCCTGGTATTATCATTACTGTCATTATGGTATCCTCCTGGCATTTATGCTAGACACCCATCTTTGATTAAAAGGTAGGGGCCTTTAAGAGGGGGAGAAAAGAAAAAAGAGAGAGGGTGTCTTCCCCTAGCACATTAATCTATCATGAGCTAATGTGTTTTGCCCATTCTGTTCCTTTGTACTATCTCCAAGGCTCGTCCGCCCGGGTGCACGCACACGCACGCACACACACACACACACACACACACACACACGCACACACATACACACACAAACACTCACATTTTCTTCCTGCACTTCTGCCACCGATCTCTGCTGGTTGACTGGGCCTGACTCAGTCGGCAAGAGAAAGAAAGACAAACGGGCAGACAGATCAACGAAGACAGAAGAACAAAGCCGAGACCACAATGGGAAATACACCATCTCAAGGCATGTCAATGTTCATCCATTCTTAAGTAGCAGGTATTTTTTTTAATTGGTGTTTTTTTTTTAATCCTTCCTTTCTCTTTCCCAACCTGCCGATTCTGTAGGATGCTTTTGCTGCTATGGTGATGCTGTTAGCAGATAATGTTAGTTTTTGCTTCATATGTCAACATATGAATTGGGCATTATTCGTTTTGATAAGGAAAAGGGGGTGTGGTGGGTAGCAGAAGCTAATTCCTCCCCCCCCCCCCGCAGCTTGTGATGGAGAAATAAGGTAGAATTCTACCAAATTTCTGATTTAAGTGTGAACCAGGAAGGAAAAGATGTTAAGGTACATCAGAGTTGTTGAGCGTGCACTGCTTTCTTTGGGTCTGTATATTCTCCCACCCTGTTGTTGTCAAGGCTGCTGAGCTACAAGGAGATTAAATAGCTACAGAACCTATTGTCCTAGCAATATAGATCGGAAAAGAGCTGGGGCTGTGGGGGAGAGAGGCAAAAGGAAGATGGGTGGACAGGTCTTGATAGATATTTGAGTCCAATTGTTAAGATTTTAACCTCCTGGCTTAATTTGCGCTTAAGATTTACCGGGATGGTCTCAGTTTGTAAATGGTTGCCTTGCTATTTTCCCTCTTTCCTTCCACACCCACTTAATTTCTCATGAAGAGTAAGGCTATTGCTGGCCTGGTTTGTTAAATGATGGAAACAAAGAAGCTTAGGAGAGAGAAAGTGAGTGAGAGAAGGAAGGAAGAAAGAAAGAAAGAAAGAAAGAAAGAAAGAAAGAAAGAAAGAAAGAAAGAAAGAAAGAAAGAAAGAAAGAAAGAAAGAAAGAAAGAAAGAAAGCAGAGATTTTGGTTCAAAGAGGAGGGTG
Organism: Vipera berus; assembly: GCF_964194415.1. Taxonomy (NCBI): domain Eukaryota; kingdom Metazoa; phylum Chordata; class Lepidosauria; order Squamata; family Viperidae; genus Vipera; species Vipera berus. Next base: position 36,862,805 of record NC_138205.1, on the reverse strand, counting down.
TGTGTGTGCATGTGTGTTTCAATAGCATGAATGATTGCAGGAAGGAAAAATCTTCAGATTTCAGGTATCATTAAGAACCTGGGTTGCAGCAGTCAGAGCATTCCTATAAAATCACTAAATTGGTACAACTCACAGATGTGGGAGAAGAGGTGAATGAATATCAATTGCCTGTGGAATGATGATGGTTAAGATGAAGATGGTTTATGCACAACAAATGCAACTTGTGTGCATATATGAACGTATCTGAAATGTTTGGTTAGTCATGATTATTGTATTTGTCCATCAAGGCTTTCTCTTTTCACTTCATCCCTACCACTGAGCAATCATGTGCATACCTCTATTAAAGAAAGGACTTGTAACTTCCACCCACCCCCACCCCCGGTGTGTATCTGTGTGTTTGTGTGTGTTTGCTTCAAAGAGTGGCATCTTAAGAAACAGGTCTAGTATCTGATAAAGGAAGTAATGAGATAGACAGTTACTTGATATTAAGATCAGAGAAATCCCACATGAGCAAACTACTTAACTAGTTAATTGTCTTGAATAGCAAAAATTTAGGAGCACTTTCCTCTGGTCCATAAATATCTTGTAGAAGAAATGGATATCACCTTGCACTTTTTAGAGTAAAAAAAACTCCCCTGCTGAATGAAATTCCCTTGCACATGAAGAGCACAGTGTGAGAGCGTTCAGGTCTTTATTGTGCCCAAAATAGATTCAGCTGTAAAAAAAGAATGATCTGCATTAAAAATAAATATGCAGCCAGCTTTTTAATAACTTCATTTGTAGTGTTGTGCTACTCAGCATATAGCAAGTTTTGGTGTGAGTGGGATTTAAATACATTTGCAACAGAAAAAGCTTGAATCCATCTTCTTTCGAGGATTCAAAAAAATAGAAGAAATTTGCACAGGAGGCAAAGACTTTCAATGGCAAGATTTTATTATGGCTATGGGCTATACTTGAAGGAAGCAACAGAGAAAACCATGATGTTGCTATTTCCTCTTTGAATGCATGTGGTTTGGCCTGTAACAAGGGTTGTCCACTCTGAAAAAGTTTTGTATTTTGCCATTTCCAGCTGTGATTGTCCTTTTCAAATGTGTAGTTCAATCTGTTGGCACTAGGAAAATTTGAAAATAAAGAGCGGCTAAAGCCCTAAAATAGATCAATTATACTGCCAGAAACCCAAGCTGGGGTTAGATATGCAAATAATTATCACTCAGAATTGGTTTAGCTTTTATAAAATGATAAAAGTAAATTTTCCTTTACTTAAAGGAGGAGTATGAAATGACACAAAATTTTATTTGTCTCCATTCATCTCTTCTGCAAAAAGGAAAGAAGAGATTCATAAGGTATGGGTCCCAAAGAGAGAAGGCAGCCGTGTAGCAGAGGACTCAGCAAAAAATCTCATTTTTAAAGAATGGTTCATAAGCACTTATAAAAAATAACATGTTTTACTTTACATGCAAACATATATATACATAAATATATGTAGATGTATATTTACATTTACACACACACACACACACAAATTTAGAATTCTTCATCATTGTAAATAATTTTTCAAATAGCAGATCAAAGCACAGGGAACAGGTACTCAGCATATACTATTCAAGGTATTCTATCATCAAAATTTAAATGAAGGTAAAATTCTAGATTAGAATACATTTTGTTGTGTTTTAAAATAGTTTTTCCTGACCTGATGCTGTTTAGGTGTATTGAACTATGAATCCTAAAATCCCCAGCTGTAGGTTTGCTATAGTCTAGCACAACTGGAGAGCAGAAATTCAGAGAAGATTGCATAAAAATATAGAGGGGAAAAAGCTGGAGGTGGGGTACTGACATTGGGAATGGTTAGAAAGACTGTGTCAATTCTTGGATTAGGAGTGGTAATATGTTCCAACTCAAGAAGCAGATCTCAAGAAGCAATTAGGTGGAGCACATAGTCCAGTGAGCTGAAAACCATGATTTAGCAGGCTGCCCAAAAGTATAGCAAGGTATAGGATGGTGGAGATTAGCTAGACATTGAAGGTAAATCAACAAGAATAGTTGGCAGTAAGGCTTAAAAAGGAAAGGATAGAAGCCATAAAAGACTAGAGGTTCTGTACACCAAGAGTGGAAAGACTGGTTATGTGCCATCAAGTTGGTGACAACTGTTAGCAACCACATAGATAGTCTTCATAATGATCTGCCCCATCTGATTTTTCAGGTCTTCCAATAGTGTATCCTTGATGCTTTCTGAGCTTGCTTGTTTTCTTGGAGATGTTTCATTACCCAAACTAGGTAACACCACCAGCTAACACTAATAAAGTTACCAAGTTTAGATAATGAAACTTCTGCAAGAAAAAAAGCAAGCTCAGAGAGCACCAAGAACACCTCATTTCAACCCTGAGCCACAAATATTCTCCTTTATTAATCATCTATCCATTTCTATTATAATTGAATCAATCCATTTTACTGCTAGTCACCTTCTTTTTCCTTCCACTTTTTCCCAGCATTAAAGCCCTTTCCTTTTTCATTAGTTCTTTACATAATGTGCCAAAATAGGATAATTTGGTACTTTGTGCCTCTACTGAGAACTCTGGGTTGGTTTATTTGATGAATCATTTGTTTGTTTTTCTGGTTGTCCATGGTATTCTCAGGAGACTTCTCCAACTTCAGAGTACAAAAATGTCGATACTCTTCCTATCCTGCTTCTTCAAAGTCCAAAGGAGAGGAGATGAATAGAGAATAGAGTGAGGCTGCAGATTGAAGAAAAATGCAAGAAAGAAGGGACAGTCTTCCTAAGAGAATTCCATAGAAATATATGCTTCATTAAATAATATTGCTTTAAACTTTATTGCTCCAAAATACTTTACCACAATAATCTTAAATTAACTCAGTAGAACCCTAAATGGGGAAGGGGGTTGTGACCTGAAATAGGTTGCATAAATCCAATCACACAATTTGTGTTTGAGATGAGATTCAAACCAGGATGTGAAGTATTTCATAATACTAGACATGGTATTTTCATTTTGGGGGCTGCTTTGGATCTTTAGGCTACCCAATGAAACTGAAGTAGATCTGAACTAGATTAAGCTGGACTGTAAAGGCTGTTAATACTACAAAAATTGAGGTAGCCTGAAAACTTATAAAATCCAGGAAAAAAAGGAAGATAAAATTACATGGACTGTTTTGTTTATTTGAACGGGCATTATTTTTGTCTTCCTCATTGGGACCCTGGCAGGGGATTAACTTGGAGTTGGTCAATAACAATAGTTACCTAGCAACCTTTAGGAAAGGTTGGAGGTAGAAAAGAACTACTAGTGCTTACACAGAGCTATGCAACAAACCTGGGGTGGCCTGTAATTGAGATATTCTCAAGGTTAAAAAGGTAAAGGTAAAGGTTCCCCCGCACATGCGTGCTAGTCGTTTCTGACTCTAGGGGCCGGTGCTCATCTCCGTTTCAAAGCCGAAGAGCCAGCGCTTGTCCGAGGACGTCTCCGTGGTCATGTGGCCGGCATGACTAGACGCCAAAGGCGCACGGAACGCTGTTACCTTCCCACCGTAGTGGTCCCTATTTTTCTACTTGCATTTTTACGTGCTTTTGAACTGCTAGGTTGGCAGAAGCTGAGACGAGTAACAGGCGCTCACTCTGTTACGCAGCACTCGGGATTCGACCCGCCAAACTGCCGATCTTCTGATCAACAGGCTCAGCGTCCTAACCCACTGAGCCACCGCGTCCCTATATTCTCAAGGTTACACTTTGCAAAAACAAAGGAAAAAAGTTGATTTCTTGAATTCTGCATCCCACCTCTCTTTTATTTTTCTTGATGGAGGGAGTCAGATTGGCATCCAAACTCTTCCTTTCAATTCTTCTATTCCCCATTAAGGACTTTTCAGGAATGATTTCAGCTTCTTAACAGTTCACTGATCAATCACTGAGTCTCCTTGATACTCATTCAAATAATTATACACTTATTTCCCTTAAAAAGTTATGCCAGTGTATTATTTTCTTAATTCTGTTACACAAAATATATTGATTAAATGTTCTAAATACATAGTAAAGTTGTCCCGTTATAAGTCTAATATCAAGTTACAACATTGTATTCAGTTTCTTGCTCCCCTTAGTTTACTAATTTGAGATAAAGAAATCAGCATTCTGAGTTTAAAGAAAGATACTAGAAGAATAGAATTTTGGATTTTGGAATTTTGTTTGAATCCAAATAGACATAATCATTTCATTAAAAGAACAGCCAACTTTTTACGGTTGTACACATCCATCTCTGCCTGTAAAACAGATGTATAGTCATTGAAAATCTCATTCATTTTCCTTTAATTTCTATCTTCTGGATATTAGGATTGCCATTATTACAATATCTTGTATTGGCAACCTACCAACTTTGCTTTTTCCCTCCATCTTTTTCTCTGTAGTTCACACAGTTATATCTTCAGTTGAATCATTTGGGTCATGCTGACACTATCAGCTGCACTTGGATAATGAAGTTGGATTACCCTATGTCTGTTCCTGTGGAGGGAAATCCAATGATACCCATCATATTCTACCTTTATGGCACTTTTTCTTTATGTTGTTGTGTCTAATACATTCAGCAGATCATAATTTATCTTGGCTTAGTTCAAGCTATTCTCTGAAACTCTTTTTGAATGGTCCTGTAAAATATGAGTCCAGCCAACTAAGACATCTGCAATCCCCCTGGAAAAGTCAAATTGTTTTGCATGTCCCTGTCTGTACGAGGCCAAATGTAGAAAAGCCAGTCTTTGTGCTTATTTCTCACAGTGGCTTCTTCATAGTAGCAGCATCCTTTTTTTGTAGAAAAAGGACCTTTGGGAGCTTAATGATACAACTGCCATAGCCTCCTTGCTGAGAAGACAACCAATTCCAGTCAGCTGCCAAGGCTTCTGTGGAGCTAACCATGGTACCAGGCATCAAATCAAACAGCTGTAGAAAAGAGGCCTGTTGTAAGAGGAAAAGTTGCTCCAAAACCAACAAAGGGCAAATTTAACTAAATAAAAATGAAGCAATCTGAGATTCACATGTGGAAACTGATTCTTCTTTTTGCTGTATATTGATTTGTAGCATGCAGGCATTGCTGGAGACAGTCCTGGGAGCTTCCCTCCCAGTGTAGAAATCCAAGGAATAGAGAAACACATTTTATTCATAAAGAAGGGCTGCCCATGAACGTCTCTGGCATCATACATAGAAGGGCTGCCTGTCTGTTGGGAGAAAATCTTTGCCCTGACCCAAGGCAAAGAGGTTACTAGAGTGGCTACCATATATTTTAATGAGGTTGTTATATTTAGCCTGATTTCTCCAACCATTTGAGATGCAGTGGCTATTTACCACAGAGGAATTTTTAATTGGTGGCATCTTGGTTCAAATTGATCTATTTTATTGCAATTATTTTCATATTTATTTATATATTTGCTTTTTGTAGCTCAAGTTAATATAAAGTTGTTTAACATTGTACTGTAAATAGGTTATAAGTATAACTTCAAAATTACTGTTTAGAGATTAGATCGATCTTCACTTTGATATTCTTTTGCAAGGACGTGAAGACCTGGTTTTGCCAATGGGCCTGGGGAACCCAGAGTGGTATGGAGCCCATGAAGTAGCTTATCTGATTGATTGATTGATTGATTGATTGTTGTCACCAGGAGCAGGGAGGAGGGGTTATTGTTTCTATTGTTTATATATGGAATTTTTATTTTTGTAAGCCATCCAGATCTGAGAGTTAGTGGATGGCCATATAAATGTTCATAAATGAATGAATGAATGAATAAAATAAGCAAGCAAGGAGTAACTCTTTCCCCAAAAGTAGCCAAGATATCAAACCATTTATTAGCCTCCAAATTGTACTTTTGCTTCCTTAGTTAAAAGGATCAGACAGTGACATCACTGTTGCCTGAGGCATGCCCAGTTGGGAGCTCAGCCTCCAAACCTTAGGCAATCATCCTTCTCTTTTCCTCAGATCTTTATCTATAAGTTGTAGGCAATGTTTATTTGTTTACTCTAATATTTGCTGTAAGCAATTATGAAGTTATATTTCTTAGCACCATCCATCAACAGAAAGCTATAGCCAGTTTGGTCTAGTGGTTAAGGCCCTGGGCTATAAAGCAGGAAACCATGAGTTCTAATTCTGCCTTAACCATGAAAACCCGATGGAAGATCTTGGGCCAATCATGCTCACCCCAACTCACCTCACAAGTTTCTTGTTGTGGGGAAAATAGGAGGAAAGTGTTTGCTGTCTTGAATTATTTGTAAAAATAATAAAGGCCGGATACAAACAAATAAACAAAGGTAAGGTACAATAAACAAATAAAAGTTTAAGTTTAAGTTTAAGTTTATTGAATTTATATACCGCCCTTTTCCTGTAGGACTCAGGGCGGTTTACAAAGTATTTAAAAACGTCAATACAATAGAAGAGTTAAAAACAGTTAAAAATAATTAAATTTGATCCCTGAAAAATATAAAACCCCAATTAAAAAACTCTCAGCCTGGGCCAGAAAGCTCAAAGAGCCAGGTCTTCAGGTCCCGGCAGAATGACCGAAGGTCGGGGGCAGTCCTAAGCTCCACGGACAGCTGGTTCCAAAGGGCAGGCGCACCCACTGAGAAGGCCCTCCCCCTGGGTGTTATCCGCCGGCAGTCTTTTACTGGCGGCACCCTGAGAAGGCCCTCCAAGTGGGAGCGCACAGGACGAAGGGAACTTGATGCCGGCAGCAGGTGTTCCCTCAAATATCCTGGACCCAAGCCATTTAGGGCTTTATAGGTCATCACCAGCACCTTGAATCTCACCCGGAGGGCAACCGGAAGCCAATGTAGCTCGCGGAATAGAGGTGTTACATGGGAGTATCGGGAAACCCCCATCACAACTCGTACGGCCGCATTCTGCACCAGCTGAAGCCTCCGAGTGGTCCTCGAGGGCAGCCCCATATAGAGAACGTTGCAGTAGTCCAACCGGGAGGTCACGAGCACATGGGTGACTGTGCGTAGGGAATCTCGGTCCAGATAGGGTCGCAACTGGCGCACCAGGCGAACCTGGGCAAAAAGAACCAATGAAAGCACTATAAAACAATATTTGACACGAAAGGCAATAGAAACATATTTTTAATTCATATTTATTGTTCCACGTAAAATGAATGTGGTCTTTTTTAGACTTTGTGCCATCCAATCTTCTGGCGTGCATCAGTGTCACAGAAATACATTATTTCACAATTCATGTGTAAATAACAGAAGCAGAGTACAATAAAATGACCTTTTAAAAAGATTTGTTTAACAAAAATATTGAATTATAAACTAGCTTCACCAGCTTCTTGTATTGTATGGATTTGTACAAAGCCTTTAGTTTCCCGAAAGTCCCATTGGGATGACACAGAATGTCCTAGAGAGCTACTTCAGCTTCTGGTAAACAAGTGTTTCGAATGAGTCATTTCAGAAAAATCTCTTAAGAGAACCATTTTGTGAGTGTGCCTGAAATAAGGCTCCCAAACCTTCAGCTATCTCCTGTCCCGAAATGATTGCATACCACATGTTAAGCCATTGTTTATGAACCAGAGGGTGAATAGGTTTGTGCAACTCAATGCACAATGCTAATACAATTTTTCCTAACTGCAATAGGAGCAAAGTTCTGTATTTCTATTGTGAAATATATTATTAATTAATAGAGTCCAATAGTCTGAGAATCTCTCTTTTTCTTCTTTTAACAATAGCTTATAAAATTTAATTATTTTAAGTTCCTATTGAAGTGTACTTCATTTTCTTTCCAGATTAAATGGAGTGGCAAGGTGTTGTGATTCAGGGTCAGCCTGTGGGTTCGGCAGCTGGGTCGGATGACTCGGATGACTCAGACGAAGGGGAGGAGGGGGGTGTTGAAGACGAACTTGCTGATGATGGCTTGGAGGCTCCGCAGAGCCCCCAGCCAGGCCCCTCTTATTTGGTGGAGACTCAGCTGCGCGAGCCCGACAGTGCGGATGATGATGACCCACAGCTGGCCCTGTTCAAGGACGCCCGACGCAGGAGGCAGTCAAGTAGGAGCAAGCAGAGAAAGGCTGTGGGACTTCTCAGAAGGAGGCACAGAGAGGCCACGCCCTGAACTCTAATAAAGGGAGTGTTTGGGGAAGGGCTGGTTTGCTGAAAGCAACCGCTCCATTTGAGGATCAAAGCTCTGGTATCTTGTTTCATGTTTTGTTGTTTGTTTGTGTATTAAACTTGGCAGACGTTTTCCAGCCTCAGACGTTTTCCAGCCTCTGCCGTTTGTACAGGGGTTGCCTTTCTGCAAGGCCGGTAGCAGGCTGGTACAGAACACAAGGAACTTAAGGTTTAGATCAGACTTTCCCAGTCTAAGACCATCCACATGTCTAGGATTGTGACTTCCATCAATTGTGCAAATAGTAGATATTAAAATTAAAATTCAAAATATTCTATTTCCTTTCCATAAACAAAGGAAATTATTTTATAATAATTAATCTATTGATCTGTTTCACCCATTATGGTTGATAAAGATGGCAGATGACCTCTAAAGTTTCAGACTGAAGTTTTTCTTGCCTTATCAGGAGGTGCCAGGAACTGAAGCTGATATAAAGTAATTAAGCAGATATTGACGTAGTTATTTTACATAAAACATACAACCACAATCTGGTTGTAAATTATGATAAGCCAAGGCACCCATGTGACCACACGTAATCTCATCGCCTTTTTCACAATGGTCATTAAATGAATGCTACAGTTGTTGAGTGAGTGCCATGATTGTTAAATGAATTCATTCATTTGGGCATTGTTTGCTCAAATGCAGCAAAAAAAAATATATTACTAATCACAGTCAAATGATCATGGAACTCCATGACCAATTGTAAAGCTGACCATGTGGTCAAGTGACCACAGGATTTGGGGAGAATGGCATGACTATTTAAGACAACTAGGGGTGCTTTATTTTCTCATTATTTAAGTACATGGTTCATGCCACAAGTATCTAATTTAAGTCATGAAACTTTAACAAAACAGCAGTTTAAAATATACATCCTAATTTATGTTTTGAAATGATATAGTACGTTACAAATAATTTCCATGTTTAATTGTTACATTTTCTATGGTTTAAAAAATAAAATAAAAATATGATTTGAAAATTCCAAAGCACTGGTTACTGTACTGCTTATGGAAGCTTTCAAGTTCAATAGTTGTATTTCATATTTAAATGCAATCAATATCAGAGTTACAGACATGATGAGACCATAAAAAATTCAATTGCTAGTCACAGAAGATACTATTAGGCTAAGCAAATAAATGGATTTCTAAGTTCATATGTTTAGTTGTGGCCTTATTTTTGTAAAAAAAATAAATATGAAAGAAAAATACTTTACTGATTTTCATTTATACCCACATATCCAGCTAGCAGTGTCAAGAAAATGGATTTTTTTTGGTCTATCCTGTATATACTTTTTCCTCTCCTTTCAGAAGATTGCTCCAGAGATGACAAAGCACACAGTGGCAAGTGCAATCAGATCTTCAATCCACTGAATAAATGGAGTCATACATTTACTTTTCCAGTGCTGGAACATCAATCTTTTAGCTATAGTAAAGGCATAAGAATTCCATTTACATTTTCTGATTTGTACTCAGAAGACATTTCTTTGTAGAAAATAATAAAAAGGATGCAATTATTTTAATATTTTTTTTAAAAAAATCCTAATTTGTTAGTATTTTCATAAAAGCATTATTTTAAAAAACAGGATGCAAATTATTAAAATAAAAATGAATAGGTTGAGGCATTTCTTAATCACCTTGCATTCTATACATTTTGTTGTATTTGTGTGCATACATCTGGAAAACAAGATGGATGAAAAGGTCACAGTTTTAATAATATAGGCCGTGAAATATATATTTGAAAGCACATTATTTCAGCTCTTCCAGACTTCATACTGAAGAGAGAAAAGTATACGATTTTCAAGATTGTAGGATCCAAATCTAGTACCGTAGATACTAACTTTTCTAAAATGTCACCTAATTCTTATATAGCTCCTTAATTCAATGTTATTTTTAATTTATTTTTATTGCTTTTGAATTAATAACGAAAAAGCAAAACAGCAAAAGAGAAAGCTAATTATTTATTTATTTATTTATTTATTTATTTATTTATTTATTTATTTATTTATTTATATTTTATTTTAATCCCATTTATATCCCGCCCTTCTCCGAAGACTCAGGGCGACTTACAATTTAAGCACAAACCAATGTGCTTAGCAATAGCCTTCATTCTATGTATATGCCTGCTTATTAGGGCTTTCCCCCCCCCCCAAGCGGCATTATTACAAAGTCAGCTTATTGCCCCCAACAGTCTGGGTCCTCATTTTACCTACCTCGGAAGGATGGAAGGCTGAGTCAACCTTGAGCCTGGTGGGATGCGAACCTGCACTAATTGCAGGCAGCTGGTGTTACTTAAGGAGGCATTAGCCCACTGCTCCACCAAGGCTCTTAATGGGGATGTGTACATTGTCAAAGAGAAGAGGGAAAAACATGGTATGATGTGTCATAATAGTAAACATTAATAATTCTAGATATATTTATTTAATGCAAACATTATTCAAGTACAAATATGTATCTTTTTTAAATGTCTATTTTTTATATCAGTGAGTCCTATATTTCATTATGTTTGTCTATACAAATCTATGTCTATAGGCAAACCTCATGTGTTGTTCAGTGGTCAATTGTCTATGTACTAGGTATATACTGTAGTTCAAAAAAATATTATCTCCTGAAAATTTTAGCTATTGTAATACGACAATATTTATATAATCCTCTACTTTCTTACAAAATCTGGCAAGTATAGGACATTGTAAAGATATATCCTTATTATATCTCCAACCAAGTGCTGTTTTTGCTAGTCTTTTCCTATGCAAACATAATGGAGTCTAATAAATTCTAAATATTATTGCTTGTTGTATAAGTCATAATCTGCAGTGCATTGACACTCTTGCTTTAGAGGACACTTTCCCAATGTCTAGGCCAGGGGTAGGCAACCTCGGCTCTTTTATGACTCATGGACTTCAACTCCCAGAATTCCTGAGTAAGAGCCGAAGTTGCCTACCCCTGGTCTAGGAAATATAAGAACCTCTACTTCTATGTTTCACTAATTTCTTTGCACCTGCATATCAGATTAATTTAACGAGAGGGGTTTTTTTTAGTGTTAAAGGATTTAACCTTTAAATGCTGCTGGTTCAAATAATGTTGTTAACACATTTTGTAATTATAAATATTGCTATTAGGTTAAATCTGATAAACGGTATTTGTCTCTTAATGAGGACTTATGTTAATTTTTTTTTATCATCTATCAGTTGGTCCAAAGTCAATATTCCTTCCTAATTTTCATATCACCATCTTTTCTCCATTTTTTTTTAATCCCACTTATATCCCGCCCTTCTCCGAAGACTCAGGGTGGCTTACAATCTAAAGCACAAATCAATGTGCTTAGCAATAGCCTTCATTCTGTGTATATGCCTGCTTTCGCCCCCCCCCCAGCGGCATTTTTACAAAGTCAGCTTATTGCCCCCAACAATCTGGGTCCTCATTTTACCTACCTCGGAAGGATGGAAGGCTGAGTCAACCTTGAGCCTGGTGGGATGCGAACCTGCACTAATTGCAGGCAGCTGGTATTACTTAAGGAGGCATTAGCCCACTGCTCCACCAAGGATTTTTAAAGCTGGGTTGCCCCTTAGAGTCAATTTAGCATGGGAAAAAGGTAAACTCTTTTTTTATTAGACATTTCATTCCATATTTTTCTAATTCACACAGTGCTTCCAGAGATACCCCACTTTTTGTATATTTAAATCCAAACACTGTCTGTCCAACCAAAAGTGTTATAGATGTACTGTATATTCCAAAATTACTGAAATAAAAAAATTAACACCAATTATTGGCTTTCAGTATTTAATATATGACAACCAGTAAGCATGATGATATACAGTACCTCCTTCATTAGCTGGTAATTTTCTGTAAAAAGTAAAAATAAAAAAACCTATAGAAATTTTTCTAAACAAGTAATTCATTTTCTGGAAATATTTTCTAGATGTAGAAACTGGAATTCCCTCATTACATAAACTAATCTGGGAATAATATTCATTTTGAGAGTTCAGCCTTTCCTAGAAGATAAGGCTTAATGACCCCCATCTATCAATATCTGAAAAAAAACCAGTCTATATCTTTTACTACGTATTATGAGTTTAATTCTTTGTATATGCATGTCTAAATATTTAATGGATTCAGTGCAAATATGGAATTGCTATTCTGTGAATGGATGGGTAAGACAATTGTCACTATTGGTATCAATTCTGATTTGGACCAATGAATAGACTAGCCTGCCAGTTTTCTAAAGCCATCTATCTTTTGCATCAGTAGTGGGATAGAAATAAACAAAATAAACAAAAGAATGTTGTCTGCAAATAGGAACAATTTGTGTTCAACTTACCGTAATAAGGTACCATACTATGTTGACTAATAGCAGAAACCAAGATATTAAAAAGCAAGTGTGAAAGTGAATATCCTTGCCTAATTCTTCTGAATAGTGAAAAAGTAGGAGAAAATACATCATTAAACTTTATTTTTGATATGGGCAACTAATATTATGTCTTAATTCATTTTATGAATTCCAGAGGAAACCCAAATCTGTTTAGTATAGTGAGTGTGTACTCTTTTTTTGTCAAGGAATTTTTCAACATCTAATGATAAAATTACAATGATTTTTATTTTATTCAAGTTCATTAGATCGACAGTATATTTAATCTAATATTGGTTTCTGTTTGCCTAGTTTTTATAAATGCTGCTGGATCATTTTTAATAATAAATAATATCACTTGCTGTAATCTATTCACTAACATGCTGTTAAAGTTTTTGTATCAACATTAATCAATGAGATTAGATGATAACTAGCACTCTGTATAAGCACTACCTGCTTTCAGTATAACTTTAATATAAGTGTAGTTAAAAGCTGGTGGTAAAATTCCATTATTAAATATCTCTTCATACATTGACAAAGTTTTGGCACCAAAAGATCTATATTTTTTATATATCCTTAACAGGGAATCCATCTAATCTTGTGTTGTTGCATCTTGCATTTAAAAAAATATTTATTTAATTTGCTCCATCTCTGGTCTAAGATGATGGAGCAAATGCAAGATGTTTTGTGTTTATCTAAATGTGGTAAATTAATTTTATTTTAAAAGATCTCACTAGATAAATTTTCTGATTTACTATACCATTCTGAATAAAAACTTTAAAAAATTATGTCTGTATCTGTCTAGATAAGTTAGCATAAATTCTGTCTGCTATGGTATTATATTAGTTAATTCATATTTATTTTTCTGCATTTGTCTGTAGAAACATCATCAGGCATCTCACTGTCTGCGCTGATAAATGTTTCAATTCATTCTTCAAATTATTTTTCCTTTTATTTTTAATGTTTTTGTATGACGCATAAGCAATAATTCTACTTCAAATATATGCTTTATATGTTTCCCATTCAAAAAATTGGCACTTGATATTTCTGAATTTAAATCAATGTATTATGAAGTCTCCATCCACATTTGTTGTACAAATTCATTATCATTCAATAAGGAAACATTAAAATATCAATTTCTTGATACATAAATGAGTTTCTGAAACATACATTTCAAGGTATTTCAAGATACATAACAAACATTCATATGACATCCCCAAATTTTGGTGATATAAGAATGATAGAAATGTCCTGGTGGACATTTGATTGAAATGTATATTCTCTTTTAGTTGCATACATTAAATACCAGGGATCTATTAAAATCTATTCTTCCATATAAGTCTTCATTGTTTTCCTTATTAGCATATGGGATTTTTATTTTATTTTATTTTATTTTATTTTATTTTATTTTATTTTATTTCTCTTTCTTTCTTTCTTTCTTTCTTTCTTTCTTTCTTTCTTTCTTTCTTTCTTTCTTTCTTTTTCTTTCTTTCTTTCTTTCCTTCCTTCCTTCCTTCCTTCCTTCCTTCCTTCCTTCCTTCCTTCCTTCCTTCCTTCCTCTTTCTTTCTTTCTTTCTTTCTTTCTTTCTTTCTTTCTTTCTTTCTTTCTTTCTTTCTTTCTTTCTTTCTTTCTTTCAATATATTTCTATCAAACTCAGCTTTCTAAAATTCTTTTTCTTATCACTTTATCATAAATATACTCATTTAAATGCTGAAAACACTAATAAAATATGAGAATTTAAATTTTGTCCATAAACATTAACCATAGCTACTGCAGTCTCTGCTATTTTACAGTTGCACATAAATTTAAATATCATCCATTTGCATCAATAATTCCTTGCTGAACATCAATTGGAAATGCTTTTCAAACCAAAATGGCCCTCATTTAGTGTCATGGTTCTGATTAATGAGACAGTTCAAACAACATTCAGTTTGTCATGTATCTGTGAGATAAACCTGTCTTGCCCAGTCCCTTATTAATAGAGATTTAGTGAGTTTCCTGCAGGTAAACAATTATTTCTTTTTTTAGAGAGAGATTTTATTAGTTTTTTCCCCTTACATACATCTGTTACTTTTTCAACCAGCGTGTAGTCAACCAGCAATTATTTCTTCTTCTTGTCCTCCTTCTCCTTCTCCTCCTTCTGCTCCTCCCTTCTTCCCCCCCCCCCCAATCATTGTTAACTGATGTTGTAGTGCAGGGGTGTCAAACTGTCGGCCCATGGGCCGGACGCGTCATGCTGAAACCATGCCCACTCCATTGCTGGCAATGGAAAAAAAGTTGCAATATGTTGCGACACGTCATGTGATGTTACGAGTTTGACATCTTTGTTGTAGTGTATTAAGCAATATCTGCCCTTAATAAATATTCTAAGATTACATTTTGTTTTTAAAATTCTTGTAACCTGTTTACATTAAGACTATCTTTATAAAATTTATTTTGGTCCACTTTCCCAATTGATTTTATGACTATTTTACAAATATCTAATACTTTTACATATTTAAATGCTTTAACTATTTACTAATATTGCTGATAGATGTAGAACCTCCATAAAGACTCAATTTAGCATTCAAATATCATTCTATTACATATATAGAGAGTCTATATTTAAAATGAAAAAATGAAAAATGTGGTTATGTACATAAAAATAAAAGAATGAGCAACATTATTAGAGATTAAAGAAGAATCACACACATACGCACACACAGACATACAGTACATACAGTAAATAAAAAAACACAGAAGTTGATGACTTTCTAAAATAAAATTTCTCTTCTTATATTGAAAATTTCCAAACAGTTTCAAACATTGCTAGTTAGTTCTTCAATATAATGTTGATTATAGCTTTGTATTTTTTTTTAAATACAGCCATTTTTCCTTGTAGCCCATGTCATTTTCTAATTCTGGGTTGTACTAGAAGACATACAAGGTCTCTACCAACTCTGTTAGCCTGCTATTCATATTCATATCCTCCTCAAAACACTAAATTCCTCATATTTTTCATTTTTCATATATTTTTTAGTTTAGATATGGACTTAGGCCACTGTTTCTCAGCCTTGACAACTTTAAGATGTGCAGATTTCAAATCTCAAAATTTCCCACCCAACATAATTTTGATGTTGCTGCACCAGCCACGGGCTCAGGGCAGGGGTGGTGGGGTGGCAGTGGTTATTCGGGAGACTTTGTGTCCCCGGGAGGCCACCATTGTCCAGATGGCCGGGAGTGAATCCCTCCTCTTGAGATGTGGTCCTCGGGCTCAGTTGGGCTTGTTGCTTACATACCTGGCGCCCGGCTGTGTGGCAACAGCCCTGCCTGAGCTGCTCGACACTCTCTCAGGGTTGGCGGTGGAATTCCCCAGGCTTATAGTCCTGGGTGACTTCAACCTGCCATCACTGGGAGGGTCGTCGGAGTTAGCTCGGGAGTTCATGGCCTCCATGACGGCCATGGGCCTGACCCAAGTAATTGAGGGCCCGACTCATGTGGGGGATCATACTCTCGACCTGGTGTTCCTATCTGGACAATGGTTGGATGATCTGGGAGGGGGCTCCCCATCCATCACCCCTCTGTCATGGTCAGACCACTACCTCCTGAGGCTGGTTTTCCGTTATGCCACCCCCCGCCACTGGGCAGCGGAACCGACCAGGTGGTTCCGCCCCAGGCGCCTAATGGACCCGGATCGGTTCCAGAGGGCGCTTGGGCCTATACCTATCACCCTTACCCACAGCCCAGTCGATGCTCTGGTGGAGGCCTGGGAAACGGCTGCTGCCAGGGCACTTGACTGCGTTGTACCCATGTGACCTCTGACCCAGCGCAGATCCCGTTGGGCCCCATGGTTCTCTGTGGAGCTCCGGGAGATGAAGCGTCGGAGACGAGGTCTAGAGAGTGGTTGGAGGTCCAGCCGATCCAAATCCGACCGATTGCAGCTAAGAACCTTTATAAGGTCTTATCTTGCGGCGATAAGGACGGCGAAGTCTAACTACTTTGCCGCCCTTATCGCGTCCGCAGATAATCGCCCGGCCGCCCTGTTTAGGGTGACTCGCTCCCTCCTTAACCAGGAGGTGAGGGAGGATCCCTTGCGGGGACGAGCCGAGGAGTTTAGTCATCATCTGGCGGACAAAATCGCTCAGATCCGGACCGGTCTGGACTCTGACTGGGCAGAGTCTGATGTGGAGGAATCGGGCGGTCTTGAGCACATTATCTGGACTGAGTTCGACCCTGTTTCCCCTGATGATGTGGACAGGATCATGGGGAGACTGAGCACCACCACCTGTTTGTTGGATCCGTGCCCCTCCTGGCTAGCTTATGCGGCTCGGGAGGGAACACGAGGCTGGTTCCATGCAGTAATAACTGCTTCTTTGAAGGAGGGTGTCTTCCCTGCCGCCTTGAAGGAGGCGGTGGTGAGACCCCTCCTCAAGAAGCCTGCTTTGGACCCGGCTGTTTTAAATAACTATCGTCCAGTCTCCAACCTTCGCTTTTTGGCGAAGGTTGTTGAGAGTGTGGTGGCGCATCAGCTTCCTCTGTTCCTGGAGGAAACTGATTATCTGGACCCGTACCAATTGGGTTTCAGACCCGGACACAGCACGGAGACGGCATTGGTCGCGCTGGTGAATGATCTCTGGAGGGCAAGGGACAGGGGTTGCTCCTCTGTCCTGGTCCTATTAGATCTCTCAGCGGCTTTCGATACCATCGACCATGGTATCCTGCTGCGGCGTCTCAGGGGGTTGGGAGTGGGTGGCACCGTTTTACGGTGGTTCTCCTCCTACCTCCAGGGCCGCTCGCAGTTGGTGTTGACGGGAGGGCAGAGATCTGCCCCGAGGTCTCTCATTTGTGGAGTCCCTCAGGGGTCGGTTCTCTCGCCTCTCCTGATCAACATCTATATGAAGCCGCTGGGCGAGATCATTCGTGGTTTTGGGGTGGGGTATCATCAGTACGCTGATGATACCCAACTTTTTCTTTCCACCCCGAACCAACCCAGTGATGCCCTCGCCGTGATGTCCCGGTGCCTGGAGGCGGTTCAGGTCTGGATGGGGAGAAACAGGCTTCGTCTCAATCCCGCCAAGACTGAGTGGCTGTGCATATCGGCATCTCGGGCTAACCAGACTATTCCATCTCTAACGATGGGGGGTGAGGTGTTACCCCCCGTTGATAGGGCTCGCAACTTGGGCGTCCTCCTGGATTCACGACTCAATTTTGAAGACCACATAGGAGCCGTGACCAGGGGGGCTTTTGCACAGGTTCGCCTGGTGCGCCAGTTGCGTCCCTATCTGGACCGAGACGCCCTACGCACAGTTACTCATGCGCTCGTGACCTCCCGTTTGGACTACTGTAACGCTCTCTACATGGGGCTGCCCTTGAAGACCACTCGGAGGCTTCAACTGGTGCAGAATGCGGCCGCGCGAGTTGTAATGGGGGTGTCCTGATACTCCCATGTAACACCTCTACTCCGCGAGCTGCATTGGCTTCCGGTTGCCCTCCGGGTGAAATTCAAGGTGCTGATTATCACCTATAAAGCCCTACATGGCCTGGCTCCGGGATATTTGAGGGAACACCTGCTGCCGGCATCAAATGCCCTTCGCCCAGTGCGCTCCCACAGGGAGGGTCTGCTCAGGGTCCCACCGGTAAGAGATTGCCGGCGGGTGACACCCAGGGATAGGGCCTTCTCAGTGGGGGCGCCTGCCCTCTGGAACCAGCTGCCAGTGGAATTGAGGACTGCCCCCGACCTCCGGTCATTCCGCCGGGGCCTGAAGACCTGGCTCTTTGAGCTCTCGGGCCCAGGCTGAGGAGTAATTTATTTTAATCGGGGTTTTAAATGCACAGGGTTAGTTTAATCTTTTTAAATGGGTTTTAACTTTTGTATTGCTGGTTTTTTAACTCCCTGTAAACCGCCCTGAGTCCTCAGGGAAAGGGCGGTATATAAATGTAATAAAATAAATAAAATAAATAAATAAATAAATGCATTAAAAGGATAAATGAATAAACTATTATATAGGGAAGTGTACTTGCTGCAGAGTGATGAGGTGCAAAATTTAAAAGTTCCCAATGATTGATTAACTCTGAGAGTAGACCTGCAGCTTGAGTGCTGTAGATTGAGGGAGTTTATACCAAGCTGTAATGAGCAATTAACAAGCAATTCCTTGAAGTGGACAAGGCAGATCCTTTTTACACACACTAATTCAGTGCTTTTGAAATTTGGAATAGTTCAACTTTTAGCATGCCAAACACTTCCCCTCTATCCCATTCCTTCCCTTTTTTCCAATTTGTGGCACTCATGAATAACAAATAAACTTTTGTTTTATGCTTTCTCTTGTTGTGTACTCTAATGAATGAAATAATATGCTATGAACAGCTAGTTTAGAAGGCTGGAAATATATTCTTTTTAAAAAAGGACCCTCTTTATTTATTTGTGAGTTTGACTATATCCTTGTAGAAATTGGGGAACAGATTAATTTGCTTACAACTTTTAGGAAAGAAAGAACACTAGTTTTCTTTATTGAATTTCAGAGCTGGGTTGTAGGCAAGTCTCAACTTAATTGGGACTAGACGGGGGCAGTCCCATAGCACAACTGATCCAGAAGCAGTTTCTATTACAGATTTGATGAGCAGTGACAAAGTTATGATGGTGGGGTTCAAACCAAAAGTAGGCAGGATGGTTGGAAGAGGGCCACATAAGCAGGAACAGTGAAGAAAAGAACGAGGCCAAGTGGTTAAGGACAGAGTTGACATTATACAAGGAATATATTGCATTTTTTTCAGTTATTGTCAAATATTTTCAAGTTAAGAAAGAAGAAGAGAAGGTTGCATTGTAAATAGATTTAACATTTTGGCTGAATACACAAGCAGTGGTAGGAAATGTTTTATTACATTTATTTATATTTTAGTTATATTAGCTGGGCATGAATCATCCCAGGAAGTATCTGAAGGGAACCAGACTGTTTTTTGTTATAAACACTCAAAACACATTGTTCAAGTCTTTGTGTGCCTAAAGTTAGTTGACTCCTGTCAACTGCCTAGACTAGTACCTGAAGGTCTCTCTGCAAGATTTCAGAAGTGTTTTGCCATTGCCTGCTCTTTAGGGCTGAAAGTGAAAGAGACAGAATGGCTCAAGGTCAACCATCTGGCTTTGTGCCTAAGATGGAACTAGAACTCACAGTCTCCTAGCTGCTAGCCTGATGCCTTAACAACCACACCAAATTAGCTCTCTTTATTATATTTAGCTTCATCTTTTAAAATTAAAAAACTCAAAACAGTGGATATGGACTTTCCTCTCCCTTTCTTTAATCCATAAAGGCTGCTGGCTTAAGATGATGGAATTGGCTCAAGATTACCAAGTGATCATGGTTAAATGAGACATTCAATCAAAGTTTTACTGGCCTTTATATGACAGCTATCCCAATTTCCCCCAACCTGCCATTCTCAGAGATTTTGTGATTGTACAGCCAGGACAATGTGAGAGTTACAACATCTCTGGAAAGTCCAGACTGTGGAAGATGCCTTTTCTATTCTGGGAGAATGCATTGTGTATGTGATTCTTATAGGAACCTATAAAAAAGATAATGGTATACAGCTTGGTTTGTCCATAAAAATCACAAGGTGTTTTTTTTTAAAAAAACATATCTGTATCTTCCCCATGCTATTGTAACTTACTTTCCCTATTGTAAGTAAATTTCAATGCTATTGATAATGTAATGAAATAATGATGATTAAAAAAAGTAATGTGCAGGTGGCAATTTTAGAATAATTAACAGTGCACTGAGTATATTTGACAACTCAAACAACTATTATGTCAATCATGTCTGGGAAATATTCATAGCATCATTTTTTTTACCTTTGTTTAGGAATGACATGAGTTTATTTGTTTATATGATTTATAGAGCTGTCCATCCCACACAAGTGACCCTGGCAGTTTATGTAAGAGATGGGTTAGTAGAGCCTGAGAACAGAATCAAGAGAGAGCTTTGCCTAGAATCCTAGCATATCCACAAATGCACCAAGTCCAGACCCCCTTGAATTCCGTTAACTTTTATCTAGCACCAAAATGTGCTAACTATTAGTTGAACAGTATAGGCTTGAACAATACCTCTTCTGAAGTAGAACTTATGTGTGATTCTGATTCTTCATGTTTGACAAGGATTAAAAACCCAACCCCCCCAATAACCTATAACCCCAGACACTCAAAGACAAATAACCCCACTCACAGAGAGGAAAAAGCATATGGACTACAGCAGAAATCTTCCAGCTCATCATCTTAGTTGTAGTCTAATAGCTAGGAAAAGGCTCCATTCTAAAGCCTTGTAAGACTCATAACAAATGTCATTAAGAGGAACCAGTTCTTAGCCGATCCTGACATCATTTGTACGCTTCCACAGGTGCAGTTGCAAACTTTGGCTGTCCTTGGTGACTCTAGTGTCATGGTTCTGATAGATGAAACCCATCAAAAGAACTTCAAGGCAAAAATTCTTCCTTAAAGAACATTTTATTCAGGAAACAAAGTATCGACACTACATAGTTGAACTCCAAAAGTAAATTCCCTTCCCCCAGATACAATTCCCACCCCCAATAAGCTGTCATAAATCACATTCTCCAATTAGCCTAAAATTCAGGCTTTCTCCCCAGCTGCTCAGCTCGCCAAAATGTTATCAGCTCGTCCTTGGGTTCCCACAAAGCAGCATTATTATTATTATGGCTAGCTGAGCTCAAGCTTTCATCCCAACCCGCCCCCTTTCTGCACCTGATTTCTAAATACCAGAAAAAGCATGTTAAAAGCAAAGAGAAAATGGCTGCAATTTTCATCAGTTGTCAGAGCAGGAACATCCAATGTTTACAGCGTTGACATCTAGTGTTTGAAATACATCAGATTATTTGAAATGTTAACTTTTTGTTAATTTGGATCTGGAAGTACTTAAATTTTGAAATCTGGCTGCAGGAATTATATACCAACATCTTGTATCTATATGTTTCTCTAGTATACCCTGAGAGGACCTTTATTTTTTAATTTTAATAACAAAGGCTTTATGACCCCATGAAGTCATTGGTTTGTTACAAATTGCTCCCTCCTGGAGTGTCTTCTTCTGAAATAAAAAGTCCTGGCCATGGCTTGCCTTTTTAGGATGTTTAGAAGACACCCTTTCGCATTTCCAATGTTGTGCTTTCTGTCATGTCAAGGTCCCAAATCACTTCTGAAGTCTGATGCCTTTTAGCATTCTAGTGATTGTGTTTGTGGAAGAAAAAACAACAGCAGCAATTAGTAGCTGAATATTATCAGTCTAGTTTAGGAACAAGGTTGTGTGGATTTTGCAGTCCTAGAAAATTTCACAGCAAGATTCCTACAGAAAAAAAGAATAATTTTGCAGATGCCCAGGCTTTAGGAACTCATAGCTATACCACTCAGTGCCCTTTAATGTTAGGGCTGTTCCAGCACTTTTCTATGCTGACTGTAAGTTGCAACATTAGTTAAACTGGACCCTTTAGATTAGACCTGGGCATTTTATGGCCCACGGGCCACATTTGGCCCTTTGATTGTCCCTGCCTGGCCTGTGGCAGTGACTGTAAGAGGCAGCAGTGGTGGTGGTAGTGGGATGGCGGTGGCAGGAGGGTGTTTGACAGCAGCCCTCAAAATAGTCCGTTTCTAATGTGGCCCCTTGGGAAAACTAATTGACTACTCCTGCTTTAGATATGGGCCTTTGCTGGGTCTTGCAAAATCCTCTTTAAAGCATTATCAAATCAATGTAATGAGATTTGTGATTGGCCTCTCTAACACCATATTTCCATGCAGAAGCCTATGAATGTTATGAGAATAGCAGTGCTGAGGAGACTCTATTTAATTCTTTTCCCCATGTGAATGTCCAACAGAAGTAACCTCCACTGGAGGTAGGGGAAGAGATGGGCTGGGAACATATCCTAGAGGTCTCTTCTCTGATTATTGCTTTAAGGGGGAAGCCTTGGACAGGAATGAGGTTGTAGCATGGATTGTTATTATGTAAATGATAATTTGTCTCGGGATTTCTTGAGAAAGGGAATATTTCAGAGAAACTTCACAGAATTACAAATTCTAAAAACCTTTTGAGCAGTCATGATAGTTATAGAAATTTAGAATTTATTTAGAATTTTATTACAACAAACAGTTCTGTATTGATTTTCTGTGCTATAAAATCATTGTGGCACTACAAAGATTAAAATAAAATAACAAAAACATAATAATATAAACCATGAAGACACTGATTAAAATACTACACATTGTTGTTGTTGTTAGCTGTGAAGTCGTGTCCGACCCATCGCGACCCTATGGACAACGTTCCTCCAGGCCTTCCTGTCCTCTACCATCTTCTGGAGTCCATCTAAGCTCACGCCTACTGCTTCAGTGACTCCATCCAGCCACCTCATTCTCTGTCGTCCCCTTCTTCTATTGCCCTCAATCTTTCCCAGCATTAGGCTCTTCTCCAGTGAGTCCTTCCTTCTCATTAGGTGGCCAAAGTATTTGAGTTTTAGCTTCAGGATCTGGCCTTCTAAAGAGCAGTCAGGGTTGATCTCCTCTAGGACTGACTGGTTTGATCTCCTTGCACTCCAAGGGACTCGCAGGAGTCTTCTCCAGCACCATAGTTCAAAGGCCTCAATTCTTTGTCGCTCAGCCTTTTTTATGGTCCAGCTTTCACTGCCATACATTGCAACTGGGAAGACCATAGCCTTGACTATATGCACTTTTGTTGACAGGGTGATGTCTCTAATTTTTAGTGTGCTGTCTAGATTTGCCATGGCTTTCCTCCCGAAGAGCAAGCATCTTTTAAATTCTTGGCTACAGTCCCCATCTGCAGTGATCTTGGAGCCCAGGAAAATAAAATCTGTCACTACCTCCATTTCTTCCCCATCTGTTTGCCAGGAATTGAGAGGGCCGGATGCCATGATCTTGGTTTTCTTAATGTTAAGTTTCAACCCAGGTTTGCACTCTCCTTCTTCACCCGCAACAAGAGGCTCTTTAATTCTTCTTCACTTTCTGCCATTAGAGTGGTATCATCTGTATATCTTAGGTTGTTGATATTTCTTCCGGCAATCTTAATTCCAACTTTTGATTCATCTAGCCCTGCCTTTCTCATGATGTGCTCTGCATATAAGTTAAATAGGCAGGGTGACAGTATACAGTATTGCCGGACTCCTTTCCCAATTTTGAACTAATCAGTGGTTCCGTGTCCAGTTCTCACTGTTGCTTCTTAGCCCACATATAGGTTTCTCAAGAGACAAATAAGATGGTCTGGTACTCCCATCTCTTTAAGAACTTGCCACAGTTTGTTATGATCCACACAATCAAAAGCTTTAGCATAGTCAATGAAGCAGAAGTAGATGTTTTTTCTGGAACTCCCTAGCTTTCTCCATGATCCAGCGTATGTTGGCAATTTGATCTCTAGTTCCTCTGCCTCTTCGAAATCCTGCCTGTACTTCTGGTAGTTCTTGATCCACATACTGCTGAAGTCTAGCTTGTAGGATTTTAAGCATAACTTTACTAGCATGAGAAATGAGTGCAATGGTGCAATAGTTTGAACATTCTTTGGCACTGCCTTTCTTTGGAATTGGAATGTAAACTGATCTTTTCCAATCCTGTGGCCACTGTTGAGTTTTCCAAATTTGCTGGCAAATTGAGTGTAGCACTTTTACTGCATCGTCTTTTAAGATTTTGAATAGCTCAGCTGGAATACTGTCACCTCCACTAGCTTTGTTGTTTCTCAGCTTTTCTAAGGCCCACTTCACTTCACATTCCAGGATGTCTGGCTCGAGGTCAGTGACCACCTCATTGTGATTACCAGGGACGTTAAGCTCATTCTTGTATAGTTCTTCTGTGTAATTTTTCCACCTCTTCTTAATCTCTTCTGCCTCTGTTAGGTTCCTGCCATTTTGGTCCTTTATCATGCCCATTTTTGCATTAAACGTTCCCTTCATCTCTCCAATTTTCTTGACGAGATCTCTGGTCCTCCCTATTCTATTGTTTTCTTCTATTTCTTTGCACTCTTCATTTAAGAAGGCATTCTTATCTCTTCTAGCTATTCTCTGGAATTCTGCATTCAATTGGGCATATCTTTCTTTTTCTCCCTTGCCTTTCGCTTCCCTCCTTTCCTCAGCTATTTGCAAAGCTTCCTCAGGCAGCTATTTTGCTTTCTTTTTCTTTGGGATGGTTTTGGTTGCTACCTGTTGTACAATGTTGCGAACCTCTGTCCATAGTTCTTCAGGCAGTCTCTCTATCAGATCTAATTCCTTAAATCTATTTATCACCTCTACTGTATATTCAACAGGGATATGATTTAATTCATACCTGAGTGGCCTAGCGCTTTTCTCTACTTTCTTCAGTTTAAGCCTAAACGTTGCAATGAGAAGCTCATGGTCTGAGCCACAGTCAGCTCCTG
The DNA here is from genome assembly GCF_964194415.1 of Vipera berus. NCBI lineage: Eukaryota > Metazoa > Chordata > Lepidosauria > Squamata > Viperidae > Vipera > Vipera berus. The sequence continues at coordinate 36,837,948 of NC_138205.1, read as the reverse complement.
GTCTTGTTTTTACTAACTGTATAGAGCTTCTCCATCTTTGGCTGCAGAGCATATAGTGAATCTGATCTTTGTGTTGACCATCTGGTGATGTCCATCTGTAGAGCCGTCTCTTGGGTTGTTGGAAAAGAGTGTTTGCTATGACCATCGTATTCTCTTGACAAAATTCTATCAGCCTGTGCCCTGCTTCATTTTGTACTCCAAGGCCAAACTTGCCTGTTATTCCGGTTATCTTTTGGCTTCCTACTTTAGCATTCCAATCCCCCATGATGATAAGGACATCATTTTTTGGTGTTAGTTCTATAAGGTGCTGTAGGGCTTTATAGAACCGGTCAATTTCATCCTCTTCAGCACTGGTGGTTGGGGCATAGGCTTGGACTACTGTGATATTGAATGGTTTGCCTTGGATTCGAACTGAGATCATTCTGTCATTTTGAGGACTGTATCCCAGTATTGCTTTTCCTACTCTTTTATTGACTATGAAGGCTACTCCATTTCTTCTGAGGGATTCTTGCCCGCAGTAGTATACCTGATGGTCATCTGAATTAAATTCACCCATTCCTGTCCATTTTAATTTGCTGATACCTAAGATGTCGATGTTCAGTCTTGTCATCTCTTGTTTGACCACGTCCAGCTTTCCTTGATTCATGGATCTTACATTCCAGGTTCCTATGGAGAAAAAATCTTTACAGCATCAGACTTTCCTTTCACCACCAGACACATCCACAGCTGAGCGTCCTTTCGGCTTTGGCCCAGTCGCTTCATTCTTTCTGGCGCTACTAGTACTAGCCCTCTGCTCTTCCCCAGTAGCATATTGGATGCCTTCCGACCTGAGGGGCTCATCTTCCAGCGTCATATCGTTTTGCCTTTTGGTACTGTCCATAGGGTTTTCATGGCAAAGATACTGGAGTGGGTTCCCATTTCCTTCTCCAGTGGATCACGTTTTGTCAGAACTCTCTGCTATGACCTTTCCGTCTTGGGTGGCCCTGCACGGCATAGCTCATAGCTTCATTGAATTACGCAAGCCCCTTCGCCACGACGAGGCAGTAATCCATGAAGGGGTACTACACATTACTTATATTTAAAAGACAAAATGAGAAAACTTTGATGTAGATTTTTCTATAAGGAAAGATCATGAAGGGAATTACATAATCTGGGTATGATGAATGCCAATTAAGAAGTTCTCTGAAAGCAACTGTGTCCTCAGGAGCTTCTGCAGATCTTACCAACTGTATATAATAATAAATAGACTAACAGTTCTGCAATGAACAGAACCGAAACAGTTTGGTCTTTAAAGGTTAAAAACAGCTTCTTAAATTGAGCCAAAAATCAATATGTAACCACTGCTGCTTTTTCAATATTTAAAAAATAAAACTTGCAGCAATTAGCAGCCTTACTACCAGATTTTTCCTAATCATAATGTTCAATCACTCTACACTATAGGGTAGATCTATGCAGAGCCCATGTGCAATAATCTGCAAAGATGAAGTCAGGAAAGCAAAAGCTCAGAATGAACAAAGGTTTGCAACAAAAGTCAAAGATAATAAAAAAAGTTTGTTTCAACATACAAATAGAAAAAAAAAGTCAAGGAAACAGTCGGTCCACTAAAGAGAAGATGGCAAGGAAGTAAGAGGCAGTAGAGAGAAAGCAGAGCTGTTTAATTCATTCTTTTCAGCAGTCTTCACACATACAAAAAAAATATAGCCCAACCTACCAAAAACATAACTGTAAAAAACAAACTAAAAATTAAAATTAAAATAAGCAAAAAAAATGGTAAGAGAATACCTGACTGACCTTGATGAATATAAATCACCAATATCTGATTTATTACCTCCCAGAATTCTGAAGGAGCTGGCAGATGTTATCTCAGAAGCATTGTATCATATCTTAAAAAAAATCTTGGAGCACTGGGAAACTACCAGAAGATTGGAAAAGAGCTGATGTGGCTCCCATCTTCAAAAAAAAAAAACAGACCCAGGAAACTACGGATCAATCAGCCTAACATCCATACCTGGGACGATACTAATATATATATATATATAAAACAGATGTGTGAACATTTAGAAACAAATAAAGTTATAACTAGTAGCCAGCACGGATTTGTTAAAAACAGATTATGCCAAACCAATTTTATTTCATTCTTTGACAAAGTGACTAAATTAGTAGACAAGAGAAATGCTGTGGACATAGTATATTTAGACTTCAGCTAGGCATTTGACAAGGTAGCCCACAACCTACTTGGTAAGCAGAAAAATGTGGGATAGACAGCATCACCACCAGATGTATTTGTAACTGGCTGACAAATCATACTCAACAAGTAGTCCTTAATGGTATTACACCTACATGGAGGTAACAACAACAACAACAATGATAATAATAATAATGGAAGGGACCTTGGAGGTCATCTAGTTCAATCCCCAGCTCAGAGAGGAAACCCTATACCATTTCAGACAAATGACTGCCCAGTCTTCTTCCTAAAAACTTCCAGTGTTGGAGCATTCATAACTTCTGGAGGCACATTGTTCCACTGATTAATTGTTCTAATTGTCAGCAATCCAAAAAGATTTTGACAGACTTGAACAATGGGCCCTGCCTAACAGAATTTAATGTAGAGAAAAGCAAGGTTTTACACCTGGGCAGGAAAAATCAAAGGTACAGGTATAGATTAGGCGAAACCTGGCTCAAAAACAGTAACTGTGAGAGGGACCTTGGAGTCCTAGTGGATCATCATTTAAACATGAGCCAAGACAGTGCGGCAGCAGCCAAAAAAGCTAATACAATCCTTGGTTGTATAAAAAGAGGCATAGAATCAAAATCACACAAAGTATTGGTACCGCTTTATAAAGCCTTAGTAAGGCCACAGCTAGAATATTGCATCCAGGTTTGGTCACCACATTAAAAAAAAAGATGTAGAGACTTTGGAAAAAGTGCAAAGAAGAGCAACTAAGATGATTAAAGGCCTGGAGACTAAAACATATGAAGAATGGGCTGCAGGATTTGGGAATGGCCAGTCTAGAGAAAAGAAGGACTAGGGGGGACACGATAGCAAAGTTCCAATATTTGAGAGGCTGCCACAAAGATGAGGTAATCAAACTATTTTCCAAAGCACCAGAAGGCAAGAGAAGAAACAATGGATGGAAACTAATCAAAGAGAGAAGCAACCTGAAATTAAGGAGAAACTTCCTACAGTGAAGACAATGAACTAGTGGAACAGCTTGACTTCAGATGTTGTGGGTGCTTCATCACTCAAGGTTTTTAAGAAGAGACTGGACAGCTGCTTGTCTGAAATGGTATAGGGCAGGGGTTTCAAACTCAATTTCATTGAGGGCCACATCAGCATTGCGGTTGCCCTCAGGGGGCCGGGTGGGTATGGCCAGGGTGGGCGTGGCCTACTGGGTGGGCGTGGCTAGAGTGTGTATGGCCTACTGGGTGGGCATGGCCAGCTCTACATCGTTCGCATCAAGGGTGCCTTTGGGGACCTGGGCAGGAGTGGGACAGATCTGAGGGTCTCTGGCAGAAGGAGGGTCTCTGGGCCAGGGCCAAAGCAGTCGGGGCCATTCCCTCTGTTTCCAGGATGGCTTCGTGGGCCACATGAAACCACTTCACGGGCCTGATCCGGCCCCCGGGCCTTGAGTTTGTCATGTCTGGTATAGGGACTCTTGCTTGAGCAGGGGGCTGGATTAGAACACCTCCACGGTCTATTCTGATTGATTGAACTAATGTAAGAATAATTAATGTCACATTAGGACAGCTCAGGAAAACCGAATATGTAGAGAAATGCAGGTAAAACAGAATGGTTTTTTGAAGGCTGATAGCTTAATTGGATTGGGATAGAATATGCAGGATTTGAAATGTGACATGTCAAAAGTCAAAAGAGCATGACTTTGTGGCAATCCAATCAGCTGAAACACTAGACAGATGTACAGCAGTCAAAGTTGAGGAATGCAGAGGTTATGCAAGAGTTTTAACTAAGCTTTTAACTGAGACATTGATAGGTGGAGTAACAAAGCATGAGAGCACGAAGTGTCAACATCAGTTCAATACCAGAGTTCTTTTTTCAATAAATGCTATTAAAAGTTTTACAAAGAGCATTAAAACTAACACAAACCAGAAAAGGGAATGAAAGGAAGGGAGAGAGAGAGAGAGAGAGAGAGAGAGAGAGAGAGAGAGAGAGAGAGAGAGAGAGAGAGAGAGAGAGAGAGAGAGAGAGATATAGAAAAGTGTAGAAAGAAATAATAAAAAAGAAAAGAAACAAACAAGTTCCAATTTCCTCTGCAGCCTATCTAGTACAATTACAAAGTTGTATCTTCCTTTAGGATTTGAAAAAGCATATTTTTTCCCTAATCATTTAAAACCACAAATCAGAAGTCCATTTTTTTTCATTTCAAGAAAAAAGTCTTTAAGAGGTCTCCAGCCAGACATAATTGTAGATATTGTTTTATGTAAACAGATTTCTTATAATTAATTGGGATTACCCAGGACTGTTGAACAGAATCAGAGGACAAACCCTGCAAGTGAGAATTAGTGTTGTGGTGTCTGTGCTTTGGTTTACTGAGTGATGTACTATATATTCAGCACTTCTGAGCATCCGTAAACTTCCTTTCCTCTGTTAACTTGTCTCTCAGTGGACTGGGGACATGTAATGTGGAATCTAATACACTGTATCCCATCTTTGTGCTTCATGTATCATTCCTGACCCTTATTTAAGGTGACAGCTATATTGCAAACATTGTAATGGTCCGAAAGGTGGTCTGGTATGAGAGACATATGGCTGATAGTCAGTTCAGTTGAGGGGTAGAGTTTCAAATCATTTTCTGGCTTAAAGGCAGCTGGGGGCCAGCATGCACACATTCAGTCAACAAGCAGATTCTGCAAAATCATACCAGCTGCCTCCATATGTTGGTATTGTTTTTGTGGATTATCTGTGTTTGCATTACACTGCATATGCAGCAATAGATTCTGCATCAGATCCATTTGCATATGCAGCTACTGTGGCAATAGTGCTAATACAGTTTTTGTTTAGGCTTTGTATCTTCCAAATTTTTATAATTAGATACAAAAATAAATTTCTCATTAGATAAGTAAAAGTATGGTTAATTAAAACTTTGGGATGAAATCGGGCAGAGCTGGTTGAATTTCAGTAGGACTCTAATGAATAAAAAAAAGTTAGTTATCCTATTGAAAATTCGATCTGTGGAGTGTTGGATGTGATTAATATAGTGAGGGGGAAAATTATTTGATCTCCCGCTGATTTTGTACATTTGCCCACTGACAAAGAAATGATCAGTCTATAATTTTAATGGTAGGTTTATTTTGACAGTGAGAGACAAAAAAAATCCAGAAAAACTTTCAAAAAAGTTATAAATTGATTTGCATTTTGATGAGTGAAATAAGTCCGCATTGCAAAAACATTAGTGCAATGTCTTATTTCCCAATATCCTAATTCTTTGCAGCATTGCAGTGTTCTATATTCAGCTTTCAATGATTATGAATTGATCTTAGAGAGTATTTTATATCATCCTCTAATACAGTGATGGCGAACCTTTTAGAGACCGAGTGCCCAAAGTGCAACCCAAAACCCACTTATGTATCGTTGGGTGCCGGGGGGGGGGGCATGGCCCATTGGGTGGGGATGGCTGCAGTGGTAACAGCAGACTGGGTGGGACTAAAGAGTTCAATCAATCAATTCCAACTTTGTGAGATCTCTTTTTCCCCCACGAGAAGTTGAAATTGATTGACTGAACCCCTTTTTTTTGCACATGGTGGTGGAGGCCTAAAGTGAAAAAGGTTTTATAAAACCCAGCTGAAGGCCTAAGACTGGGGTAACAGCGTGTGTGCCCACAGAGAGGGCTATCCATGCCATAGTACTGCTACCTGCTTCTTCCTTCATATTCTCTGTTGTTGTTGTTGTTAGTTGCGAAGTCGTGTCCAACCCATCGCGACCCTATGGACAATGTTCCTCCAGGCCTCCCTGCCCTCTACCATCTTCTGGAGTCCATTTAAGCTCACGCCTACTGCTTCAGTGACTCCATCCAGCCACCTCATTCTCTGTCGTCCCCTTTTTCTATTGCCCTCAATCTTTCCCAGCATTAGGCTCTTCTCCAGTGAGTCCTTCCTTCTCATTAGGTGGCCAAAGTATTTGAGTTTTAGCTTCAGGATCTGGCCTTCTAAAGAGCAGTCAGGGTTGATCTCCTCTAGGACTGACCGGTTTGATCGCCTTGCAGTCCAAGGGACTCGCAGGAGTCTTCTCCAGCACCATAGTTCAAAGGCTTCAATTCTTTGGCGCTCAGCCTTTCTTATGGTCCAGCTTTCACTGCCATACATTGCAACTGGGAAGACCATAGCCTTGACTATACGCACTTTTGTTGACAGGGTGATGTCTCTGCTTTTTAGTGTGCTGTCTAGATTTTCCATGGCTTTCCTCCCGAGGAGCAAGCGTCTTTTAATTTCTTGGCTACAGTCCCCATCTGCAGTGATCTTGGAGCCCAGGAAAATAAAATCTGTCACTACCTCCATTTCTGTCACTACAATAAAATCTGTCACTACCTCCATATTCTCTATTGTCTAGCTATAGGAAAAATCTGATACAGTCAAATGACTTGGAGCATTTAGTGCTCAGTCTCTTCAAGTTGCATTATATTTCTTTCCTTTTTCCTGCTCATGCTTTTTCCTTATGGATACTGTGCCAATTAAATTAGGAGTCTCATTTTTGATGTTGTTTGTGATGTGCACCTATCCAAATACCTATTCATTAAGAGAAGATGGGGGCACACATTAATATATGCCTTGTGTTCAACTGTCACTCTTGTTCCCTCATTTTTTTTCTCCTTTTATTTATGGTATCATTTGTTCTTTGCAGCTTGGATATGTGCATCTGGGAGGTTCTTTTCCCCCTTTCTTTTGATCTCCAAGGCTTTTATGTTTGGAAAGGAAAGGAACTGTCACCTTTTTTTGTTATTGATAGATTTCTTTCCCCAAATATATGAATAAGGTACATTCATATATGAACAAAAATTCATTGTGTATATATGAAACATTATTTGAATAATGTTCTGAGCATATATTGTCAAGAGAGGTGGAGAGATGCTGGAGATGAGCTATTTTGGACTAAATGCTTATGAGTTGCTAGAAGAGAACAGATTTCCATTTAGTCGACACATGCTGATTTATAAAAATAGATGTACATTTAAAAATAATCACTAGTTTTAATAGAAATACAATCCTTGTTCTGTCTGGTCGAAACTTAACATAATTAGATGTAATACTGGAAGAAATGTCTCTGCCTTGTATCAATGGGGATGGAAAGATTCCCCTTGTTGCAGTTGTGGTGCTGATATGCAAACTATTAAACATTTGTATAAGATTGCCCATGACATGCATGCTCTGGTTCCTTGGAAGATCTGCATGAAGGCAATTGCCTGGATAGCTGAATTGGATATCCAGTTCTGAGGCCACTGCCATACCCCTATAGAAGTTTTGAATATAATTACATGGATTATTTGTATATGTACTTTTCTCTTCTGTCATGTTCTCATCATACACTAAATAATAATAATAATAATAATAATAATAATAATAATAATAATAATAATAATAATAATAATAATAATAATAATAATATAAAACACAACACAAAAGGAATACATCAGAAGAGTCTGCAAAATACTAAAATCAAAGCTGAATGCTGGAAATATAATTAAAACCATTAATACATTGGCAGTCCCAGTGATACACTACCCAGCTGGAATTATCAACTGGACTTTGGCTGAATTGGAACACCTAGACAGGAAAACACGTAAACTTTTGAATATGCTCCACGCTCTACATCCACGAAGTGACATCGACAGATTGTACCTGCCAAGAAGAATAGGGGGCAGAGGGCTACTGCAAATCCACCAAACTGTAGAAGAAGAAAGATGAAGTTTGAATGACTATGTAAATCAAAGTACAGAAAAATTGCTGCAGGCTGTGAAAACAGAGAGCATTATAAAAATAACAGAAATGAAGGCAGAATATAAGGAAAAATGGCTGGATGACAGATTAAATAGATGGAAAACCAAAGCTTTGCATGGGCATCATTTGAAAAACATTGAAGGAAAATGTGATAACAACTTGACATGGGAATGGCTTAAGATGGGAACCATCAAGAAAGAAATGGAAGGCTTAATACTGGCTGCTCAAGAACAAGCACTACAAACTAATGCCATGAAAGCGAAGATACAAAAATCTACTGACAATCCAAATTGCCGACCTTGCAATGACAAAGTTGAAACTGTTTCACATTTAATATGTGACTGCAGCAAAATCGCGCAAACTGATTACAAAGCTAGACATGACTGAGTTGCTAAACTAATCCACTGGGCATTGTGTAAAAAATACGACTTGTCTGTGTTCGAAAAGTTGTGGGAACATAGGATGGAAAAAGTTGTCGAGAATGAGAGGGTGAAGATCTTGTGGGATTTCCGAATATAAACAGATTGCCATTTGGAACACAACACGCCAGATATTGCTGTCATAGAGAACTGATATCGCTGTACCAAGAGATGCCAGAGTCGAAGAAAAAGAACTGGAAAAAATTACAAAATACTGCAACCTGGCCATCAAAACTGCATGATTATGGATGAAACGTGTAACAGTGATACCCATTGTCATCGGGGCACTGGCAACTATGTCCAAAAACTTTGCAAAATACATCAAGAAATTGCAGCTTCCTGCAATAACTCCAGCAAAGCTACAAAAAACTGTGCTACTCGAAACATCTTACATTTTAAGGAGATACCTGGTTGATACCTAGGATGCTGGCAGCAACCCGTGTCAACCATTAGTGCCAGTCAGTTTGAGTGTTCAGTTGACTGAGTTTCATGTTTTATGAATAAAAGTTTTTAATAATAACAATAACAATAACAATAACAATAACAACAACAACAACAACAACAACAACAACAATAACAATAACAATAACAATAACAATAACAATAACAATAACAATAACAATAACAATAACAATAACAATAATAATAATAATAATAATAATAATAATAATAATAATAATACAGTATAATCATAGTGAGGAAAATTGGCCAGGAATGTTGCAGAACTGTTTGACCAGTTGCCCGGTTCTAAGTGTTCATGTATGATCTCTAGATACCCATTTTACTTTCATGGTTCTTTATCTCTGAAGAGTTATGGGCCTGACTTATGTGCTCAGCAATTCCTTGAAATTTCCACATTCCTCTGGATTTGTTTTGCCACTGCATTTTCCCCCTCCTTTTCATGTTTTATTTGTATAGGATATTTGTAGCTAAAGATAAAGTTAGAGGTAAGGCTGTAGGCTGCATTATTTACTGCACATGATGCCTCCCTCCTTCATACTATCAAGGTAAGGCTGGATGATGAATCCAAGGTCACTCAGGCTGAATTCCTTCCTTGTGTGCATCTAAAGCAATCTAGCTTTCTTAAGCATCTCTCTGCTTGCTCCCTGCTGAACTCAGAGCTAGAAATATCTTCAGTCTTGTCGGGAAAAGACAAAAGGAACTAGGCCTTGTTGCATGAAATGATGTGGTAATTGGGACTTAAGCAACCGCCTGTCAGTTTCTGGTTGTCATTACTGTCGGCAAGGGCAGAACTGAGGATGAATAAAACAATCACTTTCCCATTATTTCAAGCAAATGCTGTCACGACACATGTGTTTGTTTGGCTGATTGGCTTTATGTTAATGAACTAGACTTGCTCCCTCTGCCTCTTTCAGTTCCAGGCCTGGTTAGGGGGAGGTGATTGCTTTTATAGATCACTGTACATGGAAAAATACTGAGCAGTATGTCTTCTATTATTGGAATCAAATGATCTCTAGAGAAGAGAAGAGGGTGTGAAGCTAGAACATGCAAAGTATCAGAGTGGTGGCAGCTGCGTGCTTTCCATACAGGAAGAATGCAGAGGGAACAAGGTGGCAACTTCTGTTTGGGAAAACTAGTATAAAGAAATGAAGTGCACACTTTTCAACTACTCAGAATTTTCCAAGCACAAGAATGCAAAGCAAACTCTAATATATTTGATTTTCTTAGATGAAATTTTACTGAAACTGAACAAAGTTGACTTTTTTCTAAAGCAAAGTGTAAGGATTTGATTTAAACTGATAGTTTAAAGCACACTATTTACAGATTTAGCAGAGCCAAATGACAAAGCTTTCTCAGTCATTCTCCCGTTTTATGGAAGAGCATTCTTCTGGATAACCAGATGCTGTTTTCTTACTAGTTTTAGGAAGTCTATTAAAACATGGTTATTTCATCAGGCTCTGAGGGCTGCAAAGTTGTGCTCCTCTTCTCATTCATAGTAGTATATCTTTTGATTTTTGGTTGTATCAGTGAATATTCTTGGCAGTGCTTTTTTTGTAAAAGAAAAAGGTGCTGGAACTCACACATGTCATACAACCTGCCTTGCCTACCCTACAAGGTTCCATCCAAAAAAAGGTGCCGGAACTCCGTTCTGAGCGTTCTAAGAGAAAAAAAGCCCTGATTCTTGGGCTGTATAATGTTATTGATTTGTTTTCTTTTTTCTTTTTTGCACTGCTTTTAACCCAGTTCCCAGAATCATTGCAGTCACCTGTAAGCCCAGAGACAGGCAGGCAGAAGGACAGAATACCAGAATGAAAGGATATACAATCTCTCTGCTAGTTTAACTTGTACTGCATAGAGATCATTTTATTCAGAGGTATGCATGAAAATATTGCAGTTACACACTCCATAGTGGAGAATCATGTTATCAGATTCTGCTGAACTATGTTACAAATAGATGGTAATAATGATTCCAGGTTAGTCCAAATTTAACGCTGATGAACTTGATAATACTTCTAGCTCTCCTTTCTACTAGATATGCATTTTAAAGCCTGCAGACCTTTACACGAGTTTTAAAGATCACACATGTTTTATTAGCATTTGGAAGTAACAATCTCCAGACTTTTGTAGATTTCTGTAGATTGCTGAAATTGAATTCAGTGCGTTACTTGGACATATATGGCAGTTAAAGTAGCATTCACATGGAGGCCCCAGGTAGGGGTAGAGTTCTCCGAGGCCGCCTGAGCTTCGAGCTTGGGCGGCTGAAGGATCGAACTCCCCCGAAGCCTGGGTTGCTCCCAGCTGGCCGTCGTCTCTGCTCCGAACTTCCTGGAGCAGAGCCAGGCGTCTGCGAACCATCCCTGCCTGAAGAAAGGACTATGATTTAAAGGAGCAGGCAGAGCGGTACAAGAGGAAAAGGTGAAGAGGACTATTTTACTGTACTCTCTAACTTGTTGGACTTTTTAAACTTTAATTGAAAGTGCGTCATAATTGAGGATTAAAAGATGGCGGCTAAACCTCCCTCTAAAACTCTTCGGAGTGGAGGATCCTCGCCGGTGCAACAATCATCACTACAGGCATTGCACCCTCCTGAAGTGCTGACATCGAAGGATTTGCGAGATGCCTTGGATAAACATGCCCAGGTACTTTTGGAATCAATTAATCAATCAATTGCTGATAAATTTGCACAGATGGAGGAGAAATTGGAGAAATTTGAGGAAAGAATGGAAGAGAGGATGGAACAGAAGTACAGCGTGATGAAGGTAGACATTTTGACTTCAGTGCATAAAGTGGCGGAATGTGTGGAAGATTTAGATGAAAAAGTGGATGATTTGGCTCAAAGGAATGCTATACTAGAAGTAAAAGCACGGGAGAATGAAATTGAAAGAGGCAAGTTGGAAAGGGAGTTAAGCCATGCCCAATATTACCAGATGCAGTTTGTTGTCAGAATTAGAGGCTTAAAAGAGAATGTTAAAGAAGATTTAAAGCAGCTGATCTCTGAGGCTCTCGAAGGGGTATTGAACCAGCCAGCATCTGAAATAAGAGCAGCTATGGATAAAGTGTTTCGGGTGAATTCATGGATTGCCAGACAGAGAAAGTTGCCTAGAGATGTGGTGGTTTATTTTGCAAAAAGAGAAATTAGAGATCAAGTTATACAAGCTGCCTATGATGCTAAGGTTGTGATTGCTGAACAAGAAGTCTTGGTTTTAAAAGAAATTCCTCCAAGGATTTTAAGGGGAAGAAAGGACTATACATTTCTTGTGCAAGAGCTCAAGCAAAGAGATATAAGGTTCAGATGGGAGATTCCAGAGGGGCTGATGGTGATGTATGAAGGTAAAAGGTATAGGCTGATTACTGTGAAACAAGCACGTGATTTCTACAATAATGTCTTAAAAGCAACCCCATTAATGCTCCTGGAAGCTGGAAAGGGATCTGGAGAAGAAGAACAACAAGAGGAGGAAACAGAGGAAAATGGTGCTGGAGGAGATCAAGCTACAATCTCTTTGGATGATCCTAGAGAGCAAAGAGTGACGCGTGCTGCTTTAAAACGAGCAAAGAAAATAAAAGAACAAGATCAGCAAAAGTCTTCAGATTCTTCACATCGCATTCATAGCCAAGCTGTGGGAGGAGCATGGCCTAAAGTAACCAGTCCTATCAAAGCTGTGGTCCAAGAGCTTCTCGAGGATATACATGGCAACTAAATTTTTAACCTGGAATGTTAATGGACTAAATTCACCGCAGAAGAGGAAGAAAGTTTTTCAATATTTAAAACAATTTAAGATAGATGTTATATGCCTGCAAGAAACGCATATTAGAGTTTTGGATCAAAAGTATTTATTGAACTCGAGGCTGGGTACGCAATTTGTTGCTTCTGCAGAGAATAAGAAAAATGGAGTGGTTGTTTATGTTAAAAGTGCCTTAACAGCGGACCTAATTGAAGCAGATAAGCATGGAAGATATGTTATGATCGAGCTGTTGTTTGAAGGTAAAAAGACGCTTTTAGTTGTATTATATGCTCCAAATCAACAACAAGCTGACTTTTTTAGTTTACTTCATACAAAGCTTACCCAGTTGGATTATAAATCCTTTATTTTTATGGGGGACTGGAATGGAGTTATGGATGTACAGTTGGATAAGGCTGGAGCCTTTAAACGCATTCCAAGTCACGCTAGACTGCCTAAATCTTTTTTTGAAATGAAGGATGACCTGGAATTGCGAGATATTTGGCGTGAGAGACATTTGCGGGAGAAGGATTATACATTTTATTCTGATAGACACCAATCTTTTTCGAGGATTGATTTTATTTTGTTGACTAATGATCTTCTTTTGAGAACTAAAAAGGTGAAAATCTGCGCAAGAATTATCTCTGATCACAGTCCAGTGTGGTTGGAGATTGATAAGGAAAGAGGAGATAGACGCTCATGGCGCGTAAATGAGAATTTGTTTAGAAATCAGAGAAATGTGGAAGAATGCAAACAGCGGATGAAGGATTTTTTTGAGATGAATATGAATAAGGGTACCTCTATGGATATGGTTTGGGATGCTAGCAAGGCCTATATGAGAGGGGTGTTGATATATATGAATAATAGACATAGACGTGCAGTGGAAACTAGAAGGAAAGAACTGGAGAATGAAATAAAGGAAAAAGAAAAGGCTTTGATTTTGAACCCAGAGGAGGTGAAGATCAAGGAGGCTATTAGACTGTTACGAGGACAATTTGATAAATTAATGGCTGATCAAGTGGCGACCAATCTGCGGTTTGCTAGGCATAATACTTTTTGCAATGCTAATAAGCCAGGCAGATGGTTGGCTTATAGACTGAGGAAAAAACAAAGGGCATCTAATATAGATAAGATTGAGCATAAAGGAAGGGTTGTGTATCAACAGAATCTTATTAAGGATGCCTTTGTGGATTTTTATTCGAAATTATATACTAAAGAGGACATTAATGCAAAAGATATTGATACGTATTTGGAGAAGGCTAGCATCCCGGTTCTTACGCAAGTACAAAAAGAGGGGATTAACCAACTGATTACAGAAGAAGAAATTTTTACAGCTATTAAGGAACTGAAGGTGGATAAAGCACCAGGCACTGATGGCTTGACTGCGGCCTATTATAAAAACTTACAATTAGAGATGATAAAACCGTTAAAGGAACTGTTCCAGACAATCCAGAGGGGGGGAAAGGTGCCCCCGTCTTGGAGAACAGCTTTTATCTCTTTGATTCCGAAGGAAGACCAGGATGCTACTTTAGTTAAAAATTACAGACCGATATCGCTTTTAAATACAGATTATAAGATATTTGCTAAGGTTTTGGCTAATAGACTGATGAGGGTTCTGCAACAGGTGATTCATGGGGACCAAACGGGGTTTATTAGTGGAAGACAAATGAAAACTAATGTGAGACATATAGTTGATGTGTTAGAGTTTTTGGAAAGGCACAACCAGATCTCTGCTGCGCTAATCTTTTTAGATGCTGAAAAGGCTTTTGATCAATTGAACTGGCAATTTTTGTTGAAAGTTTTAGACAAAATGGATTTTGGGGAAAATTTTTTACAACCGATTAGGGCATTATACCAAAAACAAACTGCCCGAATTATAGTTAACAATAGTTTGACAACAGTATGTAATATTGAGAAGGGCACAAGGCAAGGCTGTCCGCTATCGCCCTTGTTATTTATATTAACATTAGAGATATTATTGGTTAAGATTCGGAATTCGGAAAAAATTAAGGGGATACAAGTTGGAGATCAGGATTACAGATTGAGAGCATTTGCAGATGATCTGGTTGTTACAGTGACCCAGCCAGAGAACTCTGTTGTGGACCTGATGGAGATAATAACACAATATGGGAAGGTTTCTGGATTTAAAGTAAATATACAGAAAACTAAAATTTTGGCTAGAAATATGACAGTTTCGCAGAAGGCTCTCCTAGAAGGATTAACTGGATTTGAGATTGTTAAAAGGGTTAAATATTTGGGGGTGATTTTGTCGCCCTCTAATACAAAGCTATATAAAAATAATTATGAAAAGTTATGGGGGAAAATTCAAAAAGAACTGGAGAGTTGGGAAAAATTGCAATTGTCTTTGTTGGGACGGATTGCAGCAGTGAAAATGAATGTCCTGCCCAAATTTTTATTCTTATTTCAAATGATACCGATTCTTAAGAAAGACTCTAACTTGGAGGAATGGCAGCGTGGTATCAATAAATTTGTGTGGGCAGGGAAAAAGCCACGAGTTAAACTTAAGATTATGCAGGATACTCGTGAGAGAGGTGGCCTTAAAATGCCTAATTTTAAATTATATTATGAAGCTGCTGCACTAGTAGGAATAAGTGATTGGATTAATTTGACACAATCGAGGTTATTAAATCTTGAGGGCCATGATCTGTTGTTTGGCTGGCATGCATATTTGTTGTATGATAAGAAGGTAGATACTGTGTTTAGGATGCATATTTTAAGACAGGCATTGCTGAGAGTTTGGAAGAAGTATAGACATAAGTTAAGCAGCAAGATACCATTGTGGGCAATCCCAAAACACGCAATAGAAAATATACATGCTGGTTTCAAACATGATGAGACTACTTACAAGGAAATTTTAAGTTTGGAAAGGAATATTTGGTGCTTGAAATCATATAGTTTCTTGCGAGAAGAGAAGGTTGTTCAGACTTGGTTTCAATATATTCAGTTACAGGCCAGGTGGAAAGAAGACCAAAAAAATGGATTTGCAACGACTGATGAAAATTTGATAAAGCAAATTAGAAATCAAGGACCAGCACATATTAAACGGATATATCTTGCATTGATAGAGATCGATTCAGAAACAGAGCTTGTTAAGGATTGTATGATAAAATGGGCCCAAAACATTCAGGAAGTTATTACAATGGACACGTGGGAAAAGATCTGGGTGAGGAATGTAAAATTCACTCAAGCTCAAAGTTTAAGAGAGAACTTTTACAAAATGTTTTATAGATGGCATCTAGATCCTAAAAAGCTTGCAAGTATGTATCCGAATTATCAGCCTAAATGTTGGAGGTGTGGTGATGAAGAGGCAACATATTTTCACATATGGTGGACATGTAAAAAGGTCAAGGCTTTTTGGATAAAAGTCTGGTGGAATATGCAGAAGATTTTTAAACGGATTTTTAAAGTTTTGTCCGCAATTTTTTTTGTTGGGAATAATTGTTGACGCTACAGTTGTGGACTCTAAGTTGATGTTGAATTTAGTTACGGCAGCAAGACTTTTGATAGGTCAATATTGGAAGAAAGAGGAACTGCCGACTATACAAGAGTGGATTTTAAAGGTTTCCGACTTGGCAGAGATGGCGAAGATTTCGGCCTATTTGAAAGATTACTCGCAAGAACATTATATTATGGAATGGAGAAAATGGATTGAGTTTATCCAGAATAAGTATAGGGTCAAGAAGTTTTATCTAGCATTTGAATAAGTCTTCTTTCGTTTTCTTTTTTCTTTTTTTATTTTGTCTTCTATATATATTTAATAATGCTAAGTTTTGTTTGATCCTATATAAGTTAGAGAGTGATGGATTTTAGAATTTATAGTTGTTAGTATATGGTTGTTTATGATTGCTTTTTTATATATATATACCTTGTATTTAGCTCTGGGAAGTCCGGGGGGGAGGGGGGTTAGGGGGAGGTGGGGGGGGAGGAGGGAGGGGGGGAGGGGGGGAAGGGGGGAGGTAGGGAGGGGAGGAGGGAGGGGGAAGGGGGTTTTTTAAAGGAAAACTGTATTTTTAAAACTTTTCAATAAAAAAAAAAGTAGCATTCACATTTGCAATATTTTTATATTTATTAAGAAATTTTCATAGATTAAAAAATAAATTAAAAAGGAAAGAAAATACAAGAAACAAAAACAGAGAACAAGTTTTTTCACACAACCGTGGCAGCATCCCCATGGTCACGTGATCAAAATTCAGATGTTTGTTTAATCATGGCTTACTGAATAAACCATAATTAGGTAGATTTTCACAGTATACCAGGTCAAAAGCAAGCACTTGTATGAAATCTCAGTGTCCAGGGAGATGAAAACTAGAAGTGATTTCCTTAGCTTTAGTTGTGGTTTATTGCAGATTTTAATAGTATTATAATTTGGGATACTTTTGTGCTAACATCCAAAGTAATAACAGCATAAACTTAGCATGGCTATCTAACAGCTAAATGAGAAACTGAGCTTGGGCTCAACCACTTTATGACACCCCACCTGTTACCTCATTGTGAGAATTACTTTATTACCATATTTTTGACTAACTGTTGATCACAGCATGTAGCTACGTTTTGTGCAACAGCACAGAAGATCTGTCCAATTTTGATGGGCCAATATTCTGCAATGCATTCTCTGTAGTTATAACTCATTTAAATTTTAGATATTACAATTTTGCTGATATTAATAAATACTTTGTTGCAATTTAGATATCATGCTTAATATAATTTCAGTGTTTATCTTATAATTTAGTGTAGACTACATCCTGGATTTCATATATTACATGCTGGTTAGGTTATTTTACAAATATATTTCAACTATGTCTTAAATTATTGGTTTATTATCTATATTAGTCTTTGACTGCAATAAATTGAATTGATTGATTGATTGACTGACTGTTGTCATTATCTTCTCAAGTTGTAGAGGTTTTGTTTAGCTGTCTTCCATATTGGGAGGTCCATGATCTCCTTGTTTCTTTGACGTACAGGTAATCCTCAACTTACAACCTCAATTTAGATCAGAATTTTCATTACTAACTAAGGTGGTTATTAAGTGAGTCACACCCAATTTTATGACCTATTTTTGTCATGGTTGTTAAGTGAATCACTGCAGTTAAGTGAATCACATGGCTGAATGGCTTCCCCTATTGACTTTGCTTGTCAGAAGCTGACTGGGAAAGTTGCAAATGGTGATTACATGATCCTGGGATGTTGCAACTGTTGTAATGCATGTTGGTTGCCAAGCACCCAAATTTTTATCACAAGACTGTGGGGATATTGTGATGGTTGAAAGTGGAAGGGCTGGTTCTAAGTCACTTTTTTCAGTCATAACTTTGAATGATCATTAAACAAATGATTGTAAATAGGTGTCTACCTGTATATTTGTTCCTGCTTGCTCCATATTACAGTCTCAGAATATGCTAGTTTGGGTAAGTGCTTTGAGAAAGTCCTCTGAGAATGTCTAGGTCAGGCTGTATGTCAGGGGTTCCCAACACCCAGTCTGTGGACCAGTACCATGCTGCGGCATGCCAGCAACTGGTCCGCACAAACAAGCAAAGCCCCATCTGTGGGATGCAGGCAGCACACAAAATCATACACCCTCTAGTCCACGGAAAAATCTCTGTCCACGGAACCAGTTCCTGGTGCCCAAAAGGTTGGGGACCTTTGCTATATGTCATTCTGTGTGATCTCTCTCCAGGTAAATTCAATTTGCCTAAGCTGGCTTAGGCATTCTGCTGCAATCTAGTCCCATCTACTGGGACACATAAATCTCCAAGACTAGAGAATAGGTGATAACAATATTATTTTTGGTTGTTTTCCCACCCCAATTCAATTGTCATGCACCATATGATTATATAACTATCATTATAATGTGTGCTATTTATATAATTCATGATATGACTATCATGATATTCATAAATGATATTCAGACATTATGAATTTGTGGTAGGCAAATGTACTGATTATCTCCAAACTCAGCATGATAGCATGATAATAGAGCTTCCATATCTTCTGTGATCTTTTAAAGGATATTGTGAAAAGCAATCTAAGCTTGCTGCTTGTCCAGTGAGGAGAATAGTGAATCCTGCAACTTTGTGTAGGCTCTCAAAGATAGCTTTTGGCATCACTGGGCAAATCACATATGTGTACAGAAGTGTACTGATATGGATTAGTTTAGCAGACTCTCTGCAGCTCTTCCAGTTTTGCTGTCTTGCTGTATGGGAGGCAAAGAACAGTGGCTTATGTGCTCGTCTCTTCCCACCCATGCTTTAGTTGATCTCAGCTCCTTTCTCATCTTGGCATAGATGGTTTTAGGAGAAATTGAAAGCCCTGTAAATGTGTTTTATGGCTACAGTATATCTTTGTAAGGAGTGAACATACATTCTCTGTAACAAAACTATTTTCTGTTTCTCAGAAGCACTCAATTTATGGGGAAACGAGATTATACTTTGCTCTCATCCAGCAGCCATCTGGATTTCTGTAGTCAATAAACTGGTAGATCTGGATTTCTGAGCAGTAAAAGATATTTTTAGCATACAGTTCAATCTCTTCTCTTTGTACTGTTTCTGTTCCTTTTGAGTAAACAATATTCTTCAGTTACTATAGTCTCGTCATAGGAGTCATCCCTCCCAGTGCTCTGTTACAATTCTTGTGTGTTAAATCATACTTTTCGTTCTGCCCTAAGAGCTCAGGTTAACTGTGTTTATTGCCCAGGCATTAAACTGTGAAGCTGATTAACTTTATAAATTAATGCACTTTTCTTTGTTTTTATTCCAGCGATTTAAGAAAACCCATTTCCGCAACAACATTCCCACTTTCCACATGGCACACGTCTTTTATCCAAGTTCCTTACTTCAAACTTTTCATTTCCACTTTCCCTCAGGATTTTTCTTATAAGTCCTCTTAATGAAGCCTGCTGTGCTTTAGTGACACACATTTTTACCAGTCCTTTTCAGGACTGGGCCCCATTTTGTACCAGCAGTTCCTTAGCTAGATAATTCAGAGACCCCACCATTTTCTCTCCTATTCTGCAGAGTTTTTTTTCCCTTCCCTTAAATGCTCAGATCTTGTTTCATATGTGAGCTGTTTTTTAAGTTCCACAGGTGCAGTGTATCTTCTGCATCTCTGGCTTCTGATTCTACCCTCAAGCATTGTGTTTGCTCTTCTCTTTGTCAGTCTTCCTTATGGGGATTACTTCCACTGACTCTTTCTTTGAACTAAAAATCCTCATCCTTTTAAATCAATTGAAGGATGGCTGTTTGCTATTCTAATCCTTTTTTTTTAAGGATTGCTATGAGCTAGCATTCACTACGAATATAAACTATGCTGTTTTCAGGCAGGAAGACAGAGATGGCACAAACATTGCAGATTACAGTTGTAGATTCTTTTTTTTATTGAAAAGTTTTAGAATACATTTTATCTTTAACAATCCCCCCCTCCCCCCACCCCTACCTATCCCTCCCTGCCCCTCCCCCCATTTCCCCCTCCCCCCACTTCCCAGAGCTAAGTACAAGGTATAAAAACAAAGAACAATCATAAACATCCATATGCTAACAACAATAAACTCTTAAATCTATCGCTCTCTAGCTCATATAAGATAACTACAAGCAATATTAATATTACATATAAAAAAAAGAAAAAAGAAAAAAGAAAGGAAGACTTATTCAAATGCTAAGTGAAACTTTTTAGTCCCATACTTGTTCTGGATATAATCAATCCATTTTTTCCACTCCATAATATAACGTTCTTGCGAATGATCTTTCAAGTAAGCCGAGATCTTTGCCATTTCCGCCAGGTCAGAAACCTTTAGAGTCCATTCTTCTATAGTCGGCAGTTCCTCCTTCTTCCAATATTGACCTATTAAAAGTCTTGCTGCTGTAATTAAATTCAACATCAACTTAGTGTCCACAACAGTAGCATCTGTAATTATGCCCAACAAAAACAATTGCGGACAAAACTTTATCCTTTGCTTGAAGATCTTCTGCATATTCCACCAAATTTTTATCCAAAAAGCCTTAACCTTTTTGCAGGTCCACCATATGTGAAAATATGTTGCATCTTCGCCACCACACCTCCAACATTTGGGCTGATAGTTCAGATACATACTTGCAAGCTTTTTAGGATCTAAATGCCATCTATAAAACATTTTATAAAAGTTCTCTCTTAGGTTTTGAGCTTGTGTAAATTTTACGTTCCTCACCCAGATCTTTTCCCACGTGTCCATTGTAATAACTTCTTGGATATTCTGGGCCCATTTTATCATACAATCTTTAACAAGTTCTGTTTCTGAGTCAATTTCTATCAATGCAAGAGATATCCGTTTGATATGTGCTGGACCCTGATTTCTAATTTGCTTTATCAAATTTTCGTCAGTCATTGCAAAACCAATTTTCTGATCTTCTTTCCACCTGGCCCGTAACTGAGTATATTGAAACCAAGTTTGAACAATCTTCTCATCTCGCAAGAGGTTGTACGGCTTTAAACACCAGACATTTCTTTCCAAGCTTAAAATCTCCTTATACGTAGTCACATCATGTTTGAAGCCAACATTTATGTTTTCTATTGCGTGTTTTGGAATTGCCCACAACGGCATCTTGTAATCTAACTTATGTCTATACTTCTTCCAAACTCTCAACAATGCCTGTCTTAAAATATGCACTTTAAACACATTATCTACCTTCTTATCATACAACAAATATGCATGCCAGCCAAATAACAAGTCATGGCCCTCAAGATTTAATAATCTCTCTTGTGTCAAATTAATCCAATCACTTATTCCTGATAACGCAGCAGCTTCATAATATAATTTAAGATTAGGCATTTTAAGACCACCTCTTTCACGAGTATCCTGCATAATCTTAAGTTTAACTCATGGCCTTTTCCCTGCCCAAACAAATTTATTGATACCCCGTTGCCATTCTTCCAAATTAGAATCTTTTTTAAGGACCGGTATCATTTGAAATAAAAATAAGAATTTAGGCAGGACATTCATTTTCACTGCTGCAATTCTTCTCAGCAAAGACAATTGCAATTTTTCCCAGCTCTCCATTTCTTTTTGAATTTTTCCCCATAACTTTTCATAGTTATTTTTATATAGCTTTGTATTAGAGGGTGACAAAATCACCCCCAAATATTTGACCCTTTTAACAATCTCAAATCCAGTTAATCCTTCTAAAAGGGCCTTTTGCGATACTGTCATATTTTTGGCCAGAATTTTAGTTTTTTGTGCATTAACTTTAAATCCAGAAACCTTCCCATATTGCATTATTATCTCCATCAGGTCCACAGTTGTAGATTCTTTAGGAGGGCTGTTATTTTTTCTTTCTGAAGTTTTACGTTAATCAACCACAGCTCTTGATTTAGCGGTACTTTCTCTTAAATTCCCATTCTGTTTTTCCCAGGCAAACTTCCCCTTTGTCTTACTAACTTGTTCAGATAACTTTCTAGAACAGTGATTGTATCTGTACTCATATGCTGTAACATTTTGTTACAGATTCTCTTATTTTAAAATAAAATCTGCTTTTTGTAGATTGGATTTTCCCAGATTCAAAGATATTGTGTCCACAGAGAAATGCACAGTTACTTTTCACAGATAGAAGTATATATTTTAAAGGACTTGTATAGTCATGGGTTAAGCTGATTGCAATGCTAGTCTAATGATGGGATGTCTTATATCATCATCAAATATATTAGAACCCTTAATTTTATTTTTAAAATGAAACATAATTTGAAAAAGAGACAAGGAGCCTTAGGAGAATGGACTGTGTAGCATCTGGTCCATGATGAAGAAATCAAATTGTAGTGCCAGGATGAATTTCTTTCTTAGCCAGGTCCTTGGCTCCCACTCTCTCCCTCCTTGCTCCTGGCGCCTTTGAATATCTGTATGCAACTCCATCCTCCACCTGCATTCATCTGTTTGAAGTCTTTGGTTGCAGCTGATCTACTTGTTTTTATGCTTCTGGTGTTAGGTTTTCCAACTGTCCTGTTTTTCTTTGTTTAAGAAATACCAGGAGAAACGGAGAGAGAAGGGTCATGCAACTCATTTGCGTGAGATTGCAAAGAATACCGGCAGCGCTGAGCTGTACCACTGAGTCTTGAAATAGTTATAAAACAGAGAGAGCTCTTAGAAGCATAACAAGCTGCTTTGGCATTGCCTCAGGGTGCAAAGAGGAAATCTGTCTCATTTTGGAAAAATTAATGATTCCAACATAATTTGAACAGCATTATATGGCTCATTAAAAAGACATTGTGCAGACCAAGCAAAATAGTGTTTGTTGGCTCAAAGGCATCACTGATAGCCTTTTCCAAGGTTTGTATTAGAAAGTAGGGGAGGGGGTTGTAAATAGCACCAAGTGTCTTGACAAATTGGTCTCTTCCTTTTCCTTGAGCCTTCTGAGGGACAGCATATATTCAGCAGAATCCAATAAAAAAAAGAAAACATTTACTGGGAAGATGGTGAAATCTACGCTTTCTAGCTTATGAGATAAATATGAGGAAACAAGGATTTAAATCATGTGGGTCTCAACTCACAGCCTTAATGGTGGGGATCCAACCAAAGCTGTACAACCTGATAATGCCTAACCATACAAATGAGGGATAACTCAGGGGTTGGAATTTGTTGGCTTCCAAAAATGGTTGAATTACAGCTATTTGCAGACCTCACCATTGCCTGGGGCTCTTGGTTGTTAGTTTAGCAGCATTGGCCACAGGTTCCTTATCCTGGCCATGGCCACAGAGCAGCAGTCGGTGGTAAACAAATGAAATCCAAGCCAGTGCAATATTTACTCTCATGCACTTTAAACAAGTAAGGAATGATATCACCTCTTGTCGAAGGCAAGAGGTGATATCATTCCTTACTTCCGTAATAGATACAATCAGAATCCATTTTTGTTTAGTTCTATTTACCCTGGAGTTGGGGGAATTGTGAATAGTAGCTGAAACAACCAGTATAGACAGTTTGGGATTATGACAATGGTAGACTCCCCCAGTTATATAGTTCCAGTCTGGATTCCCCCCCCCCTCTTTATCTTGGTACTATTTAGTAAAGAAACAAAAAGGTCAAGATAAATCAAGTTCTTAATGTCATTTGTCATTTGATCTCCTTTATGGAATGCATAGTTCATCCTTTTAAAAAATATTCTGATATATTTATGTTAATGTTTGATTGTGGGGAGAGAAAGGCAAGGCAATTTGTAACAATTTGTAATAGCCACCAGGAGTATCAAGTACAAGATGTATTTTGTTTGTCAAGGATATATGTGTGTGTGTGTGTGTGTGTGTGTGTGTGTGTGTGTGTGTGTGTAAATTTTTAGATACGCAAATATGAGCTGCCACTGTTGTGACTACTGCCTGTGGATGGCCTTCGGTTAGGCCGAAACAGGAAATAAAGATTTGTCCCATGTTTGGGGCCTAGCAAGGTAATCTAAATAGTTAACAAGCATTTAACATGTATATATATAATTATATATTAGGCAGTTGTGTTAACCCCTAGGCCACAGGCTCTTTCTCTCTTTATTAGCCTAGGGGTTAAAACAACTGCCTAATATATAATTAGCCCAGGTTCGAATCTCAGATAAAGGGTATGACTGACTGATGAGAACAAAATAAGTTCGGAATGGCCATATCAGCCTCCCAGATTCTTTATTAGCAATTTGAATAATTTACACACACACACACACACACATATGTAGATAGATAGATAGATAGATAGATAGATAGATAGATAGATAGATAGATAGATAGATAGATAGATAGATAGTATATTCCCCAGCTTATGACCCCAGTTCTTAAGTGAACTTTGTCTGGAAAAGTTACAAATGGTGATCACATATTCTTATCATATGACAATCAAACCAGTGAAAACCGATTAAAAGTTACAGTGATGTTGTAACTTTGAACGGTCACTAAACTAATGGCCCGGTTCGCTCCCACAGGGTCGGCCTACTCAGAGTTCCGTCAGTTAAGCAATGACAGCTGGCGACCCCCAGGGGGAGAGCCTTCTCTGTGTGTGCGCCGACCCTATGGAATGAGCTGCCTCCAGAGCTGCGGATGGCCCCCGACCTTCGGTCTTTTCGTCGTGACCTGAAGACATGAATGTTTCAACAATCGGGCCTGGACTGACTATGGTTTTAAATTTGGTTTTATGGGGTTAAATTACTATGTATTGAACATACCTACTGTTTAATTCTTTTTTAAATTTTGTATTTTCATGTTCTTTTTTAGTTTTTATTGTTGTGAGCCGCCCTGAGTCCTTAGGGAGAAGGGCGGCATATAAATATAATCAATCAATCAATCAATCAATCTAAACTGAGAATTACCTGTACTCCCCACTTGCCCACTCCCCCTCCCTACCCCACCTTTCTCTTTCAATCTAAAAAAGATAAACAGTCCTTAAAGTCTTATTTAGTTTGCAGACTTGCTGATGTAATAGAATCAAGCCTAGCACGAGCATAAGAAAAGCGTTGCCCATATTGCTAAGTGAGCAGAAAACCATTCTTGGCAAAAAAGAAAAAGAAAAAGAAAAAGAAAAAGAAAAAAATAACCCCATACCTGAAATATTGAATGCAGATTCTAATTTGTAAAGCTCCTAAAACTCACAGTCAGCCAAGCAAATTGTCTGTATACTGATTCTTAGGAGAACTGTTCTTCCACATGTGAATTTCTTTTGTTAAAAAGACAGACAATATTACTAAATCACTTATTTATCATCAAGATCATTTAAAGCTTATCTCCCTTTTGCAGTTTGAAGTACTTGATATATGACATTAAAAACAATTATTAATAATCAATCTTAAAAACATAATCGGCAAATCTAACAGGAGTTAGCCCTCTGAACTTTCCAAGAATTACTTCTGATTTGAGATGCACAGAATCCTGCTGTATATAGAGATGTTGCAGAGAGTGTCATGCAACAATTTTCCTGTCTGTTGCTATGGTTACTAGTCATTTCACTGACTGATCTAGCCCATTATAGCCCACTAGTGTCCTGACGTAAGCCATTTGACATATTATTGCCAACTGAATTTCTGCAGTAGGACTTACCCAGCTGAACCTGAAAGAATATACACCTGTTTCTGCAACACGCTCAACCTGATCCAGTGTGAGTTCCTTTTTAGGGGTTCTGGTAGCACACAGTCACACCTACTGGTTGAAAAAGCTAGTTGTTGCCCACAGAGACATTTGTTCCTAACTCTGGTGATGCCAAAATGAGGAAATGTATGTTAATATGACAATGTAAGCTCTGTTTTTTCATATTTATGTTATGAATACAAGCCATTTAGAGCTTTAAACATAGAATAGTAAATTGGAGTTCCATTTTGTATGAATTTCTCAATATTTTCTTCACAAGCTGGACTTTCCATATCAATTCAACCTCTGTATAGCAGTCTTTCTGAACATTACAACAGTTCTGTCATCTCTACTTGGCATGGGCATGGGCTGTTGAGGCTGGTGCAGTTCAGCAAACCCCCATTGCACTAAATTGCAGAATGTTCCAATGAATTATGTTAATCTAATATTGGTTTTTAAAAAGCATGTGCAGCAATGGATAGGCCTTCTTTTTAAAAATAGATAATACTAACTTAATAACTATTGCAAATCTGCTTCTTAAGGGGATTGCAGACCCACCTAAAATACAGCAGGCACTATCCCTTTTCCTACCTTCTTCCTTCAGAACAAAAGGAATATTGTTCCGCTCCAATAAAATTTCATGCATCTAGTGTTATGTACTGGGCTTTTAAAGAATACCCTGTGGGTTGCTGGAGCAGCTAACGGCTCTCCAGCAACCCAGACTACAAGTCTCCTGTGTTGCAATTAGCTATCTCCAGGCGGCAATGGTTGATTCAAACCTATTGGCTGCTGCATAGGGGCTAAACTATATATTGCGGTTAGTTGCAGCCTTTTCCCCAGTACAGTTTCTGCACAAAATAAACTATGAGTTACCTTGTACTCAGCTTCGCGTCTTCATTCCTGTGCCAAAGAACCCGCTATTTAACAGTGGCGATGAAGGTAGGATCCTGCTTCACTGATTAAGAGTTGAAGTCTACGAGGGAAAGGCAGTGCACGCCGGAGGGAAAAGGCATTTCCCCCCCCCAAGGTCAGCTAGCAAGCTACGCTAGCGACCTCGTGCTCAGTGGACTCATTCCCTGAGCCTGGAAGCAGGATCCGGAAGAACCCAGGAACCAGCAAAAGAATGCCGAAGGTCGGGAAACAGAGAATTTGACATGAAACACCCGGAGGAATGGCCATCATATCTATCACAAGTAGAAAACTACCTCAGGGCCAATCAGATCGCGGAAGAAGGACTGAAGGCCGCAACGCTACTCTGCATGTGCAGCCCAGCAACCTTTGATTTGGCTGAGAACCTTTTTGTGCCAACACCGATCGAAACAGTCTCCTATGCAGACCTCAAAAAGAAGCTAACTGGGCACTTCCAGCCCAAGATGTCTGAAATGGTTTGGCGGTTCAAGTTCGACCAAAGAGTGCAGCAACTGAGTGAATCATCTTCCGAGTTCATAGTGGGCCTGAGGCAGGCTGCACGCCTTTGCAAATTTTCAAATTTAGAAGAGCGACTATGAGACCGGCTCGTCTCCGGCCTATGGGACAGAACGCTTCAGCAGAGACTCTGCTAGGCCAAATTTAACGTTTTCTGAAGCACAAGATGAGGTGATGGCCAACGAAGCTGCCGGGGGCACCGTTCAAACAGTGCAGCCTGCCAAATCGACAAAGTTTGAAGAAATGGTCCACTGTGAGGATGCCAAATGCACCAAAGAATTCTCTGAGGAGGAAGAACCTGAAATTAACCGACTCCAAAAGCAGCCCAACATGCAACACCGAAACAGCCAACAGCGAGAGGACAATTAAAAGGCAGTTCTCTTACTGAGATGTAAGGGGTGCGGCGGCAACCATTTTCGCACCAACTGCAGATTTCGATCAGCCACGTGCAGAACTTGAGAAAGGACAGGCCACATCGCAGTGGATTGCAGAGCCCGCCAGAGAGACCGGCCACCCAAACACCAGTCGGAAGAACTGACTAGGAGAGGTATTGGGGCCCAGGGTCCAGTTAGTGTGGGTTTTTTCAGAAGCCGTAGAACCGTTTGCAGCACCGGGGCTCGACACCCCCCTCAAACCCAAACTTAAGCTCATGATAGAGCTACAAGGAGTTCCATGTAAGATGGAATTGGACTCTGGCTCTGCAGTTTCAATTATTTCTCAAGACACTTTTAACTTCGTGTGTAGGCACAGTAACAATTGGGCCAAACTAAGACCCTCAGATATAATCCTAACAGATTTTCAAAATGCTCACGTTAAAGTCATGGGAGAAGCCACTTTGCTGGTAAAGTTTAAAGGGTTTTTGGGGCACCTGGATCTAATAGTAGTAGGGGGCCAGAGAAAGAGTCTCATTGGACTCGATTGGTTTGATGCCTTAGGTATTAAGATTACTGGCATAAACCAGATGCAAACTGCAGACCTCGCATCAGTATGCGAGGAATATGCAGATGTTTTTGATTCAACCCTAGGCATATACACAGGCCCGCCTATCTCATTTAAGTTAGATCCCAATGTAGTTCCAATTAGGGTTGAGCCTCGAAGGGTCGCCTTTGCCTTAAAACATAAAATTGATTCCAAAATTGATAAGATCATAGAACAGGGCGTGTTACAGCCTGTTGTTGGTGGGGAGTGGGAAACTCCTATAGTCACCCCACTTAAAGCCAACGGGGAAGGTCACATTTGTGCTGACTATAAATGCACTTTAAATAAAGCCCTCAAGCAACACGAATACCCGGTCACAGTGGTCAATCATATTTTAGCCTACTTGCAAGGGGGTACTATTTTTGCCAAACTTGATTTAGCACAGGCCTATCAGCAATTGCCGGTTGATGAGGCCACAGCTGTGGCTCAAACACTCGTGACTCACAGGGGGGCTTTCAAAGTTAAACGCTTACAGTTTGGAGTCAGTGTTGCACTGGGTATTTTTCAGGGAATCATGGAGTGTACACTCAAGGGTATTCAGGGCATCCGCCCTTATTTTGATGATGTTCTTATTTCAGGGGAATCCCCAGAAGTGCTAGCCAGTAGGCTCAGGGCTGTCTTGCAGAGGCTTTGTGAAGCAGGCCTCAAATTAAAAAAGAACAAGTATAGTATTGGGGTTTCTTCAATAGAATTCCTGGGTTTCTGAATTGATGCTAACAGCATTCACCCCACTGATTCTAAAGTGAAGGCCATTAAAATGGCTCCTAGGCCCAAATCAAAAGGAGAGCTACAAGCATTCTTGGGCCTCCTAAACGTCTATCACACATTTCTACCTCATAAGACAGCAATAACAGAGCCCCTCCACAGGCTTCTAGATAAGAAAGCTCCATGGAAATGGACTAACTTACATGAAAAAAGTTTCCAGGACTTAAAAGCACTATTGTCAAAAAAGTCCACTGTAACTCACTACAAAGAGTCTAAACCTGTATGTCTTGCATGTGATGCATCTCCCTATGGGGTGAGGGCAGTTTTAAGTCACATAGAAAAAAATGGGAAACAGGTTCCTATAGCATTTTACTCAAGGACATTGTCCTGTGCTGAGCGCAGCTATGCTCAGATTGACAAAGAGGTCCTGGCCATCGTTGCTGGAATAAAAAAATTCCATGACTATTTATATGGCAGGGATTTCATGGTCTACACTGACCACAAACCTCTGTTGGGACTTTTCACAACAGACAAACAAACCCCCCACATACTATCCAAGAATGTTGAGATGGTCTATTTTCCTATCTGCATACAATTTTAAATTAATTCACAAACTGGGCAAGGAAATGGGCCATGCTGATGGCCTCAGCAGACTACCACTGCCACTAATGGATCCTGATCTGGCTCCAGCTGCTAGAATATTGTCCATACAGGACATACCTGAATTTCCCCTCCATGCTGGGGACATTGCTGCTGAAACTGCCACAGATAAAATACTTAGTAGAGTGTTGTCATGGGTATACATGGGCTGGTTGGATAAAAGTCCAGGCTCAAAATTTCAGAGCTATTTTGTCAGGAGGCATGAGTTATCTGCCCATAAAGGGTGCATTTTATGAAGAAACAGAGACATAATTCCCACTTCCCTAAGAGACAGGGTTTTACAATCATTACATGAAGGCCATCCAGGCATTGTCAGAATGAAAGCTTTAGCTAGAAGCTACCTTTGGTGGCCTGGCCTTGATAAGGACATTGAGGTTCAAGTCCATGGTTGTTATACATGCCAGCAATCTAGGCCTGAAATGCCACAGGCTCCAGTTCACAGGTGGGAGGAAATGCAAACTCCTTGGTCTAGGGTTCACATAGACTATGCTCTTCCTTATAGTAGTGGATAGCCACTCAAAATGGCTGGAAGTAATTCCAGTTCCTAACATGACTACTGCTAGGACCATCCAGGTGCTGAGAAAACTCTTTGCCAGACATGGGTTGCCAGATGTCTTAGTTTCAGACAATGGGGCCCAATTCACTGCTGCTGAATTTCAGGCCTTCCTTAGAGCAAATCTCATCAGACATGCAATGTCTGCGCCTTTTCATCCATCTTCTAATGGTCAAGCTGAACGCATGGTGAGGACAATGAAGGAAGCACTCAAGCACATTGTCACAGATGACTGGCATCACAGATTGGCAGATTTTTTACTCTGCCAGCATTCTACGCCCTGCACTGCTACAGGCAAAAGTCCTGCAGAACTACGTTGGGGGAGGCGTTTGATTACTAAACTGGACAGGTTGCATCCAGATAGAGTGGCAGCAGAAGCCTCTCAACCAAAACCCTCAAGGGGGTTGCACATGGGCAATTGGGTTTGGGCCAGGAACTATGGTCATGGGAATCTGTGGGTTCCTGGTCAAATTACCAAGGCATCCGGACCCCTATCTTATGAAGTGGGATTGGAGGGTGAGTTGTCAGATGACACATTGATCAGCTCAGGAAACGGTTTCCAGAATGGCCACTAAGTGAGGACTGCATCATAAGTCCCTCCCAAGGTCCTCAAACTTGTGGTCAAGCCAGTCCTCACATGGACTATCAGGACTTTTCCTTCTTAACTGAGGCAGAAATGGAGGGAGAAATGGGGAGCCCTGGAGTACAACATGGGTCCCCTGAAGGAGCAAGCCAACCGAACTTCAGCAACCGCTGTGCCTACTCTGCCGAACTGTCTGACTCTGGGGTGGGCCAACTGGAGAGTCCAGCCAGAGTGCATCGAATCCCCTTGACTCAGGAGCACAAAGGGACACAAGTCTACCCAGTCCACTGGGTAAGCTGGTAGACCATAAAGTGATGGGAACTCCAAGACGTTCCTCTAGGGCACACAAGCCTCCTTCATATCTTGCAGATTACGTTGTAAAATAAAGAGCTATATATATTGTTGTAATTCCTGTTGCCACTACACTACAGAAACTAGTGCTATGATGTAACTGTCTAATAGTGCCATTTTTGAAGCCTATTTATTGAGACGTTGTTTAATAACATTGTAACCTACATTTTTTACTTTTATTATTATTATCACTTTATTTTAGTGTGTTTAGATAATGAGTCTTGACAATTGTTGAGACTAATTGCTGTTATTATGGTCTGGTCTAAGAGAGGAGGGGTGTTATGTACTGGGCTCTTAAAGAATACCACGTGGGTTGCTGGAGCAGCTAACAGCTCTCCAGCAACCCAGACTACAAGTCTCTTGTGCTGCAATTGGCTATCTCCAGGCGGCAATGGTTGATTCAAACCTATTGGCTGCCGCCTAGGGGCTAGACTATATATTGCGGCTACTTGCAGCCTTTTCCCCAGTACAGTTTCTGCACGAAATAAACTATGAGTTACCTTGTACTCAGCTTCGCGTCTTCATTCCTGCACCAAAGAACCCCCTATTTAACATCTAGTTCATTGCTAATTCCAAACATTGATTCAGGATTATCTTTCATCAAGGATTGTGATGAAAATAAAAAATCTTGTGACAAAAAGTTTATGTCCCTGGAATCATCTTCTATTATTGAGATAATTGCTTGCCAGTGCTAAATACGTACTATTTGGACCTAAAATCATGCTCCCTCTGCTTCAGGGCATATAATGGGTAGACTATGATATTATCAAAGACAGGGGTGTCAAACTCAATTTCCTTGAGGGCCGAATCAGCATTGTGGTTGCCCTCAGGGGGCCAGCTGGGTATGGCCAGGGTGGGCGTGGCCTACTGGGTGGGTGTGGCTAGAGTGCATATGGCCTACTGGATGGGCATGGCCAGCTCTACATTGTTCGCATCAAGGGTGCCTATGGGGGCCTGGGCAGGAGTCGGACAGATCTGAGGGCCTCTGGCAGAAGGAGGGTCTCTGGGCCAGGGCCAAGGCAATGGGGGCCATTCCTTCCCTGTTTCCAGGATGGCTTCATGGGCCACATGAAACCACTTCGCGGGCCGCATCCGGCCCCCGGGCCTTGTGCTTGACATGTCTGATCAAAGATAAACACATTCATAATTAGGAAGGTATGCTGCAATTCCTGTTTATAACAGGGACTTGACCCAGAATTCAGAATTCATATAATTTTGTTTTGAACTCACCATCTAGGCAACTCTCTGGTTGGTTCATATGCTACATTCATATTCTATTGGTTTTGACTTGTGATTTATTAATTATATTGTAGTATAGTGTGGACAGGAATATATTTAAATCATCTCTAACAAACACCTTCAAAAACTTCCTTAACAAAAGATAATAAGTTAAGCCCAAACCTAGGTAAAATTTGAAAAGAAATGAGAAATCCTATATTTAAACCTTCTGCCAATCCAGGAGCACAAGATTAGCTACGTAATTATTCTGCATTATGCTGTATGGGCACAAGTATCGACAAGAAAGTCACTTATAAAATGAATGAAACCAAATCTGGTTATAAAAAGGAATTTATTTGGGAAAGAAAAGTATATGAAGAGGAGGAAACAAACACACCTAGATTTTCATATAAAATCAGTACAGTCAGCCTAGCTCAACTGGGTACATATTACTTCTTTAAAAAGCCCTTGGGTTTTATTGTTTTTGGGATTCATTGCAGATGGTATGATTGGAAACATATAGTCTAGATCTCCTGCTGGACTATTTGCAGAGAAGTCTGACACATTCCTGCTCCCCCCCTCCCTGAGAGTAATAGCTTTTGTTTTATAAAATGTATAAAATAAGTGAAAACTGCTTTTTTTTTTGAAAGATCAATCGTTGCCTTGCCTAGTCAAGAAAAACGATCCATCTCTGATATCCTGGTTAGGCAACAGATCCTATGTGGTGGTGTAGTTAAGTTATTGGAATAGAATTGGGGAGACATGGATTCCAATAGAACATTGGAATTTAATAGGAAGAATAGAATAGAATAGAATAGAATAGAATAGAATAGAATAGAATAGAATAGAATAGAATAGAATAGAATAGAGTAGAGTAGAGTAGAGTAGAGTAGAGTAGAGTAGAGTAGAGTAGAGTAGAGTAGAGTAGAGTAGAATAGAATAGAATAGAATAGAATAGAATAGAATAGAATAGAATAGAATAGAATAGAATAGAATAGAATAGAATAGCTGGAAGGGACCTTGGAGGTCTTCTAGTCCAGCCTCCTATATCATCTCAGACAACTGACTGTCCAGTCTCTTCTTAAAAACCTCCAGTAATGGAGCGCTCACAGTTTCTGAAGGCAAGCTGTTCCACTGGTTAATTGTTCTCACTGTTAGGAACTTTCTCCTTAATCCCAGGTTGCTTCTCTCTTTAATTAGTTTCCAACCATTGTTTCTTGTCCTGTCTTCTGGTACTTTGGAGAACAATTTGACCCCATCTTCTTTGTGGCAGTCCCTCAAATACTGGAATACTGCTATCATGTCACCCCTATTTCTTCTTTTCTTTAGACTAGACAAACCCAAGTCCTGCAACCGTTCTTCATATGTTTTAGTCTCAGGCCTTTGATCATCTTAGTTGCTCTTCTCTGAATTTTTTTCCAAGGTCTCAACATCTTTTTTGTGATATGGTGACCATAATTGGCTGCAGCATTCCATCTGTGGTCTCACTAGGGTTTTATAAAGTAGTACTAATACTTCTTGTGATCTTGATTCTATGCCTCTGTTTATACAACCCAGGATTGTATTAGCTTTTTTGGCTGCTGATGCACACTGCTGGCTCATCAAGTGATCATCCACTAGGAGTCCAAGGTCCCTCTCACAGTTACTGTTTTTGAGCCAGGTCTCACCTAATATGTATCTTTGATTTTTCCTGCCTAAATGTAAAATTTTGCTTTTCTCCACATTAAAACTCATTTTGTTAGATAGGGCTCATTGTTCAAGTCTGTCAAGATCTTTTTGGATCCTGAGCTTGTCTTCTGGAGTATTGGCTATTCCTGCCAGCTTAGTGTCAACTATACATTTGAGGAGTTCCCCTTCTATTCCATCATCTAAGTCATTTATGAAGATATTGAAGAGTACTGGACCTAAGATGGAACCTTGTGGTAACCCACTGCTTTCTTCCCTCCATGTGGATGTAGTACCATTAAGGACGCCTCATTGAGTACACAGTTAGTTAGAAATCCATCAGGTGGTGTTGCTGTTTATTCCACCTGTTTCTAGCTTATCAAGCAGTAGGTTGTGGTCTACTTTGTCTAGTGCCTTACTGAAATCTAAGTATACTAACTATGTCCACAGCATTTTGCTGATCTACTAATTTGGTCATTTTATCAAAGAATGAAATACGGTAAGATTGGCCTGGCATGATCTGGCTACCAGTTATAACTTTGTTTCCTTCTAGTTGTTCGCAGATCTGTTTTTTGATTAACTTTTCCAGGATCTTCCCAGGTATTGATGTTAGACTGATTGGCCCATAGTTTCCTGGGTCTGTCTTTTTTCCTTTCTTGAAGATGGGAACCATATCAGCCCTTTTCCAATCCTCAGGTACTTCCACGGTGCTCCAGGATTTTTGAAATATGTGGTGCAATGGTTCTGAGATAACATCTGCCAGCTCCTTCAGAACTCTGGGATGTAATCTGTCAGGTCTTGGTGATTTATATCTGTCAAGGTTGGATAGGTGTTCTCTTACTATTTTCTTGCTTATTTTAATTTTTGTTTCTAGTTTGTCTTTTGCAGTATTTTTTTTTGTATGTTGTGCTATAGTTTGTTTTTGTGTGAAGACTGATGCAAAGAATGAGGTAAGCAGCTCTGCTTTCTTCCTATTGCTTGTTACTTCCTTGCCATATTCTCTCTTTAGTGGACCTATAGTTTCCTTGACTTTTTTCTTGTTTTTAATATGTTGAAAGATTTTTTTTATTATTATCCCTGATTTCTGTTGCAAGTCTTTGTTCATTCTGAGCCTTTGCTTTCCTGACTTCGTCTTTTCATGTTCTGGCTGTATGGTGATAATCAGCCTTAGTTATGTGTCCCTCTTTCCATTTTTTATACTTATCCTTTTTATCTTTCAGTTTGTCTGAGAGATCTTTGTGCAGCCATGCTGGTTTCTTCTTGACTTTCTTGTTTTTCTTTTTCAGTGGTATTGTGCTGGACTGGGCTTTTATGATAGCATTATTCAGAATTTCCCATGCTTCTTGAGTTGTTTTCCCCTTTAGGATTTTCATCCATGTAATATTTGCTAGGTTCTCTCTGAATTTGTTAAAATCAGCTTTTTTGAAGTTTAAGACATGGTTGAATTATTTGCTATGTTTGTGCTTGCATTATATTGAATTTCAGCATGACATGATAATTTCCCCCCAAGGTTCTGGCAACTTCAGCTGTCTCTTTCATTTCTTCTCTATTGTAAGAATTAAGTCCAGTATAGCTTTACTTCTAGTTCCCTCGTCTACCTTTTGGATGACAAAGTTGTCAGCTAGGTTGGTTAGGAATCTGTTTGATCTGCTGCTCGCTGCAGGGTTTGTCTCCCAGCTGATAGCAGTTGAAGTTTCACATTACTACTGTGGTATGCCTCCTACATACATTTAATAACTGGCTGGCAGTTATTAAATGAATGAGGAGGGGGAATTGAAACTTAGGAATGAACTAGAATTACAAGGTATAAAACTCGATTGGTGGGCCTACTTACAAATCCAATCAAGATTTAGGAAGGATAAAAAAGAATGGGGGATATATACCTCTGAAACAGCATTGGATAAAATATTATTGGGCCCAGACTCCAAACAGATAAAGAAATTATACAAATTGCTTTTGGGATATAAGCTGTTTGAAGAGCAAGTGAAGGATCCCATGTTGATTTGGGCTAACAATTTAGGACATAACATTGACTTAGGTACTTGGCAAACAATTTGGGACAGAAATAAAAGGATAACACTGGCCTCATCGTATAAAGAAAATTTATTTAAAATGTTTTATCGATGGCATCTTCCCCCAGCCCGTCTAGCAAAAATGTATACAACAGCATCTCCCAAATGTTGGAAGTGTTCTGAAGAGATAGGCACATACTTCCATACGTGGTGGTCTTGCAGTAAAACACAAAAATTTTGGAGAATGATTTGGATTTGGCTGAAAGAAATACTAAAACAAGATATTGAGTTTAGTCCAGAACTTTTCTTGTTGGGAATTACGAAAGAGAAATATCCTAAAGATGTGCTATATTTGACGATCCATATTATCACAGCAGCTAGAATGTCATTTGCGCAAAAATGGAAAAAGAATGAGATCCCAGGAGAAAAAGAGGTTATTAGGAAAATTTGGGATTGCGCAGAAATGGACAAACTAACTTTGGAACTAAAGAATAAAGATCAATCAGATTATTATAGAATTTGGAACAAATTGTATCTTTGGAGGGATAAAAAGGAAGGTCTCTAATAGGTTTTACAGACTAGCTCATTGTCTTAAATATTGTGTTATTTCACTGATTTGTAATTTAAGTGTATTTAAGTGTATCTTTGATGTACATATATACATGTATATATATATATTTGAACATTGTAGACAAGAAGGTTTGTCAGCCCGCTTACTATGTCCAATGTTTTTAAACAATAAACTTAATAATAATAATAAAAAAATAACTGGCTGGCAAAGATTCCACCTATTTCTTCTAATTGGTTGGGTGGCCTGTAGTATACCCTTTTGCAGTGTCACTTTTCCCCCTTTTATATTGACCCATATAGATTCTGGAGGGCTTTTATCTGTGATCATGTGCATTTCTGTAGATATGTAGCGTTCTCTTACATATAGTGCAACTCCCCCTCCTCTTTTTATAGGTCTGTTTCTTTTGAACAGTTTGTATCCATCCATCAGGCCATTCCAGTCATGAGTTTCTAGTTCACCCTGTTTGTTCCCCAAGTTTTGATCATTAGTATATAAGCATTTAAGACTTTTATGCCTGTCCATGGGTATGTTCCTAGATCTCCTGATTGTTGTTTGATTTTTTTCTTTTTTTCTCATCACTCCCTACTTCTTTGTTTGATTTGTTTTCTTGGGATTTACGATCGGTTTTGTGTTCTAGAGATTCTAAAGATTGGTCACCCTTCCCCCTCAATTTTAGTTTAAAGCCCTTTTAATGAGTGGCCAGCTTGGCTGTCTTCAGAAAAGAGTCAGGCAATTCAGGGAAGACATGGGGATCAACAGAAATTAGCCTGGATGGCAGTGCAATTACCTTAGAAAATCATCTGCTGGGCTTCCTTGTGTGGTTGGTTGGCCACTGTGAGAACAGCCTGCTGGACTAGATGGACAGGGATCTGATCTAGCAAGGCACTGTTTATGTATTCTCAGTCACAAAGGCTCACTGGTTGCATCTGTCAGTCATTTTTTTCTCAGCTCTGTCATGGAAAAATAAATATAATTGCATGCCAAATTAAAAAAAATGAAACCAGAAGTTAACACCACCTTCCTGGTGACCCTTGGGCTCAATCTAGTTGTCCCTAATTGTGCCATCTTATGAATGGGATGGATTATATTGGAAAAGGTTTTAGGGAAAACAATAATTCCATTGATTCAGACCTCTCAGCATGGGATCAACTTGCCAGATGCTTTAGAGAGCATTATTGTACCCTACCTCAACTAAGGTTTACATGTTAAATAGTTTGCTGTGTGTTTGTGCAGTATGTAAACCAGCCTGTAATTTACCTCTTTAAATCTACCCATACATAGGATATGTATTTACTGGCAGACCTTGAATGAATCCTTATTTCATAACCTATTTAACTTACAAGGTCGTTGCTCCAGTTTTCTGGCATCAGAAAACTTTTCTCATATAGTATATGCTGCACCAAAGTCCCCAGGGCAAGGGTAGAAGGTAAATAAACAAGGTGGCTAAGGAAATGTCATACTCAGAATAAGCAGACTTAACATTTGTAACAGGGGCAGATTGCAAAAATGTTCAGGTACTTGTACTCAGAATTCTGTTTAAGATTCCTCCTTCATATTCACTTTTTTCAGATGGATAAAATGGTAATTAGCCTCCGTTGTTCTTGAAATTCCATCTTTTAATGTTTTTTCCCCTTCCTTTTTGTGTTAGTGGACTCACTCGAATGAAGGGTGGGGACGGAAAGAAGAAATGAAATCAGCAAAAATCATTTGGGGATTTCTCAGTCTGTCCCTATTCACTGCACTGCATGTAAAAAGCCGATAAAGGACGCTCAAGGACAATGCTACTGAGAATCTTCTTTTTTTTTCTTCCTTCCTGAGGAAGGAGGAAAAAAATCAACATTCTTGTAGTTAATTCAGAGTTGCCATGCCATTTTCCAACCAATTTTCATGATGAAGCCTTAATTGTAGAAAGGCATCCATTCTGCTGCTTACAAATAGGATGTACAAGCATTACTATATTTTGTGCCTTTCAGAATTTACATAGATTTCAGAAATTTATTTTGACACTTAATTAAAAGATGGACTTTTTCTTAATATATTTATAGATTCCAGAATTAAAGAACTAAAAGAATCAGTTCCCCGAAAGTGTCAAAAGTCACCCATAAACATAGAGGGCACAATTTATTGGCAAATGTATATGGCCACCCACTGGCATATGTTTTTGGTTCATAGATCCAGAAAAAGTAAATTAATTATATTTAAAGATAAAATGCAATAATTAAAACACAATTAAAAATGAGCTACCACATAAAAACCAACTTTCTAACACAACTTCGCAGCTAACAACAACAACAAACAAAAGTGGGTAAGCTAAAATGCTAAGGAACATATGAATGAGGTAGACAAAAGTCTGTTTTATAGCAGGGGTACAAGCTTACTCTGTTGTGTAAAAAGATATGTTGGGGTTCCATTCTTTATAATTTGCATTTTATATTTTTCTTTTAAAGAAAGTAGTTTTGTATGTGTATGTGCATTTTGGAATCAGAGTTGATTCCTGGCAATTGCCCGGATGCAGTTTTTGTGGCAGCATTTTCAGAAGCAATTTGGCATTGCCTTCTTCCTAGACCTGAGAGAGAATGTCTGGCTTAAGGTCACCCAGCAGACTGGATCTCACCATCACCTGGTACCTGGCTCAGATGTTTAACCTTACATCAAACTGATTTTTGCAGTGATAAACAGGTGTGATTAAAAGAAAGATATATTATAGCAATACACTACTTGAAATACCTTTTTCATACCCTGTTCACAATGTTAACAGTGGTAGACCTGAAAAGACTGCCTACTGTACTGAAGCCTTTGGAATGACGATGTTGCCAATTCGGCAAGTAGAATGGCTGTATTGGTCACTAAATATTCAAAGACATTCTTTCCATCTGTAGTCTCTGCCAATGTCCCAGTGCTGGCCATTACATCCAACAGAAGTAATTCCTCCTTGTGTCTGTGGCTCCACTCTTGTACAGGAGACCTGTTCTTGGATGTGTGCTGCATCTGTGGTACTGAACCTGCAAATGCCTATGTTCCCTAGGGCTTGGTGGAGCTTCGGCTTCTCCTTCTGACCCAGGAGAGGGACGATCTGCCTCCTGGTGGTCTGAGCCTGGAACTGCGCCGTGTGGAGCCTGTGGCACATCTGTCCCTGAGCCGTGCAAAGCCTGTGGCATGTCCAGTTCTTCTTCGTCTTCTGACGAGGAGTCTTCCAGAAGAGATATCATACTGGCCCCTATTCCCAGATGTATGAGGGGCTTGTTGCAGATACTCAGTGGTGAGCGAAAGGCACTCTGCATGTTTAGAAACACATCTCTGTTCTTTCATGTATTTGGGGCTCAGCCCATGAATTGACATCAGTGTTGTAGTTTAACCCTGGCCCAGATTAAACCCTGAATGTCCCTTTAATTCTTTGACAGTTTGTTTCAGTCTGCACAACGAAATATGACAACTTTCAAACCTACCTGGGTCTGCAATGTAAAATTTTTTGCAGCTGTTTAGCAGGAAGCCAAAGGCATATGCATAGGATATGTGACTCAGCATATGTACGCAGCATGTGGCTCAGCATAGATGAAATATTGCTCAAATAATACTGGTATTCAGAGGTAGAAATCTAAAGTATATGGAATGTATGATTTGTTTACATTCTTTTTTACCGGCCAATTGGGCGTTTGAGCAGGCAGGAATCTTTGAATGGCTGGGTTCATCCTGTGCCCAGTTATTAATCATGGGTTATAAGCAGCAATATGTGTAACTAAAATCATATTATTTTAGTTTGTGACTTCTTATGTTGTGTGAACTCATCCCAAGGATTCAAGTTTTTCCTTTTGTTTTTGATTCAGTCAGTGCTTTTTTTGTAAAAGAAAAAGGTGCTGGAACTCACACATCTCATACAACCCACCTTGCCTACCCTACAAGGTTCCATCCCAAAAAGGTGCCGGAACTCCGTTCTGAGTGTTCTATGAGAAAAAAAAGCCCTGGATTCAGTGCTTTCTGCTTCCACCTGAACATGACAGCTTGGGCAGTGATCATTCAGTATTTTTTCCCATAGAGTAAAATGAGTAAAATATTTCTTGGGTTCAAAAGGAGGTTAGTTCTGGTGCATTCCTTATTTTCCACTTTCAGTATTTTTACACTCTGTTTATATTAAAAATATAGGGGTTGCATTCTTTAAAGGTTGGGGTAAAGTAGTATTTTTTCTTCTTGTTCCAGTAGCATAAGGTCAGTAACAGATTTGACCCAGAAGCTCAGGTTGTGTCAGAGTCCCTTTCATCCAAGGTATTTAGACTTTATAAAAAAACTTTTATACTTCCCTCTGTTATCTGGAAAAAGACAAATTGGCGCTCTGGTTCATAGGAAAGACATTGGGAAAACATTGGCTCCACTTTTTAAGTCTGCACTCTAATGACGTGAAAGATAAATGGATTCTAAAATGAACATAATCCAATTGCTAGAGGTTTTGTAGCTTTATTCCTTAATGTTTCAATAAATCTTGTTAAAGAAGACTCTGTGGGAATCTTACTTTCAGCTGAGTCAACTACCAAGAGCCTGATGTCAGCTTTCAAACAGAAACTGAGTTGGAGGGTTAATCGACCTTGTTTTGCCTATCCTACTTTCATTAGATTGTTATCTTGCAAGAGGCTAATGATGAACTATTATTGCAGGTTCAGGGCTAAAGAATTTATTAGCTGTTTTCCCACATAACTTGAGGTTTTAAAATAATGCATAATCTTCAGATTCAGTGGGTGTAAAAAGTTCAGAATAAATTATTGCTAAAACAAATTAACAAAGTACTCTTTGTGAAAAATTAATCCAGCAAATTTTTTCTTTCTGTATGGGTTTCTTTTCAACAGAATCATTTTTTTTAATTTTTTGTTGCATTATGAGAAAGGGGAAAAAAAATCACATCAACGAGACATTCTAAATTCAACATTAGCTACTGGAACCAAATAAGACTGAAGGCTGTGGGAATAGCATTTAGCAGCAAAATAAGCCTGCAGAGAAGGGAAAAAAGTAATGATAACTCAGAAGGATTTCTGAAAACAGCTGCTTTTTTTATGAAGAAAACCTTCATTAGGAAATTGCATTTAGACAAAAAAAAATACATGATCCAGCTGTATTCTAAGTAAATGAATCAAAGGAATGGCATCTATTCTATTATCAATGGAGGAAATGGAAACAACAAACAGAACATGGAACTAATAGTAACTCTGAGGAAATTAGTCCAACCAATTAGAGGCACAGCACTAGGTGTGTCAAAGCAGTAATGCATAGCTGCCCTACATAACTTTCACTGTATCTATTGCCCCAGAGGACATAGGATAAGAAGATACAACAATGCAAGGAATTCTAAAGTGGCATTTTCCACAGTGGTGAAACTTAGAAATGATTTCCCTTGGGAAGAGGCATAGGTGTGCAGCCTGCTTTCTACAAGTGGCTTTTGATTTTGATGCATGTTGATGTATTATATCTGCTGTTGCTCCAGTGTGGGATGCATCTGCGCATGAGAAACAAGTTTGACATTGCCATTAGTGGAGCAATACGCTTCGTGACAGATTTTTCAAACCTACATTAATTGAGAAGACATATCCTCTCATTGGCATTGCCCACCTAAGCATGCCAACTCAGATCTAACAAAAGCTTTATTGCAAGAACAAACATTCTTGAGGGTATGCTAGAACAAAATCTAATTAACAGATGGAGGAAGGAGACTATAGAGCAATATATCTTGACTATTACCAGAAACATGTACTGGTAAAGACTTATTTTTGGCCAAAGACAAAGCTAAGAAGATGGCTTCATTCTGGCAGTTTACAGTTTGATGTAGACATGGAAGAGGAATAATAATAATAATAATAATAATAATAATAATAATAATAATAATAATAATAATAATAATAATAATAATAATAATAATAATAATAATAGGAATAGTTTTCGTTTTCTCTTTTGACTCCAGTCTTCTGAAATTTGTCAGAAAAAATACATTTCTATTATGCATGAATGTAACATATACATTTATTATTCTATTTTTTCTTAAACTGCTCTGCTTTGAACTAGTTGTTTTATAGAGAAATACATTTATGCATGTATTTCTCTAGTTATATTTTCTATGTGCATCTTTTTCTTTACATACACTTTTGTTAGATTTTTTGAGTTGTGAAATAAGTCAAAATAGTGGAAAAAATGTGGAATCCCAAAGCACAATTCCAGATTATTTTGAATTTTTATCATGTTCAAAATGAATAGATTTTCTGATGGGCTAAATTTCTCATTTATTCTTGGTGATCCAATTTTGCAACATGTTGTACATGATCGTGTTCTTAGATGCTATTAGTAGAAAAAAATATCATAGATCTGAAATTACAGTAGTGCATCAAAAGATCTTAAAAAAGGCTCTAGAAGAAGAACAGGGGAGACAAATTGGCATGAGCATGAATTTCAAATATAATTTAAAAAATACATTGGTTTGCAGTGAGTTTTACTGATGCCTGAGTGCAAATTCAGAATAGTATTGAAGAAATGGAAGATCCAGTAAAATGATGGGAGGGAAAGTTTTTCTCCTATATTTTCCTACGCCTTTATAAGTGTATGTAGCATCTGACAGAACTACCACGCTGATATTTATATGAAAAGCATATAGCATCTGTTCTTTGTGGTGCATTAGATGGGGAATGTAAAAATATAGAGTAATTGTGGTTTGATGAATATACAGAGAAATTAAGTAATCAAAGCTAAAGGTCCTTAATAAGGCAAATCAAATAATCATAATAGATTTGTAATATGGAAAAACATTTATAAAAAAGAATCAAATAAGCATGGAGGTTTGCAGAGAGATTATGAAAATAGAAATCCAACTTATGTGGTGGGTGTCACTAAAAGACTAGTATGGAAATTTATGAAGGCAACAGCAAAAAACTTATTGTTGGTCAAGAGTACTAAACTGAAGTTCTGTTGAATCTGAAGAATTTGGTTTTCAGATTCCCAGAAACCGACTCTTACCTGATTCCTTTGTTCTTCGCTGTTTCATTTTGTAAATGGCAGTAATTGTGAATGTTGGAACTGGTGAGATGAATGGATGGGGAGAAACAAGCATAAGCCTTGTCATGAGCTTTTCTGCCCTATACTTGTCAGTGTTGCAGGAGCTAGAGTAAAAATTCAAAGTCTGGCAGCTGAGTGACAACTAGAAGACCAGGAACAGAAAAATATGACAAAAAGGTCATGTGGCAACATGCCTTGAAGGATGAAGGACAGTGGAGGTCCCAGTTCTTTTTTTGTCATTGGTCGTTGGTCTGCCTTTCTTCAACTTCTGCCAACTCTAGTGAAATGAGACTTTTTGCAAAAGCTTTTAAGCAGTGTCATCTATTGCTCACTTATCCCTTGTCTCCAGCCAGGCCCTGGAGTCTTGAATAGGACAGCACAGTGAGGAAGGAATAGGAGAATTGCCCTATATCCTACTGAAGTAAAATATGAAATACAACAGTCTTGGGTGCTGTTTATTTCTAGGACCTGGCACCCAGTTTTCAAGGCATAAGGTTCTTTTTGGCTTTGGAGAGCGCATTGAAAAGAGGGCTGGGGAAAGTAAGAGGGAATTAAAGCCACAGTTGTGTATTAAAGTGTGGTCTGAGGACTCCTAGGAATCTTCCAAACCCTTACAGGGGGTCTACTATATACCAGATATTAAAGATACTTGCAAAAAATTAAATAAAGCAAATGTCACTCTTCTCATTTTTTATTTGTTAAAAAGTTAGTTTTTTCATGTAAAATATTTATTTATGTTACTGTCTAATGGGTTAATACTGTCAATCTTGATATATATAATCCATACAAACAAAAGCTATTCTGGGGTCCTCCATAATTTTTAAAAGTGGGAAGGGGTTTTGAGAGCAGAAAATTTAAGAAACACTGAGTTAGACCAACTTTTCACTCCCAAGCTCAAATGTAAAACATTACACTATGCACAGACTGGTTCCAAACCTCCATATTTGGAATACAGAAAAAGAGATTATTGATCTTGATGCCATCATTCCATAATAT
The DNA here is from genome assembly GCF_964194415.1 of Vipera berus. NCBI lineage: Eukaryota > Metazoa > Chordata > Lepidosauria > Squamata > Viperidae > Vipera > Vipera berus. Next base: position 36,793,593 of record NC_138205.1, on the reverse strand, counting down.
GAGCCCCTTTTTTTGATAAAGTCCTCTTTAGCACCGTTCATCTTGCATCTGTCAATAGTGAATTACAAAACCTGGAAATTAATTCATTTTATCTGTTCATCCATTTCCAGTTTTTTTGTGTGGTTAAATTTGAAACAATAGAATTCATAATACGCAGAGGCTTTTGTTTGCTACAACAGATCCAAAACTACAACTTGATTTCTTCAACATTGCTACAAAGCATCATATTAGGGAGGCTGATCTATTGCATTATATTATTTTGATCATTGCTTCCAAATTCCATTTAGGATAGAATTTGTAAATATGTGTGTGTATATGCTGTATGAATGTTACAGTCTCTTCTGCTACCTAGGAATTTTGAGAGTTGAAATGCTAAATATCTTGTCCAATCAGTCTTCTCTACAGAAGATTGAAGAAGATAATTTAAACTCAAATAGAAATGAGACGTGTCACTTTGGATGATTTACAGAATCTTCCATAGGCAAGATCTCAGCTATTTCGCATTAAAGAAAAAGGCAAAAGGATCTACAAGTATAATCAGCAGCTTGGTAATATGAAATGTATGCCACTTTGTAATACTTCAGTACAGTCTATTTATCTATGAAAATGCCATAAGTAGACCAGTACACTATTATCTATGAAAATCCAATCACTCCTGTAAGAATGTACAGCTAAGGATGCGTTTCTTTGCAGAAAAAGCAACAAAAGGTTGTTCCTAAATACAAGGTAGTTTTCTCAAAGTTAATATTATTCGCAACAGTTGATAGACATTGGCTCTGAGGATGTACTTCATTTGCATCATGTAGATTGTGCTTGCTTTATGGGAAAGTGGGTATAGGAATAGCAAAAGATGGCAATTGGAGAAAATCGAAGAAATCTGCAGCTACTTTCAGAGTGATATAGAGTCTTCCTGTGAAAGTATTCTGGCAATGTAATTGTTCAGAAATGTCGAAGTAGATATATTTTCATTCACATGAGAACTAAACACATTTCTCCTCTATCCCTAATGGCAATCATATTTTTATTCTGATAATTTATTCATATTTATAATTTACTGGAAATAAATTATGTTTATTTAGCAGAAAATAAACAAGTGTTCTGATAAGCTGATAATTGTGTAACTTTTAAAAGGTATGATAAGAAGGAATTTTCTTTTATTTATGTGTATTTGTGTGTAGACATGTACATATTGTACATGTGTATGTATACATATACACATTACATGTATGTATATGGTATCTTCAGTTTTTTGGAACAACATATTCTACAAAAAAAAATATATGCAAGATCCTAAAACTTGCTAATTGCATGGGAATTCCTGTAATCAGCTCCCTGATTTCTAGAGACCTATTGAGTAATCTATATAAACACACTATTATAAATCAAGAGACTTGTTTTTTTATTTTTAAATGACATCTGGAATTCTTGGGAATTCAAATTCTGGTCTAAACTTTCTATTTTGCAAGTTTTGCCTTCTGTTTTATAATTGCAGCATACATACAAGCCTAATAATGCCCACAAAATATGAAATGTATTCTAGAAGCATAAGGCCTATACATTTGCATATCCTTTTATAGATAAACTGAAAATTTCAGAATATTTTATTAAAGCTGCTAGGTTGCCAATTCCCAACCAGGGAGCTGATGGGTAAGCCTTACAAATCATCAGAAGCTCTTCTGTTCACCTTATACATATTTTCATCTACTGTAGTACAGTCCAGCAACTTGATGAAATTGATAGGAAGGCTAATAGGTGAAAGAAGGTGTAGCTATTACAATGACTTCCACAGCACTTAAAAGAATAGACAAAAGTTTTAGGATAAGCATCAGGTAAGCATCCATTGGGGTGATTTACATTAAAAATAAATGGGAAGTTAGCATGCTATAAAACATATGCCTTAAAGTTCATCAGTATTTCTAGTTACTTTTTTGGGTCATGCATAAACCCAGAAGCACTCTTAGAAACTGTAACAATGTTTTGGAAATGGATCTATCTGATTTTGCCCGAAGATGAAATAAGATTAAGTGGTAGAGACATCCTTGGAAGCTACAGGGTGGGGAGTAACTTTATTAATTTGCTCTCTGGACAATGGAGATTTTGAAGAAATCGGCAGCTTGTGAGAGTGCCTATTACATGCTCCCAGTATGCCAGATGTGTGTTCATTGTCCCAGAATAGATTTGCAAAAGTTCTAGGTTGCAGGTGCCACATCTGCAACACATCTGCTCATGTTCTATAAATTAAGCAGTTGTATATATATCAATTGCCAGAATATCAGGTTATGTGTAAGACAGGCAACTTATCTGTTTCTCTGTTTTGAAATGGCTGGTAAGTTGCATGAACCTAATTTTTCCCCTTGTGTCTGTTGTAGTAGCAGGCAAGCCATCTGCATGTACAAAACTGTCCAGGGTTACATGTTGTGATGCAAAACTTCTCTCCTTCCCCTTCTGCTTCTCCTTCCCCATTTTTCATCATGTTTGGTTTTTAAACAAAAATATTTTCTGATATTTGTTTAAAAAAAGAAATCCACACCACTGTTTTATCTGATGCATTTATCTCTTACCAACTCCATTCATCCCAACCTGTTGCCTACTCCCAATGCCCTTCTGAACTTGTTTGTTCCTGAATGTCCTCCTTTCCTGTCCTTAACCAGGCGTCGGGCGAATTGCAGGAGGGAAGAAACCTGGACTCTGTTCCCTTTGTTTAAAGTCACCAGGTTAGTAAATGGAGTGGTTGTATTAATGGGTGGGGTGGTCTTGTCAGCCACTCTTCTTTCTATCCTTCACCAAACCATTTACCCAAGAAATCATTCTCTTCATTGCAACCACCTCATGAAGCACTCGGATCCCTGTTTTATACTGATGGTTTTCTAAAACTTGCTTAGATTCTTGGAACTGTTTCTGTAGGAAAGTAACCTGTGTTGGTTCATTGATTTTGCCAGGAGGTTTTTGTTGTGTATTACTAACTGTTATTTACTTTAGTTAAACAGAAGTTACAGAACTGAGGTAAAACCGCGGCAGCTTTTGACAGCTGTCAAAAGCTGCCGGACGAAACCGCGCAAGCGCCAACCACTGACACGCGCTACAGATGACAGCTCCGAGCTGTCAAAACCGGACGAACCCGATTGGCGGCGACCACGGCGCGGGAGCAGACTCACCCCTGATTGGTCAATCCGCCGGCAGCTGTCAGTATAAATAGATGTCATGTTCCCTTGTTCCTTGCCTGGTTCAGAATAAAAAGTTAAACTGTTAACTTGCTGTCTCGCCTGCTTCTTAGCTAAAGCACTGGCGACGAAGGTGGGATGCTGCTTGCTTAGCTGAAGTCACTACCTAAGGGGAGAAGAGATTTTTCCCCTTAGCCGAGCTGGTCACTTGCTGAAGTCACTGAAAGTCAAACTTCCATTCAACGCAAGCAGCGACACCCACCATTACAGACAGCATGACGAACCACGGCCACATTCGAGAATTCGATACCCGCCACCCAGAAGGCTGGGAATCGCATCTGGGCCAGGTAGAAGGGTACCTGGTAGTAAAGAAGATCACAGATGACCGGGCCAAGGCGGCCGCCCTCCTCTGGCTCAGCGGCCCCGCTGTTTATGATGCCGCTGTGGGGATCTTCACCCCGGAGCCGGTCGCCACCATCTCCTATGCAGACCTCACTGAGGGGCTGAGTAAATACTTCATGCCCCTCAAGTCAGAACTCTACTGGAGAGTGAACTTCGCTCGGAAACTCCAGCTTCCTGACGAGCCAGCAAATGACTTCATAACCAGGGTCAGGCATGCCGCACGTCGGTGCCGGTTCCCGGATTTGGAAGACCGAATCCGGGACCAGATTGTCATAGGGCTTAAGGACGAACGGCTGAGGAAGAAGCTGATCGCCAAGCCTGAAATGACAATGACCGATGTGGCTAGAGAAGTCATCGCATACGAAGACTGCCACGGAGACGACCGACGGGTACCGGACAGCGGACCACGGGGGTCCGTGCACCAGGAAGACGGCAGGTTCAGCGGTTCTGAGGACGACGACGGCCCCACAGATATAGACGCGGTGCAACGGCGGTTTGAGAAACTGAGGATGCAACGCAACTACAGGGGGGGCCCTGCCAACAATCAGAGGGGGGCCAACTTCCCGACAAACAGGGCGAAGTGTGCCAGCTGCGGCGGAAGCCACCCTAGGGCAACGTGCCGGTTCCGCAGTGCCAAATGCCACGGGTGCGGGAAGACAGGCCACCTCAAAGCAGTGTGCCGCAGCCGGAGCCGGGAAAACCTGCACGATCTGGAGGTGACAGCCGAAGGTATGGCCCCATATACACGCAGAGCTAGGCACAGCCCCGGGACCCCAGTGTCCAACGTAAGGGGGAGGGCGGAGAAACATACAGTCCACAGCATTCTTAAGCCCAAAATCAAGGTGGACGTACGGATTCAGGGAATTCCCTGTGAGATGGAGGTGGACTCTGGGTCCTCCGTCTCACTAATCTCTTGGCAAACGTACAGGGACATTTGTAACCGTAGTAAGGAAGGACCCGCCCTTAGACCCACTAAACTCCGCCTAGCCGACTTCCAGAAAACGCCCATTAAACTCCGGGGAAAAGCTTCCGTCTCCGTAGAGTTCAAAAAATTTAAAGGATCCCTTCCTATTTTGGTGACCCAAGAAAACAGAATAAGCCTGCTAGGATTAGACTGGTTTGAGGCACTAGGAATAGCGTTGACAGGTGTCAACGCCATTCAGCTGTCAAAATTGGAATCCGTCTGCCGTCAATTCGCGGACGTTTTTGACAGCTCACTAGGGAAATACACGGGACCGCCCGTATCACTTAAACTGAACCCAAATGTGATGCCTGTCAGAATCAAGGCCAGAAGGGTTCCCTTCGCTTTGAGGGAAAAAATAGAAGCGGAGCTCGACAGATTAACAACCTTAGGGGTCCTCGAACCGGTAGAAGGGGCCGAGTGGGAGACACCCATAGTGACCCCAGTTAAACCAAACGGCCAAATAAGATTATGCGCCGATTATAAAGCGACCCTCAACCTCGCTTTAAACGCACATGCCTACCCGGTCCCGGCTGTCAAAGACATCCTCGCGGCCATTAAGTCAGGCGCCATATTTGCCAAATTAGACTTGGCGCAGGCGTATTTACAGTTGCCTGTCACCCCTGACACTGCTTTGGCTCAAACAATAGTCACCCACAAGGGAGCATTCAAAATTAACCGCCTTCAATTTGGCATCTCTGCAGCCCCGGGAATCTTCCAGGAAATCATGGAGAAAACACTTAAGGGAATCCCCGGGGTCTGCCCATATTTTGATGACGTCCTAATTGCAGGGGAATCAGAAAATGACCTGGCTGACAAACTAACTAAGGTACTCCTAAGGTTCAGGAAGGCTGGTCTCAAATTAAAAAAAGACAAATGCTCCATCGGGGTGCCCTCAACAGAGTTCTTAGGGTTTAAAATAGACGCTAAGGGAATTCACCCCACTGACACAAAAATTAAAGCTATCAAAACAGCACCGACCCCCAAAAACAAACAAGAACTTCAGGCTTTCTTAGGGTTAGTCAACTTTTACCACACCTTCCTTCCGCATAAAGCCTCCATTGCAGAACCCTTACATAGATTACTAGACAAGGGCAAACCCTGGACGTGGACCCCTGAGCATGATAAGAGTTTTAACTCCCTAAAAAACTTACTCTCCAGCAGCACAACCGTAGCCCTTTTTAACGAACAGCTGCCCTTATGTCTCGCCTGTGATGCCTCTCCGTACGGCATCGGAGCGGTCCTAAGCCATTTAACTACAGAAGGAATACAGACCCCTATAGCGTTCTATTCGAGAACGTTGTCAAAACCTGAGCGGAATTACGCTCAAATCGATAAAGAGGCTCTAGCTATAGTGGCCAGCGTAAAAAAATTTCATGATTACCTGTATGGTCGCCCATTTACTATTTATACTGACCATAAGCCCCTATTAGGACTCTTTACAGTAAACAGGCTAACACCACAAATATTATCTCCCCGCATCCTGAGATGGTCTACATTTCTATCAGCCTATTCATACAAACTAGAATACAGGCCAGGGAAAACCATGGGCCATGCAGACGGCCTGAGCAGACTGCCGCAGCCAATTGTTGACCCAGACCCAGCACCAGCTGGAAGGATACTGGCTATCTCAGAACTGCCAGAATGCCCCTTAACTGTCAAAGATATCTCCGCAGCTACCGCGGGAGACAAAATCCTAGGCAGAGTCCTAGGCTATGTCACAACGGGCTGGCAATATGCACCCCAGGAACCACAATTCCAACCTTACTTCTTAAAACAAAAGGAATTATCCACCCATCAGGGATGTCTTTTATGGGGCTGCAGAGTAATCATCCCTGACAAACACAGGCTTAAGGTGCTAGATAGCCTCCACGAAGGGCACCCGGGCACCGTCAAAATGAAGGCTCTGGCCAGGAGCTATGTGTGGTGGCCAGGTATAGACAAACACATTGAGGCACACGTAGCTGGCTGCTATTCCTGCCAGCTAGCTAGAGCAGCTCAGCCACAGGCGCCCGTACATAGATGGGAAACGACAAAGTCACCTTGGTCCCGCATTCATATAGATTATGCAGGTCCGTTCCAGGGACAATCGTTCCTAATTGTCGTAGACAGCTTTTCAAAATGGCTTGAAGTGGCGCCGGTAGCCAATACAACCTCCTCGGCCACTATACAAGTTTTAAGGGGATTATTCGCCACACACGGCCTCCCTGATGTTATAGTTTCCGATAACGGGCCCCAATTTACCTCCTACGAATTCCAGAGTTTCACAACGGCGAACTCTATTAGGCACACCACCTCGGCTCCCTTTCACCCATCCTCGAACGGCTTGGCAGAGGTGATGGTAAAATCAACCAAGGAGGCCCTGCGCAAGATCATCTCCGGCAACTGGCACCAACGACTGGCACAATTTCTTCTCTCCCAACACACCACGCCTTGCACAACTACCGGGAAGTCCCCAGCAGAGCTTCGCTGGGGCAAAAGATTGACCACCAGACTGGACCGTCTCCACCCAGACAGATCCCCTCCAGACCCAGACCTACCCCTCCATCATAGAACTCTCACCACTGGGCAAGCTGTCTGGGCGAGAAACTACGGGGGAGGAAACAAATGGACACAAGGGGTGGTCATCGAACAAACAGGCCCTTTGTCTTACATCATTGACATCGGACAAAATATACACATCCGCAGACACATAGACCAACTACGCCAACGCAGTCCTCAAACTATAGGGGGAAGGGGTGACGACGAAATACCGACAGAAGCACCGGCGCAAAGACTGGCACGACAGGACTTCCCTGATCGGAGCATACCAGTTCAACACCCCACTCCAATTTACGCAGATCCTGCAGAGCCAAACCCCCCACCCCCGGAACCGACCCAAGAGGCGCCAAGAGAACCAGAACATACTACCGAGGCTACCCCCCGGCGCTCCGAGAGATTAAAGAAACCTCCCACATACCTGAAAGACTATGAATGGGGAAAACCAAAGAAGAAACAGTTGGGGTAAAATCAACTCAATCAGAGGGAGGGGGAAGGGGTGTTGTGTATTACTAACTGTTATTTACTTTAGTTAAACAGAAGTTACAGAACTGAGGTAAAACCGCGGCAGCTTTTGACAGCTGTCAAAAGCTGCCGGACGAAACCGCGCAAGCGCCAACCACTGACACGCGCTACAGATGACAGCTCCGAGCTGTCAAAACCGGACGAACCCGATTGGCGGCGACCACGGCGCGGGAGCAGACTCACCCCTGATTGGTCAATCCGCCGGCAGCTGTCAGTATAAATAGATGTCATGTTCCCTTGTTCCTTGCCTGGTTCAGAATAAAAAGTTAAACTGTTAACTTGCTGTCTCGCCTGCTTCTTAGCTAAAGCAGTTTTCAATACACCAAGGAGAGGACTGATCATTTATGGAAGTTGCAATGTGAAATAGATTATCTTAAGCAGGTTTCTGAGGCATTCCTGTCCAGGGTTGTTCAATGTTATTGATATATGTGTGCCTCAGAAACAACAAGAATGTATTCTTAATCTGGTAGCTCTACTCTGCTGAGGCTCTTGGTCTGATGTTTCTGCAGATTCTAAATTGTCCTAGGAGAGCTTAGTTTTCCCCGTGTCTCTGAAACTCTCACACACTGCTTTTACTTGTTTTTTGGCCTTGTCTTCTAAACCAAGTTAACACTACTTCCAGAGTGAGAAATGAAAGTGAATTCTACTCATTCTTTGTTCTCTTTGTTGGAATTCACTCTCTTGGGCTTCCACTCTTCAGTGGAAAACAAGAAGAAGGAATAGCAGAATCACCTACTAATTATCTTAGAATTATTTAAGATTTGATTTAAGAATAAACTTAGAATCAATTTTGTATGGCTACTTTTATTTGTGAAGGTCCATAAGAAAAAGTGTTGACAGATTAATTACCCTACCAATCCAAGAGTGGGTTTTAAGGAGTGCTAGCTCTATCTAGTTATTGATCTGCCACTGTATTTATTTGTGAAACAGCTCTGCTGCCTTAACACTTTGCCTGGCACAATAATGTGTGAATGAGCTATGGGCTGAAAGCCTTTTAAGAGCTGAAAGGGCACAGGGGGTAAAGTATATTGAACTATCCCCAATCTAATTCTATACATTCTAGCTGCTGTTTTCCTCACAAGTGAAAGTAGAAATTCCAGGAAAAGAATAATATTTAGTGGAGAAAATAGCAGCAGGTAGGAATGGTTTAAGCCTGACATGTTAGCATAGAAGAAGAACTAAGACTCTTGCATTGTGCTCCAGCTGATTCCCAATATCCTGCAGGTACTTTTAATTTCAAACAAAGAAGTGTACATAAGAGATAAGATTTATCTGGTTTAACTGCTACTAAACTGGCAAATCATCTAGTTTAGTGGTTAAGGCACCAGACTAGGAGCTGGGAGATCATGAATTTTAGTTCCACCATAGCCATGAAAACTAGCTGGCTGACCTTGGGCCAGTCACTCTCTCTCAGCCTGTCATTTCAGAGCACTACTATAGAGAAAAATAGGAGAAGGGAGGAATATTAGGTTGGCCACCTACTGTATATTAAAAGGTGGATACAAGTATAATATTTTTTTCTAATTGAGTGCTTTTCTTTTATACTTATATAAGTTGAAGGCAAAGTGGTGTGTGAGTACCATATGGTCATTTCTGGTACTAATGCAAAATTAATGTTTTGTTGTTGCCTTAGACAGTACAATCTAAAAAGCTGTTGTAAGAGGAAGGAAAATTGTATGTTTTGATGCCATCTACCATTTGTTATTGAAAACGTTTAAAGACTTGGCAGGAAAGTTTCTGAGTTTGGCTACAGCATCTTCCTTATCCATATTATCAAATCTTTAATCTAGCTGGCTTTATTCTGAGAGACTCATTCATTAGCAAAATAACTGTGGCTAAGCTGTTGGGTAGCCTTACAAAACAACAATAAAAATATAATAGGAAAGCTGAAGGCATTGCTGTCCTGCTGTTGTTTTTGTCACTGCGATAGATTTTATTTCTGTGGCAAGGGCCAGTGTTGAACATTCTGGATAAAGAATACTCTGATGTGAAATAGCTGCTAAGAAAAAGCTTTAACTTATTTAAATGAAGGGAAAATGAGTCTAAAAGAAAAATCCAACAGGCAAGGAGTAGAAACATGCACTATCATTATTTATTATTGATGTCAGTCTCACAAATACTACCACTACACAAAGGCCATTTAGTCATAGAAATGTTTTTCCTAACTGGATTGATACTTTATATATAGTATGCTTACTATTTTGAAGGAGAATCAACTGTGCTGGGTCCTTAGGAGTGAAGGCCCACTCGATGAGGTCAGTCAATCTGTCTCAGCCTAAGTGGCCTTACTGGGTGGTTTTTTTGGGGAAAAATAGGAGGAAGAAGCAGCTAAGTATGCTAGCTTAAATTGCACAAAACAAAGGTGGGCTACAAATATAAAACATCCCAAATATCTTTCCCTATTTATAATCATCTTACAGGGTTGCTATGGGGAAAATAGGCGGAAGGAATAATAGATATATTCACCACCTTGAGTTATTTATAAAACCAATAAAGACAAGAAAAAATAAAAAAAATAAAAAATAAATAAATAAAATGCATTGCATTTGTCTTCAAAAGCAAACAGCAGTCAAAATGTCATTTTTTGCATCAGGAAGCAGCCCCACCCTGCTCTGCTAATCTGTGTCAGAGCTTCAGAATAAAAGTTTCAGTATTAAAAGTGGTTTTTTTCAAAATGTTGAATACTATGTATACTCTGTATATGCTGTATACACACTATGTATACTGTATACTATGTACACACACACACACACACACACACATATATACATACATATATATATATATATATATATATATATATATATATATATATATATATATATATATATATATATATATATATATATATATATATATTAGAGGGACGCGGTGGCTCAGTGGGTTAGGACGCTGAGCTTGTCGATCAGAAGGTCGGCAATTTGGCGGGTTGAATCCCGAGTGCTGCGTAACATAGTGAGCGCCTGTTACTCGTCCCAGCTTCTGCCAACCTAGCAGTTCAAAAGCACGTAAAAATGCAAGTAGAAAAATAGGGACCACTACGGTGGGAAGGTAACAGCGTTCCATGCGCCTTTGGCGTCTAGTCATGCTGACCACATGACCACGGAGACGTCCTCGAACAAGCGCTGGCTCTTCGGCTTTGAAATGGAGATGAGCACCGGCCCCTAGAGTTGGAAACGACTAGCATGCATGTGCGGGGGAACCTTTACCTTATATATATATATATGTGTGTGTATATATATATATATATATATATATATATATATATATATATATATATATATATATATATATATATATATATATGTTTTTGTCCTACGTAGAATTGGAGGTATCAGGGCAACATTTCGACGAAATCTCATCCGTCATCCTCAGGCTGGTGGCTTCAGCTTCGTTCTTCTGGGAGAAGTGTGTGATAGTGGCTGTTTTTTCTTCTTTTTTAAACTGTTTAAAAGTATATATAAACAAACTAAGCGAATACTGGGATGAAATAAGAAAAACTAAAACAGTTTTTATTGCTAAAAGATCAAGCTTTTGTTGGCTAACTGCCAACGTCTCAGGATGGGAACGCTGGGGTGAGGAGATTGCGTTTATACTGTTGGTGTCTGCACTCTGCTCCTGGAGCATGTCACCAGTCTGTTTGTTGAGGCCGGCCGTATTCCTTTGAGCTGTCGCGCATCCATTTTTGGGGGATGTAGTTGTCTCTGGGTGTCTGTTGTCAAAAGTGGATTGCTGACAGTTCCGTGTGTTATAGCCATAGCTCTAGTCATTGCCCGTGTTCTTATACCAGAGGTTCTACACATGGTTATGTGTAATAATAGTGTCTATTAGAAGACAAGAATAACATTCACAGGTGTGGGCATCCATGGCTACACATAACCATGTCTTTAGTCTAACAGGGACTGAGGCAATTGCCAGTGACAACACTAAAGGCTGCCGCTTGTTTAAGGAAGCTTGGTTTTCAAACCACTCCTCTATCAACCGGCACATAGGCCTCCCCGCTGCATACCAGGCACTAAGGAATTGGGAAGTGGAACGATGTGCACGATATGGAGGCAAACAGTGCAAACATTTACAGAGCACCTCATTGTACCAAAATCAAGATTGCACAAACACACAACCACCCTGCATTGTAGAACACAGGGAAGAAGAGAAACAAGTATTTAGAACCTCTGGTATAAGAACATGGGCAATGACTAGAGCTATGGCTATAACACACGGAACTTTTGACAACAGACACCCAGTGACAACTACATCCCCCAGAAACGGATGCGCGACAACTCAAAGGAATACAGCCGGCCTCTACAAACAGACCGGTGACGCACCCCATGAGCAGAGTGCAGACACCAACAGTATAAACACAATCTCCCCATCCCAGCATTTCCATCCTGATGACGTTGGCAGTTAGCCAACGAAAGCTTGATCTTTTAGCAATAAAAACTGTTTTAGTTTTTCTTATTCCATCCCAGAGTTCGCTTAGTTTGTTAATTTTAATATGCCTGGGATTCGCATTTTTAATCTTATCAAGGAATATATATATATATCTTTGTTAGCAATCTAAAAAAAAAATTACACAAATATGAGCTGTCACTGTTGTGACTACTGCCTGTGGATGGCCTTCGGTTAGGCCGAAACAGGAAATAAAGATTTGTCCCATGTTTGGGGCCTAGCAAGGTAATCTAGATAGTTCTACGTGGGGAAAAACCCAAATGACCAAAGATCCACATACAAACACCCGCGAAAACCTCAGAAAACATATATATATATATATATATATATATATATATATATATATATATATATATATATATATATATATAGTATTTGTAAAGGCTTTTTTTTTAATACACCTTGCTAATTAACTCTTTCTTTCCTGTTTTTGCCTAACCCAAGGCTATCCACAGGATATAGTCAACTTATGACAGCTCATTATTTGTGTAAATTATTCAAATTGCTAATAAAGAATTAGGGAGGCTGAGATGGCCATTTCGAACTTATTTTGTTCTCATCAGTCAGTCATACCCTTTATCTGAGATTCGAACCTGGGCTGATTATATATTAGGCAGTTGTTTTAACTCCCTGAGCCACAGCTTCTTTCTCTCTTTATTAGCAGGAAGCAAGGGAGATATGTGTTAAGTATTTGTCAAGGCTTTTTTTTTGAATACACATTGCTAATTAACTCTTTCTTTCCTGTTTTTGCCTAACCCAAGGCTATCCACAGGATATAGTCAACTTATGACAACTTATATATTTGTGTAAATTATTCAAATTGCTAATAAAGAATTAGGGAGGCTGAGATGGCCATTTCGAACTTATTTTGTTCTCATCAGTCAGTTTATATATATAAATTGCTTTTTTATTGCTGCTATTGCCTTGATGTTTATATGGTTTGAAATATTTTGTTTATTTAAACTCTAGATCATTCATAACAGTAATAAAATCCAAACTAATAAAATTGTTAACAAGAATATTTTTCATAATATATAGATTTATTGTTAATAGCCTAATTTTGTAGTGCTTCCTGAGGGTATTTTGAAAAGCAGCTAAATAATAATAATAAATGCATACACATATATGTTCCACTGTATTCAGTGATGGTTTATATTTAGGTGCTTGTAGAAATGTTGCCTCAATTAGCCTTAAGTCCTAAATATCCTTGCAAATAAATAAATCCTATTGAATTGGGAGGGTCTTAATTTTTTTGCATTCACATTAGATTTTAATAGAATTAACACAGACTGTAAATTTTAGAGATCATGAGGGCTTGAATCTGCTGCTAACAATCTTTAAATTGCTCATATGAAGCAACTATGCTTTTAAGAAAATGTTCATCAATGTCATGGAATTGCAGCTGGAAAGAGAAGCATTAGTCTTTCCTGTTGCAGCTTTTGCAGTCCTCTATCCTAAAGATCACAGGCTAATAATTTATTTTTAAAAAACTTGTTACTTTTCCTGCTATAGGCTATGTAGCTCACTTTGTGTAATTTGGATTCATTACATATCAAGCTTAGACACGTCAAGGCCTAATTAAACATAAATTTGAGATGGTTAGATTCCCCTGAATGCTCACTATTTCAGAGCTGCCTATATTTTACACTAGCTCAGGTCAGGTCTGCTTCACGACTTCATTTTTTTAAATAAATAAGGCAACATACCTAATACTCTTTCCTCCTCCAATTTTCCCCACAACAATCTGTGAAGTGAGTTGGGTTCACAGAGAGTGACTGGCCAAAGCTGCTCAGCTGTTTTTCATATTTAAAGGACTTGTTTGCTGATCCTAAATAGCTAAGTCACTTAGTTCTGTAATTATCAAATGCATTCCCGCATGTGTCAAAATATGTATAAACAGGGCTTTTTTTCTCATAGAACGCTCAGAACGGAGTTCCGGCACCTTTTTTGGATGGAACCTTGTAGGGTAGGCAAGGCGGGTTGTATGACATGTGTGAGTTCTGGCACCTTTTTCTTTTACAGAAAAAGCACTGTGTATAACCTCAAAGCCTTTAAAAAGGGTGAATAGGGCAAAATCTGTAAATATCTCTTCAAAGTGCTGTACATTCTCCCTCAAAATGTATGCTTTTTTCATAGATTGCTTGAACATGGGCAGCTCCCGCATGGGAGCATATATTTCAGTTTATTTTCCAACTGCCAAATTTATTATGTCGTACTTTGGGTCACTGTCATGGGCATCTGTTGAGTGATGCCTATGATAACACTGATGGAGAAGAATGCAGCTCTCCTCCAGTACTTTTTCCATTTAATTGAGCATGGGAAGATTTATTTTGACTATCTTCAAATTGGTGGTATTCAGGTGTTTTGGGAATGCTGTCCCCAAAATTCCAAGCTAGAATGCTGCTAATTGAAAATTCTGGAAATTTTACATCTAGAAAGTGTAAGTGGGAAAGAGTAAGTTATTAATCTGAAGATATGGTGTATCTTTAATTGATTATTTGTATAGGCCTAAGATTTTAAGTATATCACCCAAATCTGATCTGTAGCAAGTTCAATGGAAACAAAGGAAAATACTCCTTCAGATAATGTCTAATTAACTCAGGGGATTAATTTCTGCAAGACGTAACAATGGCCACGGGCAGTGCTTTTTTTGTAAAAGAAAAAGGTGCCGGAACTCACACATGTCATACAACCCACCTTGCCTACCCTACAAGGTTCCATCCAAAAAAGGTGCCGGAACTCCGTTCTGAGTGTTCTATGAGAAAAAAAGCCCTGGCCATGGGCATACATAAATCTCTGATGCTTCTACTCTAACATGGAAATTCTTCACTCCCTCAATGTCATCAGCTTTATTTTTATTTTTTTTAGATGCTGCTCAGTGTATCTTTTCTTTCTTTTGGTTGAGTTGAGTAATTGACTGAAAATGAATGAGCTCTGCCAAAAGCTGATTGCCTGAGTAAGAATGCAATGAAATTGCAAGCAGGAAACCTGTTTTGACACACATGGGAGGCCAAAGAAAGCACAGATGTAGAGCTTCCTACTGTTTGTTATTCTTTAATTTCTTTTTCAGGATTCTTTTGCTGTACAACAGCATTATCTATGAGTGCTGTTTGGTAGGAAATGAAAACACTTTAACTATTTGAATCTTCGTGTGAAATCCACAGAATATTTCATGTAAGAAAAGAGGTACTTATTGGATCAGATTGAAGGCCATTGAGTAGTAATAGTGGTCAGACAGATGCCTTTGGCAATCCCACATCCCCCATTCTCTCCCTCCTGACCTCCCCAGTAATGCTCTTGAAAAGCTTACAATTTTTAGTGCCAGAGATAATCCATAGTCTGCATGGCAAGTACTATTGAATGCTTAATCCTTCAGCAAAGTTTCTAAACTCTTTACTCCCACCTTCCTGGTTAAGAGGTTAGTTACCTCTTCTAAATGCCTATCCTGATTACCATTTCTGATGGCATCAAATCCCACAGTTTGATTCTGTGTTACTTTTGTCTTGAATTATAGGAATTGGATTTTTTTCCTCTAGTCATTTTATTATTTGCTTGTATGTTTATATATTTTTCACATTTCTTAACCTCCCATCTCCCTTGCATCTAGTGCAAGGGAACTTGTCTTTGATAGTGTCCATTTGAGTTTCTCACTTTAATTTCATTTAATATAATGTGCAGGTCTCTTGATAATAGTACCCACTACCATGTTTGTCCATACTGATGTTACAGGTTTTAAAAGCATTATTATGTTCTATTAATGTAGAATTTTGTTTGTGAGTATCCCTAATAAGTAGGGCTTTTGTATACGAATTTTCCTATATTATATACTCAAAGATACATCTAAAACCTACACTTTCCTAATTAATTTTGAATTAATTTTTTCCAGGATACAAATTTTAATGTATATTTAAACTTACATGATACTTTTTAAAAATAAAATACACTTTCCTTTTTGGTAATTTTTAAAGCTACAAATATCCCTTTTAATGCAAAACATCTAAGTATATAATCTTTTTTTCAGGTTCTTCATAAATATTGACAACGATTCTTGTTGTCACAGATTCCTTTCACTTTTGTTACCTTTCCACAATTTTGAGTATTTGATTACTACATGGATGTTTTATGTATTTTTCTGAGAGCTCAAGATACTGTCAGATATAGCTACCATATGTCTCATTTTATCCTGACCACTGGGTACATTAGGTTGAGAGGTAGCAATGGGCCTAAAGTTATCTAGTAAATTTTATGGTTGCCTGCAAATGCTTGATAGTAGATATATGAGAGATGGAATACATTTGGGCCAGCTACACCTATTTACTTTCAGAGAGAGCCTTTTCTATTGCTAATATTTACTAGTCAAGCTCAGATGCCAAAGAGAAATGATTTGACAGTTGAGAAGTTTACTTAATAAAATAAGCAGGTCAGCAGATCTACGGCCAAGGAGATGAAAAGGACCTGTTCTTCCCAGCAGCTTGGTGACTATTTCTGTCTTTCCCATTTAGCACCTCCTTAGGGATGTCAGCCATCATCACTCCCAGCTGCAGTGTAATTGCCCTCCCCAGCAAGCAGCATAGGGAAGATAAGTCACTGCCTCAATGGTTTCTTAATAACTCTGTGCTTTGAGTCAATTTCCATTTTGCCTTTTAATTAAAACCATTTTTTTCCAAACAACGTAAGTAGCTAACAACACAACCTTTGGGGTGTATGGGGGAGGGGGAATCCCATCCCATCCCATCCCATCCTCAAACACATCTCCATCCTATTTCTGATGTTCTTAAATGTTAACATTTCTGTGTTCTGGAACAGGATTGGTTTCCTGCAGGACAACAAATTGTACAACTAACCTTCTCTTGGTCCAAATAAGTTCCCCAAGACTTGTGTGCTTTGGGCCCCATGATAACAAACAATGGAATACTTTTATGACATCAGTTTATTTGCATAATTAACTGATTTGCATAACTGCAAATTAGAACTAGCCTTGCTAGAAATACTCCATGGATCTGTTTTCCTTTTCTCTCAGATCTAAGGTTTTCATCTCAGGATTTACTATAAAGTCAATTTAGGTTATTTGCTTCGCTTATTTAATAGCAGATTGACAGACAGATAGAATAACCAAACTCCAGAATATAAATATAATCACAGAACCTTATTCAGAGAAACCCTTGGAGACAACCTTGAAAATTCCCCAAAAGTAGAATGTATCTTCCAGTTTTAATAATAAGTAGTTTTTCAGATTATTTTCCAAGGCTTTATACTTTAAGTTTAAAACTTCCAAACTTTGAACTTTAAAGTTTGAAAATTCCAAATATTAGAATATTTCAGAATTAAGTTAGTCCAGCCCTTCTGGGTCTATTTTTCTAATTCAATAATATTTATTTTGCAATGCATTGATCAGAACTATATTCAAGTGTGGTCACAGCATAAAATTGGGTAAGTGCATTGTGATAATCGGAGTTTTATTTTCAGTTTCTTTAATATTGATTGCCAATATAGAATTTGTCTTTATATAATATCCACATATTGAATAATATTTTTATTGTTTTCACCATCTTAGACTATTTTTTATAGTCAATTGCTGCTTAGATCCTGTGAACCTATAGTTAGGGGGTGTTTTTCTGCACCAATATGCAATATTTTACTTTTGATTCCACTACACTCTGATGCCTATTTCCCCAATCTACAGAAATGCTCATGAAAGTCTTTTTTAATGACACTAAATAATATGCATTGTCATAAATTCAGCCATCTCAACACTCATCCCAATTTTTCATTATTTCTAAATACAGTATAGAGAAACCACCTGAGCCACATTTTTTTATTCATTTGCTGCCTGTTGAGTGGGTTCTGTATATCTATTGTTCTGCAGAAATCTATTTTGATGAAAGGAACATTAGATTCCAATATTACAATTACATTTGTTATTTAGACCAGCAGCATTTTCATCTGAGACACTGAAATATTAGAACAATTTGTTCAATACTTTAAAAAAGAAAAAAACAGGTTTTATAGATATTTGTTATCAATAAATCAGTTTGATGCAGAATGCCAGATATTAGTAAATGAAAGGAATATGGAATTAAAACTTCTTATATTGTCTAGACTATTGGAGAAGGTCTTAACTTCTATAACAAAAATGTCAATGGATCTCAAATTATGACTTATCAACAAAAATAATAGAACTGATTTACATTCCATTTGTATAAAAAAGGTCTGCCAAAAATAGTATTTGTTGGAGATGAAATAAGGATATTTCCTTAAAATGTATTTCTACAATGTCCTGTATTTATTCCAAATATAATGTTTGCATTAGATAAGTATATAAAACTGTAACTGTTTACTCTTATGAAGAAATATACTATTTCTTTTCCCTTTGTTGCATTTATTTCACTTTTGTTAAAACAATTTGTAATGTTTCTTTCCTCTTTTGTTTGACAATGCATGTATCTCCATCATCTTTGTTTTGTTCTTTTTCTTTCAATAAACAAAAGGTAATGAAAAGCAACATTAGGATTTTCTTTGTTGACTGGTTGTTTCCTAACCTGTATTACTAAATGTAATTGGAGGAAAAAGGACTAACAGAGTAAAGCAGTCTTTATTACCAACTATGATAATGAAGTACTTTCCACATTATATTTTCAGAGTTGCAATAGCAACAAGCTTCCCTAAAAACCTCACTGGGCCCCACTCGTATTCCTTTCCTTAATTAAGATAATCTATATATTGTGGCTAAGGGATGCGGTGGCTCGGTGGGTTAGGACGCTGAGCTTGTCGATCAGAAGGTCGGCAGTTTGGTGGGTCGAATCCCGAGTGCTGCGTAGCACGTAAAAATGCAAGTAGAAAAATAGGGACCACTACGGTGGGAAGGTAACAGTGTTCTGTGCACCTTTGGCGTCTAGTCATGCCGGCCACATGACCACGGAGACGTCCTTGGACAAGCGCTGGCTCTTCGGCTTTGAAACAGAGATGAGCACCGGCCCCTAGAGTTGGAAACGACTAGCACGTATGTGCGGGGGAACCTTTACCTTTATATATTGTCCCTATTGATTTTTACTCAACTTAAGGATTCCCTCATGTCACATCCGATTTGCTTATTTTATATTAGATGGATCTATTTTGTTTATTTTTAGATCTAAGCCTTTTCTCCATAGCCATAAGGAACCATATATGTTAGTCCAGTCTCAAATTTTCCTCAGAACAATTCTATATGGTACATTGGGATAAGACAGTGAGTTATGAGCAGTGGTGGTGCAGTGGTTAGAATGCAGTACTGCAGGCTACTTCTGCTGACTGCTGGCTGCCTGGTCACCAGCCCAAGGTTGACTCAGCCTTCTATCCTTCCAGATTGTTAGAGATGTTGACTTTGTAAACTGCTTAGGGAGAGCTGTAAAGCACTGTGAAGTGGTATATAAGTCTAAGTGCTTTTGCTATTGCTATTGGCTGACCCAAAATCGTCCAATATGTTTCTGTGCTGAAGATAGATTTGAAGCTGGGTCTGCACAATCCTTAACCATCTTGGCTTTGGGAAGAGAGCTGAGATCAAAGGTCTGTCTAGACCAGGGCTTTTGAACCACTAGTAAGTGTATCACTGGTACTTTGACACCTGGCAGGTGGTACGCAACTGCCCTAGACAAGTGTAACAGGAGAGGGGAATGAGCTTAAGCGGTAGCAGTGCCGCATAAGCCTGAGGGAGAGACAGTTGGAGATGCAGGGCTGTCGGGGCTCAGCAGAAGCTGCAGGATCAGCAGGGGCTCCAGCTGATTGGCACTTCTGGAAGCAGCACATAGCTGGAGGTGTACTGAAGAGAAAAGGAGTGGGGGGGGAGAGGAAAGGATATAAAAGGAGGTTTTGGTGGGAAAGGAAGAGGGGGAAAAAGACGATGGGGGGGGAAAGAGAAGGGGACAGAGAAAGAGAGATGGAGAAACACAACCTTGAGGAGAGGAATCAACTGGAGGTGCACTGAAGAGAAAAGGAGGAGGGGGCAGAGAAGAGAGGATATAGAAGGAGGTGGTTTTGGTGGGAAAGGGAAAAAAAGACAAGAGGGAAAGAGAAGGGGATGGAGAAGAAGCTGTGGAAGGAGAGTCTAGCAGGCAGGGAGGAAAAAGAGACAGGAGAGAAGAAACTGTGGAAGGACAACCCAGCAGGCAGGGAGGAAAAAGAGAAGGGAGAGGGAGAGAGGAAGAAGGGCTGACCAGCCAGCTAGCCACCAAGGCAGTGGTGCATATTAATAAACATGGATAAATTCATCATACATTTGTCAGTGCAAAGGAAAAGTGATTCAGCAAAGGAACTGCCACCAAAGAAATTAAAACCAGTACTTTTTTTCCTTTTTTGTGATTTATAACATTTTATTAGATTATAGAATAAAATACAGAAATATAAAAGCAAATAGTAGGATATAGTGGGGAGGAAGAAGGGGGGGAAAGTGAGGAGGAAAAAGAAAAAAGAAAAGAAAAGGTGTTGACTTCCAACTTCCTCTGTTGCAGTAGAATGAAGCATTAACATCGAACCTCAACTTTTTACTTTTCCATAATAGTATAAACTAGTCAGTAAAACCCAACACCGCTCCCCCTTTTTAAAGAAAAGTTTTTGACACTTTGCACTGGTAGTACTCAAATATTGCCATGTCCTAAAAGTAGTACAATCTGTGAAAAGAAAAGCCCTGGTCTGGATTAGCGTTCTGATCCCATGCTGGCCAATGTGATGCCACTAAAGTGCTATAACTGGAATTTATATTAATCAAGGAAATGAAGAGTACTCTATTCAACTTGTGATCCTATCAATTTGTATTCAGGTGTGTACAGATAGTCCTCAGTTTAAGGCCAGAATTGGGACCATTTCCATTGCTAAGAAAGGTGGTTGTTAAATGAGTCACACCTAATTTTTATGATCTTTTTTTGCCATGCTTGTTAAGTGAATCGCTGCAGTTAAATGAACCACAGAGTTATTCAGTGAATCTGCTTCCTCTATTGTCTTTGCTTATTAGAAGGCAAGTGGGAAGGTTGCAAGTAGAGATCACTGCAACCATTCTAAATTCATGTTGCTTGCCAAGCACCTGAATTCTGATCATGTTACCATGGGTATGCTGTGATGGTTACAAGTGCAAGGACCAGTTATAAGTTGCTCTTTTCAGTGTCATAACTTTGACTGGTTGATAAATGAATGGTTATAAATGGAGCTCTACCTGTATTTCCTCAGAAGACAATACAGAGACATCATGGCTAATAGGGGAATGGGACAACTTGCCATGGGACAACTCACTGCGGAACAATTTAACAATGCTATTTAATTATTTAAAATAAATAAAAAAATATTTTAATTTTTGCCAATCATATTTCATTCTGTCCCTCCTTTTGCATCCTTTCATTAACCTTGTGAACTCTCAGACTTCCTCCTTCCATTATATATTCAAGATAGACAGTATTTAATAATTGTTATGTATATGTAGGGGTGTGGGTCTATATATATGTTGTATATAGTATGTTTTAGGTGTGTGTCATGTATGTGTTTCACTTTGAGAGCGGGCAACTAAATTTCGTTTTTGATGTGTGCCATTGTGCCCACAGTAAAAAAATGACAATAAAGATTATCTTCTCTTCTCTTCTCTTCTCTTCTCTTCTCTTCTCTTCTCTTCTCTTCTCTTCTCTTCTCTTCTCTTCTCTTCTCTTCTCTTCTCTTTTCTTCTTCTCTTCTCTTCTCTTCTCTTCTCTTCTCTTCTCTTCTCTTCTCTTCTCACCTTATCTTATCTTCCACCATTTCTTTGTATTAGTGTAACTTTTGTCTGACAATGTGTTGGCCTGTGGTGAATTGGCCATGGCGAGTTATCCCACAGTGAGTTGGCCATGGTGAATTGTCCATGGTGAGTTGACCATGGTGAGTTGGCTGTGGCAAGTTGGCCATGGCAAGTTGGCCAGAGCAAATTGTCATAGACCCGACTAATAGTGGTTGGTTGCTTCACCATCCAGGAATTTTTCAAAGTAGTTTTAAAGTCATCCACCTTATTTCTTAACAACTGCTTCTCAAAATCCTGGACGCTGAGAAGCACTTCCTTATCATCCATGGAAATAGTTAGTAACAGATAATTCTCTCCCATATATACAGTAATCAACTCTTTAGATTTTAATTGTACAACTTTATTTATTTCAAATGTGATAAGCTAGTTCTATTGCATTTGTGGGCTATTGTGCTCATTTGACTGAGTGAGGCATTAACTTTTGTCTCAAAGTTCTGACTTGATGATACCATTGATTATTTGTAGCAAAAAATGTTCAAAATGCTCTCTGTTGACAATTACACACCCTTTCCAACATGAAAGGCATTTATTGCAGTCATAAATCTGCAATAGTAACAGTTACAGTAGCTATAGTAACAGAAATATGTTGTAAACTGCAAACTTTGTGATTGCAATAAAAGTCTGATTGCAAGCTTTCAGCTTAGAAAACAAACATCCAATAACTTTCAGATAGCCAAAACATTCAAGATGCCAGTTCAAAAATGTTATGAGAGTAATCAAATTTCAGCCCAAAATTTAGCCAGATAATTCAGAGCAGGATAGGGTCTCAGGCTGGTGAAAGGTGGTGATATTGACACACACACCCTCCCCAGCTAGACTAAATCTCTGAGTCATTCTTCTTTCTTTGAAGTACAGTAGATTTCTCTTCCTCTTTTTGACTTCTTTTGCTCTTCTCAATTTGTGATATGGTCTGCAAACTTTTCCTAGCCCATACTCTAGATAACCTGACTCACTCTGCATTTGTGCCTTCTCTACAGTTTTTCCATCCAATACCTGTGGGTGAGAATCAAACTCTTCAGTTTCTAAATCTGAAGATTCAGACTAATCTCTAGCACTAGCATAGGCTTGAGATTTCTAGATACAAAATAAGTGCACTGCTATCAGAACTATGAACAGATTGCAACTGATAATCCAAAGATTTTTTTGTGCTTTGGGAGAAGCTGACTCAAATCAGAGGGGAAATGCAGAGAGTTGGGATTCTCATTTTTTCATCAGTCTGGTTTAACCAAGCCCCAGTAACTGTTTTTTCCCCTGCCATGTCCTCATGACATTGCCTTTATCTTACCCACATCCTAGAGTTAAAGCAACTTAAAGTAATTCTGAGCTGTTCAGTTTCTCTTTAAATAATTTATGCCACAGATACAATCTGGCATACTTTACCAGTGATGCAACTACTTTAGACTGCTGCCCCATCCTCTCTGGTTCTTTTTGCTTAAACTGCAGGAGAAATGCTTGTAGCTTCCCCAGAGGCTTCAGCGTTCCATAGTACTTTTTATAGAATTTGGCAGGTCTTACATAGGCTTCTTATTAACAAGGATTTAGTATTCTACTGAGCTTTTGAATAAGCTATAGTTCTGAGAACCAGGTTTTCCTGGCAGTGTTTTGGCATCACAGGCTTTTTGAGGACTTACACACAAACACCAGAATTGTTATCCTAACTGATTGATGCTTTGATCATGCTCTTGGTTGTGCAACACAGTATGGCTACTTATGTTGTCCTTCATGGGGCAGATGGCACCATTTTTCCATTCTAACTTTGGTAGCACTAGATGTCTTGGTGATAGTTGCCATGATTACCTATAGGTCAATCACAATTGCATGATCTCCATGCTATGCACTGATTACTTCTAGATTCAGAACTGGATTCCCCAGTTAGTTGTTGTCTACCATTTCCCTTGCAGAATAGGTCAAAGATGGAGCTTGCTAATTTTTAACTACTCCTCTGCCCTTCACTTCTCCCTGTACTTCTCTTCCATGCTATATACAGTAGTGGCTAAAATTGTGGAAACCTTTTGGGAAGAGTGTACAGTAGAAATGCCAGCTTTGGTTAAATTTCCACCAATTTTTCTTCTTATTTCATTATAACTGTAGCCTTGTGCACTTAATAATACTATTTTACATCACTTTCTGGGCAACCAGTCAACTCTTTGCACCATTACTTTACTTTTATTATGTTTTACAAGCTCACTAAATGAAAGAACACACAAAAAAAAACCCCCAACCAACTTGATAGCAATCACACAACACACTGACAAATGTCCTCCTTTCAGCTTCAATACATGACATCAATAACTGAATCCTACTGTGATCTGATTGGCTCATTGCCAAAACAAGATGACACCAAAAGAAGATGACACTCATGCTCATTGGCTACAGTCAGATGAAGGAAAGCTACCTGATATCAACCTAAGCAATTTGTGCTTCCTTTTTCTGGTTATTTGGCTATAACTTTTCATAGAATATGGTACAGATAATTGAACAAACTTTGTTGCGTTACATTCTTGATTAAATTATCTTTCCACTGATATATAATTTTATGACATTACTCCAAAAAAAGTGGTGTTATTAGCCATCAAACCTCAAAAATACACTTTTCCCAAAAGGTTTCCACAATTTTGGCTGCTACTGTATCTATCACCAAGTTGTCTTTGAACATGGAGTTAGCACTCTTTCCAAAAGGCATAAGACATTTATTTAGAAATATTTAGTTTAACGTATGTGGAAGAGGAGTTGTGAAAAGAACTAAGTGAACTGTCCTGCTTCATCCCCTCCCCGTTAGCATTCTCCACCCCTCACACTCCCTCCCATAAAGACTATGATATTACAGAGAAAGTGGAAAAGAAACTCTGGCAGCATTCGTATGAGTTCTGCAATGGCACAATGATGATGATTTTTCACTATTATGTTTTTGACAACTAAAAAACTAGTTTATAATTAGAAGGTACATCCATGCTGGATTTTTAAAAATAGGAGACTCAAATAAATTTTGTTTCAAAGGCACTTCTGGCCTTAAAAGTTATTCTGTACTTTCCTGCAGGTTGTCATATGTTATGTCACCCTGGAAGAATCACTGCCTGTATTCTCATTAGCTTATAATGTGGTTCATTCTTCTTGATTTTTATCAATTCCTACATTTCTAATCTCTAATGCAACATAATCTTTTCTAAGAGCAAGCGGTAGATTTCTCCCCATTTTTCTAGGCCTCTTTTCTTGTGGGCTATTTGTAAAATTTCATATAATCTTCTCATACATTGCCTATACTTAAACTTTTATCTTTGGGCAAATAGGTAGGGTAGATAATAGCCACAAGATATCAACAACTTTCCATATGCTCATTTAAGAATCTTCTTGCTTTCAATATCCCTTAATGATATATAATTTTAGTCACTGAATTATAGGAAAGCCTAGAGAATTGCCATTATGCTTTGTATGCCTGACAGTTTTCTGCTCAAAGTTCAGAATTTATAGTTTTAAAAAAATGATACCTTAACCAACTCAGTTTGCCAATCAACTTATTGAGACCTTAATGTTATTATTACATTTATATCCTGTCTTTCCTCTGAGAGTTAAAGACTGCATATGGTGGAACTTCTGCATTGTATTCTTACAACAGCCTTACAGAGTAGAATGGATTGAGATATAGTAATTGATTCATAATTGGTCAGTATGCTCCACAATAAATTGGGGCTTGAAATTGGGTGTCTGTGATACCAGAATGTAGTGGTAAGGCTAAGTTTGTAGAGTGAAAGGTTGGACATCTCAAACTTCTTCCAGAAACACTCTGGATCTATATAATGTAGCATTACTTTCTGCCCTGTTGAAATGGCTGGGTAATTAATGCAGCTGATACTTATCTTTTCAGGAGCCACTTTATCACATATCCTTCCTCTAACACTGGTATAAAAGAACATACTCCAACAATTTGTATATAATAACTGAAAAAGGATTAAAAAGGAAATAAATATATAACTTCTTTTTCCTCTAGAACTGAAATGTATAACTAAATGAATAGACCTTTCTTCTCTCTTGC
Organism: Vipera berus; assembly: GCF_964194415.1. NCBI lineage: Eukaryota > Metazoa > Chordata > Lepidosauria > Squamata > Viperidae > Vipera > Vipera berus. The sequence goes on along the minus strand of NC_138205.1, from coordinate 36,767,737 downwards.
TCCTGAGGGACATGGTCTAATCTCCCAAGAAAGAAATAATATCAAGTTTTATTTTGGGGGAAAAATGTTTCAAATTGTTTGTAGCTAGCAAAAAAGCAGGGATTCGGGTCTCTCCCCTCCCCATATATATCATCCCAAGCCTGAAGATATATTGAAACCTAGATGCTTCTTGGCTGACAGTGAATTTCTAGTGGAGGCTTGCTGGCCTTTCACAACCTGATCCAGGATCTTAATTACTCTTCTCAATGGATTACATTGAATGTCTATGTTTGGCTTTATGGAAGAGGATAGTGATTAAACAGGCAGAAATGTGGGAAATCAGTTGTAGCATGAACAATATAGAGGCAGAGACAAGACTGTGCTTCTTTCTATACTTTTGCAAGTCAGAAAGTTTCAGATAAAATAAGCAGGCAAGTCGCATCTGCCCAGAAATAAAGTGATGTGGGATAAGAAAACAAAGCAAGACATCCCTCATCTTTCCATTCATCTCCTGAAATGTCTCATTTTGAACACTGACAGGTGCAAGGATAATAAGCTTCCAATCTGTCAACATCATTGATGTACCTATAATTACTGTCTGATGTGTTAGAATTAGAATGAGGGCAAAGTGAGTGCTGCAGAGGGGGTTGTCCTTGGCTGGTTTGCAAAGGGTAATGAAGAGCACTGGAGACTTGTATAGAAGTGAAGACCTCTATGGATTCCACATCTTTGACCTCCATTAAAAGGAAGGGTGAAATTAATCTCTCAACACTTAGCCAAGTGGTCTGCCATCCTGCCTCTGGAGGTGACAGGCATATTTTGAAGGTTATCTTGACGTACCAGCTTGTTGGAACATTGTGAGTATTTGTTCAAAGCCTGAAACATGACCAATCAGGCTCAGAAATAACAACAAGAACAACAACAACAACAACAACAACAAACAGTAATATCTGAAATAGAATAGCTGCTGAACACTGTCCGTATATATAGCCAAGATATTGCAATGGAGTTTGGCTTGGACAAATGTGCCACACTTACTCTCAAACAAGGAAAAATAGTGAAAACTGAAGGAATCAAAATCTCCCATGAAAATAACATTAAGAGTGTGGATGAGGAAGATTACTACAAATACTTGGGTATCTTTCAAGCTGACAACATCAAGCACACTGAAGTCAAGAAAAAGATTAGAGGTGAATAGATCAAGAGAGTGAAGAAGATCTTAAAGTCTAAAGTCAATGGAGGAAATACCATGAAGCCAATCAACACCTGGGCAATTCCAGTCATTAGATACACAGCTGGAATAGTGGACTGGACTCAAGCAGAACTAAAAGCAATGGATAGGAAGACCATAAAAATAACGACAATCATCCCATTCATCCACATAGTGACATTGACAGACTCTATCTACCAAGGCAAATAGGTGGACGTGGAATGCTGCAAGTACATCAGATGGTTGAAGAAGAAAAAATGGCTTTGGAAGAATATCTGAAGGACAATGATGAAGATGCACTGAAATTAGTATATCAGGAAGGCTTACTGACTACTGGAGAGACCAAACTGGCCTACAAGAAAGACCAAAGGAAGAACAGAATAGAGGCATGGGAAGACAAAGCACTACATGGCCAGTACATTTAAAAAAATAGCTGGGAAAGCAGATAATAACAAGACCTGGCAATGGCTAAGAGCAGGAAAGTTGAAGAAAGAGACCGAGGGACTAATTCTGGCTGTACAAAACCAAGCCTTAAGGACAAACACATACAAAGTCAAAATTAAGAAGACAGCAACAGACAGTAAGTGCCGCCTATGCAAAGAAGCTGAAGAAACAGTGGACCACCTGGTAAGCTACTGCACAGACTGACTACAAGCAGCGGCATGACAAAGTAGCAACAATGGTGCATTGGAAGATCTGCAAGAAATATCATTTGACTGTAAGCAAGAACTGGTGGGATCATAAAATAGAGAAAGTCATAGAAAATGATAAAGTTAAACTGCTCTGGGACTTCAGAATTCAAACAGACAAGCGCCTGCAACATAACACCCCGGACTTAACAATTGTCGATAAGAAAGACAAAAAAGTCTGCATAGTGGACGTGGCAGTGCCTGGAGACAGCAGAATAGATGGGAAAGAACTGGAGAAGATAACAAAATACAAAGACCTACAAATAGAAATAGAAAGACTGTGGCAAAGTCAAGCAAGGGTAGTACCAATAGAAATAAATGCCTTGGGTGCAATCCCAAAACTACTGGAGGACCACTTGAACACCATTGGCAATGACAAATTCGCCATTAGTCAATTGCAAAAGGTGGCTTTACTAGGAACTGCTTCCATCCTGCGACGATATCTATAATACCATCAAACATCCGGCGTCCTACTGCCGGCGTCAACTTCCCTCCGTCCTGTACGTTCCCACAGAGAGGGCCTCCTCAGGGTACCACCGGTCAGAGAATGTCGGCTGGTGACCCCCAGGGGGAGAGCATTCTCGGTGGGTGCACCAATCCTCTGGAACCGCTTACCGGCTGAACTCCGGATGGCCCCTGACCTTCGCTCCTTCCGGTGTGATCTAAAAACTTATCTATTCGAACAAGCCGGCCTGGCCTGATGGGTTTGGGTCTTAATATTATTTTAACTAATGTATTCTTATTTTTATTGCCCTGTACACCCCCCTGAGTCCTTCAGGAGAAGGGCGGTATATAAATCAAATAAATAAATAAATAAATAAAATAAATCCACATCTGCCTATCCCAGGTCCTTGGCAAGGACTCGATAGATAGACAAAAATGCCAAATCCAGTCTGAACATCTGGCTGACTGTGCGACGATTAATAATAATAATGATGATGATGATAATAATAATAATAATAATAATAATAATAATAATAATAATAATAATAATAATAATAATAATACCCTACTAAAAAGAGATGCTGATAGAATACCATGGAAACCTTTTCATCATGCAAAAGTTAAATAGATGACATTTAAGCAAAATGTGGATTATATTTGGGTTAGATCTAGACGTCATCTGAAAATATGAAAGTAGCTACAAACTGTATTTATCATGGTGCAATATAGAGGAAAATACACTTATCACAATATCAACTCACTGTTTTCCAGTAAACTAATTGGAAGGAGATTTAAGGCAAATCCAGGAGAATAGGAAACTCTTTGCTCCAAAAATGGGATGAAAGCCATCAACTTGAATAGTTTTAGAGGAGATGAGACAATAGAAGAGAAGTTTATTAGTGGTAACTAGTTATGGTAAATATATGCTACCACTAGATTTTAGAAGCTGCATCTTGCTGAATACCAGCTGTTGGGAACAACAGTGAGAGGGAGCTGTTGCCTCATTTTCTGCTACTGAACTTTCCTAAGATATCTGACTGGCAAGTGTGATGAAAGATGGGCCTTTTGTTTGAATAAGGATAAATATTTCAGCAAGCAAGTGAATTGTACTTGGGAATTTGGCTCTTCTTATTTTTATTTTTTGGAACCTTTTCTGCTTTAGACAGATATTTAGCTGCTTTTTGGAGCTACTGTAGTGTAGCAAATAGCCACTAGGTATATCTGAACTCAAATGCTTCTATTGCTTGAAGATCATTAAGTCACTGTCATTTCAACTCCTCTAGATTTGTAAAATTTTAATTCTCCTGCATACATGCATGAGGTTTTGGGATGAAAAAGTAGACCAAAATGTAATAATAATATATGTAGAAAAGTGTGAGATTGGCTAGTTTACTGAAAACTGTCAAGATTTGCCTTTCCCCTTTATTTCCTTTGGGAAGAAAAAAAAGAATTCAGTGGTTGCTTTTGTTTTGGTGATTGACAAGCTTACTGCTATATTCTTTCCTGCTTTACCTGCTGAGTCACTAGAGAGAGGGGCGAGTAATTCTATTTAACATAACACAGTATAATTAAACTGACCTATAGCTTTTATCTGAAATTGAACAGTTTAGTAACAGCAATAGAATGAGCTATGTTTCCAAACCCATGCAGAATGGCTGAAGTTATATTACAGGTCAGAGGAATTGTGTATGAATGTATTTCTGGAATGGATGCTTAGGATTTCAGTTCCATTCAATGTTAGGATAGGGAAGGGGATATGGTGAGTTTTATTGTTTTTCTTTTCATATTGTCCTATTTTAACCCTTTTTATTTGCCCCTTGGTATGTGGGCTGCCATATAAATGAGTAAATTTTAAGTCTGAATTAATCAAAGGAATGAAATTGTTAATCACCTGGCATTTGTATCTGGTTTCTGTTAATATGTTCTCTCTACTTATTTTTGGTCCCTTTCTGTTTCCACATATTTCAGATTTAAAATAGACATTCATAACAATTTCCTGGAATCATTCCCTGAATGTAGGTTTGCCATTTTGCACTCCAATTGCCACAAAATATTTTTGAGACTTGAGAATTTGTGCCTTCTCCAAATTTGTTGTAAACTATTTACCAAAAAACTGCATTCTAAGATAGTACTTTTAAAATAATAACATTTAGTTAGAAAAATAACATGTGTGCTGGCATTAGTTGATGGCACTGGTCCCCACAGTCTGCCTTGGGTATGAAAGCCAGTTGGTGAAGAGAAGTGGGTAACTGAGGGACTGTTTTGTTCCCTAATGCAGTTGAGTATAAGACAGAATATGCAACAGAACATGAAAGCAAGATTGAAGGCTTTTTCCTCAGAATTCTGATGCCTGAAATTTGGCTGTGAAATTTCTAAACACTAACAGGAAAAAATAAATCATCAGTTTAACCATAGTCAAATAAGTCAATTTTGAATTTTTTTCTTCGTTCTGCCAACAATCTTTAAATCCCATCAATAAATTTCCAACATTTGCATTCTCTTATTCTCTCAGAATTCTTGTATCTTCATCAAAGGCTTTTTATATTTCCAGTGAAGTAGTGGAGGAATATAAATTCTTTATACTCAGTTTAATAAAACAATTCACACAACTCTTATTATTTGGACATTTTTAGTTTTTAAGTTATAATCCAATTCTACATATAAATCCAATATTTCCATCTCATTAAAAAGATGTAGTTTTTAAATGCAGGTTAAAGTACATTTTGGTTCCATTATAGATCTAAATAGCTCAAGAATTACTTCCACCCAAACCGTCAAGCAATTCCTTTAAAGTAGCCATCTACTGCCCTCTAGTATCCAAACTTCAAGGTCTTATTATCGGTTCATAATGTCAGCAAAGAAATTCTTCCCACAAGAGAGGATTCCTTTAATTAACTTCAAAGTCTTTCTTTAATTTAAATTCATCTAAACCCTTAATGCATTAAAAAAACCTTTCTAAAATCAACACTATAATTACCCTTTTGCTATATATTGCAACAAAGAAAACTCTTACAAAACTGTAGGCATATAATTTTTAAAAAAATACATTGAAGAGAAACACACAGCTAACAACCAAATTTACGATTTTGAAACTTTTCAATCTTTAATCAATATTTAAAATTCAAAATAAATTCCAAAGTTATTAAAAAGTTTGTATTTATTTATTTAAAACAATTATGTGGCTATCCATTTTATACCAAACTCTGAGAAGCTTCTAATCAAAAATTAAAACAATAATAAAATTATAAAAAACCATATTAAATCTATTACCTTTCATTTATTTAAAATATTTATCTTATCATTACCTTATCATCTTATACCAATCTCTGAAAACAAATAAAAGAATTGGCTGGACTTTTAATTCACAAAAAAGCTATATTAATAGCTCAGAGTATACTGGAACTCCATGATTCCCAGCTAATTACAAGTGACTGCAAAAACATCTGTTTAGAATAGAATTCTTTATTGGACACATACAAGGAATTTGCTTCTGGTGCATATTCTGAAACTATTCTGCCATGTACTCACCAAGAGCAACTGTCCAGAGTATTTGTGAGTAATTTCAAGATCTTTCCTTTACCTCAACAGAATATTTGGTAGTCTGGATCCAATACCCTGCTGCTTTTTGGCAGCAAAGTTTTCTGCAGTCCACGGAATGTCAATTTGCCATTCCCTATTGGAAGCCAATATTTTATAAATTTTATAAAACAGAAAGAAATCAAGGATGTTATAAAGTGTCATGATCAGTCGGTAATCAGATTTTAACTGTAGTAAAAATTTATTTATTTATTTATTATTTATTTATTAATTTAATTTATATACCGCCCTTCTCTCAAGAGACTCAGGGCGGTGAACAGGGCAATACATAAAAATTAGATACAAAAGTTAAAATTAGATTATTAAAACATAATTAAACAAAGCTAATTTGAGCTTTTTAGATTAAAACTTCCAAGAATTTACAAATGAAGCAAAAAAAAAATAGTCAGTGTTAAGTGATATATTATGAGTTTATCACTGAACCTGAGAAATGTCTCTTATCTGTTCACCAAGATTACATGCACTAGATTTCTTGAGAGAAATATCTGATTAGATATGCCATGTTGGTTCTCTACTTTTGATCCTATTAGTTGATGGTTACGAGATTAACTAATATTCTAAAGTTAGTTATTTAACTAATAACTAATATTCCAGGGATAAAAATTCACAGCTTGATTATATTATATTGTATATCACATATTATTACAGATATACAATATATTATATTGTATATCTGTAATAATATGAATAGTTTTCTTGTTTTTGGCCTGCAAGCCTAGATGTGCCAAATTGTTTTGTTTTCATCTCTAAGAAGGAAATCTCTAGGGAGTCTTCCACAATCTTGTTTCCTCCCTTAGATCTAAAGTAGCAATAGCAATAGCACTTAGACTTGTATACTGCTTTACACAGTGCTTTACAGCAGAGGTCCCCAACCTTTTGGGCACCAGGGACCAGTTCCATGGAGAAAGATTTTTCCAATGGACCAGAGAGTGTGTGGTTTCATGTGCTGCCTGCATCCCGCAGATGGGGCTTTGCTTGTTTGTGCAGACTGGTTGCTACCATGCTGTGGCCCGGTACCGGTCCATGGACCGGGGGTTGGGGCCCCTGCTTTAGAGCTCTCTCTAAGTGGTTTACAAAGTAGCATATTTCCTCCAACAATCTGGGTCTTCATTTTACTGATTTTGGAAGGATGGAAGGCTGAGTCAACCTTGAGAATTGAACTGCTGGCAGATGGAAGAAGTAGCCTGCAATATTGCATTCTAATCATTGTGCCACCATGGCTCTGAGTAGAGATCTGAGGGTTGTTTTTTTTTAAATGGCCCTGGCAATTAAAAGTGATGTCAATGTCAGGCAGAGGAAAAACTCTGTGTTCTAACTTGATTTCCTGATGAAGAAACGGTCATTTGTTTTCTAAGTTTTTCCTTTCCAATTACTTGGTACTTCTAAGTATCTTTAGAATTGTCTCTTATTTCAAGGCCTGCTGTCTATGCTATCTTTTGACAGCTTCAGTCTTTTATTTTAAACTTTGATTGTAGCTCCTTTTGTCTTCAACTCAGCAAATCTTCTGTCTCCAGTCTTCTCAACAGCACACCAAACCACTGTCAACAATCATGTACAATGGTGTGGAGGCCAGGATCCTAAGCCCAGAGTTTGCAATTCACATCACAGTAGAGTTAACAAAAGGAGATTGGGGAAGAAATTTGGAATCATTTAGTAGCTTCTGTTCAGAAAAGAAAGAGCAGAACTTCAATTAAGCTATTTGTAAATCGTTAAATATCTCTCTCGAATGCTTTAAACATCTCCTTCCCAGAGCTTATAAATGGGTAAAAAGCAGCAAAATATAAATGAAGGGTGTAGTGAGAACAGTATTGGTTGGGGAAGGGAGAGGGTGAAGAAGCAATGGTAAGAGTGCTTAGCTAACAGAGTTCAGATTTAAAACATAAATAAATCAGGACATGCTTTATAAATCAGTGTGGAAGGAAGGGACCTTAAATAATGTGAAAGAAGAAGGTAGGAGAAGGCTTAGATTTTGTTCTTAGTCATATTACAATAACATCTTTATGCTTGCTATGATACAAAGGTGTGTGTGTGTGTGTGTGTGTGTGTGTGTGAGAGAGAGAGAGAGAGAGAGAGAGAGAGAGAGAGAGAGAGAGAGAGAGAGAGAGAGAGAGAGAGAGAGAGAGAGAGAGAGAGAGAGCGAGAGCTGTAATGCCTCAAACAGAGGCAACCTTACCACGTAGCAGGACAAAGTGATTTGGTTAAGGTGGCCTCTTAAATGTTGCAGACACATTACTTTCAAATGATGGTTACAGTAGGTAGATATCTATATTTGGATTTTACTTGAAGCATAAATATGTTTTAGGCAGAGTCTATTCCAAGAGCATCCAAGGCAGTGACCTCCTAATGAAATTAATGTGCGGAGTATTTGGCTAATAAAGGAAATATAGCCAAGGAAAAAAATTAAAACTTTTTTTATATGAGAATCCCACCCCAGCAACTGCATCATCATGGAAAGGGATAATACAGTAACTTTTCTGTTAAAATATTCCTCTGTATTGACTGATAGAAAAAAATTTCAAGCCACCTTGGCAGAAGTAAGGTGGAGAGAAAATTAGATAGGATCATTCGTAGTCTAGTGTGTTTAAAGTTATTACACTGTATTAGGGATCAATTTTGGAGAACAAAAGAATAGAGTGTGACCTCTCAACATGAAAGATCAATATAACTCAGAAAGTACAGAATGAAGCAAGCGTTGTGCAGTCAAGTTGACATAGTCAAAATGAGTCTGATTAATTTTTTGTCGAGTTAATAATCTGGTTCAAGTCTAATCATGTGGAAACTATGTCACCTGACAGCTAGGGTGCTGGTTGGGTATCACTGATAAACAGTGGAGAGCAGAGCAGTTCTCCTCCTTCTCAGATTTAAGGTATCTTATCATCTGGAACAAAACTGTAACCGCAATTTAAAAATAAAGACAGATTCTGGATGCAAACATATTTTTTTTCATGGCCTCATCACTGTAGTATTCTTTCCTTAAAACGGTCTTCCTGCATATAAATTTCCAGCATTCCCTGATTACCTCCAGGGGTATTATTTTGGGATGGGGTATAAATATATTGATTGTTGCTAGTGGCATATAAACTACCTTTGGGATAATAATATCATGATTTGGTGAACACTTTTTAAACCTTTTGCCCAAAGGGGCATCTTTTCTAAAAAGAAAATTTTTGATTTTCGTGATGCATTGGACAAAGGGGGTGGTAATGAGCAAATTATCAGCAATTTCCTTCCACAATTTATTCCTTTTAGTATTTCTCATAAGGGGCTATAAAGAGCATCTAGGCCTGGGGTGGCTGGTGTGATCTTTGATGAATGTTATATGAATCTTTTGGATTCTACTTACATTTGCTGTCTTGCTCTTCCTTCCTTCCTTCCTTCCTTCCTTCCTTCCTTCCTTCCTTCCTTCCTTCCTTCCTTCCTTCCTTCCTTCCTTCCTTTCTTTCTTTCTTTCTTTGTTCTAGAATCTAGATTGTGCTGGTTGTTCTCTATGAATTCTACTACATTGTTTTTATACTGTCTGCTATATTGTGAGCCACCCAAAACCATTTGGAGTCAGGCAACATCAAAATAAATAAATAAGTCTAATTTAAATAGAGATCTCTCTTCTAAATTTATTTCCAAATCAGATGTTGATTTATATACATACTTTAATCATATCCTTTGCTAAAAATCCTGTGCAAATCACAACATCTGCTTCCCATAATTAATCTTTTTTTTGGTTTTCATCAGGCATGAAGGTGTCAGTATAAGAGAAGGTAAGGAATCTTTGTGGCCTGTGCAAAGATAATTTGTAGCCCAGCTTACAATATTGGCTGCATGTATACATGTAATGAGTGGTTGTGTTTAAGCTAATGTCAGAACTGTAACATGCTGTAATTTAATAAAAGCATAGAATACATTATTGGGTTTGAAATTAAGCTTCCTGAGGATGTCAGTGTTCTGTATTTACATGCTTAAAAATAAAGGTTTTCTAGCCCTTATAATTGAAAAATATGGGATGGTGGCAAAGTCTTATGAAATTTCAGGAATTAGAGAAAGGGCTACTTAAGACCCTCAGTGCTTTAGTAAGGATCTTCATTTCCATCATAGCAGAAATGGAGTGAATTGTGCAAGAGACCCAAACAAGAAGAAAATGTTAAATATTTAAAATTACTCAATTTGTAGAGCTGAAATGAAATTCTTTTATAAAACCAATGTAGCCAAATCTTTAAACAAAAAAGGAATTTTATTGAGGAAAGGGTAATATAGGAAAAACAACTGGCAACAATCTTTTACACAGAATTTTAAATAAAATAAATATGGCCACCATAGCTAAAATAGATATTTATTAACTTCTTGAATAAACTCTTGAACACCTCAGAGAGGATAGCTGAAAAGAGATAATCTGAATCTATTACTACCATGTTAAAATGTAAACTTCCTTCCTCATTTTTCCTTTCTTTTTAAAGCATCATCCTCACTTTTTCAGAACGAGGAAGATAATTGGAAGCTAGGGAACAAGTATTTCTAACACCATTTTCTTGAGCACAGGTTCTCCTCAGGGCTGTGACCTAATTCCCCTGCTGTTCATCCTGTTGACCCATGATTGTTGTGCTGGGTTTGCCACCAACCAGAGTAAAGTATTTTATTTATTTATTTTATTTTAATCCCATTTATATCCTGCCCTTCTCCGAAGACTCAGGGCGGCTTACAATTTAAGCACAAACCAATGTGCTTAGTATATGGATGATACAACAGTAATGGACTTTATTCAAGATGACAATGAGGGTGCTTACCACAAGGAGGTTGAAGATTTGGTGAACTGGTATAACAGCTTAGTTTTAAACATTGGAAAAACCAAAGAGATCATTATCTATTTCAGAAAAGGCAGGCAAAGCTGCACTCCTCTGTGCATTAATGATTCACCTGTGAAGATGGTTACCAGCATCAAATTCCTGGGTGTTCAGTTAATAAGTAGGCTGGCTTGGTCACTCAACAGCAAGACACTGGTATAGCAGGCACAGCAGCACCTGCATTTTCTGCATTGCATGAGAAAAGTACATCTTTCTTCCCCTGTCCTTACCACTTTCTACAGAGGGACGATCAAGAACATCCTCTCATAAGCATCACAGTCTGGTTTAGAAGCATCACTGCTTCAGACAGGAAGGCAGTGCAGAGAGTGGTGAGGATATCTGAAAAGATTATTGGCAGTTCCCTCTCTTCCATCCAGGACATGGCATATAAGTATTGCTTGAGCAGGGTCTGCAAGATTCTCTGGGACACTACACATACTCTTCACAACCTGTTTTCCTTATTACCTTCTGGGAGGAGGCTTTGTGGTATCCAGAGCAGAACATCCAGATTCAGTCACAGTTTTGTTCCACATCGTATCAACCTTGTGAAATCTCAAGCTTCCTCTTCCTGTTATGTATTCAAGATGGACAGTGATTAATATTTGTATGTTATTTATATGTAAGGGTGTAGGTTTATACATATGTTGTATATAGCATGTTTAAATATGTGTTATGTATGTGTACACTTTGAGAGCAAGCAACTAAATTTCATTTTTAATGTGTGCCAATGTGCCCACAGTAAAAATGACAATAAAGGTTATCTAATCTAACCTAATCTAGTTCTTCTTGGAAAACTCAATGTTCCTTTGTTCAGTCAAGGAACTGTGTCATCTCTGATATCTTGGGTCCAGCCAGCAAAAGAGAATTTTTCTAGTGATTTGTTTTTCTAAATTTAACTTCTGAAGCATCCTTAGTAGAAGAATAAAGGAATGGCTAGCTTTCACCAGTTGTGCATTACAGAAATGGGATTATATGGGAGAGACTTTGTGAGGAAACAAAAGCTGAATCTCATCTATTTAGGCCTCTCAGCTGCAATCAATGTACTTTATGCTTCAAAAGCTATTGTTGTGCTATATAATAAATTATTGTTTTTTTATTATAGACTGGAAGAAATATGGTTCCTTGGAGCAATAAAAATACATGTATGAATAAAAGAACACAAAATTACTCTTGTTGGGTGAAATCAGAATAGTATCTATGCTAAAACCTATTTATTTTTGAAGCATTGTTATGCAATATATTTTTCTGATATAATTACTATTTGCAATGACTAATGTATTCAGTATTCAGTCAAGTGTTGTGAACACAAAGACATACCAATGCATAAGGCTATTAAGTGTGAGGGAAAGTGGACAGAGAGAACTGCTGGTCTGAAAGACAGGTCAAAGAGGCCATCTGTGTAAAAATTGAACAGCCCTCTCTCAATAAAGGGGGAGAGATATGACATCATCTATCTTCAGTCTACAACACAGTCCTTTCAACAGTTCCAAGAAGGCTCCATACTCATTTGCACCACTTAGGTGACCCCGAGGACACAGTTAAGCCTCCAGATAGCATTAACAACTTGCAAATCAACAGCTGTCTGCAAAGAGTATAAATCTTTCCATTCCCCACCATCCAGTCAAATGAACAGCTGTCTGCAAGGAGTATAAATCCTTCCATTCCCCATCATCCAGTTAGAGCTGAAGAAGCTTCTTGGATGAGAAGTGAAATGTCTTCAAAGAAAAACAAGAAAGTCCAGTTGCCTTGTGAAAAAAGCATATTTGTGAGAGAAATAAGAAGAATTTGAAGAATCATGCTATATTTCTTTTGGTGTTTTTTTTTCAGTTTGATACCTGCAGGCAAACTTGCAGAGGATTCGCAATTAGAATGAATGTGAACCCTTAGGTCTGGTTTGAAAAATAACCTTTGATAATTTTCCATGTTGCATACGTAACATATTGTTTTAAATCTGACCCTATTGGTTAAAGACTTTACACTAGTTGACTGGAATATTAAAACCCAATAGTGCACAGAACCAGTATCACCCCAAAATCTGTCAGGAAAAATAATCAGGGTAAATCACAAACAACTGAGAGAGAATCAGTGAGAAAAAAATAGCCTAGGGAGTTATTCGTATTCTGCATGAATGAATCATACATTATAAAATGAAGGTAAAATGCTAGCATAGATGGGTTCTTAATCTATCATTCCATTTACAATGCTTTTCTGGTTTCCATTGAGTCTTTTAATTGCCAAACCATTTTTCTCTGTTCACAAGGTTCCATACCTTTCCATTTGTCCTGTGGCAGACCAAGAACTTGCAAACTGCTAATGTTGGTATGTAGAAGTAGAACTTTGTACTAATCTGTGGCAAAAAAAACTTTGGAGGTAAAAGAACACCTGTCTGACCTCGATGAATAATAAATCACTAGGATCTGATGGATTACACCCCAGAGTTCTGAAGGAGCTGACAGATGTTATCTCCAAACCATTGTATCATATCTTTAAAAAATCTTGGAACACTGGGAAATTACCTGAGGATTGGAAAAGAGCCGATGTGGTTCCCATCTTCTAAAACAAAAAACAAAAAAACCAACCAGACCCAAGAAATTATGGACCAATCAGCCTGACATCAATATCTAGGAAGATACTGGAAAAAATAAAATACAGATCTGTGAACATCTAGAAACAAATAAAGTTATAACTAGTAGCCAGTACGGGTTTGTTTAAAAAAAATAATGCCAAACCATTCTTATTTCATTCTTTGACAAATTAGTAGACCAGAGAAATGATGTAGACATAGTATATTTAGACTTCAGAAAGGCATTTGACAAAGAAAACCACAACCTACTCCTTGGTAAGCTAGAAAAATGTGGGATAGACAGCATCACCATCAGATGGATTTCTAACTGGCTGAAAAACTGTACTCAATGAGTTGTCCTTAATGGTGCTACACCTACGTACATGGAGGGAAGTAAACAGTGGGGTACTACAAGGTTCTGTCTTAGGCCCAGTACTCTTCAATATATTCATTAATGACTTAGATGAGGGAATAGAAGGGGAACTCATCAAATTTGCCGATGACACTAAACTGGCAGGAATAAACAACACTCCAGAAGACAAGCTCAGGATCCAAAAAGATCTTGATAGACTTGAACAATGGGCCCTATGCAACAACATGAAATGCAATGTGAAGAAAAGCAAGGTTTTATATGTAAGCAGGAAAAAATAAAAGGTATGAGTATAAATTAGGTGAAACCTGGCTCAAAAACATAACTGTGAGAAGGACCTTAGAGTCCTAGTGGACAATCACTTAAACATGAGCCAGCAGTATGCAGCAATAGCCAAAAAAGCTAATACAATCCTTGGTTGTATAAGAGGTATAGAATCAAATCACGTGAAGTATTAGTACCACTTTATAAAGGCCACAGCTGGACTACTGCATCCAGTTTTGTTCACCACATTAAAAAAAAGATATAGAGACTTTGGAAAAAGTGCAAGGAAGAGCAGCTAAGATGATTAAAGGCCTGGAAACTAAAATAAATGAAGAATGGTTGCAAGATTTGGGAATGGCCAGTCTAGAGAAAAGGACTGAGGGGACATGATAGTTGTATTCCAGTATTTGAGAGGCTGCCAAAAGGAGGAGGGGGTCAATTTATTTTCCAAAGCACCAGAATGCAACACAAGAAATAAAAGATGGAAACTAATCAAGGAGAAAAGCAACCTGGAATTAAGGAGAAACTTCCTAACAGTGAGACAAATAACCAGTGGAACAGCTTGCCTTCAGATGTCATAGGTGCTTCATCACTCAAGGTTTTTAAGAAGAGACTGGACAACCACTTGTCTGAAATAAAATATAGGCACTCCTGCTTGAGCAGAGGGCTGGACTAAAAGACTTCCAAGGTCCCTTCCAGATCTATTCTGATTCTGATTCTAATTTCTTGCTCAAGCAAAACATCCTGTACCATCTCAGACAAATAGTTGTCCAATCTCTTCTTAAAAACCTTTAGTGTTGGAGCACTCACAACTTCTAGAGGCAATCATTCCACTGATTAATTGTTCTAATAATTATAATGAGAGATCATTCTCCCCCACCCCTCCCATCCAAAGAGCCACATAAATGTCCTGACTCTAGTACTATATGTCTTTGGTCATTCCTTTGGGCGCCTAATAAGAAGGCTTGAAATTTTAGCTGTTATACATAATGTAAAAAAGGAGTGAATGTAATGGTGGTTGGAAGAAAGAGATGACTGGGTTATATGGTTTGCATCTGATTAATAAATCTATATGTGCCTTTAATCTGATAATATGTTGCACTCAGCAAATATGTTACCTGAACACTTTCTTTCTTTCTTTCTTTCTTTCTTTCTTTCTTTCTTTCTTTCTTTCTTTCTTTCTTTCTTTCTTTCTTTCTTTCTTTCTTTCTTTCTTTCTCTTTCTTTCTTTCTTTCTTTCTTTCTTTCTTTCTTTCTTTCTTTCTTTCCTTTCTTTCTTTCTTCTTTCTTTCTTTCTTTCTTTCTTTCTTTCTTTCTTTCTTTCTTTCTTTCTTCTTTCTTTCTTTCTTTCTTTCTCTCTCTCTCTCTCTCTCTTTCTTTCTTTCTTTCTTTCTTTCTTTCTTTCTTTCTTTCTTTCTTTTTCTTTCCATTCTCCTGAAATGAAAAACATTATCATTGTTTAGACACCATTGTACAATCATATCAGTATATTATACCTAATTAAAAAAGTTGTAGGAGATTAACCTAACTTGTACAAATGCCTTTAAAGGAGGAGATACAGTTAGATTTAAGGCATTTGAGATTTAAGTCATTATATAGCTATGATGATCACAAGATGGGTCAAATCCCCAGAGAGCTATTATGGTGATAAATGAAAAGTAATATAAAGTGAGTGAGATAAGTTTCCTGCATATTAATTGGACATAGGTGAATTCAGTTTAACCTCTATTTGTTTAAAATTATTGATCCATTATTAATATTGGTGAGCCAGCTTGGTATTTTTGTTAGAATGTTGGTTAGGGCCAGGGACACTTTAAATCCTCATTCATGATTATATAGTGATTAAGCTCCTGGACAAGGAACGGGGAGATCAAGGGCATAACGAGACATCTAAGTCCACCCCACCTTGAATACTTTTTACTCTTATCTACCACCATTTTCCTTTGGCTGTTAGTAATTCAGATTCTTGTAGATAGCTTATGTTTGCAATAAATCTTTATATTCATTTGAACTGCCTGGATCTTCTGATTTCCTTTGGCACTTGACATTCCTTGGGCTCATAGAAGGAAAGAAGGATAGAAATATAATAAATAAATGTTAAAATTATATTAAAAGCCAGAGGACAATGGCATAAGTTTTCTAAAAGTGAGAAATGCAGTCAGCAATAAACCACAAATTAAAATTCACATAGCACAAATATTCTTATTAATTGTAACAATGTATTGGTTTTAAGGATAATGAAAGGAACACAGGATGATGTCAATCCACATGAAAAAAATATGGGGGAAAGTGTAAAGTGCTCTAGATTTAGATCCAAAGTCAGGATTAATTCTCTTCTGCAATAAGGAGCAGATAGAGTGAGTTACTGTATGTCTGTGAAACATCTGTCTCAAAATCAGATCCTATAAAAAGGGGTTAATGTCTGGAGAGCCAAGATTTCCACCTGTGGTTAGGGAAGCCAGACTCAGATGTTTCTTCAAAGTCAGTATATAATAGGATGCAAGGTTGCATCATCATCTGTTGTTGTTGTAGTATAAGCAACATTCAGCACTATATTATGAGTCAGAGAGAGATAATTGTTTTAAATCTGAGGGATGCATTGGTTACTATTCAAGAGGCCAGTGACTGTTCATTTGCATACAAACCAAAATTCTAATAGATACTTGTTTATTGTTTTCATATACATACATACTTTCACATTTTGTCCTAAAACATAGCATGGTGTCTTAGTGTAATCATGAACATCTATGGGATGGGGGCAAATGAAGTTGCATGTATTATGGTACTGTCATGCAAATAACACAAATTAAATAGTTCATACAATTACATCATGATGTATGTTTGCATTAAGGATCCAGTTAGTTGTGGTTTATTCAGTAAACCATATCTGAACAAATTGTGCCACAGTGCAATACAAAGCTTGGTCACATAATCTGCATAATTGAGAGAGCTATCTTTAAAAAGAAGAAAGCAGCTTCCTATTTCCCAGAAAACACTGTTGTCAACAAAGAGAAACCAACAAAGCTTTTTGCTTACCAGCTGTCAGGCTTCATGCAGGTCCATGACTCTTCAGATACTCATCCCCCATATTAAATCATATCTGTGCAGAAGATCAACTACCATACTATCAGTTATAGGAATTTAACCACACAGTGGATGTACGTGTGTATAAGCAAGTAGCAGTAAAGAAGCAACTTTAAATATTTTCCCCAATAATAGCAATAGCACTTAGATTTATATACCACTTCACAGTGCTTTATAGTCCTCTTTTAGTGGCTTACAGAATCAGAATCTGGGTCCTCAGTTTACCAAACTCGGAAGGCAGGGGTCTTCAAACTTAGCCCTTTTACGACTTGTGGACTTCAACACCCAGAATTCCTCAGCCAGCATGCCTGGCTGAGGAATTCTGGGAGTTGAAGTCCACAAGTCGTAAAAGGGCCAAGTTTGAAGACCCCTGTTGGAAGGAGACAGTGAGAATCGAACCCCTAGCAGTCAGCAGAATTAGCCTGCAATACTGCAGGCTAATACTGCAAACCTCTGCACCTTTTCTCATTCAGGATTTATTGCTCAAATAGAACTAGGTATAGAGCTAGGTATCTGGAGCTTTAGGATTCCCCAAGATTCTTCAGGAAAATTTAGGAGTGTTGGAATAGATAGGTGACTTTCCAACAGCCACTGAGCAGGTAAAGGGGGTACAGAAGGGGTATCTATAAAGAAGGAACATAATAAATGGGCATTGAATTTGATGACAGAAGTCTGAGATTGCAACTGGGAAATATAGTTTAAATCCCAATGAAACAGGCTTATAATAAGGAGCGGAGTCCTCTCTTAAATAAATGTGGAAGTTGTGGCCAGATCATTGCGTGGATTCAAGAATGTTTGCAGTAGATGGGATCGGGACTGAAAAATGTGTCCTAGTGAAAATTTATGAGTGTGCTATGGGGAAAAAATATTTTCCTGTTTCAGCTCCCATTGATGAGAATGAAGACATGTCAGAAAAGAGCATGCAGACAGCAGGCTGGGCAGTGGAATAGGAAGTAATTCCCCAAACTTCAGTGACATTGCAGCAATGGAAATCATTTTCTTCTGCCAATACTTTGGACACTGCTATTATCCTGCTTTCCCCTTTTCTTTTTTCTTTTTTTTATATTTTATTTTTATTCTTTACATACATATGTTAATTTTCCAAACAACGTGTGAACTGAGTTTATAATTCATTAATACATATACAATGGTTGGTTCTTTTTTCCAACCATTTATAAAATAAATTCCAGCTTTCATAATATTCTGTTTCTTCTTTGTTTTTTTGTCTCATAGTTAGTCTGTCCATCTCTGCGCATTCCAATATCTTCTTTATTAGCTCTTCTTCTGACGGTACTTGTTCATTTTTCCAGCATTGTGCATAGCTTATTCTTGCTGCGGTTATGATATGTAGAACCAAGTATGTATTTTGTTTATCAGTCTTTTCTGGTAATATACCTAATAAAAATAATTCGGGATTAAATGCTACATGTTCTCCTAATATATTTTCTAGCCAAACTTGTATTTTTCTCCAATAGGCTTTTACTTTATCACATGTCCACCAAATATGGTAATATGTACCTATATTATGTTTACATTTCCAACATTTGCCTGATACATTTTTAAACATTTTTGCTAATCTAGCTGGAGGTAAATGCCATCTATAAAACATTTTATACAGGTTTTCTTTATATGCAGTTGACGTTGTCAATTTATAATTTCTCTCCCATAGTTTTTGCCATTCTTCTAACTCTATAGTATAACCAAAATTCTCCGCCCATCTTGTCATTGTCCCTTTAATTTGTTCACTTTCCATCTCTAAAGTTAACAAAAAGTTATACAATTTTTTAATTAATTTCTCATCAGACGTTAATAATATCTTATCAAACACATTTTGTTCTTTATAAAATCCATACATTTTCATATCTTTTTCATATCTATTTTGTATTTGTAAACGTACCCACCATGACATGTTGATACCCTGATGTTCCAGTTCTTGCTTCGATTTCAATGTCCCATCAATATTTAAAATATCTTTATATGTCCACGTTTTTTCAAAATCTAACAAGTTTACATGTGAAAAAGCTTCAATTGTTGATAACCACCCTGGAATTTTTACATATATTTTCATTTTGATTTTTTCCCATACAGTTATCAAAGCATTTCTAATACAGTGGTTTTGAAAATATCTATGAATTTTGTTTTTCCCATACCATAAAAACGCATGCCATCCCAACTGCAAATCGTGTCCCTCCAAACATAACAACCTTTTATTCCTAAGCATTATCCATTCTTTCACCCATGTCAATACTGATGCTTGATAATACAAAGTCCACTCAGGTAAACCAAAACCCCCATTTTCTTTAGTATCTTGCAAGGTTTTCTTTTTTATTCTAGCTTTTTCCCCCTGCCTTATAAACTTCAAAACTAAAGAATCCAATTCTTTAAAAAAAAGTCCCCCAAGTTTTATCGGGATTGTCTAGAACAAAAATAGAAAATATATTCATCTTAATTGTAGCTATCCTTCCTAGTAAGGACAATTTTAAATTCTTCCACTTTTCCAGGTCTAACTTTATTTGTTTCAATAGTCTTATATAGTTGTCTTCTTTTAATGTTGAACATTTAGCTGATAAATATATACCCAAATATTTTATCTTTTTCACTATCTGTACCTCTATCACCTCTGATATTCGATTTTTTTTGCTTATCCGTAACATTTTTCACTATTATTTTAGTTTTTCCCTTATTGATTTTTAATCCCACTACTTCACCATATTGTTCCAATTTCTTCCACAATTTTGGAATCATCTTCAAAGGATCTTCCAAAATGAATACCAAATCATCAGCAAATGCTTGTAATTTATATGTTTCACCTTTTAACTCCAAACCTCTAATTTCTGTATCTTGTCTTATATTTCGATTTAAAACTTCCAAAGTAAAAATGAATAGCAGAGGAGACAGAGGACATCCTTGCCTTGTGCCTTTCCTTATTTCAAAACTTTCAGTACAATCTCCATTCACAATTACTTTGGCAGTTTGTTTGCTATATATTGTTTTTACCATATTTATAAAATTCTGTCCGAAATCCATTGCTTGTAATTGATAAATTAAAAACTGCCATGAAAGATTATCAAATGCCTTTTGAGCATCTAAAAATACTAATGCCATTTGTTTCCCTGGATGTAATTCATAGTATTCCAGTATATCTATTATCATTCTTAAATTGTTTTTGATTTGTCTCTTTGGTAAAAAGACGTTTTGGTCCAAATGTATAAATTCAACCAAATATTTCTTCAATCTCTCCACCATTATTGAAGTAAAAATTTTACAGTCCACATTAAGTAGTGAAATCGGTCTGTAATTCTTGATCTGGGTCAAATCTGAATCGTCTTTTGGTATTAAAGAAATATTTGCTTCAATCCACGTTGCTGGCATTTTAGCTTCTGTTAAAAGTCCATTAGAAACATCTTTCAACGGATCACTTAGTATCTCTTGCAAACTTTTGTATAGTTCTGCCGGAAGTCCATCTGGGCCAGGAGCTTTACCATTTTTTTGTCTCTTTATAGCCTCTGTTATTTCCATCACTGTAACTCCTTCATCTAACATATTTTTAAATGTCTCTGAAATCTTCAGAAGATTACTATTTTCTAAATATTTTACAATCTTCTCTCTCAGAATCTCCTTGTTATCATATAAGCCTTTATAAAATTCTTTAACTATCTTTTTATTTCTTCATTTTTATATTGTAAATAACCTTTCTCATCCAGCAAATTGTATATCTTTTTTTTTCTTTCTGTTTTTTAAGTTTATAAGCTAACCATCTTCCCGGTTTGTTGGCGTTTTCAAAAAAAATTTTGCTTTGCTCTTTTAATCTGTTCTGCCATTTTTCTGAGTATAACAAATTTAGTTTATGTTTTATCATATCCATATCTCTTTTTAAAGTGTTTTTGTGGATTCTTTTGCAATTCTAATTCTATTTTTCCAAATTCCTCTCTTAGTAATATATATTGCTGTTTTCTCTGTTTATTTTTCTTTGCTATATACAATATTGCTATACCTCTGAAATATGCTTTAGCTGTGTCCCATAAATTTTGTATCTTAGTATCTTCTTTTTTATTTTCTTTTAAAAAAATCCATTTCTTTTTTTGTTAATTCTATAAATTCTTTTTCTTTTAATATAGAAGGTTTAAAGTCCATCTTAACTTTTTTGTATCTCTTTCCAAGTCATTTTCAAAGGGTTATGATCTGCCCATGTACCTATTTCTATTTCAATGTCCTGCACATTCATTCTCAAATCTGCGGTCATCCAAATCATATCAATTCTTGACCAGGATTTCTGGCTATTTGAGTAAAAAGTATATTCTAATTTTTGTGGATTTATTTCCCTCCAAACATCTTGAATTCCAATTTCTTCTGCCATATCAAAAAATGTCTTAGGTAGTCTTCCTCTACCATTTTTCTTTATTTTGTTACTTTTGTAGTCAATTTTTCCATCTATTATTGCATTAAAGTCTCCTAGTAAACAAATATTTTGATACTCCATTTCTATTATTTTTTTATGTAGATTTTTATAGAATTTGTCCTGATTGTTATTCGGTGTGTATATTGCCACTAATAATATTTGTTTTTGATGCAGATAAATCTCTACCATTAATATTCTTCCTTCTTCATCTGAATACACCATTTTCGAATTTATTGTCTCTTTAATATATAGAGCTACTCCTCTTTTTTTGTGCCAATGCATAATAAAGTTTTCCAATTTTGGGATATTCCGATAGTTTATAATGTTGTGCTTTAATATGCGTTTCTTGCAAACAAATTATGTCCAAATTTAGTTTCCATAATTTCCTAAAAATCTTGTTTCTTTTAATTGGAGAATTCAATCCATTTATATTTACTGGGGAAAAAATCCACTTTCTTTATCCATTTCCATTACTTATATTTTGGTCTAACGGATCTGGTAGTTCTTCGTTCTCTAACAAGTCTTTCATCTTCCCCCTTTTGGAGACCTTCCTCTTTCTGTTCTTTTGTTTGTGCGGTTGCTCCTTGGATCTCCTCCTCTGTTTGTTTCTGTTCTTTACTTTCTTCTTGACCTCTTTTTACCCCTTCATCCAGAGTTGATCTATTCTTCTCTTCAAAGTCTTCTGCTTTCCAAATTGAATCAAGTCTGTATCTTGTATTGTTCCAGTTTATTAAGATGCCTTCTGGTATCAGCCATCTAAAATTTATGCCATTAGCCATAAGTTTCATGGTCAAAAAATGGTATTGTCTTCGAGAATCTCTAACTCTCTTGGGTATCTGTTTTAAGACTACAATTTCTTTATTTTTTTATTGTATTGGTTCATCTCTTACTTTTCATAATATTTCATCTCTTATTGACTTCCTTACAAACCGTACATGTACTTCTCTTGGTAATTTATTTCTTCTTGCATAACTTGAATTGAAATGAAAAGCCCCATCCAGCTCAAGTTGAATTTCCAATCTGTCTATTTTCAGAGCGTCCTCCAGAATATCAATAATGACCCCTTCTATGTTTTCTGCTCTGTCCTCAGGAATATTTTGGAATCTCAAATAATGCTCCGCATTTGCCATCTCCAAAATCTTAATTTCATTGTCTAACTTTTCATTTTCTTGCAATAAAATTTCTATCTTTTTGCCATTATCACCTGTTTTTTCTTCAATCTTATTTATCTTCTGTTGGTTTTGTAATATCATTTGATTTTGAGATTCCAATTTATATCTATCTATCTATCCCTTTATATCTATCATTTCTTCATTTAACTTCTCCAATGTTGCTTGTCTAGTCTAATTCTGTACCACACACTTTTAAAAAGGGATTTAAAAAAAACAAACACTATAGCGAGCAATGGAAACAGATGGTGCTGGAGGTTAGTGCTACACGGTACCCTTGTAAAGTTGATTAAAAGCCTTTTCTTCAACAAAAGACTTAAACTGTATCTATTTTTGTGACTTTTGATCATGAGGTCACTTAATATGTGTGAGACACGAGTATGGAGACATTCAAATTTCATCTGTGGTATATGGAAATGGGTTTATAAATGAATATGCTTCTTTGATGGAAGAACAAACTTTAATTCTCCTTCCACAGCAAGGTTCAGATTCACTGACTCCACCAACAAAATGCAATTATCCTTTTTCCCAATGTTATTAGAATGTTATTGAGGTGGAGGATAGTACTCACACATATAAACAGCTGAGCAGGAACAATTATCTTGAAGGGCCTTCAGATCGCTTGGGTCACTGAAATACATAGTTTATAACATACAGGTAATTATATATTATAATTACTCCATCTATTAATATTGCCAACTGATTGTATCATGATGAAAATGAAGAGAAGGACTAGGGATAACATGATAATAGTCTGCCAATATTTGAGGCGCTGTCACAGAGAAGAGGGGGGCAACCAATTATCTAAAGGCAAGACAAAAAATAATGTCTGTAAACTTATGAAAGAGACAATTAAGAGACATTTTCTGACAGTGAGAAAAAATAATCAGTGGAATGGCTTGCCTTCAGAAATTGTGGGTGCTCCAAAACTGGAAGTTTTAAAGAAGAGATTGGACAGCCCTTTTTCCTGAATGCTTAGGCAGGGGGTTGGATTAAAAGATCTCCAAGGTGGCTTACAATACTGTATTTGGTGAGAAAAGTCAAATTGGAGCCTACACAAAATGGCCCAGAATCTACTGTATCAAGCCATGTGAATATGTCTTCATTTTTATATTTTAACTTGTTTTCAGAATATTGTCAAAATTAGATTGAAAAAGAGTACATAACACCTTAAATCATTATTTCCTTATACTAATTATGTGAAAGAAGAGTTGGTAGAATTCCTTTGAAAGCAGTGAGAAAAGCTGTTATTGGCCCTTCTAATCCTTTTCAAAAATTCGGTTTCAGAGTGGGTCCTCATTTCCTGCTAATTACCAACTTCTTCCACACTCATAGTCCTGCAATCAAAAGGGAAAGCTATTAGTCTTTATAATTAGCAGACAGAAGTAACAACAAAAAGACCACAAAATGCAAAGCTTTGGACAACATGACTCCAGCAAGCAAGTCAAGTCACAATCAGCCAAGCTGATTAAAAGATTGGGTTGGGGAAGCTGTTCCTGACTCCAGAATTTTCAGGTGCCTACCAAATATTTCTCTCTCAATCTTTGTAAAACTCATCTTTTCTTAAGAGGTCTTTGTGAATGTAGCATAGTCCAAGTCTTTTTCATCTATGTAGGCAATACATAATGACTTTTGGTCATTATATTTTATTTCAACTAACAAATACCAAAAGTACAGATATAACCATGTAGGGATCTGCAAACTTTGTGATGATGTTGTACAGGGATTCTTATATTTGATAAGTTTGGGAACCACTTACCATGTATATTGTATTTAAGCAGTTGGCTGCATTATATGTCAGCATTTTCTCAGTTTTCTCTAATGACTTTCCAAGGAAGTTACAAATAGTAGGGGGAAAAAAGCTTTTCCTAATGTGAGAATTAAAACAAAATTATTTGATCTCTTTTTACATATCCTTGTTTCTGAGGAGCAAGAATCCATATCTGCAAATTGCAGATTCTACCTTAGAAGTTGGGGAACAGAACAAGTGTTTGAACTCTGGAATGCCTTAGAACAGACATGTCACACACAAGGCCCGGGGGCCGGATCCGGCCCGCGAAGTGGTTTCATGTGGCCCGCGAAGTTATCTTGGAAACAGTGAGGGAACGGCCCCCACTGACTTGGCCCTGGCCCAGAGACCCTCCTTCTGCCAGAGACCCTCAGATCTGTCCCACTCCTGCCCAGGCCCCCATAGCCACCCTTGATGCAAACGATGTAGAGCTGGCCACGCCCACCCAGTAGGCCATACTCACTCTAGCCACACCCACCCAGTAGGCCACGCCCACCCTGGCCATACCCACCCTGCCCCTTGAGGGCAACCGCGATGCTGATGCGGCCCTCAATGAAATTGAGTTTGGCACCCCTGCCTTAGAAAGAAGCCTGGCTTCCAGTTTGCATGCGTGGCGTACGGGAAGAAGCCTCTCCCCGCCGTCTGATCTATCTTCCTTGAAGGACCCTGAAAAGGGTCAAAAGTCACCCTGGAGGAGCGACTACTGGGAGGAGGCCCTCCTTGTGATCACGGAAGGACAGCAGCCCTCTGTTTGATCTGGAGACCTACCTGTAAACATCAAAGAAATGGAGGATTATATTCCACCACTTAACTATAAACTGATACTTGAAACAATTTTGGCACTGACTGAGTAAAAGAAAGCCAGACTGCAAGATAAATCTGACAGCTTAAATCTACCAAATGAAACTTTGACTTTAAATGATGAATTAACAATCCAAAAACAAACAGAAGAGGAAATTAACATCAAAATAGGAAACCCTAAAGAACAACAAATACAATCTATTGAGAACCTTGATGCCCAGATCTTGATTTTAACTATAAAACCTACAATTCAAAAAACAATAGAAGCCGAAGAATGCAACACTAAGACAGAAGATACCAAAGGCTTTTGAATACAGTATGTTGAGAACCTAGCCAATCAAATAACAACTATAACACCGGTCACCACCTCTTATCTAAGCCAGATGGAATTGGAAGAAGAAGAAGACCAGACTGAACTAATGACAACTATACCATACCAAACATAGAGAATTGATCTATTAAAGCAACATCTTAATGGTTATAAAGAGGACACTTTCTTTGCAAAACTGACAATTGGTTGGTCTCCCTGGATTCAAACAATGTGTGTTGGAAGAAAGGGAGACACATTTTAAAATCTAAAGGCATCAATATGGAAGCCTGATTGGCACAAAAAGAAGGCAAGAGTTAGATTTAAAAGATTGGATTTGTCTTTCTGTTGGGACTTGTAATGATAGACCTTAAAATTTCTTTTAATGGGCTAAGGGGAATCTTCAAAAGATAAAAACTGATTCTATACTTAGGTTTTAGATCTTTAAGGGAAAGGAAAATTAGCTATTAGAACATAACTTTGAATTATATTATAGAATTTGAAATGATATAATAAAAACATTATTTTAATAATTTATGAATGATTAAGATGATAAATAGAATATATTTGTTGTAATGTTAGAGATTAAAATATCTCTTAATGGGCTAAGGGGAACTTTTAAAAGATATAAACTGACTTTATATTTAACTTTTACACTTCTAAGGGAAAGGAAAGTTAGCTTTCAGAATTGATTTATATTATAGAATCTGGAAGGTTACAACAAAAGATATTTTTTCAATAATTGATGAACTATTAAGATGATAAACAGTATATACTGTTTATATATACTGTATATACTTGTATAAAATAAGAATGCACTGAAATGAACAATGTATGTATTTTAGACAGGATAATTACTACATAATGAAATGGGGAAATTGTGGTATACCCGAAAATTAAGTTTTCTTCTATATATTACAGGCTGCTTTGAAATATTCTATTGAAATCAGGTAAAATTCAAAAACAGGACATGGACATGTATAAGTGAAAATATATTGAAAATTGTTCTAATTGATTGTGTCACAATTAGAAATGTATTAATTTGATTATGTTATCATAACTAAGGAAATCGGAGAGGGAATTCTTGTTGATGTAACTTGAGCTATCTACAAATGATTTTGTTATTTGCTATTGTTTACTTTTAACTACCCAGCCACCGTATTGCTTCATAAATACCTAGATGTAAAATTTAAAAATTAATAAAACCTGCATTAAAAAAGAAGAAAGAAGCCTGATTTTTACTAAGAGTTTTGAACATGTGTCATTTGAAATCTGAAAGGAACTTCAGTACTTACTAGGATGGGAACATTTTTTTACACAAAATGTGCATTTCTTGCTTATTTATTTGTTTATATATGTTATATGCTGCCTATTACCTATCTTAAAGGCTCTACGTGGATAATGATATACAAAAAAGGTATCCATTAAAAACATAATAGGTATAATAGCACACATTAAAACTGTGATAATAAAACAGTTTTATTATAATAATTCTGGTTCTCTCCTAATATGTACTAACAGAGTCTTTTTTCAACTTCATGGGAACTTTATTTTATAATAATGGGCCTTACCAAGAAGAAAGCCCAACTGGTTGATGATGTCAAATGTATGTGTAGCAAAATGAGTAAATGTTGCCCATCAATATCTTGAGAATGAACTGGACTGAAATGGAGAAGACAGTCCTGTAAGTAGCTATTATAAGCCTATGCTAAGCTTATAGTCCTTGTGAGTTTTTGAATCAGCTAAAAGACAGCTGGCAACTAGTGAAACTCTTCACAATAGGGTAAAATCAAATCCAAGGAGTTTCACTCATTACATTCAAAGCTATTTCAATTTCTGTCTGAATTGTCTTCAAGGATACCCAACATAGATGTAATTGTAATAAGCCAGCTGTGAGATCACCATCACCATTATTTATTTGCTGTATTTATTAAATGTATATGCCATTCCTTCCACTGAAACTAAGGGCAGTTATTCACTGCAAACTTCAGCTACTTCCCCCCCCCCATGTATAATCTGACTGGAAACTAAGCCACTTAAGAAATATTATTCGGAATGTAAACCTTTTCTTCCATTTTGATTATAGTGAGTTTACTAATACCTCCACATCACTTTCTGAGAGGAACTGATAATTTCCCTTGCTTCTTTTCCTCTCCAGGAAAGTTTCCTCTTCAGAAAACATCAGTTGCTTCGCTTTCCTTGGATATGTCACTTGATGACTATTAGGGGGGGGATTAAAGGGCAACAATTTTATGGTCCTTTATGTCAACTAGTGTAGGAGTAAGGAAGATGGCCTTGACAGATATATGCAGACCGTGTTTCTTAGACAAAAGAGCTAAAACATTTGTAAAGTCCAGAACAAGATAACATTCAGAAATGGCTCAGGCAATTAAAGCTCCTCCTTAATTAACAGAACTATGAGAAGGACAAGGTAAAGCACAATCAGACTTACAAACAGAAGAGAATATGTTTGTAACTCAGGGTTGAATTGTGGAGTTCTTCTATATATTACAGGCTGCTTTGAAATATTCTATTGAAATCAGGTAAAATTCAAAAACAGGACATGGACATGTATAAGTGAAAATATATTAAAAATTGTTTTAATTGATTGTGTCACAATTAGAAATGTATTAATTTGATTATGTTATCATAACTAAGGAAATTGGAGAGGGAATTCTTGTTGATGTAACTTGAGCTATCTACAAATGATTGACAGATATATGCAGACCGTGTTTCTTAGACAAAAGAGCTAAAACATTTGTAAAGTCAAGAACAAGATAACATTCAGAAATGGCTCAGGCAATTAAAGCTCCTCCTTAATTAACAGAACTATGAGAAGGACAAGGTACAGCACAATCAGACTTACAAACAGAAGAGAATATGTTTGTAACTCAGGGTTGAATTGTGGAGTTCTTCTATATATTACAGGCTGCTTTGAAATATTCTATTGAAATCAGGTAAAATTCAAAAACAGGACATGGACATGTATAAGTGAAAATATATTAAAAATTGTTTTAATTGATTGTGTCACAATTAGAAATGTATTAATTTGATTATGTTATCATAACTAAGGAAATTGGAGAGGGAATTCTTGTTGATGTAACTTGAGCTATCTACAAATGATTGACAGATATATGCAGACCGTGTTTCTTAGACAAAAGAGCTAAAACATTTGTAAAGTCAAGAACAAGATAACATTCAGAAATGGCTCAGGCAATTAAAGCTCCTCCTTAATTAACAGAACTATGAGAAGGACAAGGTACAGCACAATCAGACTTACAAACAGAAGAGAATATGTTTGTAACTCAGGGTTGAATTGTGGAGTTCTTGGTGCTATCTGAACTTGGTTGTTTGCTTGCCAACCTTTTGTTATCAACAGGTTACATGTATCAAATAGGTAAAACTTCAGACCCCATTTCTGCTACAGTTTAGACAGGTAAAATGCTTTATTCCCAACTAGTGATGTTCACAGACAGGGAGGCAACAAGGCAGAAGGAATATCATTTTCCTTATATTCAACACGTGTGAAACAGGACATCACCATTTGTCAGCAACAGAGGCAATTTGGGAATCAGCAATGGGCACCATAATTTTTTTTTGTGTTATAGTTTTCTGCTGGCTCAAGGAAGAATGGATTCTAATGTCATACATAATGTGCTTGATTGTGGGGTGCCTCAGGACGTCCTCTCTCCCCTCCTGTTCAACATCTACATGAAGCCACTGGGTGAGATCATATGTGGTTTCGGAGTGAGGTATCATCAATATGCTGATGATACCCAGCTTTTCATCTCCACTCCGAACCAACCCAGTGATGCCCTCGACGTGATGTCCCATTGCCTGGAAGCAGTGCAGATCTGGATGCGGAAGAACAGGCTCCAACTCAACCCGGCCAAGACCAAGTGGCTCTACATATTGGCATCTCGTGTTGTCCAAGATTTACCATCTTTGGTTATGGGGGGAGAGGTGTTGCCTCCCGTTGATAGGGCATGCAACTTGGGCGTCCTCCTGGATGCACTACTCAATTTAGAAGACCATATAGGGGTCATGGCCAGGGGGGCATTTGCCCAGGTTCGCCTGGTGCGCCAGTTGCGCCCCTATCTGGACCGTGATGCCTTACGTACGGTCACACATGCACTCGTTACCTCCCATGTAGATTACTGCAATGCTGTCTACATGGGGCTGCCCTTGAAGGCTGTCCTTGAAGGCTTCAGCTGGTGCAGAATGCGGCCACGTGGGTTGTGATGGGAGCATCCCAATACTCCCATATTACACCCCTCCTGCGTGAGCTGCATTGGTTGCCGGTTGCCCTCCGGGTGAGGTTCAAGGTGCTGGTTCTTACTTATAAAGCCCTACATGGCTTAGGTCCGGGATATTTGCAGGACCGTCTGCTGCCAGGAACGACTTCCCATCGCCCTGTGCGCTCACACAGAGAGGGTCTCCTCAGGGTGCCGTCAGCCAGACAATGTCAGCTGGCGACCCCCAGGGGGAGGGCCTTCTCTGTTGGGGCACCTGCCCTTTGGAATCAGCTCCCCCGAGAACTTTGGATGGCCCCAGATCTCCAGTCCTTTCGTCGCGACCTAAAGTCATACCTTTTCCAACTGTCCGACCTGGACTGATGTTGGGGGTTTTAATCATGTTTTTAATTTTTACAGGTTTTAGTGGGGCTTTGTAAAATTTAATTTCTTTTAATATTTGTATTCATTGTTTTTATTGTTGTTTTTATTGTTGTTAGCCGCCCTGAGTCCTTCGAGAGATAGGGCAGCATATAAGTCCCATAATTAAATTAAATTAAATTAAATTAAACATTTTCAAACAGTTTTGGTTTGCTGTGAATGATGATTTACTCTTTTTCAAGGTTACCGTAATCTTCTGCCATATTCCTATTTTACTACATAGGTGCTTCTTGATTTATCCATAAAATATCTTGATTTGGGTATAAACAGTGAGCTGGCTAAGTTAGTTGATGATACCAAACCAAAAATGGTGAAATCCAAATGTGACTATGAAGAAGTTCAGAAGGATCTTTTTTAACTATGTAGTAGGTGGTCAATCAATTAGCAAATGCAATTCAAAAGAGTTGAGTAACGTAATTGGGATAACATACACACACACATTCAACTTCACATATCTAGTTATGGGACCTGAGCTGTCTATCTGTAGTGAGTAGCTCAATGAAAATTATTGAAATTTATTGCCTTAACATAAATCTATGTCATATCTGAAAAAGCAGTGCACTGTTCTGTTTGCCACAATATATATAATCACAGGGAGGGGCACTTGAATATCTTCCTTAGACTTTCTTATAAGATTATTTAAGTTAGAAATAAAGGCAACTCAGATGGACATAAGATGTGTATCATCATTCACAGCATGGAGAAAGTGGAAAAAAGAAGCAAGCAGTAGTATTAGGCATCAGTCAGTGAAGGGGATTGAAAAAAAAGATTTTAGAACCAACACGTAAACTTCATACTTCACAAGTAATTTCCACAAACTGTGGTACTTTTCAATAATTTGAAAGGAGTTTTTTTTTTTTAAAAAAAGAGGTGGATACATTCATAGAAGATCAATCTATTAAGGGGTCATACTCTAGAAGATTCATATTATCCCATTTGCATGCCTCCAAATAACAAGGGAGGGAGAACAGTAGCAGTAGCAGAAAAGGAGTGTACATTTCTTAAAAAAGAAAATGTTGGATTAAAATGGATCCAGAAGGAGAATTCTTAGTTTGTTTATGTTCTTAACTCCTTTGGCTACCACTGAAAAATACCTAGTTCCTAGTACCATTCCTAGTAATGGTTCTTTTTGGTCTAGAAGATTCCAGGGAATAGATCCTTCAGAACTGATTATTGTTAGGTTAATTCATAAAGTTACAGATAGTCTTACACATAGCATAGTTACAAATCAGAGTTTCAAAATGAAAAACAAATTGACAGTATAACTATAATCAATACTAATCAATAATCAAGGTGTAATGTGATCTGTGAGTTTAGCTTCTCCAAAATTTCTACATCTGCATTCTGTATCATTTGAAGTTTCTAAACAGTAATCACAGGAAGCTTTGCACAGAATGCTGAAAGGCTAAATCTGAATGTAGGATCACAGCTGCCAAATCATAAATAGATTGTGAATCTAAGTATATTTGCTAACAGGTCAGCAACATCCTGACTCCAACTTCCATTAGATCAATGAATTTCTATAGTATATAGTGCTGAGATGGACTAAACTTTTGTTTGTTATAAATCTTCTATTTGAATATTGTCCCCACAAACCTGCTCACAATTTCAACTGTCTCTTAAAAATTAGGTAAAGGTAAAGGTAAAGGTTCCCCCGCACATGCGTGCTAGTCGTTTCCGACTCTAGGGGCTGGTGCTCATTTCCATTTCAAAGCCGAAGAGCCAGCGCTTGTCTGAGGACATCTCCGTGGTCATGTGGCCAGCATGACTAGACGCCAAAGGCGCACAGAACGCTGTTACCTTCCCACCGTAGTGGTCCCTATTTTTCTACTTGCATTTTTACATGCTTTCGAACTGCTAGGTGGGCAGAAGCTGGGACGAGTAACAGGCGCTCACTCTGCTACGCGGCACTCGGGATTTGACCCACCAAACTGCTGACCTTCTGATCAACAAGCTCAGCGTCCTAACCCACTGAGCCACCGCGTCCCTTCTTAAAAATTAGATAGTGGAAAAAAGAAAAAGAATATAATTATATACCATCTGAATACCGCTGACATCTCCATCCACATCCACAGGTGACTTCATATAAATCAATCTGGAGTTCCTAATTCCACCACTAATTTCTTATCTCACTCAAGAAGGGCTGAAGCTTCCTTGCCCTCCAAACACAGAGAAAAATAAAGCAATATAATATCCTTTTAAAAAGGGGATTAGGAGAGGAAAAGGCTTTTCTGTATACTGTTAACCTGCTTGCTAAAATGAGAATGACTATTTTAGTCAGTTTTATATTAAAATGGTCACTGCCATTTCATCAAGTTGATAAATAGCGATATACCATATACACATATTTCACTGTGCCATTACAAAGTTTCAGTATTTAATTTATGCAGCATTTTGCATCCATCGTATTTTAATTTTTTAAATATTCTTTTTACTTAAATGTTGATTTAAAATAACGATAGATAAGCATGACATCCCTAATAAAAGTTGTGGAAAAAATTAAGGCATGGTGAATTATGACCACTTCACCTACATAGAATCATTGCTGGTATTCATACATTTTGTTTGTGTGTATCTTTGAATACATGTGGACTGCCTGAACAAGTTCCCACATTGTTCTTTACAAGATTTTCAGAAGCGGCTTGCCATTGGCTCCTTGCTAGGGCTGAGAGGTTGTGACTGGCCCAAAGTCACCCAGCTGGCTTTGTGCCTAAGGCAGGAGTAGAACTCTAGCCTAGTGCCTTGACCAAACTGGCTCTTTTCAATACTGTCATAACTTTGAACTGTTAGCGAATGAATGTTCATAAGTCAAGAACCACCTGTAATAGATTTTAAAGCTGCCATACAATTCCAGATGACTAATTCTGGTTGTTTAATACTCTCACCATATATTACAAGTAGACATGGTGTTTTCTGATTAATGTTAATCAGACTTTTGTTCCAGGAAAATTTACTGTGTCTATCATTGATATTTTTTATGCCTTTTAACTACAGTAATAAATTATTTTTCATTCTCAATCCCCTGAACCATTATTTTCACAACACATATAATAAGGTAGCCCATGGCATCTCCCGTGAAGTGGGAAGAAAAAGCAATAATACAGACAAGAAAAAAATACATAAGCCTAATGCAATTTAAGAAAACCAGATTTTTTTTTAAAAAAGAAATGTATGACTTATTTGTTATGCTAAAATATATAAAAAAGAAAAGATTTTTTTTAAAAAAATGCAGTATTAAAATGACCAAAAGGAATGAATGGCTGCTATTTACATTGTCATAGTAAATCTGTATTGGAGAAATAAACTTACATATACCTGCAGGTGAAAGATTCTTTGATGAGGAAATAGGCCAGCCAGAACTCCTTGACAAGGAATTCTGAAGCCTAAGACCAGCCAATGTATCACATACACCTCAGATGCTCTGGCAGCCTTTTTTTTTTAAGGAGTAATGCAATTGGATAATTTTGTCTTACGTCTGTGAAGGACACCGACATCTTTCTGATCACATCAGATAATTCTGTCCTTTTCAGAATTATTTGTGAGCTAAATTAAGTAAGTTATTTAATTTCATTCATTTGATACTGCTTACTTGTTTAGTCCCTTCGCTATTAAAACAGAGCATTAAAGGTGGTGCTCATATTCAGGGAAGAAAGCTATATTTCACATAGATCTTCTTTCACCTATAATTTCACTTTTATATAATTACATTATTCTACTTTGAAATACTGGAAAGAGCATTATATCTGCCCCGTGTGGAAACCTGCCTGAAAAGGATTAAGAGGAAAACAAACACAGTAACAAAATTCCTGGAGGGTGATGATAATAACATGAATTTTTTTTTAAAAAAAAGGTGGATGGTGGAACTTTCACTCTTTAGAACATTTAAACTCCTTTGGATGTGTTTCTGCTGTTAGTAAGTTGTTCAGTTACATTTTTCTGATACAAGGCCATTTGAATTATTGATTTAGATCAGGGGTGTCAAACTCAATTTCATTGAGGGCCGCATCAGCATTGCAGTTGCCCTCAGGGGGCCAGGTGGGTATGGCCAGGGTGGGCGTGGCCTACTGGGTGGGCGTGGCTAGAGTGTGTATGGCCTACTGGGTGGGCATGGCCAGCTCTACATCGTTCGCATCAAGGGTGCCTATGGGGGCCTGGGCAGGAGTGGGACAGATCTGAGGGTCTCTGGCAGAAGGAGGGTCTCTGGGCCAGGGCCAAGGCAGTGGGGGCCATTCCCTCACTATTTCCAGGATGGCTTCGCGGGCCACATGAAACCACTTCGCGGGCCGGATCTGGCCCCTGGGCCTTGTGTTTGACATGTCTGATTTAGATAATGCTCCTTCTGCCTAAAATCGGCTCAGACTATGCATTCTATTATATGCTACTTTATTTTTAACACTAGTAAAATATCAGACTCTAACTAAACTATTTGGTTGGTTACATTGTATTACTATTTCATATTAATGTTTATAATTGTTTTTATAGCTATATGTTTTTACTAGGTTGCAAGTTGCTCAGAATCACTTCCAACTGCAAGAAGGGTGGCATATAAATTTAATAAATAAATGTTACCATACATTGTAGCATATAATTGTTTCATGAAGTCTAACACTTGTTTAGTGTCCACAACTGGGTCCAACAACATAGTCATTAAGCAAAATGGTTGCTAAATGAAACCGTGACTGTGTTTATGAACTTATTTCAGCTTTCATTTGCTTTACAGACACACAAAGGTTGTAAATGCAGGAGAATTGGTTACCAGGATTGGTTACTTTTTCATCATTGCTGCTATAATTGCAAAGTCATTGTATAGTTATTATTAAATAGCGGGTTCTTTGGTGCAGGAATGAAGACGAGGTAACTGAGGTAAAACTCATTTTATTTCGTGCAGAATCTGTACTGGCAAATGGCTGCAACTAGCCGCAATATATAGTCTAGCCCCTAGGTGGCAGCCAATAGGTTTGAAGCAACCATTGCCGCCTAGGGATAGCCAATTATAGTGCTGGAGACTTGTAGTCTGGGTTGCTGAAGAGCCGTTAGCTTCTCCAGCAACCCACGTGGTATTACTAATGAGCCCAGCACATAACAGTTATTATATGTGACAGTCATTAAATGGAGACTAGTTGTACTCAGTCTATTGCATTGACTTGATTTCTTTGGCATTTGCTTTTGGGGCAAATAAATGATTTGATCATTAGTTTTAAATTAAAACTTTCCATTAGCAGTGAATTCCAAATGTTATCAACCCATTTCCCTTTGTGAAGCTAGATTAGCCATGCTGAGCTAATCTACATGGCTCTTCAGTGGCCACCCAACACAAGTAGAGAATGATGCAAATAAAATCTGATGAACTATATCAAATGTAGCTAATATAACTACTCTCCAATCCTAACTTGAATATTTTTTCTCTTCTATCACATTACAAAACTGGTCCCAGTTTTTGAATGGGTTTGTATTCAGGTTTTCCAGGGATTTTCAATTCTACAGGTGTAATGTACCAACTGATGCAAGGTGGGTTACACTTCTTCTTTAACTAGGTGTGCAAATAATGGCTTAATCTACATTTTTATGATGCCAGCATTATTGGTTATAGCAGAAGGCCAGGAATGATAAAGATGTAGGGATCCTGCATATAATGGGAATGAATGAACCAGTTAGTCCTGATTACAACAGGTATTTGCACAAATTCTTTAGCAATGATGTAGCATACAACCTTCTGGTATCTATATTTGTATTCAGAATAAATTGTGAAAAATGATGCTTATTAAAATGAATAATTAATCAGAGGGAGCTTTTTCTGTATCTCCCTATAGGATTTTATTGTTCACTTTTCCAACTCTCCCTGTATTTGTATGGGCTGGAAGAGGTAAAATAAACATCAAAATCATATAGACAACTACATTATGTCCTACTTATAGAGGTGACCATTTGATGAGACAAAGATAACACAGTTACTTAAAGTTTAAGGTTTCGGGCATCATTAAGGATAGGGGAGGGAGAAACATATTGTTCAGACATCTAGGGCAATCTTTCTTAGCATGGTGCCTTCTCAATGTGGTTCAATGAATTGTTTTTCACAGTAAATAATAATGTTAGCATCATAAAAATGTAGAGCAAAATTATTATTTGCACAATTGGTTAAAGAAGAAATGAACTTTAACAGCAAAATGACCAGATTTCAATGGTGTGATTTTGAAATAATTTGAGGGATTGTAAGGAGAAATTAAGGGTGGTAATTGTAGTGATTTTATTTCCTTTTGTATCTGAGGAAAATTTCAATAAAATTAGGACCAACAGCTCATTTTTAAAAAAATCAATGCAATGATATTTTGTATTGGGAAAGGATATGACATATCAAGTGACCTTAAGGCAATGGTAGTTTAATAGAAATGCCAGCATAGTATAATCTTCTGTGAAGAAAGATAAATTCCATATTGAAGACCATGGGAAAGGAATAAAAATAGAACTGCTCTCACACTGTGCATTTATTGTGTTCAACCTTATTTGGTATATTGTGTGTGATTCTGATCACTGTGTCTTAAAAAGAATATGGTAGATATGAAAAGGTTACATATCTACTGTTAAAGAACAGTGCACCTGTGAATAAGAGGAGAGCATGAGAGAGATATGTAGAGTTTTGAATGATGTAGACAAAGTAGATAATCACATCAAACTTTCATTGCAGGCATAATGGCATGGGTCCGGGTTATTTGCGGGAGCACCTCTTGCCGGTGTTAACTTCCCATTGCCCTGTGCGCTCCCACAGAGAGGGCCTCCTCAGGATGCCGTCGGTCAGGGAATGTCGACTGGCGGCTCCCAGGGGGAGAGCATTCTCTGTGGGCGCGCCTGCCCTCTGGAATCAGCTTCCAGTTGAGCTCTGGATGGCTCCCGACCTTCGCTCGTTTCGCCGCGACCTAAAGACTTGGTTGTTTGAACAGGCCGGCCTGGACTGAGGGATTGGATTTTAGAGTTTAAATTTTAAAAATTTTAAATTTTAGAATGTATTTATTACTTAGGGCTATTGATTTAATCTTATTTTAATTTTTATACCTTGTGTGTTGTTAGCATTTTAATTGCCCTGTACACCGCCCCGAGTCCTTGGAGAGGGGTGGTATATAAATCTAATAAAATAAAATAAAATAAATAAATAAGGTCAGGATAAATAGTAGGTACAGATATAACAGGTAAACACAAAAATATAAAGCAAGGAAAAAAGACCTAAGGAGAGGCATGGAATTGGGCAACCCAGAAATACCTGAACAATTGTCAGACAGGAGAAGTAAAATCAAACTCTTCCACAGGATTTCTTCAGGATAGGTTAGATCAGTATATCTCAGCCTTGGCAATTTGAAGATGGGTGATCTTTAACCACCATGGGGAATTTAACCAGCATGGTGAATTTGGAAGATGAAGTCCATCGATCTTCAAATTGCCAAGATTGAAAAATACTGGGTTAGATGAAAATCATTCCCAATTTCCTATAGAGATACCAGTGAAGGAGTATCAAGAGCTCTACTGAGCTATCCCCACAAGGACCTATATATTGAAGTAGGGAAGTATCCATGTAATGTACCATTAGGATAGCAGAAGGCAATGCATCCAGCCTAGCCAAACTAAAGGTCTGATGAAATTTTGGGTTTGTTAAAGGTAAGAGATAAATGGGTGGTACAAGCACATTTTAAAAAGCTTCCATGTGCTGTATAAAAAGAAACAGTAATTACGATTCTAATGATTTGCCTTGGATGGCAGACACAGTTGGCTTTTCAGTATCAGTTACCAGTGATTATAACACACACACACACACACACACACGTGTGTGTATGTATGAGTGTGTGTATGTATGTGTATGTATATACTTGCATTTTGCAGTATTGCATTTGTATGTGCTTTCGAACTGCTAGGTTGGCAGAAGCTGGGACGAGTAACAGGTGCTCGCGGCACTCAGGATTTGACCCGCCAAACTGCCAACCATCCAACCATCTGATCAACAAGCTTGTGTGTGCGTGTGTGTATGTATGTGTGTGTGTGTGTGTATATATATATATATATATATATATATATATATATATATATATATATATATATATATATATATATATATATATATATATATATATATTGGGCCTCTGGAAAGGACAAAGTGCTTGAAGAGGTTTCTCATGTCATTCAGTTTAGTCTATAAAAGGAATCCCATTGGGAGAACAATTAATGATGAGCAATACAACATCTACTTTGTGTTGAAAATGTTCTAGATTCAGTCTGCAGTATTTTCAGATAGCACTGAGGGACTTTTCCCCCTGAAAAACCATGAATGGAGGAGGTAGGAAAAGGTGAAAAATTATTTCAGAAAGAGAGAATAACCTAATGCCTGAAAAGATAAAGTCTTCTTCCAGACTAATAAAGGTCAAGCATTAAGGTTCCTGGTAACTTGTTGTTTGGTCCAGCAGGAGGATTTCTGCAGGGAAGGAAATCATTCCCTTTTTATATCCCTGTAATCCCTTAATTCGGGCACTGTTAGACTGAATACTGTCCAATCTCATTCCTTCTTAATGCCTTGCCCCACATTTTTATATATTGATGTCACCATGACGCACAAATGCTGCTTCCTCATCTAATGCAACAGCTTCCTTAAAAAAACTGATAGATTAAATTCCCAAATTGGCAGATTGTGGGGTTCTATAATATCTACCAAGTTTGTTCTCAAAGTAGAAGAGGATGGGGTTAGCTGCAAGGCAGTGGAAATAGTATGTTTTCATAATGAAGTGGGCTCTGCGTTTAATTAACATAAACAGCTAAAAGCAAAGGCGATCTGTCTCTTTGGATTTGACTTAAAAGAGATTGTGTGTTGCTTTAAATGTCAAGTGATTAGTTAACTGTGTTTCATTTACTACTAGTTTATGGGAAGATATGCCATAAGTTAAATAAATAAATAAGTATATGAAACAGAAGAGTGTGTACTGGTTGTCTCCAGCTGGCTAAGTAGGTCCTTGGGTGGGAAACCTCTGCTTTAAACCTATTGGTCGCCGCCTATCAGCCAACCATATAAATACCTGTGCAGCAGATCCCTTGTTGCTTCTGTTATGTTTGACCTTCAATAAAGCCTGTTGCTGTTTTGAACCTTCCATCTCGCTCAATGCCTGCAAAGAACTGGCTACACAACGCTGGTGACGAAGGTGGGATGTGCTGCTTCATTGTAAGAGCCTGAAGTCACTAGGGGGTGAGACCAGCACAGAGCCTGGTAGGGAACAGTGTTCCCCCCTTCGGTCTGCCTAGCAAGTCAAGCTGGAGACCACCTCGCCCTGAGGATCAGTCCCACAGCCCACACAGAAGCCAGCAGCACAAGGCAATGCAAGACATGAGCTGCGAAGACTTCCCACCATGGCGAAGGTCAGAAAGCTCGAAGAGCTCGATGTGAAGCACCCGGAGAGATGGTTGTCCTACATTTCCTGCGTAGAGAACTACCTATGTGCAAATCAAGTCAACGAAGATGGGCTGAAGGCTGCGACCCTCCTCTGCGTGTGTGGCCCAGCCACCTTCGATATCGCTGAGAACTTGGTTGCCCCAGCACTTCTAGAAACCATCACGTATGCTGACCTCAAAAAGAAATTGCATGACCATTTTGAGCCTAAGCATGGAGCATGCCTTCGAACAACACGAACAAAAACCTGGCGAGTCAGCAACAGAATTCATCACAGTGTTTCATCAAGCTTCACGACTCTGTAATTTTTCCGACCTAGAGGAGTGACTAAGAAACCACTTAGTCTGTGGACTCAGGAACAGAGACCTCCAACAAAAACTCTTTGTGAAGGAGAGTCTCTCACTTCAAGAGGCCTTAAAGGAGATTATGGTGGATGAAGCCACCAGAGGGGCCGTGAAGGCATTGTGGCCCTCCAAAACGGCGCCATCTACAGAAACCATCCACCACGAGGATGCTGAATGATTGGAAGACACCAACTCCAAGCACAAAGTCGACAAAATTCAGTGGCACCACGAAAGAGGAATGAGGCCAGCTGACAAGGCAGTTCTGTTCCCGAGGTGCTTGGACTGCGGAGGCCACCACCAACGCACAGATTACTGTTTCAGGACAGCCACGTGCCGGGTGTGTGGAAAACCAGGCCACATTGCCGCCATCTGTCGAGGCTGCCAGAGGGACTGCCAGCTGGACGAGACTGTGAGGAGAGGTACCGGGGGCCTGGGGCAACACCGAGTAGGGTTTTGCTCCAGCCGCCAGAGCATTTTTTGCACGGGTGCCCACTGACCTCTTAAACAGAAGTTGCGACTGCAGGTTGAACTTCAAGCAGTTCCATGTGAAATGGAACTGGACACAGGCTGTATCCATCATCTCCATAGGAACTTTTCGGCATGTTTGCAGCCATAGTAACAGATGGGTCAAGCTACAACCATCTAATATCCTACTTACTGACTTCCAGAATTCCAGAGTGGTGATCAAGGGCGAGGCCACACTTGTAGTGAAGTTCAAGGGGTTTTCAGGCCCACTAGATGTTATCGTGGTAGATGGCCAAGAAACGAGCCTCATAGGGCTCGATAAGTTCGATGCATTGGGCATCCAGGTCACCGGCATTCACTGGACTCAAACAACAGATTTGTTGTCTGTCTGCAAGGAATTTGCAGATGTTTTCGGCCCAAGTTTGGGAGAATACAAGGGCCCTCCGATAGCTTTTAAACTTAATCCCCAGGTCACACCAATTTGGGTTAAGCTCCGCTGTGTGCCGTTTGCGTTAAAGCATAAAATTGATGCAGAGCTGGACAAGGGGTTTTTGCAGCCTGTAGACAGTGGGGAGTGGGAGACCCCCATTGTAACACCACTCAAGGCCAATGGAAAGGTACGAATATGTGCTGACTACAAGTGTACCATTAACCGGGCACTACAGCAGCATGTGTACCCTGCCCAGTCGTCAACCATATTCTGGCATTGTTGCAAGGAGGCCGCGTGTTTGCTAAATTAGATTTAGTGCAGGCCTACCAACAGTTGCTGGTGAACGAGGCCACAGCAGCAGCCTAAACGATTGTTGTGCACAGGGGGGCCTTCAAGGTAAAGCACCTTCAATTTGGGGTAAGTGTAGCCCCAGGGATTTTTCAGGGGATCATGGAGTGCACACTCAAGGGCATTCTGGTGGTCTGCCCCTACTTCGATGATATACTCATCGCCGGGGAGTCCACAGAAGTTCTGGCTGAGTGGCTTAATCTAAGTCCTGCGGTTCCGTGCCGCAGGACTTAGATTAAGGAGAGACAAATGCAAGATTGGGGTTCTGTCCACAGAATTCCTTGGGTTTCAAATCGATGCCGAGGGCATCCATCCTGCAGAGTCAAAGCTGAAAGTGATTCAGCTGGCACCAAGCCCGAGGTCCAAGGGAGAGCTTCAAGCCTTCTTGGGCCTCCTGAATTTTTATCATTCATTCCTCCCCAACAAGGCCACAGTGGCAGAGCTGCTACACTGCCTCTTAGACAAAAATACTCCATGGCAGTGGACCAAGCTCCACAAAAGGAGTTTTCAGGCAATCAAGGCGTTGTCCTTGAATTCGGTGCTCACACACTTTAATGAAAAGCTGCCAGTTTGCATCATGTGTGATGTGTCCCCATATGGGATTGGAGCTGTGCTGAGTCACTTGTTAGTGGATGGGAGACAGTCACCCATCACCTATTACTCGAGGGCCTTGTTCTCAGCGGAGCGCAATTAGATGCAAATTGACAAAGAGGCCTTGGCCATCGTGGCCAGGGTTAAGAAGTTCCATGACTATTTATATGGGAGGCAGTTCGCAGTCTTTACTGACCACAAGCCCTTGCTAGGCTTGTTCACAATGGACAAGCAAGCACCTCAAATTCTGTCGCCATGAACGTTGAGGTGGTCTATCTTCCTTTCGGCCTACAACTACAGGCTGGTTCACAAACCCGGCAAAGAAATGGGCCAGGCAGACGGCCTTAGCAGATTGCCCTTGCCACACGTGGAGCCTGATCTAGCTGCAGCTGCATGCATTTTAGCAATTCAAGACTTGCCAGAGTTTCCCCTACATGCAGGAGATGTCGCTGCAGAAACGGCAACTGACAAAATCCTAAGTCGCGTGTTGGCTTGGATTCACACAGGATGGCTGGAAAATAGCGGGGCCTCCAAGTTCCAGAGATTTTCCAGTCAGAAAAATGAGCTTTCAGCTCACAAGGGGTGCATCCTTTGGGGAAGCAGGGTCATATACCCCAGTTCACTCAGGCCCAGGGTTCTCCAGTCTCTGCACGAAGGCCATCCAGGCGAGGAGCTACCTCTGGTAGTCAGGGCTAGATAAAGTTATCAAGGCCCAAGTATATGGGTGTTACACGTGTCAACA
Organism: Vipera berus; assembly: GCF_964194415.1. Classification (NCBI taxonomy): domain Eukaryota; kingdom Metazoa; phylum Chordata; class Lepidosauria; order Squamata; family Viperidae; genus Vipera; species Vipera berus. Next base: position 36,725,232 of record NC_138205.1, on the reverse strand, counting down.
GTTCAGACCAGAGACGCTGCAGGCCTCTGTCCACCGATGGGAGGAAACGCACACACCGTGGTCAAGAATTCACGTATATTTTGCTGGGCCCTTTCAGGGACAGTTGTTTTTAATAGTGGTCGATAGCCACTCTAAATGGTTGGAGGTGGTTCCAATTCCCAATATGACTACTGCAAGGACCATCCAGGTGTTGTGGTCACTTTTTGCAATGCATGGGCTTCCGGAGTTCACCGCATCAGAATTCCAGGCCTTCCTCAGGGCCAATCTCATTAGGCACACCACGTCAGCTCCTTTTCACTCGTTGTCAAATGGGCAAGCAGAACGGATGGTTCGCACAACCAAAGAGTCCCTTAAACGCATTACTACAGGGGACTAGCAGCACAGGCTGGCTGACTTCTTGTTATGCCAGCATACAATGCCTTGTACGGCTACAGACAAGAGCCCCACAGAGCTGCATTGATGCAAGAGACTAATAACAAAATTGGACAGACTGCACCCCACTAGAGTAGCCTCCGACACGGCATGCTCAAAGGCACCTAGGCATTTACAGGTGGGGGACCGGGTTTGGACTCGGAACTATGGGCATGGGCAGCTGTGGGTGCCAGCAAAAGATGTTAAAGTGTTAGGACTGCTCTCCTACGAGGTGGTCCTGGAAGATAGGCAAGTCATTCGCCGACATGTCGATCAGTTGCGCCGGCAACTAATGGAGCAGTTGTTGGCTCAGGACTCACAAGAGGAGCAGACCTGGAGTCCACAACCTCACACTCCAGCAGAACAGTTTGTATGACCTGAGACATTTTGTGCAGAAGGGAATGGGGACAGGACCATAATAGTGCTTTCCCCAACTGAACCACAAGAGCCGGATAGTCATCCAACACCCAGTAGTAGCTCTGCCATTTCACAGCACCGAGAGACTGGGCTGGGCCAACTGGGACAGACCAGCCAAAGGGGCTCAAGTTGTTTTGAGTCCATCGAACCACAGAGCCTGGGTCTACCCAGCGCAGCAGGCAAACCAGTAGACCAGGAGATTCTGGCAACCCACCCATGCTCTGAATAAGCCTGAAGATTTTGTAACCAAATGAATGTGTGTACCATCCAGGGGGAAAAGGTGTAATGTATTGGCCTTTTTATATGTTGTGAGTGTTAGCTTATGTTGCACTGCTTTCTAATTGCTTGAGTTCAATTGCTAAGTGCTTTGTTCACGTGTATGCTTGTAAAGGTTGCTAGCTGGCCCAGACTGGTTGTCTCCAGCCGGCTAAGTAGGTCCTTGGGTGGGAAACCTCTGCTTTAAACCTATTGGTCACCACCTATCGGCCAACTGTATAAATAGCTGCATAGCAGCTCCCTTGTTGCTTCTGTTATGTTTGACCTTCAATAAAACCTGTTGCTGTTTTGAACCTTCCGTCTCATTCAATGCCTGCAAAGAACCAGCTACACAACAAATGTCTCAGTTCAGTGCTGAGTCCAAGGGAATCTAAGTTCCTTTTAATCAAGGTGGGTAAATAATGGTAATTCAACTTTCTGTATGGGAAACTTTTGTTTTCCAGTGACTTTCTTTCTTTCTTTCTTCTTTCTTTCTTCTTTCTTTCTTTCTTTCTTTCTTTCTTTCTTTCTTTCTTTCTTTCTTTCTTTCTTTCTTTCTTTCTTTCTTTCTTTCTTTTTCTTTCTTTCTTCTTTCTTTCTTTCTTTCTTTCTCTTTCTTTCTTTCTTTCTTTCTTTCTTTCTTTCTCTCTCTCTCTCTCTCTCTCTCTCTTTCTTTCTCTTTCTTTTCCTTCCTTCCTTCCTTCCTTCCTTCCTTCCTTCCTTCCTTCCTTCCTTCCTTCCTTCCTTCCTTCCTTCCTTCCTTCCTTCCTTCCTTCCTTCCATAGTAAAAATGTAAGAAATGCACTGAATTTTGAAGCTTCTAGAGGCACACATATTAGCATGCACGTATGTAATAGGAATTGTTATTATAGCAAGTGACATGGAACAGAATGTGACCTTCAGATGTTGCTGACCTACAGCTCCCAGCATCCTCTGCTAGCATAATCCATGTAGAAGTGTTAGGATCTGCATTTGCCTTGGTCCGCCCTTGTAACCTCTGGTTCACATCCTGCATAGGTTGCCACTTTGCTTTCAAGGTGTAACTACAATGGCATAGGGTCTGGTAACTTGAGGGACTGCCTCTCTTCCATAGCATCTGCCTGGCTGATTTGATGTTGTAGTGTTGTCACACTCTGGGTTATTTCATTTAAAACCATGACATTTATTGCAATATTAGAAATATGACCTCTCTGTAGCAGAACCTCCTTGCTAGATTGAGGTTTCTGCCAAAATTTGAATAGCTTCCACCCTACAGATGTTTTGAAGGACTCTGACTCTTCAGTCAGTCTTTGGTAAGGGAGAGTAAAGCCCCCTTTAAATTGTGTGAGTTGTTTCCTTCCAGGTTTGTCATTTAGTTTATAGTTTCTTCATTTTTGTTTTTTGTTGCTCTAATGTTTTAAACAATTTGTAAGCCTTTGAGAGTCACCAGAAGCCAGGCAGCATATAAATCTAATAATTTCATCAACATCTGTCAAACTACAGATCCTTAATCCCTGATATAGAGAATCAAATACTGCAATACCAATGTGGTCATTCTATGCTCTCAGTGTCTCTTCCATTAAATGGAATTAGTACTGACCTACCTTATAATTTTGTGAAAGACTGATAACAAAGACCCAATCTTATGTTATGAATTTGTTTTCGCTGCATAGAAAGAGGGATTTAGTGAAATATGTTCAAACCTATTATTTTTCAGCCAATAGCTGATAGATGGGATTTTAAATGAAAATTCTAAAATGCAGACAGAGATAATTGAAAACATAAAGTCAGCTTATCCTGTGCTTGAATATTTATCTAGCCCATCGTGGTCTAGTCCTAGATATACAAAAACCAGCTTACATTACACAAAATGAAATAATATAATTCTGTATATCATTACCTACAATTTCAGTGCAGGGTCATAATTCTGACTCCTTCCCTGCTTCTATTAAATTGTCATGCAAAGAGAGATTTGGAAAATGTAGCCATATGTGTTAGATGACTATTATACTAGGTACTTTTTAAATAGGTGATTATTCAGAATTCCAATCTTCTACTTGCAGGCTTGGAGTGGTGCAATGCAGAATTGTGAACCCACCCATCTTCATTCTGGTTAACAGAAATGTAAGCAGGAAAGAAATGTAGGCAATTTGGTACTCTCCAGATGTTTTTTTTTACCCCAATTCCTCATAAGCTGAGCTATCACAATCAACGGTCAGAGATTATAGCAATTGTAATTCAAAGATCTGGAGGCAGAGTGAGTTCAGACATATGGTAGCACTGTCAAATTAGTCGTAAAAAATATGGAGATGCTTGTGGATAAACAAGAGAAAGGAAGAATTTCAGCTAGCTGAACCGATGGTAATAGCCTAATTACACAAGATGAGGATGATAGAGATTTAACAGGAAACATGGCAAATAATTTACTCTTGGTTGTATTTAGGCCCCTCCTTTCCTTCAGGAACTCAAGATTGTGTGCAAGTACCACTCCTCCTTGTTGCCTCATAATAACTCTGTGAAGCAGGTTGAGCTGGAAGAAAGTGACTAGTCCCAAGTCATCCAGTGACCTCCCACGTAGGCCTGGAACCTGTATCACCCCCAGCCTAGTCTCAGACCCTTAATTATCACACCACACTGAATCTCTCAGGTTGTAACTACTTTGTACCTATAGAATGCAGCACCAAAGCTAAATAATTATTATTAAAGATATAAAGAATGAAAGAAAGAAGTTGTTATGCTCCAGAGCAGCAGCTTGCTGAGACCCACTTTGGAAAGTTATCAAAAGTAAGAGAGTCACATTGGATTTCCACTTTATTACAGTCAATGTGCTTTTCTTTTCAGGCATATCAAGTGATGGATTTTTGTAGTTCTCTCCTTTGGAAATTTAGTATTTTATTCTACTACTAGAGTGTGTTTTAGTATGGTACTTGTGGTTGGTAGGGTGCAGATAGCAGTATATAGGCTTAAACTGTAGATTAGAGATTTAGCTTACATTGAATAGTGTGAGCATGCATGGAATAAAACCAGGTTTTGGTTGTACTTGTGCCATACTGGCCAAAATGTGCCGCAAATGGCCAGTACTGTCCTTAGTGTAGAATGCTGGTAACCTTTTTTTATCTTACTAAAAAATTTTATGTGAAAGTTTGATTGATGAAAGCCATGACAGAGGCTGGAAGTCAACATCTGGGTGTCCACCTGGCAATGATAATGGCATATGTAGGATTGTGACTTAGAATATAAGAAGATTAAATAGTAGGAATGATGGAATAGAAGGGGAACTCATCAAATCTCCAACAATATCAAGCTAGCAAGGCAACACCCCAGAAGCTTTTTATTGTTGTTGTTGTTGTTGTTGCTTGTACTCCCTAATATTGTTTTGTTAGCCCTTTCCCCTTTCTTTTCTAACTCCTTTTCTTTGCTTTCTTTGTATTTTTTTAATGTAATGAAATTTTGGAGGAGAAAAAAAAGAAGAAAAAAATGACAATGTGATTTGAGATAAACCTAAACTGAAGAAATGCTGGAAAAAATATTTCAGAGATTTTATTGGAATGACATCAATGTGTCTGAAACTAGAATGGATATAAATGCTAGAATATTAATTTTCAAGAAAAAAAAGTCATGAAATGTGTTTTTTCATATATAAAGAGAAAGATAACAAAAAAATGCAGAAACCATATGAAAATCAGTTTGTTCATTATGTCTGGGATGATTTGGCAAAATTCTGATTGAAAGAGTTAAAAAATGAAGTGAATAAAATTTGGAAAATGTACCCACAAAGAGATATGGACAGACAAGATTTTTGCTCTTCAGAAAGTCATTGAGAAATGTATGGGTGTAAGAAAGGGTGTTTATTTTACATCTGATGATTTTGAAAGTATCTAATGAATAGGCTTGAATTATGGATTTTTTGTATGAATATAAAGTTGCAGAGTGGTTAGTAAATGTAGTAAGAGAGGTAAATGATGAAAGCATGGAAATAAATGAAATGTCTAGTGAATGATGATTCAGCCCTGAGTAGGGACTAAGATCAGGATACGTGATATTTCCATGTATATAGCTAAGAATATATGGAATGCTTCTGGTTACAGACAGTATTTGTTGGAAACATGAATGTCTTATATTTGTACATAAATGATGCCATATTATTGGTGAATAATCTAACGGATTTGCAATGAATAAATAGTCCACACAATGCATAGAGATTTGAACATCGCTGTATTAGACCAAGATAGTTGATTTTGACGGGGGGGAAAATGAGTGAAATTTTATATTTTACACAAATGGTTAAAAAAATCTGGAGTAGGTAGAATAAATTAGGGCAAGATTTATTTAAATACTATGATAGGTTTACTATAAATGGAAAAACCTTGATAAAAGGTTTATTATAGATGGGATAAGTCAGAAAATTGTTGAATTTTAAGATGTGCAAATGTTGGTAGAATGTTAGTGGGTGGCCTGTTGCGAAGAGTGAATATTTTTGAAAGAAGTGAAAAGTTCTATCTATATGTGCCCACTTGTTTCTGCCTACCTTGTTTTATGAAAGTGAGAGTTTGGTTTATCAGGAGAGGTAGCTGAAGTTGGAATGGTTCACTTAGAAGTATGGGCATTTATACAGAAAGAGATAGATTCTATGATTAGTTAATCAGTTTATTATAGCCCTCAGGCCAGATACAATAAAATATCTAATAGTAAGACTGCATACATAGATACATACATAGAGTACCGGTACATCAGGAAAAAATACAATAGGATCTAAAAATAATTAAGAACAGATGTAATAAAAACAAAAAAGAATAAAAGAATTATTGGATGTTGAACACTGTGCCAGTACAAGGTTCAGTACATGAGTGACCAGTACAAGGGAAATATCTTGAGGTGATTTGGTCACACAAAGGGATGAATCAAATTGCAAAACAATCATATGAAGGAAGAATACATGGTTCAAGAGGAAGGGAAGACCAGGAATTTGTGATTGAATGGAATTGATTAAATCCTCAAAAAGAGAAGTAGAAATTTATAACAGAAGGAAGCAGGATGTAGTAATGGGTATGAAAGCAAGAATAATTTGCAAGGAGAGGTATAATAAATTGTATGGGTGTGTATTTCTTTTTCTTAGATATCTCACGCCTTTAATTTCTTTGATATCTTATTCATTTTTTGGACTATTCATGACACTGCTTATTCCAAAAGAATATGTATGTATTATGTATACATGCATGTACATCTTTTAGTCTTGTTTATTACATTCAAACAGGGTTGATGATAAAAACTAATATATATGGTAATAATAAGTTTCTTATAGAATTGTTCTAGATTTCTAATTAGATTTTTAAGTTTCCTTTGCTCCCTTGTTTTTTTAGCTTTGTGACCTATGGATTAAAAACTTTCAAGGGAAAAGTTACTAACGTTGTACCAAAGAGCATCATATTGAGCAAAAGAAAAACAGGGTACATGTTACATTCTCACAGCTATTGAAGAAGTAATTGTGATCTCCTGCACATCATTTCCCAATGGTTCACAAATAAAAGTGTATGAACTGTTCACACTTGGAATAGTCCATTTTGCTATAATGAAAATTCCACTAAGAATAGAATCATACTGAAATACTTCTGATAGGGCCATAATGGGGCATTTTCTGATCAGAATACCTCAATTTTGAAACACATTAATACATATTATTAGAAATGCTTCTGGAGGGTCCAAAAACAGAATTAAATTTCTTAGGCAGGAAAACCAGAGTTGGGGGAAAAAATTCCCCCCTTGATGCTGCAAAGGAAGAGCACATATTCAACTTCTTTCCAGATCAAGTCCAAGACAAACTCATGGCTTAAATAATAATAATAAACCTTTATTGTCAAAGTACAACATGTGTACATTGAGATTATTTATTTATTTATTTATTTATTTAATTTATATACCGCCCTTCTCTCAAGAGACTCAGGGCGGTTAACAGGGCAATACGTAAAAGACAGATACAAAAGTTAAAATTATTAAAACATGATTAAACAATGCCCATAGTACAAATTTAAAATTAAAGTCATAATAACAAACCCACCCCGTCCCATCAGGCCAGGCCCGCTTCCTTAAAGAGATGGGTTTTAAGGTCGCGCCGGAAGGAGCGGAGGTCGGGCGCCATCCGGAGCTCTACCGGAAGATGGTTCCATAAGTCCGGTGCACCCACAGAGAACGCTCTCCCCCTGGGGGCCACCAGTCGGCATTCTTTGACCGGCGGCACCCTGAGGAGGCCCTCTCTGTGGGAGCGTACTGGGCGGAGGGAGGTTGACGGGGGGGGGAGGCTCAGATTAGCTGAGCCTCCCCCCGTGCTCTCTCCCCCCAACACACAGTGACAATAAACCGTCCATCCTACCACACCATGTGAACCAACTACACCATATTTATTTATTTATTTTTATTTTTATTACATTTATATCCCGCCCTTCTCCGAAGACTCAGGGCGGCTTACAAGCTTAGCAGTAGCCTTCATTCTATGTATATGCCTGCTTATTAGGGCTTTCATACACCCCCCAAGCGGCATTATTACAAAGTCAGCTTATTGCCCCCAACAATCTGGGTCCTCATTTTACCTACCTCGGAAGGATGGAAGGCTGAGTCAACCTTGAGCCTGGTGGGATGCGAACCTGCACTAATTGCAGGCAGCTGGTGTTACTTAAGGAGGCATTAGCCCACTGCTCCACCAAGGCTCTTACATACACCGGCCTCCCAAGTCAATTCTGCATAGGTTCACAGAGATTATGTCCCATTTAAAAGCCTAACAGCCCACAGATAAAAGCTATTTTTCAGCCTGTTGGTATGGCTGGCTATATTCCTATATCTCCTACCAGATGGTAGGAGAGTAAAGAGATACTGTCCAGGGTGTGAGTCATCCCTGAGAATCTTCCTCTCTCTTCTAAGGCAACAAGCCCTGGCGATGTCATCCAGTGGTGTCAGGGAACAGTCCACAATGTCTTGTGCTGTGCTCACTACCCTCTGTAATACTTTCCTGTCCGCGGCTGTCAGACCAGTATACCAAACCACAATACCATACGAGAGGACGCTCTCTATAGTAAACCGGTAAAAGAGGGTCATTAGCCGTTGTTCTACCCTGTTCTTCTGCAAGACCCTAAGAAAGTAAAGCCTCTGTTGGGCCTTTCTAGCCACCTGGGTTGTGTTAACTTTCCAGGTCAGATCTTCACAGAGGTAGACTCCCAGAAATTTAAAGGAGGAAACTCTCTCCACACAGTCCTCCCCGATGTAAAGTGGGGCAGGTTCCTCCTTTTTTCTCCGGAAGTCTAACACCATCTCTTTCATCTTGCCAATGTTTAGGTGCAAGTTGTTGTTACTACACCATATGGATAGTTTTTGTACCTCCACGCTATATGCTGTCTCATCCCCACCTGTAATAAGACCCATCACAGTTGTATCATCTGCGAACTTGATTATCGCAGTGGATGGGTCAGATGATACACAATCATAAGTGTATAAAGAGTACAGGTAGGGGCTAAGCACACAGCCCTGTGGCATGCCGGTGCAAAGCTTCAGGGGGGTGGACAAAGCAGACCCGACCCTCACTGTTTGTAACCGATCCCTAAGAAAGTCTTGAATCCAATCGCAGATGGCGGGGGAGAATTTCAAGTCAGTCAGCTTCTCGATGAGAATACTCGGCAAAATGGTGTTGAAAGCCGAGCTGTAGTCAACAAAAAGCATCCTGACATAACTTCCAGGTCTCTCAAGATGACTTGCTACAGAGTGTAAAGCAGTAGCTATGGCATTGTCTGTCGACCTATTTCCCCTGTAGGCAAATTGATGTTTATCAAAGTCCACTGGGAGGCATGTCCTAAGATGTTGGAGAACCAATCTTTCGAAGCATTTCATGACTGAAGATGTTAATGCAATAGGTCTGTAGTCATTCAGGCACTCATTTGAGGGGACCTCAAATGATCCCCCAAACAGTTGAAGATGGTGGAACAGGAACAAACAGGCTCAGGTTCAGTCCCTACCATTCTGTCTTTTTCTTGGTTTACATTCTTGAGATCACATACATAGTTAGAGTCATTTATTTTGCAAGATTTACTTCTAAATAACAATTATTATTTTTTGCAACAAAACTTTGCACCTAAATAAAGTTTACAACTACAGGAAACCAGGTTGTGTGTCTACTGCAGAAGCAAAACATGCACAGCTCTGAAAGACTGATCAATATTGTCACGAGTACAGTCACTCTAGAACTTTTTGCCAAATTTTCTAATTTAACAAAAGAAAGGATGGACACTCCATGAAAAATGTGAGGATCAGGTCAAGTGTTAATCCATGACACTATCTTCTAAACTTGGGAAGAAGCCCAACTTACCCCACTGAGAAACCTCCTCCATACTGAAACTCATATGTTGGTGGAAAAAAGGTGTTTTGTCTTGTTTTGAGACAGTAACTTCAGCTTTCCTCAACAGTTTAGCTAATTTTGGTATTGTTCTACAACTTATTCAGCCAGTGACAAAAGTGTGCAATTATGATAAGAAATAAAGCCTTTTAAATGTTATTTCAATGCTTAGAAAAACTTGCCAGTTTTTAAGCCAGGTTTAAAATCTTTCTGAGGCTAAGAAGAAACAGTCTACATATGTTTGAAGCACTGTATCATGTTTCTGATTTTTGAACTTACATTCTTTAGATCACTGTTTTTCAACCTCAGTCCTTAAATGTAGGATTTCAACTCCCAGGATCCCCTAGCCAGAATTCTGGGAGTTGAGATCCATATGTCTTAAAGTTGCTGAGATTGAGAAACACTATTTTAGAGTTAAGCCAGCAAGAAAGAAAATATATGTGGTCAATAGAGATAGTTATTATGGAAAATATGGAAATAGATGGGTAAAATTGAGTGAGCTGGGTGGGGGTTTGCATTTGAAAAGTCTTGCATTGCTGTGCAATAAAATGACTGCAGTGGAAAAAAGAAGAGACATCCTTCAAAACCAGAAGCTCTCTCTGTATATATTATAAAAATATTCCCACCCCTTCTTGGCAATATTGCATGCATCTCCCTACTGGGGAGTAAGTTTCTCACATCACGTTAGAAGTTCAGAAAAGATGAAGAAAGTAATGAAAAGTCAGTCCTCATCCATCAATCCCTCATCCAGCAAATGTCATACAGGATGAGCTGGCATTGTGTAAAGATTCCACAACTATAGCTCATTACCAAGAAAGCAAGATGATAGATGGATAGATAGATAGATAGATAGATAGACAGACAGACAGACAGACAGACAGACAGACAGACAGACAGACAGACAGACAGACAGACAGACAAAGATAGAGAGAGATAGAGAGAGAGACAGACAGACTTTTATTATAGCATCCTGGTGAGAACTAATTCCATTAAATATGTGCCATGACATGTTTTAATCTATGAATTGTTTCTATTAAAACTCAACAAAAGCCAGTGCAATGTGGGGAATAAAGTATCAGCTTTTGATCTGGCAGGAATTCTTGCTGAAAAATGAAATTTCACTTAGATGATTTTGGGGTGGGTATTACCTTGCAAAACAGACAAAGGTAGAATTCAAATTCAGATAAACACATAATTGCAATAGCACTTAGATTTATATATTGCTCTATAGTCTTTATAGTACTCTCTGGATGGTTTACAAATATCAGCATATGGCTCCGTAAAAACTGGGTCCTTGTTTTGCTGATTTTGGGAAGGATGGAAGGCTGAGTCAAATTTTAGCTGGTCAGGATTGAACTCCTGGCTGTGGGCAGAGTTAGCGTACAATACTGCATCCTAACCACTGTGCCACCATAGCTCAGACTGAATTTGACTGGGGCTGGTCAAAAGTCTGAAAGGGCTCTGGACTAGAACAGCAACAAGAGAGGGTCCTACTAGAGAATCCTAAATGTAATTTATAACAAACAGGCTATAAGATCCAAAATTAGAACCTACAGAAGGGAGGAGGAGGAGGAGGAGGAGAGGAGGAGGAGGAGGAGGAGGAGGAGGAAGAGGAAGTGGAAGAGGAGGAGATGGAAAGTTATAAATCCTGAAATAGTTGCTAATAGACAATAGCTTGGATTCTACATGAGCAGTCACTATGATTTGGATATAGTCTAAGGATGACAGCGCCAAAACAGATCCACTTGGAAGATGCTAAAGAATGTCCTTTTCTCAGAAGCACCAATGAGTTACTGGTGCTTACTGGTGCCAGCATATTATTCTTACTTGTTTCATAGAAGAAAAGAAGGGAAGCAGTTGCAGAGGATACAACTGAAGGTTATGGAAATAGCCACCCCATAAAAATTTGGAACTATTATCAAGTGATCATTTGTTTCAGCAATTCTTAGGTATGATATATGCCATGATTTCTAAGTGTCTTGGTCTAATTTCAAGTCTAGTTACAAGTTTTAAAGGGGAAGATAATCTACTTGGAGCCAAGTACCTCTTGGGTGATTGTTACATGAGGATTCCGGCACTTTGAAGCTGAATAGCTAAATGATGTGGAAAAGAATCAAGGATCTTAAAAAATTAAAATGGCATAATTCTGTCCTACAGCTGGTATTAAAGTATATTCAGAACACCTGGGATCTGTTTTCAGTTTATGTTTCAAAGCCTTATTTGTGTCTACTTCTAGGAATGCTCAAACACAGAGAATTGAAAGAACAATGACTCCAATCTTTTTCCCCTCAATATCTGCATTGTTCATTGTGACTCTGCCTTAAATAACTACTTACTTTTTGCTCCCCAGCCTCTAAATTATCTTCCTGTTTAGTGCTTAGCTTTTATTTTTATGGTTACACATCCATGTTTCTTACCCACAGTACAAATCCCTCTTCTTGTTAAAGGTCTTGTCTTTAACATGTCACCTTTCCATGTGCAAATGTTTTTTTTTGAAAAAACAAAAACAAAAAACTGAGATAGGGAGGAAGTGATATTCAGGATTCAGCCAGTGGCGTGTTTCAGCCAGTTTGCACCACTTCGGCAGAACTGGTAGCTAATTTTTTGTTGCCCAAGCCCAGAATGGACTTCCGGAAGCAGCATCCACACAGAGAACTGGTTGTTCACATATTTGAATCCCACCACTGATTACAGCTCAGGAAGCTTTATAGTTGAACTACTGTGAGTCCTAAGGAGTTCTTGAAAGAGGGATGTTTAAGAACAGCTAGATATGGATAAGATCTCCCAAGGAAAGAGCAAGCACCTGAGGCTGGCATCAACTTCCCTCCGCCCAGTGCGCTCCCACAGAGAGGGCTTCCTCAGGGTGCCACCGGTCAGAGAATGCCGATTGATGGCCCACAGGGGGAGGGTGTTCTCTGTGGGTGCACCAGATCTTTGGAACCGTTTACCGGTTGAGCTCCGGATGGCTCCCGACCTGCGCTCCTTCCGATGTGATCTAAAAACTTATTTATTTGAACAAGCCGGCCTGGCCTGATGGGTTTGGGGTTTTAATTACTGTTTTAATTAATTTATTGTATTCGGGCACAATTGTTTAATTTGTTTTTAACTTATTTTTTATTTTTGGTATTTATTGCCCTGTACACCGCCCTGAGTCCTTCGGGAGAAGGGTGGTATACAAATTAAATTAAATAAATAAATAAAATAAAGTGACTGGATGGACTAATAGTTGCAAAAGAGCTAGAGATGCAATTGATTTGGTGGAGCTCAGTACCTTACTTCTGTTCATCTTGGAAACAGAGTATTACTGTAGGGAGTATAGATCTGGGCTAGCAGTTAAACTGAGTGTCTGACAATAACACGAATATGCTCATTATTTAATAAAATATTATATTATTTTCTATTATGGAAAATAGAAGTTTAGCTTGAACTACTGAAGTGATTGGTAGATTATTGGATTGAATATTAAGCCGTATAATTTGAAAAAAGGAGACAAAAGTATTAGAGAGTTGTAGCTAAGCAGAAAGGAATTTGAACTACTATAGAGAGAGGCATATAAGGTCAAGAGATCAAGCTCTGAGGAGTAAGATTTTAGTTTTTCTATTATTGTGCAATATTTCTAAATTGTGTCCCTTGGAGTGACCCCACTAGCACTTAACTATGACAGAAATACATTCAGGCAACATCTGTCTTTTTTGTCTGTGTATGATACTTTGACTTTCTCTCCTTCCGGAGGACAAAGGCTGTCTGTCATTCTTAACTGTAACTGCTATTTAAGTAATGTTTTGACCCTTAACCCAACTACATCCAACTGCATCCAGATGTGTAAAATTTCATACCTACAATGTCAGAAACAAAAGCAGGTTATAATTAGTTATGGGATCAGAAAGGGGCTTATTCAGTGGCATTGGCCAAGGAAGCAAAGGGAGGAAGAATCACAAAAGCAGCATTACAGATAGTCCTTGACTTTATTTAGTGACCGTTCAATGTTACAATAACATTGGAAAAAGTGACTTATGACCATTTTTCACACAACCGTGGCAGCATCCCCATGGTCACGTGATCAAAATTCAGATACTCGATCACTGATTCATATTTTTGATGGTTGCAGTGTTCTGGGGTCATGTGAACACCTTTTGTGACCTGACAAACAAAGTCAAAGGGGGAAAACAGATTCACTTAAAAATGTGTTACTAACTTAACAACTGCAGTCATTCACTTAATAACTGTGGCAAGAAAGGTCATAAAATGGGGCGATATGTGGCTAAATTTACTTTGTTGCTTAGCCACAGAAATTTTGGGTTCAATCGTGGCTGTAAGTCAAGGACTACCAGTACAATGTCATGGTGCCAATCCCACAACTTTACATGTGTGTCATCATATTACATACATACAGCTTGCAGTAGAACAATGTCTACTGGCCACTCCAGGCTGATGTGGAAATGCTGCTCTCCTCCTAAACCACTGGTGAGATTCATTCTGCTATTGTCTCCTTAAAGAATTGGGCATAGTGGTGTTGTGTCAATCATCCTTCAGATTTTTAGAAGAGTGATAAAGTTGTATTCTTTTCGACAACTGTGCATGTGTAATTGAGAGCACTCTATGGCAAAAACCAATGGAATCAGATGGATCTCTGACAATATAATGAGTTGGGACACAGGAGAATATTCTGAGCAGCAAAATATATGGGGTGATTCCTTCTTGAGTTCAGTTAGCATTCAGTTTATCTGTCACCTTCCAAAAGGAAATTCTTCTGATACTCATAAGAGTCAGCTTTTGCTCTAGCTAGTTTTCCCCCCTTTTTTCATCACAAAGGATCATCTGTCATCAGTAGTCCTGATTCAAAAGAACAGAGGAATGGCAAGGGCATTGCTTTCATTCTAGGTAGATTCTTCCCACCCAATATTAATGTCGTTTTCAGCACTGATAATGGCATGCATACCAAGTCTAGTTTGGAATGAATTTTGTTCAGCATCCTTGTAGAATTTTTGTATGAAATAAGAAGTTGCAGAAACAGGGTGAAACCACAAGTCTTTGACTTAGACTTGCAGAAAGATATAAGTTACACCTCCAAACTGTATCTTTCTGGTTTATTAAACAGTCTTTTTTATGTATAGAATGTTGCAGAATTGTGTGCTATTGGCATTAAAGTTTGGCAGAAGATTGTTTAGCTACTGCATTGAGTATTACTGAATTTTAAAATTATTTTTATGGTAATGTATGTTACGAGGTCTTTGATTGTAAACAAATAGTAACAGTCTAAAATTCTGAAGAATGCTACTGAACAATAATGAATGGCTTATTGATTTTTAGGGGTAAGAATTATAACAAGAATGTGAGTTCTCTGAATCTTGGCTAAACTGAGGCACATTGGAGAAACCCACAAGAAGTCTAGATGCAACTGTCCGTGACTTGCTGTTTTTAGGAAGTAAAAGAATGGAGCAAAATAATAACCATTGAATCAGATCATCTTGTGTTATAGCAAAAACATTAAACTTTCAAAAAATTACATTGTACACTTTGTAGAATACATTGAACCATTCTGGTAAAGAATTTCTTCTCCCCATCTCCAGTATTTAAAATAGTGATAGTGGAGGATGGACATTGTTTTCCCTGTATCCTGAGTATTGGTTATGTTGATTGAGCCAGGGAAAGCTCTTAGTTCTGAAGGAGCTTTTTCTGTGGTGTGTTGTAGTGGAATACCTTGGAGCATGTTTTATAAAGGCTGGTTGAACTATATAGCCATTTCATGACATCATAGGTGACCCTGAGCACTTATACTAAAATGATATATATTTTTGGAGACAGAACAAAATTAGAGTGTTCCAGCCATAGCAGAGAATAATAGAATGGGTTCACACACTAGGCTAGTTTAATGTTCAAGAATTATAATAATGATATTAAACAAATCACAGCTGGCTAAGTTAACACAACATATTAACAGTTCATTCTCACTTTTTGCTTGCCACAAAAATACTAAGCATTCAAGGGAGGTGTCCTCATAATCCTACCTCTATCTCATACCAAACCAGTTGCTGAGACATCTTTTGTTGTTCTGGTTTGGAAATGGTGCTTTCCTTCTCCCAACATAGAATTTTCCATGTAGACCCTTTGGGAAAATAGCCAGGGAAAAATAATGGTCAGAAATAGCCATTTACCCTGCTTCAATTGGCTCAGCAAGCCTGCTAAAGGATTCTATCCCTGCCTAATTACTGGGCATTGTGCCTTTTTGGTCATTCTGATGTTGGCAGCCAGAGACATTGGATATCTCACTTGTGCAACCTGGTGTTTTTTTTTTCTATATGCTTGGACCTGAGAATATTAACTCCATAAAAGGCCAAATATAGAGGAAACCAAAGATGAGATAAGAACATTATCTTATCAGAAGGCAAAACAATGTGGATCCTAGCACTTCACCAGGCAAACAGAACAAATAAAAAAAACCTTCTCATCCCTTAAAAGGACAGCTTCTATGGTAGCCCCCATCTACTGTTCTATGCAAATACTCAGTTTCTTTGGAAAAAAGGGCTATGGAAATTGCCATTTATTAAATTTACTTGTCTTGTGAGAAATTGAGACATTAGTACACTATTCCCACACCTTTAATCTTGTTAAATATGAGTTTTGAAAACTAGTATTGCAAAGCAAGTGTCAGTTCTTTTTTTAAAAAAATCCTGATCCATAAAGAAAGCCCCAAGCAAGGCGACTTCTGTGCTCCTCAGGGAATAAAAGGGCTTAGGCTGTCGCTGAATGTTCCAACAGCAAAGCCTTTTGTTATGACCAGTGGGGAAGAAGTCAAGACATAAAGAACTGGCCACTCACATGTGAACCCCATCATGATAAAAATTCAGGACAACAGTTTGTGATTGATTTTCTTGACAGTAGATGATGTTGGGTGGTAGAAGGAATATTAGTTGTTGCCCTGAGACAAAAGCTAGTCCTTGTTTAACAACTGTCCTGTTGTTAAACAACTGAAGTAACAATGCTGAAAAAGTAATCTTATGATTGGTTCTCACACTTATGACCATCACAGCAATTCCATAGTCATGTGATTGAGAGTTATATTCTTCATAATTGCAAGCATTTACAACAATCATAATGTCCCATGGTCAGAAAATCACAAATTGCATCTTCACAGTTAGTTTCTGGCAAGAAAAGTCAATGAAGAAGCTGGCAGGAAAAAACACAAGTTACAATCATATGATATCTCACTTAATGGTCACATTGCTTAGTGATGCAGTTGCCGGTCTCAGTTGTGATAATTAAGCAAGGACCATCTGAATTAAATTTTGTGAAGGTAGGAATACTCCCTCTATGTATTGTTGAGGTACAGTAAAGGTTGTAGAACTGTTATAATGTTATAATATGCTATATAATGGCCATCTCAATGAGCCTGTGTCAACATCAAAGTATATTATGGTTTTAGCATTTTGCATAATTTGTGTATGCTAGGAATAGTGTAAACATATCTTATATTTATTCATACATTTTTAAAAATCCTATCCATTCACAATCTCTCTGTCAGTGAAAGGATGGGTGCTTTTCTTTTCTTTTTATATGTAATATTAATATTGCTTGTAATTATTTTATATGAGCTAGAGGGTGATAGAATTAATAGTTTATTGTTGTTAGCATATGGATGCTTATGATTGTTCTTTGTTCTTATACCCTGTATTTAGCTCTGGGAAGTGGGGGGGGGAGGGGGGAATGGGTGGGAGGGATAGGGAGGGTTAGGTAGGGGTGGGGGGAGGGGGGATTGTTAAAGTTAAAATGTACTGTAAAACTTTTCAATAAAAAAAGAAAGAAAGAAAAAGGGACAAAGAGAAAAATATTGCATGTTGTTGATATTTATACAAACTTTTTATTTTTAGTTTCCATTCACCATTTTTGCATATATCAAGGATGAACTTGTTCATTTTGTAGGAGTAAGGATGGCGCTTTTTAAAAGGAAAAATAAGGAAGGAAGGAAGGAAGGAAGGAAGGAAGGAAGGAAGGAAGGAAGGAAGGAAGGAAGGGAGGGAGGGAGGAAGGAAGGAAAGAAGGAAGGAAGGATTATCCTCATTTATAACTATGTGTGCCTAAAATACACAAATATATATCTATTTATTTATCAATTTACCCAGTTGAGCTAAGGGAAACAGGGACTGAAGCCCCAGAGTCAGATTCCACATAGGCTTAGAGATGCTTGTTGAAGATGAAAGTGATGAATAAAAAAATGTGCTCAAATGTAAAAACAAATATAAAAACAAAACAAAAATGTAAGATTAGATCAGCTAGCAATGCCAACTCAAAGCAAATAGGTAGATAAGAAGTTCAAGCTCTTACAGATCTGTATCTTCCTAGACTCAAAAATTCACATGGATAGTGACTAAAGCTACAAAATAAAGAGTTACCTGCTACCTGGTGGAATGACTATGTGAGATCTAGAAGAAATATTAAAGGGCAAAGACATCACACTGACAACAAAGTACATACTGTCAAAACCATGATTTTTCCAGTTTTAATATATGACAGTGAAAGCTGGAGCATTAGAAAGGCTGAACAGAGAAGACTGAATGCTTTTGAATTGAATTTGAATACTGGAGAAATTTGTTGAAATTGGTAGAACAAAAGGAGGGTGGGGGAAGAATACAAGAAGAACAAGTCATTCAATACTAGATGAAGCAAAATAAAACTGCTCACTGGACACACTAATAATGAAGATAAAGCTTAAACATGCTAATGCAAATGTAAGAGTTATGGAAAAAGGTCCTGATGCTTAGAAAAATGGAAGCCAATCAAAAATAAGTGTGACAGATGACATTGTAGCTAGATATTATCACTAATGACACAAGTACCGGTTTAAAAGAACTCAAAGAAGCAATGACTGATGGACAATCCTCAGAAAATGACGTCTATCAGATCATAAAAAGAAGTGATAGAATGAACAGGGATGGACTCTGCTTTCTTCCCCAGACTGGTATATTAGCTAGCTTTTGCACTGCAGTTCCTTATAACAGACAGTGCCTTGCAGCAAAACCTTCGTGCGTTAGACGTTGTTTGTTTTCATCCTGTATCCTCTTCTTTCTCTTTCTAATAGTCTCTATTGGGCAGAGGAAGACCCAAAAACTGACAAGTTTTATTTAAGACTTCAAAGCCAGTAAACTAGGAAAGGGTTTAACCTGTAATTTGTGGTGTTTTGTGTTGTTTGGAGCATATTCAGGGCAAAAAGGCTAGAGATCTCTGAAAAACCTAACATATTTATGATATGACTGAAGTGCACCTAGATATACACTTAGCAGGGAGTAGGAATTTACAGAGAAATTATACACAAAAAGTATCAATCACAACAATTCAACTGGAGGGCAAACATACAAATTATGTGCAGTGACCTGCTCTCAATAGAAATGATAGATACAAAAGAAGTCAGGTTAGCAAGGCAGAATTAATTAACATATTGAGTGGATAGGAATCATTGTCTTCTGTTTAAATCCAGGTGACTACTTGATGAATATAACTCAGAAATAATCACCTTGGAGCTTTCTTTGGCAATTCCCTTGTTCATGAATGGAAAACTTAAGATATATAAAGGAATGTCCTGATAGACTGAAATGGTCTTCTACTGAATTCTAGATGTTGCCATATCTGATGCCAGGTTTGTATTTGTTGTAGGAATTGCTTTGTTTGTCTGATATAGAAGGCATGAGAACATTACAGGCCAATGGCAACATATATCTGATTAGAAGATAAGTAGCTGAATTAGTACTTATGTTCTGTAAGAATGTGGTGTTTCTACTTCTAGCACTGGGTATGAATTTAGGTTTGGGAAGACTTGAAAAGTACTGGGGAAAATTCTGCATTGCAGTATTCAGCTGCTCCCATCTGACGTTGTTACAGGATAGCTAAACCAGATTGAAAAAAATCAATCTGAATTTTGGCGCATGGGAAGTAGTGCTGCCTAGCTGCTTAGTCCAGATTATGGGCCGCCAAGGCAACCATTGGGCAATTCTTCTACTGCTGCACCCCCTCCGTTTCACTGGATCATCACCACCTTGCTCTGCCTATGGGCAGGCATATGATTTTTTTCAAATTTCTATCCCACTTATGAAATGAAAAAATGATGAAAACTTACAGGGCTACTACATACTGTAGATTCATCCTTTCATCACTCAACATTTTTCATATCCATTGCATTATTTGAACAATGATCCCAGGGAACAGTCCTTGATAGGTCTATTTTTCTATAATGAAAAACCTCCAACAGCTCTCTAGGCCCCGTCTCCGACGCTTCATCTCGCGGAGCTCCATGGAGAACCATGGGGCCCGTTGAGATCTGCGTCGGGTCAAGGGCCACATGGGTACAACTTGGTCGAGTGCCTCTGTGGCTGCCCTTTCCCAGGCTTCCACTAGGGCATCGACCGAGCTGTGAGCAAAGGAGGCAGGTGGGGGCCCAAGCGCCGTTTGGAACCACTCAGGGTCCATAAGGCGTCTAGGGCGGAACCATCTTGTTGGCTCAGCAACCCCACGACAGGGAGTGGCAAAACGGAAGACCATCCACAGGAGATGATGATCGGTCCATGACAGGAGTGAAATAATTGGAGAACCCCCCCAAGATCATCTAACCACCGTCCGGATAGAAAAACCAAATCGAGCGTGTGCCCCCCCCCGAGTTGGGCCCAGAATAACCTGCTTCAGGTCCATGGCCGTCATGGAAGCCATGAACTCCCGAGCTAACTCAGATGATCCCCCCAGGGATGGTAGGTTGAAGTCACCCAAAACTATAAGTTTGGGGAACTCAACCACCAACCCTGAGAGGATATCGAGAAGCTCAGGCAGGGCTGCTGCCACGTGTCTAGGTGAAACATACACCAGCAGCAAGCCCAACTGAGCTCTGGGACCACATCTCAGGAGGAGGGACTCACACCCGACTATCTGGACCATGGTGGCCTCCCGCGGACATAAGGTCTCCCTTGCAACTACTGCCACTCCACCACCCCTACCCTGAGCCCGAGGCTGGTGCAGCACCCGGAAGCCTGATGGGCAAAGATCAACCAGGGGGACCCCGCCCTCTGGGCCCAACCAGGTCTCCGTAATGCAAGCCAGGTCCGCATGCTCCTCCTCAATCAACTTCTGAATGAGAGGAGCCTTATTCATTACGGACCTGGCGTTGAAATACACGAGCCTGAGCTCAAGTGGCTGCTCATCCTCGCTCCCGGTACCACGAGCCGAAATCAGAGGGTCGGAGTGCATCACCGCTTGAAGACAGCGGGGACGCACTCCCGGGTATTGATACGGCCCTCTGTTCATACACCTGCGGCCATTCCCTACCGCCGTGGGAATAGGCAATCCCACACCCTGCTCCGGGGCCCCGTAGGCCCCCAACCCAAGCCCCACCGCGACGTGAGCAATCCCCGGCCTGGTCTGAGAAACGGTTGGTGGAACCCCCCCAGTCTCCAACCGAACCTTTTTAGAACCCTCCCCTCTCCCTAACCCCATAAAAAACCAAGATAAAAAATGCACCAGGGGCCTCTTATTAAATTTGTGATAGAGGCTCCTGTCCTTGCCCTTGCCCAACCATCTCTCAGGGTCCCAGTAATTGGGCCCGTCATCAAGAGGATAGGTTGAAATGAAGGCGGGTTGTACCCAAGGAAGGGGGGGCACCCCTGAGCGCGAGTAAGTCCGTGTCAGAATAACGTAAGCGTGCCATAACTGGCCATGTGAGTTCGGGAAGTGGCAGTCAGATGTTGAAAGATGATGTCATATCAGGAGGAGTATATGAGTCTAAAAACCGCCAGTCCAGCACCACTCTCACTTGTGCTGGATACCCCAGAAACAGTCAGCAGTCGATCTCTCACCCCGACCTCAAGGCTGATCTGGGAGGCAGATGGAAACCCCATCCAGGGAGAGAGAACATACCCTCACGGATCTCTCACATCCGGAGAGGTTGTAGATGAAAAGAAACTGAGCCGCCCTCTCACAGCGACTCTTCACCCCGGGTCCTCCTGAGTCTATGGGGGATGGGAGAGATAGCATACAAGAGTCCATCTCCATATGGGCGATAGGCAAGCCCAGCTCAACTTGGAAGCCGTAACTCCAGGCCATGATTGAAAGCTGCCTCAGATCTCTTAAGGCAGCAAGTCTTAATCAACATAGGAGATCAACACCGTCCTGATCTTTCCCTCGATAGTCTCTAATGGCTGCTTTAAACCAGCGGTGGGTAGATAGCAGCAGGTAGCAGCTAGGAGCAAGCGAGCAGCTAGGAGCAAGGAGCAAGCAAGGAATCGATGGAATTATCCAGCTCCTCCAACAGCATTCACCCAAGCCGTGGTTTCTCCGGTTAATCCAGCCATTTGGAGCCATGGCTCTATCTGCCCCAAAACTGGGGCGTTTCAAGCTGTGGCTCCTCCGGCAACAGTCGCTTAAGCTGCAGTTCATCCGGTTCCCCCAGCCTTTCCAAATATTCCAGGCTGGAGCATTCACTCCCTCCACAGTTCCTCCAGCCATTACGAGCCGTTTCTGGTTGAGTTCAAACAAATACAAGCGGATTCAAGCCGTGGCTCTTTCCGCCCCGAAAATCAGCTGAACGGGCGTTTCAAGCCACGGAGTTTCAAAACGGCCACAATCTCCCGGCAAGACCTCCTCTGCAGTTCCTCCAGCCATTACAAAGCAATTCTGGTCAAATTCAGGCCGTTTCGGTCTAATTCAGGCAGATGCAAGCAGGCAGATGCAAGCAGGTTCAAGCCGCGGCTCTTTCCACCCTAAAATCAGCTGTTCGGGCGTTTCAAGATGGTAGAGGACAGGAAGGCCTAGAGGAACGTTGTCCATGGGGTCGTGATGGGTTGAACATGACTTTGCAACTAACAACAGCAAAACAGCAAAACTTTCTGGATATAAATTAACTGTTATTATTCACTCCTAATGAAGAATATGATTTGTGACACTGGAGCTGCATTTCTACTAACACTGATGACTTGACCAGCACTAGAAAATAAGTATTTTGGGTCCACACAAACCTCAATATATATGCATTGTCCTATCTGAAAAATGCTACACAAGAACAAACAAAAAATGGGGGATGTATTGTGGTGATGTCCGTATGAAATGCTTCTTTAAAAGAAGTGTGGCACTTATATTATATGCTTTTTGATGCCAAGCTAAAGACTTTCCTATTTTGCTGATGTTTTAATTTGAAAAAACCCTTAGCCCACAGTGTGCTTTACTAGTGCTTTATTGTATCATTAATCTGCTTATGTTGAGGATTTGTTTATTGATTTATTACAGCCTTTATATACCTTCAAATTCCAAATGGCTCCAAGCAGTTTGCAATCATAAAAGCATATACTGAAACATATGAACACATTAAAAAACATACTTCCTATTCCATAAAAATCAAGTAAAAAAAATCAGAATAGAAACTAAAAAAGAACCTCAGCAACTACAAAGTTAAAACAATGAAAGCAGTTAATCTCAAAAACTCCAACCAAACAATATATTTGATCTATTTGCTGTTTATTAACCTGAATCCAGTAGATGAAGCTGGTATACATATATGATAATTAAATTGGTCAAACAAATTACAATATAATAATTCAGTAAGCTGGAAAACTGTCTGGATTTGGTAACGTTTGACAAAATAGGTAGGCCTATCAGGATAGCTGCAAAAACTCTACATTTAAAAAAAATAATTTCATTTATTGTTGGGTGCATACAGAGTAAAATGAAGTAGCTGTATTGTTACAGTCTTCCTTTGCAGCTCAATGTAATTTTTTTAGAGTCCTGAAGTTAACTTTTTCTCCATCAAATTTTGTAATGAGCAGTGTGCTAAAATCACAGATAGAATATTGAAGAGAATTCTAGAAAAGATATAAATGAGATGGAAAATATGGACTTGTACAAATGGTTCCTGCTCATTGGTTGTGATTATTGCTGAAATAGGTTTCTTCTTCAATATAGCACATTCCAATAGGGTGCACCACAACTCTCATATTTTCTGGTCAGCATAGCCATATTACCAGATACATTATAGGAATTAAAGACCTTGGTGCTCTCTGAGGTTGGTTGTTTTCTTGCATACATTTCATTACATCAGTCCACTAAAAATGTTACTTAGTTTGGTAATGAAGTGTCTGCAAGAAAGCATCCAAATGCTGAGAGCACCAAGGACTCCTCATTTCTACCCTGAGCTACCAATATTCTCCATTATTAGAACTGTAAACTAGAACTGTAGTCCAGAATATGTAGAAGAAACCAGATTGGGGAAGACAGCTCTTGAACATGATTCCTTAATTTGACCAGGGATTACTGCTGTTGGAAGATGAGACTTAACAGCAGCAACTCGAGCATAGAAATTGAACTCTGCCTGTTTTCTGTGTATCTGCACTGCAGGGAAATCCTTGCTAATAGTGTCAAACCTATCTTTCAGGCTTTTTGACTGTCTTCTCTTGCACTGAACAACCTTTAATCAGCTTTCAGAAAAGTTAACATTCAATCCAGAAAGTTTCAAAAACATTGGTTTAATTAATAAGGAGGAATAGAATAGAATAGAATAGAATAGAATAGAATAGAATAGAATAGAATAGAATAGAATAGAATAGAATAGAATAGAATAGAATAGAATAGAATAGAATAGAATAGAATATTCTTTATTGGCCAAGTGTGATTGGACACACAAATTCCAACAATATTGAAATTACTACTACAATACACAGTTCTTTCTGATGTTTTTCATTAAAACCTACCTGCCTATAAACGCAATGCCTCTCCAATTTGAATGAGTGAAATTTTAATTTGTGCACTGATGTCTGGTGGTGAACCAATCAAAGCTATAAAAAAAGAAAAAAAGAAAAGAAAAAATGAACAATTGACAGTAGAGTTGCTCATTAAATTTGGCACTAACTTTTTGAGATAATGGACACATTGTTTTGATTAGATTGCAATATTCCAACCTGGAATACCTCAATGTGTAAAATAGCCTCTCAGATCACACAAAGTATTAGTACTGCTTTATAAAACACTAGTAAGATCACACCTGGAATACCGCAACCAGTCTGGTCACCATGCTACAAAAAATATGTTGAGACTTTGGGAAAAGTTCAGAGAAGAGCAATTAAGATGATGAAAGGCCTGGAGACTAAAACATAGGAAGAACGGCTGCAGGACTTGGGTTTGGCTAGTCTAAAGAAAAGAAGAAACAGGGGTGACATGATAGCAGCATTCCAGTACTTGAGTGGCTGCCACAAAGAAGAGGGCATCAAACTATTCTCCAAAACACCAGAGGGCAGGACAAGAAATAATGGTTGGAAACTGACCAAAGAGAGAAGCAACCTGGAATTAAGGAGAAACTTCCTAACAGTGAGGACAATTAACCAGTGGAACAGTTTGCCTTCAGAAATAATGGGCACTCCATCACGGGAGGTTTTTAAGAAGAGACTAGACAGTCACTTGTCTGAAATGGTATAGGTTCTCCTGCTTGAGCGGGGGGGGGAGGGAGGGCTGAACTAAAAGACCTCCAAGGTCCCTTCCAGTTTTATTCTATTCTAATTATACACATCACCTCCAACTGTCAGCCAAGCTAGGTTTGCAGAATTCAAGTGAATTTTGCTAGATCAGGACGGTAAACACAAAACACCAGTGTATACTTTTTGTGCAGCTGTAACCTAGCATATTCCTGAACATGTTTATCCTAATATTCGCTGATGACTGACACCTGACCCACCCCCCTCCCACCAGCAGTTCACTTCCCAATGAACCCTGATCTGGTGTAATCTCCCCATCACAAGACCTATCACAAGCCTCTTACTGATGACTTATACCTTACCCATCACAAGATCCTCATTTGACAAACCCACATCTGAAGCCCTTATAAACAGAACACTGACACTGACATCCCCTAAATTCTGCTGAAGATGTTACCTAGCCTGGTAACAAAATGTTTGGAAATCAACCTGCAAGCTCGGAGAATGAACCTTCACCCTCTTTCTACACTCGAGCTACAGATATTTTCCACTATTGCAATTCTAATATTTTTCAGTAGCTACATTGTAGATTAAAGCAAAAAAAAAATCAATCTGGATTGCTTAAATGTATTGTATAAAATCCAACCTTGAAGGTTGAGTAGAAATTTTTACTTCATTAAAAAAACATGTTGCACTGTACTTTAATGATATATGTGAGCCCACATATTTGAAATCCATCCTTGGAGGGGAATTCGCTCTGCAACCTCCCTGGCTCATCTGTTAGTCTATCCCAGAGATCATTATCTCCTTTTGTCAGATATTTTAGGTCCTGCATGCTCAGCCCCACCAACCTGAGTAGACATTTATCTTCAAATGAAGGGGCATCACTCTCGTGTGTCTTGTAAATTATATACTTTTTCAATAATTAATGATGAAGACTAAAACACCCATTACCCATATACCCATTGCCTTAGATTCTTTGGGCTTTTCATCACAAGACATATATTTAAAGCTCTTAATTGCTCCAAGAAAAAATATCCTGGGGTCTGAAGTCTCTGAAACCTTGAACAAACCTGTGGACTAAATCCTGGTTTAAAGTTATAGCTGTGTGCGAGGCTGACTTTAGAGACTGAGCATGTGGAGCCAGAGATGGAAGGTCAGAGGAGGGAGGCCATGAAATCTCCAGTACAGTAGTGAGGAATGGAAAGGGTTATCTTTGTATGGGGAAACTCTAGTGAGCCAGCGAATGGCTTGCATCTTCCTCAGGCGCTGCGTATGCAGAGTGGAAAGACTCACATCTTGGCAGCTGCAGCAGGACTTGGGAGCAGGAGCGTGCCTCTCTTTTCCTTTTCCCCCTTAATGGCTGGACCCTGAAGATTCTCATCACTCTGACGGCTTTTTCATTTGTTTTCTTTCATTCCCTCCTGCATCACTCCCCCCCCCCAATGCAATTTCATGTCCTGCAGCAGGTTTCTCTCTCTTTCTCTCTGCCTCTTGCTTTTTTTTCCTGGTCCATTTCTAGATGATCACTCTGACTATTTTTCATGCTCTGCTGAGTGCTGTTCCCTCCTTTTCATGGCCCAGCTGCCTGTCTCGCTCTGCCTTGCCTCATGAAGATTTATGGAACTGCAGTAATAAACTGTATTTGAGCGATCCTCTTTTCCGATAATCTTCGGGTGAGCGCCCAACAAGGTGGGTGTGATTTGAGCAAGCCTGCCATCATGTCCAGCCTGGGACCCCTCCCCATTGTGGTGTCAGCAGCTAGTGAGGTACTGGCAGCAGTACAGACCTAGCAAGGTTTCCTGCTCTCATTTTGAAAAGAGAGTGAAGCTTTACCAACCTGAACTGCCTTTGCTGCAGGATCACATTTTCTAAAGCAGCTACCTTTCTGTATGTGAGAAAGGGGCTCTAACCCAGTAACATCCTCAGGTTTGTCTTGCACCTAAGGAAAAAAAACCCTCCATTGCAGGTAGCAGGAAAATGAATGGATAAATCAGACTATATGGACCTGAATGCAACACTTGCTTCAGTGAAGTCCTTTGATGCATCTGTTTCTGGAAGAATTTTGTCTTGGCATTTGTTTGGCTCTGCTCCTGGTTGTGACCTAAGGAGTCTCTGCACATCCAAGAAAAGATCTTGAAAACTCTTGGAGTGACACTGTTCCAGCTTGCTTGGAGCTCCTCCTGAATTATCCAGAGGGTAAGAGAAAGGAAATCTTTTCATTAGTCAGCTTGTTTGGGAATGGGGAGAGGCCTTTCTGCTTCTGTATTCATTTTTGTTCTTCTCTCCCCTTCACTACATCCATTTGATTAACTCATTCATTCTTCATTGCTATTTTTGTGCCTAGTTGCACTAGACAAATCTGTTTTGATCTAGACCTCTTGACCTTTCTGTGAGATAATTAATTGCTAGGCAATTGATTTCTCTACCCTTATCCTGGTTCAAAATGGCTGCTTGGGCAAAACCTGGTGGGACAGACAGGAGCAGAGCTTCTTCATTATGGTCACTGATCATAGTAATGTACAGTTTATAACCAGCATATAGCATTCAAATAGAAATCTATTAAAGAATTCTGATTAAATTAGTAATAAAGAAAATATAGTAATAAAATTCCACACAGAGAGTACTAAGTGGTCAACCATATCAGATTATAAAACTAGAGGTTGCCAAAGGAAAAAAATATACATATTTAATTATAAAACAGTGTAGTTTAAAGTAATAAAAAATAAGGAAGTCACGTCATGGCTTCATTGAACTCTAAAGAGCTTTCCTTCTCTAAACTCCTAGTTCAGCCAGTCACATGGCTGAAGGACATTCCCACCAACCAAAATCTTAGCAGATGACACTGATTTTTTATTTCATCCTAATAGCAGTGCTGCTATTAACCCCATCGTAAGAAGAGGATTCCTGTCTTACTTCATACATATACTCCATAATCACCCTTGGCTGAGCAGGAGTTGCTGTCTGGCAAATGTTTTAGAATGCTTGACATTATATCTGGGGTATGGAGGATGCAGGTCCATGCATGTGAAACAATGAATGAGGTGCTGCTGTTTATTTAAGCTTTTAAAAATGTGACTCTCAGTATTTCTTTCTGAGAATTAAAGAGGTCAAGCCTACCATAATGAGAGAGAAACTGGCTTTAGGGTTGGATCAATTTCCTTTCCCCTCTTTTTTTTTTGGCTATGGTTCGGGTTGGTGGAGAGGGAGCAGGGGTGGGGGGGGAGAGAGAGTGAGAGATCATTTTTCGTGCTCAAATTGCTTCTGGCATTGCAAACAGAACCTCAGCCATTAGCTACTGAGAGAAAAGCTGGGAGATTGGTGGGGGGGGGGGCCGGCATTGAGGATGTTCTATAGACTGGGCAGAGCTTCAGGCAATTTGCTATTGTTCACAGAGCAGGACAGAAACTGGACAGCTTCTGGCAGGTGGAAAGGATGGGGGAGGAGAAGTTGGCAGTGGTAGAATCCAAGTGAAAAGGTAGAGTGCAGGAAATAAATTCAAGCAAATTACAGAGTTTTACTGTGGTTTTGAAATTTTGCTAAAGCAGCAAATAAGATCATGCACCCAAATTTTAGCTTGAGCATGTTTTGCCATCATCAATTTATAATATTAGCATGTAATACAAGCTTTTTTTTTGATCCAGGAATATTTTCATGCTTGAGGCAGAAACCCAAGTATCAGTGCTGTCTTTCTTCCCAATAATTAACAAGGAAATAATCCTCTGGAAACCGTTGCATATTGTGCCCCATCAATCATGTCTCTCTACTACTTTTTATTTATATTTATATTTATCTAATGAGGACCTGCTCTTTTCTGATGATGTATAAATGTTTCAGATAGTCTCTATAGAACAAATGTGTGTATTCAAATACACACCCACCTCTTTAAAATTCATGTTTTTGTATATTTTCAGTAAGCTATATAATATAACCAGATAGTTTATCTGTTCATTTATCTTAATGTACAGATGACTGGGGCATTACCAAATATTTTGAAGTATAGTGTCATAGTTTAGCAGTTAAGCTAGAACAATGAAGGAATAAGGAATCAGGCTAAAAATTGGAAGGAATCAGGTTCATGAGTTCTAGTCCCATCTTAGGCACAAAGCCAACTGGGTGACCTTGGGCCAGTCACTTTCTCTCTCAGGCATAAGAAGGAGGCAATGGCAAACTACTTCCAAAAGCTTTGCTAAGAAAACTTCATGGACTTGTCCAGGCAGTTAATAAAAACAGTACTTTCCACATCACTTTTAGTACCGGTAGCAGTCCAATAAAGGAGAATATTTGTCGCTCAGGTTTGAGCTTGGTTATTTTCTTGCAGATGTTTCATTACCCAAACCAGGTAACATCATCAGTGCTAGTCTTAGGATTGGCACTGATAATGTTGCCTAGTTTAGGTAATGAAACATCTGCAAGAAAAAAAACCAAGCTCATAGACCTCCAAGGCCTCTTCAGTAGCAGTCCAACATGCAGTCAAACCTGCATTGAGGATTGAAACTGGCCCCAGATTTGACCCTCAGCACTTAAGTTCACCAACATTTAAAAGTGAAATGCAGACGTTTCCATGGAATTAGACCTGGAACAATAGGGGTAGAAATTGGGGGACTTTTCCCCAAACACTAATCATCAAGATCTTGGACTTTAATATTACTATGCAGTCATGATTACTGACTGTCATGCAGGGTTTCTAAACTGCTGTACACCCTCTCCAACCTTGAAGATTCTCCATTCATCTCCACCCATCTTCTGATGAAGTCCTTGCTGCTGAGTTTCATGGACAAAGCTTCATTGCATGGCTACTTCTCACTGGACCTGGGCTCAGCTGAAAGCGTCTCTTCTCTGCAAGATTGCCTCCACAAAAAATTTCAGGGAGAGCAGTATCAGATGATGAGTCAGTTCTTTAGAACTGAAACAGAAAATAGAAGAGGCTTTATATATTTCTTTTCTTTTTCTTTACTATATTATTTTTCTCTTTTTTAAAATCTTTTTTCTTCTGTTAACTTTTCTATTTCTATTTCCATTTTTTAGTTTGCATCAGTACATTGCTGTAAATTGTAATCTTTTATTAATAAGATTACTATTTTAAAAAAAATAGAAGAGGCTGGTGGGAATGAAGGGTTTTTTATTTCTTTTAGGGAAAAAAGGCTACAAGAAGCAGCATCCTGTTGTGTGGTTTGCACAAATGGCCTTTTAAAACTAATTCTCTTTAGCAGTCAGGAGCTCTGGCATGTTCCACTACTGAAGCATGTAATTGGACAAAAGGGAACTGCATATGGATTGGAGTAAAAGGGAGAGAGAAAAAGCACTGAACATAGGAGCTATGCAACATGTGTGCTAGAGATTCCTAAAGGCAAAATGTTGTAACTATATCCTCCCCCCCATTCCATTCTTAATTTCTAATAGAGTAGACTTGCAGTCCTTTAAACCAATTGAGTAAGTTGTACTGAACTTGGTGTAATATTAAAGTAGAGATATTTAGGCTTGTATTGTGAGATGAATCAGTCAGTACAATATCCTGAAATGCTGCACTAAAACCATTGCTGACCTTGACAGAGAAGAAATGTCTGGCTCTAGGGATACCCTCCCCTGCTCCAATGCACTGTGATGCTGTAGCTCCAGCCATCTTGTGCTTCCTGACATTCATATAAGCCAGTTTAATGCTCAGCAATCAGTAGTTGGTTGGGTGGGTAGAATAATTATATACCATGGAAGTGGGACAGTGTGGAACAGAGCTGCACTTTTTAAAAATAATTTTTACACGTGCAATACATATTTTCTAAATCTTTCAAAGCCATTCTGAACAAT
Organism: Vipera berus; assembly: GCF_964194415.1. Taxonomy (NCBI): domain Eukaryota; kingdom Metazoa; phylum Chordata; class Lepidosauria; order Squamata; family Viperidae; genus Vipera; species Vipera berus. The sequence continues at coordinate 36,694,560 of NC_138205.1, read as the reverse complement.
GTATTTGTACCATTCTAGTCTTCAAAATATAAAACTGTTTGCAGCCCATTAATTTCATTTCTCTCTTGCAAAAAGAAAGCAACTTATCAGTATAAATCACAAATAGGAATCTGAATTCTATTATCTGTATGAATTACTCAAACAGAACAAATGACCCTGGGTTCTTATTTAATGCTTTTCATTCTGTAATACTTGTAATTTCATTCTGCTTTCTTAGCTATATGGGAAAGGAATATTGTTAGACAATAAATTTCTGCCCCAACTAATGGAAAAATTGCTTACTTGAGTTCTTGCAAGATTTCAGGAGGCTATTCTTACAAACTTTCAACCATATTGCAGTAGCTGTAAGGATTAGACTTAAACAATGGAGAAACTCAGTTCTGACATGTTTAATTAATGTCTACCAGCCACACATTTTTATGTTTGAAATTTAAAGAAATTATAGATAGAAGAGCCAATTACAGAATATAGTGAAAGGAGTAACATTTTTTCTCTCCTATGATTTTGCCAGTGAAAACCATCATATCAACTATGCTGAAGAGAAGGGTAAGAGGGAGGTTTCAATATCACTAGGTAAAAGGTAAAGGTTCCCCCGCACATACGTGCTAGTCGTTTCCAACTCTAGGGGCCGGTGCTCATCTCCGTTTCAAAGCCGAAGAGCCAGCGCTTGTCCGAGGACGTCTCCGTGGTCATGTGGCTGGCATGACTAGACGCCAAAGGCGCACGGAACGCTGTTACCTTCCCACCGTAGTGGTCCCTATTTTTCTACTTGCATTTTTACTTGCTTTCGAACTGTTAGGTTGGCAGAAGCTGGGACGAGTAACAGGCGCTCACTCTGTTACGCGGCACTCGGGATTCGACCTGACAAACTGCCGACCTTATGATCGACAAGCTCAGTGTCCTAACCCACTGAGCCACCGTGTCCCTTCAATATCACTAGGAGAGGCTAAAATAAATTTTATTGGAACTGTTCCTGCCCGCTACAATCCTATTGCAAAGGGCGAGAACCAACTGATGGGATTTTGTTTCAGCATGACCCTCAATTGGCATGACTGAGAAAATCTTATCATAGAATTCTAAGCTTGGAAACAACTCTAGACCAATTCCCTCCTGAGAGCATAAATTCTCATGCTGTCGCAGATAAAAATAGTTGTCTACCTTTTGCTTGAAAACTTCCAGTGATGGAGTTATTGGTTAATAGCTTCCACAATGAGGAAAGTCTTCTTTATTTCCTCTTGGAGCTCCCCCTGTGGAACCTACACCTCTTGAATTTTGTTAACCCTTCCTGTAGTTGAAGACTGTCCTCTTGTTTTCTTTAGGCTAAGTAGTTCATTTAAACTTCCCTCGTAAAATTTAGCCTCCAAGCCTTTCTGCCCTTTCATCACTTTGTGCCCCTTCCAATATCTCAGTGTCTTTGTATTGTGGCAACCAGAACTAGATGTGGTATTCTAGGTGTGGTTTGGCCACTGAGACATAAAGCAGAAATATCTCTTCCTATGTTGATTCAGCAAAATTGCATCAGCTATTTTGTAGCTACAGTGCAGTGGTGGCTGATGTTTAATTTGTGGTCTATCAAGACATTTTCATAAGTTGTTTTGCCAAGTCAGGTACTACCTATCCTATATTATTGGACCTGTTTTCTCCATCTAAGTGTAGATCTTACATTTCTCACCATCAAACTTTACATTTTGGGACATAACCAGTGTTCATGTCTATCTTTTGGCTTTCAGAACAGACAATAAGCTTAATGGAACAGATCTGTTGCCTTCTGTCTTGTGTTAATGCAGTAAAACTAGTTTTACAACTATTAGAATAATGTACAATTAAGGATGCAAAGGTGTATTCCCCGAAACAGATAATACTAAAATATGCAGATTCACTTTTTTAAAAAGCATCTCTTTAAAAGTAGAGCTAAATATATGTCTTTGTCCTTGTGAATATCAAGACCGCTGGAATAACATTGGTTCCACTGGAAGTTTTTAGACAGGAACCACAAGTATCCCAAAGCACTGCACATTGTAATACTTATACAATCCTCTTTAAGCTGGCTACCAATGAGTTGGGGGTGGAGGAAGAGAGTAGTCTGCCATTTTCTTTAGAGCCACTAGTCATTGTTCTTAACTAGTTATATGCAAAGAATTCTAAACAGCACTTGTGGAAGGCATCTTCAAGGAAGGGTTAATTTACATTTAGGGGAGCAAGGAAGAGGGTGGTAAACCATATGCAAATCCTGCAGTCACAAAAACTATTTTTGGCAATAGAGCAGAAAAAAATAGTGCAGATGTTTTTCATTATGCAAATGAGGCCTGATTGTGGACAAAATTGCTTTAGAGCATCAGCAGAAGTGGCAATCATTTATCAGAGATACCAACGCCTCTGCTAGTTCTGGCAGTTCTAAAGCTTCCAGTCTCTCTGCCCCTTCATCAACTGTCTTTTCTCTCAAAATGTGTCTTTCTGCTCTACTGCCCAAATACATCTGTATCATCAGCATCTTTTGTCTGCTATTGTGTACCTGCATCAAACACGCCTCCCCCTTTTCTATACTGCTAGCTATGCATCTCCCTCACCATCCATATTTAGTTTGTAACTTCCTTGGGGCAAGAACCATGTCTTTTTTGTGACATTTAGCCCTGTTAGGTAGACAGATACCTATAAAAAATTAAGTCCTTCAAACTGCATCACCTTCTTGTCACTAAGAAATAGAATTCAGGACAGGACTGTACAGACAGGGCTTTGACTTCATCCTCAACTATAGCTTAAGGCAGAGAGTAGCCTTATTCCTGAGTTACTTGAGAGGATTTTTTGGGGCTAATATGTGCTGTTATTCTTCATAATGCATAGCTCCAGGAAAAAAGAAATGCTACAAATTGCATACAAAGCATGTCTTGTAGGAAAGGGTTGTTAAGAGTTTAAATTTTGGATTTTTTAATGAAAAAAATGATGCCTAATTATGAAGCACAAAAATTTACATAAATGAAAAATAGATTTATCTGGCCTTTACATTTGAGGAGGTGCTCATCTGTTTTCTCATGCATTAGTGGTTATTGCTAAATGGTCATTTACATAAAGGGTAAAAGTAAAGAACTTTATTAAGGAACGTTATTGCTTTCCCTCACATTATCTTGTCTCTCATAATGATGGACATTTTGCTAGCAATGTTAATGCTATTAATCTAACCATTATTCCTTCCTTTCTAATTCCATTTTCTTTCTTTAATTTTAAAATTCATCCATCTCTTCCCCACACTTGTCCAGAGACAATATTGTAGGATCAGGCCAAGCATCCATTATATCCAGCGTTTTATCACTGAAAGTGTTCAGCTAGGTATCTTTCAAAAACCCGGTGGAACATTATAAGCAGTGTAATCCTTAGTGTCATATATTTTTTGACTGCAGGGAATTTGATTACTTCTGCTTTCCAGTATAAATGCAAAACATATTATATTAGTTTAGTAATAAACTCATTTGGAAGAGAGCCTGTCTAATATAGTGGTTAAGGCATCAGGCTAGAAATCAAGAGATTGTGAATTCTAGTCCTGTCCTAGGCAAGAGGGCAATAAATTACTTTATAGAACCCCAGGAGCTGCCTTTTATAAAGTCAGCCTTTGGGCCATATTTGCAGGTAACTTAATGTTGTTTACAATGGTGTGGACAGAATTCAGGCTATAGGATTGTTTGTTTTTTAAAGGGGCTAGGGTGGATAGAGATACACTTTAACCTAAGGAACAAGATGCCTCTGCAAATATTTAAGAAGGGGATATATTTATTTATTTATTTATTTATTGATGGGATTTATATCCCGCCCTATCTCCTGAAGGACTCAGGGCGGCTCACAATAAAACATATAATAAGTGCATAAATCAAGATAAATGAAATTGAGAACATCAGTGCAATAAAAAATTAGAGAATTTAAAAATGAATTAAAAATACTAAATATAAATTAATTAAGATGCCTGTCAGTCTAGGTCAGCTTGGTGGAACAGGTGTGTTTTGAGGCCGCGGCGAAAGGATTGGAGGTTTTGGGCTATCCGAAGCTCAGGGGGAAGCTGATTCCATAGGGTTGGTGCTCCCACAGAGAAGGCCCTCCCCCTGGGGGTCGCCAGCCGACATTGCCTAGCTGACGGTACCCTGAGGAGGCCTTCTCTGTGTGAGCGTACTGGACGATGGGAATTTGTTCCCGGCAGCAGATGGTCCTGCAAGTATCCCGGACCTAAGCCATGTAGGGCTTTAAAGGTAAGTACCAGCACCTTAGATCTCACCCGGAGGGCAACTGGTAGCCAATGCAGCTCCCGCAGGAGGGGTGTAATATGGGAGTATCGGGAAGCTCCCATCACAACCCGCGCAGCTGCATTCTGCACCAGCTGAAGCCTCCGGGTGGTCTTTAAGGGCAGCCCCATGTAGAGAGCATTACAGTAATCAATACGGGAGGTAACGAGTGCGTGGGTGACTGTACGTAGGGCATCTCGGTCCAAAAAGGGGCGTAATTGGTATATAAGACGAATCTGGGCAAATGCCCCCCTAGCCACGGTTCCGATGTGATCTTCAAAACTGAGTCGTGAATCTAGGAGGACGCCCAGATTGCGTGCTTTATCAATGGGAGGTAACATCTCTCCTCCTATAGTCAGAGATGGAACCTCTTGGACTAAACGAGATGACGGTATGTACAGCCACTCAGTCTTGGCCGGGTTGAGTCGAAGCCTGTTTTCTCCCATCCAAATCTGTACCGCTTCCAGACAACGGGACATCACATCGAGGGCATCACTGGGTTGGTTCGGGGTGGAGATGAATAGCTGGGTATCATCAGCATATTGATGATATTTCACCCCGAAGCTACGGATGATCTCTCCCAGCGGCTTCATATAGATGTTGAACAGGAGGGGCGAGAGCACCGAACCCTGAGGCACTCCACAATTAAGAGGCCTAGGGCTTGACCTCTGCCCTCCTGCCAACACCGTCTGCGAACGGTCCGAGAGGTAGGAGGAGAACCAACGTAGAACGGTGCCTCCCACTCCCAGCCCCTCAAGACGACGCAGTAAGATACCATGGTCGATGGTATCAAAAGCCGCTGATAGATCTAATAGGACCAGGACAGAAGAATAACCTCTATCTCGGGCCCGCCAGAGATCATTCACCAGCGCGACCAATGCCATCTCCGTGCTGTGCCCCGGTCTGAAACCCGATTGGTACGGATCTAGATATTCAGCTTCCTCCAGGTTCAAAGGGAGCTGTCGTGCCACCACGCTCTCAACGACCTTCGCAAGGAAGCGAAGGTTGGAGACAGGACGGAAGTTGTTTAAAACAGCTGGGTCCAGTGCCGGTTTCTTGAGGAGGGGCCTTACCACCGCCTCTTTCAAGGCAGCAGGGAAGTACCCTTCACTCAGTGAGGCATTGATAACTGCTAGGAGCCAGCCTCGTGTAACCTCCCGAGAAGCATAGACTAGCCAGGAGGGACACGGGTCCAACAAACATGTGGCGGCACTTAGTTTCCCCATGATCTTGTCCACTTCATCCGGAGTCACAGGATCGAACTCTTCCCAAATGTACTTGGCCAACTTCATCGTTTTCCTCTCGTTAGATACTGCCCAGTCAGAGTCCAGACCAGCCCGAATCTGAGCAATTTTGTCCACCAGATATTTACTAAATTCCTCAGCCCGTCCATGTAGGGGGTCCTCTCCCGTCTCTTGACTTAAAAGGGAGCGGACCACTCTAAATAGGGCGGCCGGGCGATTATCTGCGGACGCAATGAGGGTGGTGAAGTAGGCGTGCTTTGCCACCCTCATTGCCACAAGATAGGATCTAGAAAAGGATCTTAACTGTGTTCGGTCAGACTCGGACCGACTGGCTCTCCAAATGCTCTCTAGGCCCCTTCTCTGGCGCTTCATCTCCCGCAGGTCCTTGGAGAACCAAGGAGCGAGTCGGGACTTGCGCCGGGTCAGAGGCCGCAAAGGGACAACGCGGTCGAGCGCCTCCGAAGCAGCCTGTTGCCAGGCATTAACTAAGGACTCGACCGGGTTGTGGGAGAGGGAGGTGGGAATCGGTCCAAGCGCCATCTGGAATTTATCTGGGTCCATCAGGCGCCTGGGGCGGAACCACCTGGTCGGTTCCGCTTCCTGACATCGGGGGGTGACGTGACGGAGGCCCAACCGCAGGAGGTAGTGGTCTGTCCATGAAAGGGGTTGTGATGTTGGAGTAACCCCACCCATCCCATTTAGCCACTGCCCAGAGACAAAAATTAGATCCGGCATGTTTCCTCCCTCGTGAGTTGGGTCCTGAGTAATTTGAGTAAGGTCCATGGCCGTCATGGAGGCCATGAACTCTCGGGCCACTTCTGATGCACTGCCCAGGGAAGGTAGATTAAAATCTCCCAGTACCATAAGCTTTGGAAATTTGACCGCCAATCCTGAGATGGCGTCAGGTAGCTTGGGTAGAACCGTTGCTGTGCAGCTTGGAGAGAGGTATACCAGAAGTAGGCCCAACTGACCACCAGGACCCCACCTTAAGAGGAGGGATTCACATCCGTCTATCTGAGGGGCAGTGGCCTCCCGCGGATGGAGGGTCTCTCTGATAACGATCGCCACGCCACCTCCCCTACCCTGAGCTCGAGGTTGATGTAGCACACGGAAACCTGGGGGGGATAAATCAGTCAGAGGGACCCCTCCCTCTGGGCCCAGCCAGGTTTCCGTGATGCATGCCAGGTCTGCGCCTTCCTCCTCGATCAAGTCATGGATGAGGGGAGCTTTATTCACAACAGACCTGGCATTAAAATAGATCAGCCTGAGCTCAGGAGTCAGACCTCCCTCTTCCCCAGGGCAGCAAGCGGGAGCCAGAGGGTCAGAGCGCGCCACAGCAAGAAGATAGCGTGGGCGTGATCTCAGAATACGATATGACCCTCTGCTCCTCCATCTGCTGCCATTCCCAATTACTGTGGGGATCGGTATCCCTGTCCCATCCCCCTGGTTTACAAGACTCTCCATGGCCCTCATATTGCCGCGACCATTGGCCAACTTAGGCTGAGACAGGTCCGGTGGGATCTTCCCCTCGATTTGCTGGGCCTGACCCTCCCCCCTCCCTAACCCTTCAAAAAATTTTAAAAGAAAACCCAAGAGCCTCTTCTTGGCGCCATGCCACCTCTCGGGGTCCCAGGACCCGTCATTAAGGAAACGGCGGCGTAGGTCTGATGGCCATCTCTGAGAGAGTGGGGAAGCTCTCAGGGCAAGTAGCTCACTTCTGGTGTAAGCCATCAGAGGTGGAAATAGGAGTAAAGGACGAGCTGGTAGGAACAACTGCATATCAAGACCACAGAGCTGAAGTAGTGGCTCCTGAGAACATGGTCACCCTCTCACAGTGATCAGGATCTCAGGGGGTCACCATCCAGCTCCGGGTAGGTCGCAGGAGGAGAGAGAGTCCGGTGAATGCTAGCATAGTCTGTTGGTGGATAACTTCGTAGCTCCGGTGATGAGCGGTGGTAGTTCATCTATCTCCATGCCTAAGATGTCATCGCGACCGAGGGGCTGTAGTCAGTCTCCGGTGAAAAAATGAAGGAGGGATTATCTGGACTTAAAGTTATGATCCCGAGAGGATAACTGCTATCTCGGGGGCCTTTCGGCACATCCCACCTCCAAATAAAGCTTCAGGTGGTCCCTGGTGAATTCCGCCCTCCAGACCAGATATAGGAGGGTTTTAAATGGCGCTCTAGCCTACAGACGGTGGCCATCATCCCACAGATCTCTGTCGTGGGGGGGGAGCGCGAAGATCTTATAGATGGGCAGATGGGGGGCAGTAGCCACCAATTCTGGAGCCTCGCCGTCCAGGCTACCTTTGTAGGCAGCCCCAGGTCGTTACAGCTCCTCCGCAGGTGGCTGCAGGGCCGGACCGTTTGTCTATCGAAGGGAGATCGATCAGGTCGTTGTATGTCCGTTGCAGGCTTCCGCATGCCGCGCATCCAAGCAGGCCGCTTAACAGCTGATTTGGAGGCCGCCGCAAGATCCCACCGGCAGCTGCCGGCTAGTATATGCTCTCTGCCGGTCTGAACGAGCCAGAAAAGGCTGGAAACTGCGCGTTGCAGCCCGCCCATCACCGGCCGCTTTACAGGCTGCCGCGGGGTGCCGCCGGTTACTCGCATCCAAGCTGGCCGCTTAACAGCTGATTTGGGGACCAATAGCAGAACAGAGTAAATAGTTTTTGCATATAAATATCCTCATTTTCTCTTACACTGTCTTCATCTCAGTAGCTTAACTTTAAAAAAAAAGAATAATCTTATTAATTGGCTAGAAGTCAAAAATGGTGCTAATCTATTACAAATCATCTAGAGGTTTACTATTAGGCCTGGATCTACTTTCTGCTTGCTGCTAGTTTATACTAACAGTAACACAAGACTGTCTAGTTCAGCCCCCAAATGCCATCTGTTAAACCTGAATGCACAGTAAAGCATGTGCTAATCCTTCTTCAAAACTCATATGGCTTGACCCCTTAGCAAAATGTTCTTATTTTAGTTTAAAAATCTTATCAAAGAAGGGCCCAACATTTTTCAAGACAATCTGTTCCATTCATAAACAACTGTCTGGAAATTCTTATATCCATTCTACAGTTATCAATCTTAATGCTTTATAAATTTGGGGAAATCTGTTTCTTCACTAGAAGTGTTCCATTCCCCCCCCCCCACACACACACATTCAGTGTGTGATCTGCAAGTTCCTCGAATTTTCTTTCTTTTTTGCATGTTGTTTCTCTGTGTGAGCACAGTTTCTTCCCATGAGAAATAATCTATTAAGGTTGTGAATTTTCTTTTATTGCATATAAAAACAAAGCGGGGCATTGCTACTGAAATTCTTGTAGTGAGGAGAGGATTCTAAAGCAATTTTTACAAAATAAAAAAAAGGAAGGAATTACAACTCTAAAAGGCTAATAGGTCTTGGATATGCAGTACATTTTTATTGTTCCATACGATTCAAGCTCATCTGTTACCAGATTTTATTTGCCATCTAATATTTATCCCAATCCAAGCCATTTCTTATGCAGAAAACAGTCCCATTTTTTGTGATTTGTTGAGTCTTCAACTTTCCTCAATCACTTCTTCAATGAAGTCTTTCCTGATTTATCTTTGATAAGGAAGTTAATATCACACATTACTCAGTGACACACTTCGATTTGATGTTTGTCAATCCATAAAAGGTCAAGTGCGTTTTGCATATGAGATACTCTTTTATTTGCATGAAGAGTTACTCATTAATTTGGCATGTTTCCTTTAGACAGTTAGCTCTGATTATAAAGCACATTTAACCCATTATTTGTATTTTTAGTATTTATTATATTACTATATCATTATATATTATCTCCAACTCAAAACAGTCCTATTTTATGCCAGGAAACATCAAGCATACTGTTATCTATAACTGTATAAGGTTTATTTAGAAAAAATATTTTCAAATGTCATCAGACTAGATAAATGAATCAATTAAAATGGGAGGGGCAGATAGAGCTCATGAATTGCATGTAGAAAGTTTTTGATGTGCAATCCTTGATGGATACAGCTAGATGTGAAACATGACAAGTGTGGTAGTTCTCAACTTAGAATTCTTTGTTTAGTAACACTTTGAAGCTACAATGGCCTTGGAAAAAGGGATTTACAACCCATCCTCAAAGTTATGACTCTTGTACCACTCCTGTAGTCAAGTGATTGCAATCCAGACACTATGCAACTAGATCACATTTATTATAGTTGCAGAGTCTTATGGTCAGATAATCACAGTATGTGACTTTCCAGCTGGCTGCTGACAACCAAAATCAATTCAGGATGCTGGATTTGCTTAATGATTGCATGATTCACTTAGCATCCATGGTGATTCACTTAATAAATGCTGTAAAAACAGTCATAAAATTGAGTCCAGTTATGTGATGACTTGCTTTACAATTGCATCAACTTACAATGGAATTTACAGTATCAGTTGTAGTTGTAAGTCAAGTACTGCTTGTAGTTTGCACAGATATTAAAGGAATATGAATTTAAGAAACTATTGTGCAGGACAATCATATGTTATATATATATTGAATACCATGGAAAAACAGCCCAAAATATTTTACTATAGAATAATTTATACTCATTTCCTAGTTTTCATATATGTGTTCTCTGATAGGCTTTGGGGACTGTGTATTTCTCAACTGTACCTTTTGTATATGAGCTTTTATATACAAATGCTATCATTCTTCAGTTTTCAATAAATGTGTCCTTGCTTTTATCTTTAATTCAAGAAAGTGCATCCCAATGCAGGCAGGTTGTATTCAAGCAGCAGTCTAATTTTAGGAAACCTGCAGTGTCTCCTGCTGACACAGGGGTGTGGTTGCAGCCATGCTTTTCCTACTGCTAGGAATTGCCTGCTGATCAACTGAGCAATGTCAGAAAAATGGGGGGGGGCATAGAAAGTTAATTCTGTCCCCCTATGACTAATGTCATAATTTTTGCCTATGTTGTAAATTAAGGTTAAGGGAAAATAACTTTCTAACTGAGTATATAGCAATATGTATATGATTTTATGCTAGGCTAGGAAGGGTTAAACTCTCCCATGTGGCTGGATTGGCTAGAATAATTGAGCAGAGGTGGTCTGTTGAAAGACATACTGAGCATATATTTGCAATTCCACTTTCTCCTCTTTCCCCTGTGTCCATATGCACACCATCAGTTGCTTCCTAGCAATCATTAGAATAGTGATCCTCTGAAGCAAAAGGTAGGTCATTAACTTTCCCAAGTGCCCACATGGGAAACTGGAAGTGTTGTGGAGGGGTTAAACCAATACAGCTGCAAAGGTGTGCATGTAAGCACGCATGCACATATGTAACTTGAAAAAGAAGTAGCAGTTGCCTTCAAAATAAGTGATGCGATCGTATTGCACACGTGGCATACATTTATTTACATTTTATTTCTAATTTCCAATTGACCTCACATGGGATGGGCAGGGACAGCCAGAGGTGGACGAGGCCTGGGAGGCATAAAATGGCCAGGTCTGCTCTAAAACCCTCTCCCTTTTCCCATAGCTAATGGAATTTGCCAGTCTTGAAAAATAGACTTTTCTTGTAACCTATTTCAGCTCTGGAATTTGAATCTTGCATCTTCTGTAACTTAGGTGCTGTTGGCAATGTGTGTGTAGCCCCCCCCCACACATTCTAAGAAATGCTTTGTTTTCTGAAGCTGTTTTCTTATCCATCCAACAGTCCAATGTAGGATACCAGCTTTGCTACTGTTTCTAATTTGTTGTCTTGTGAGCCTCTGGATGCTGGTTTTAGACTGGGCCAATTGGTATTTCCAGAGTTAATTTTTAACAAAACTGCTTATCTTGTGAGAATTTTTTTTAACAAATGGCAACAGCACAATCACTTCAGCCACAGGGAATGAACCAGGTCAAGAGCAATTCTTCCTCTCTGTCTAGATTGTGATTTTAATCTCAATGCCTCTTTATGAATGTTTTCATTCGTTTTACCTCCGTTTCTGAAATCTGAAAAGGAAAAGCATCTATAATCCAGAAAAAAGTAAGTGTAAATGCAAAAAGAAATGACTGTCATTTTGATGTTTACAGAAAAGGGAAAGGGAAAAGGAAATTGAACAATTTAGAATTGTTATTCTCAAATAAATGGGGTGCAATGGCTCAATGGTTAAAAAACTAAGCTCCTCAGTTGGAAAGCTGACAGCCCAGGTTCAAGGCCCAAGTGCCTTGCAATGGAACGAGGCCCCGTTATTTGCCCCAGTTCCTTCCCATGGGCAGTTTGAAAGTATACAAATGCGAGTAGATAAATGGTGGGAAGATAACAGTGTTCTGTATGCCTCAGCGTATAGTCATCTTGGCCACATGATAGTGGAAATATCTTTGAATAACTCTGAATCCCTCCCTGATTGGACAGGGGAAACCTATATCTTTACCTTTATTCTCAAATAACAATTGGTAAAGAGATTTTTGTCTCTGATAACTAGATATGGCAAATTGATTATTGTTTGTAAAATATTTGTAAAATAAAAAATCATAAAATAATGTTTGTAAAATATTCTCAGGATTCTACAGGAATTGGAGGATTCTACAGCTCCATAGTATTTTTTAGAAACACATTAAAAAGAAATCTATAAATGAATTCATTTTAATGAAAACAACATGTTTGACAAAAATATATAGTGTGGAAACAGCTAAAAGCAAACTAACTTTAAGGACAACTGTCAGATGCAAGTAACCAGGAAGAAAAATTGAGTTCAAAGCACTAACAGTTTATTATATGTTTCCTATATACAAAATCTAGTCTACTAATGATAAAGCCAAATTGCTGTAGATAACGTGTGTGTGTGTGTGTGTCTGTGTGTGTGTGTGTTTATCCCCACCTCAGGCTTAGCCTGCTCATCTTCTACAAGCATAGAGGTGCATGTTTAATCTGGTGGATCAATATAATTTAGGAGCTGAGTTTGACTGAAAGTGTAGAAATAGAATAATGCTTCTTGTTTGCTTTTTACTTTATTACCATTAACTTTTAGCTGCATCTTTCCCCAGGATATATTCTATGTCGTTCAGGCAAATAAATTCTTCCTATTAGAATAAAAATGAAATTATAACTATTTTGGAACCCAGAAAGAGTTTGAGTTCCTTCCTTCCACCCATCCATTCTGCATGTTAGTACTTGCCCATCCCACCATCCTGCTTTATCAATATTAGAGATGGATGCCTGGTTTGTAGGAGGACAAACAATAAGTATACCCTTAGACCAAGAAATATCAGCTAATTTGTAGAAATGTGATATAACCGTGTTGTTATTTTGTTTATCTTTCTAGTTTTTAAATCCTATAATTTAATAGGGATTTTTCCACTGCTCAAATGATCCATTTAATAATTACCACAAGGATTCTCAACTGAGTCCACAGACATCCTGCATATCAATAAAGCCCTCTAACATCCAATTTGTTTTGCTCCTGTGGTAAATAGCAGAGCCACCAAGTCAGGTTGAAGGGTGGTTATCCTCCTCTTTTAAAAACAATCATAGCAATCATTTGAGATTTAATGCATGAGAGCCATTTCAGAATGGGGTACACATTCTAAGGCACCCACCTTTCGGATATAGAGATACAGGAGCAAGGACAATATTTTTTGTTTGCTTGTCTGTATCCTGCCTTTATTATTTTTACAAATAAGTCAAGGCAGCAAACATATCTAATACCCCATTCTCCATCTATTTTCCCCACAACAACCATATAAGGCCAAGAGAGAGTGACTGGACCGCTCTGTCTTTCATGGCTAAGGTGGAATCAGAACGCATAGTTTGCCAGTTTCTAGCCTGGTACCTTAACCACTAGACGAAAGTGGCTCTCAATAAACATGATGGGGATTCAAAGGCATTCATAAAATATGGCATGAAGGAGGGGGTGTAGGGGTGGATGAGTATCAAAGACAGAAAGCTTTTTTGCTGTAAGCTTTCTTTGAGATGTAGTAGTTTAGAGTCCAGATGAGACTTGGGATTATTTTATTACTCTTCCACAGAGAAAATTCAGAAACCTACAGAAACTTTGAGATGATGTTTTCCTAGGGAAACTACCCAGCTTTCTTCATATAATTGTAATGCCACTTTTAATTGTCATCCCTCTAGCAGGCTTCTAGTATTTTCCAACTACTTTTTCCATTTTTCCCCCTTTACCTTACAAATCCATTAAGGGAAAAAAGATGTAATTCTTCTATAGTTTTTAAGTGATACAGTTATAGAGGCCTAGCTGTTAAAATATAACATGTAGCTTGTTTTGGTAAAATAATTTTGTGCAAGGGACTTTTAAAAATAGGTGTTTGAGGCATGCAGAGGAGCACTGTATGTAATTACCTTTTTGTTCATACCACCTTTCAATACATTGTCAAGTTCACAAAATAAGTAAGACAACCAAAAATGCAATAAAATAATCATCAATAAAACTGCTAAACAAAATAGAAGCAGTTAAACAAAAATCAAAAGTATTAAAATTCAGTGACAAGCATGCCATAATAAATCTGTTGAGAATTTTAGGGCCCAAAAGACCCTCTGTTGTTTCTGTTGCAACAAACTGACATAGCTACCCTCCTGAAAGCATAAAAGTGTATGCTAGGAAAGGCTGTCTATGGAACACATTCAGGGAAGCAACAGATGAGCTTTTGTCAAGAAAGATTTCATAACAAATTCTCCAACTAAGATGCTCTTTTCTTCAGCCTGACCTTAGTTGGCCCTTAAGAAGGATCTGGAGGGGGAAAAAATCAATGGGAATCCAGTACCAGAAATTCAGAATTCTCCTCTTGATCTGAACTTCACTGCCCAAGAACAGGTTTCTTTGCCTCGGGTCTTTCCCCTACTTCAGTGTAGTGTGTTAGGGTGCTTAATAACTTTATTCCACATAGAGGTAAGAAGAGGCAGAAGAGAGAACAATCCTACTTTATCTACACTTATTATGTATGTTGTAGACTATCTTTCTCTAATTTAATGCTTTCCAGCTATTTTGGATTGCACAGAAAAAAGCTAAGTATTTAGGAAATGCTTAGACTTGAAATCCAGCGTATCTGGAGAATATCAGGTTAAGAAAGACTATACTTGATCATGTGGAAAGCATTCTTGGCTCACCCTTCTTTCACATCACATTTGATCTCATTTTAAAAATACCAATAGCACTTAGACTTATATACCACTTCACAGTGCTTTACAGCCCTCTCTAAGCAGTTTATAGTCAGCATATTGTCCCCAACAATCTAGGTCCTTATTTTACTGACCTTGGAAGGATGGAAGGCTCAGTCAACCTTGAACCGGTGAAAATCGAACTGCCAAACTGTTGCCAGTTGGCAGTCAGCAGAAGTAGCCGGCAATACTGCATTCTAACCACTATATCCACCAGTGTGATATAGAAGTGATATAGAACCAATGTGATATAGAAGTTAAAATGTCCCAAAGGACTATGGAATCCCATTAGACTGTGGAACTGACTATAGGGCAACTCCTGTCTCTCAGTCCTACTTACTTACTTGTTGGAGTAAAATAAGGGAAAATTTCCATGCCTATTGTCTTGACTTCCTAAACAAAATGGGATATAAATGAGATTAAACAAAATAGATAGGTCAGTAAATGCATGTTTCTGCTGCTTCTTCATGTTATTTGTCTTTTGTAACTATTTGTATCTCTCAGTTTCAAGGCTTACTTTACCCCTCTCAGCATTTTTTCTTTTTATGTTTATAATGAACATTCAATTCCTAAATGTCTGAATTAAAACTGGAAGGACATTTCACTGTTACACCTGAAAAAGTTTATGTTTGGAGTGTAAAACCTGGGCGCAAAATTGACCTGATGTTATATGGATGAATGCTTCAAATGACATCAGATTTCTCCAAAAATAGCAACTCCTGAGATGTGTGAGCATAGTGTTCAAGGCTAATGGGAAATCTTCTCCTTCCCCCATGTCACATCTCGACTAAAAATCACACTCCCCCACTATGATTTAACTGCAGGAGGGAAATTTCCACTGATACCAGTGAGTACCTTCTTTCATGCTAAATATTTAGTTATTTGTAGGGCAGAATGAAAAATATCTCCCATTTCTCTTCATCCTTTTGAATTTGTTTTTCATTTTTCATTTGTGCTTTCTCATCCACTTAATGAAAAGACATAGCAGAAATTTATTAATCAAGAAAGAAGTGAAATATGATATCATGCAATGATGCAGCAAAAAGTTTCATCTTTGTCAGTGATTTTTGTCCACCTCATAACTTTACTTTATTCATTATTATTTTTTGCACATACTGTACTAAGAGATTATTTTGTGAAAAACAGAATTAAAGCAGAATTGTAAATGAGTGTTGGGTAAGGACTGGAGAAATTTTCAATTTTTTCAGCTGTCAGTTTCTAGATGACTTTGGGCAAGGCATATTATTATAAAGTAAAATCATTAACTTATAACTAGAACTATGAAGTGAAATTGACAAGATTTTAACCAATTCCATACCCAATTCTCTGTATGAGAAGATCATTTTCAGTGAATTGGTTAAGGTTGTCAGTAGGAAGATAGTTGTACAGACATGTAGGTAGTAGAATGTATGTGGGAGTATATTGTATATGACATACTTTTGTGCCTTCTTTAAAGTGATGAATGGATGGTAGTGATATGGGGGGAAGAGAGATGATAGCTTGGAACCACAACTGGATTTATATGTAGTGAGGCCCTAAGCTAAGGGATGTTCTAGCAGCCCTATTTGACAAGTGCAACAGAGAATGAGGCTGTTTGACAACTAAATTTGGGAAGAATGGCAAATATGATGCATAAAAAATCCAAAAGAAGAAAGGTCCTCTTTGAACAGAAGGTATTGCTACATGCAGAAGCATATCTTAATACTGAGGTTCATGTAAGCCCTATAGAAGAATTTAATTTACTTTCATGAATGCAATTATAACAACACTATAACAAATGAAAACAATGTAAAATTTTGAGAGACTTCTTCAGATTGTGAGGCCCTAAGCTTGTTCATCTTATGCCTAAACCTTGCTCTCCTTTAGAGTCAAGTTCTTTGGCTTCACTGAAAGACTTCAGACTGACCCCTCTCCAGATGACGCTCTACAGGAACCATGCCTTTGGGGGAACTGACGGAACATACTTTAATATCGTTAGAAAGCAAGTCTTTTTAGCTCAGAGTTGAACGATGGGACTGTGAACTTGGTGCTCTCTTATCGAAATAACTCCTCACCAGCAATCAACACCCATATGGATAGAGGTTAAAATCAAGATTAGCAGTAGACCAACAATCAAGAAGCAAACAGTACCCTGAATCAAGGAACCACCAATTCAGACAAACAAGCTAACAGTAAACAACAGTCTAATCAAGGAACCAAGGCAAGCCATAGTATAGAGAAATACAGCTGTGAAAAGAGATAAAGACAGTTATGTTGAAAATATAGCTTTCAAAAAAAAACCAGAAAACAGAAATTTTTGAAAGAGCAGAAAGATGGGAATGTTGCAAGCCTAGTAACATTGAGCCTGTCACCTCAAACAAACAAGCAAACAAACAAACAAACAATGTGCCATACTACAATCTGCTATTTACAACATACAGATAGATTTAGAATACTGGTTAAATCATAGGCAAAATTGCTCAGCTGTTTAACCTTGTTATGAAGTGGAATGATATGCCTCACTGTGTCCTCTGCAATTTTTACACATAAAATTTCAAAGAAAAGAACACTTAGCATGAAGATGCTTTTATTATCATGGCAACCTTTCTTATTCTTCAGTGCAGTCTAGCAGATCTCCAATATTTTTACTCTCTTGTTAAATTGAGGAGGTTGCTTGAACTTTCCTTCTACCCCCATATTTCCACACTGTAGAGGTAAAAGAATTATTTTTTTTCTTTGCCAATTTGTGAACCTTAGTTTTACTAGTGCTTATTGCACCTCTAGCTGAAGTTCTCCATTAGAGCAAGTGGATATTTTGAAAGTATATATTTTTGCAAATAGATATTTTGACACTGAGCTAGTGCTATTCTTAGGAGATGAAATCAACAAGCTAGAAATAGGATCTTGTGGATTTCGTGACATTCAAACATTTGCAAAGAATGTAAAATCACTGACAAATAATATATTGAATACAGGTAATCTCTGAGTTACGAGCATTCTCTTACCGAATGTTCGAAGTTACGTGATTAGCGCCCCCTAGTATTTACAAAATAGTCCTGAAATTACAAATGTTGCCACACCACAGCAGTCATTCACCCTTATGATGGCAGTTGTTTACCCTGGTTATTCCTTCTCTCCCTCTCCTGGGTCTACCTGGCACTAGATCTATGGATACTCACCTTGCAAAGATCGAGAGATCCTTTGCTTTCTTGGCTGTTTGGCTGCTTCCTTCAGTGCGTTCGCAGAGAATGGGGGCTTAAAGTAATGCAAAATCATATGAGATCAGTGGCACAAGATCTCACGCTACTGATCTTGCATGATCTCATGGTAGTTTAGACTTCTGTTCTCTGCAACAGAGAACAGAATGGAAGTTGGGGGAGAAATAGACTCCAGAGGCACACAAAAGCCTCCCCCAGCCTCCCTTCTGGGCCTCGGAGGCTTGAAGGAGCCCTCTGAGGCCAGAACTAACCTCTGAAAGCACATAGCTGCCACCCATGGCCTCCATTTTGGGCCTCCGAGGCCTGGAGGATGCCTCCAAGGTCCAGAACAGGCCTCCAGAGCCCCGTTAAAGTGTCCCCGGCATCCGTTCCATTCCTTTCTAGCAGCAGCCTGGAAAAGGCCTCCAACGCAAAGATATGATACAAGGCTCCAAAGGCCCGAACTGGGTGTTAGAGGCCTTTTCTGTTCTGCTGCCACCTGGAAAGGACACCTGGAAAGGACACCTGGGGATGCTTCAACAGGACTCTGGAGGCCTGATCCAGGCATTGGAGGCTTTTCCACACTGCTGCCACCCAGAAATAATGTGTAGAGATGCTTTAGCGGGCCTCTGGAAGCCTGTTCTGGTGCTCAGAGGCCTCTTCCAGGCTTCTCAGGCTCAGAAAGGAGGCAGTGAGTGGCAGCAGCTTCCAGAGGTCCATTCTGGGCCTCGGCCTCCTCCAAGCCTCCAAGACCCAGAATGGAGGCTGGGGAGGTGGCCACATGCTCCCAGAAGTGCATTCTGACCTCATAGGCCTCACTCTGCTCTTGCCGGGAGCAGAGAAAGAAACGAGAGGCTGGAGAGGTGACAGATCTTTATGAGGTAAGTGATCCAGCATGGGAGGATGGGGGGAGGAATTGTGGGCCCTCAGGGAAGGGAACATGAGGTATTTCAATGGCAGCCTTGGGTGATCTGGATATAGCCTGTTCCATAAGTAGGCCCCCCATGGCCTTCCCCACCTTGAGATACCTCATGTTCATTTAACAAGCCACGCATTCACCCATGCATTAAATTAGTGAATGCATGGGTGAAAGCTGGGAGTGAAGCGCTTTCAAGGTACAATATTCAAGGACTATCTGTAATAATTATTATAATAATCTGCTTGGTCAAATGCTGTGATTCTCATTTATAGCTAGTTGCACTACATATACATAGACACATTTATTGCACAAACATTTCATTAAATCATGGTTTTATTAACTGTAATTCATTAAATAAACCATAACTGGCATGGTTCATTTACCACATTTTTTTTTGCAAATTACAGTAGCAAGATGCACAGGACACAAACAACCATAAAACTATTTCTACCTGTGGTCTGGCAGAGGGTGTGGTTGGTAAATAAACTAGAATGGTTCTTGGTGCAAACACACACACACACAGAGTGAGAGAGAGGGAGGGAGGGTGAGAGAGGGAGGGATAGAGGAAGCTATTAAATATTTTCAAATCTGAGCAATCAAATAAGATTTTGGCCTTTTCATTCAAATTCTTAGAAGATTTAGGCAGAAACCCTAAAATCTTGGGAGTTTGGGGAATCTTGTATGATTCAAATAATTGAATTTTAAAAATTTTGGGAAGCTGCAGGCATCATCACTTGGAGTCAAGTGTCACGGTATTTGCAGGCACTGCACTGCCAAACCCCGGGCCTATATCAACGTCTGGAAGTTTTCAGGGAGAAGGTGGAGGTCCACGTTAATGCTGTATGTAAACCAGGTCATACACTATTGAAACAGTTTTGTTTGAAAGCTACCAACTCATACATTTTTATTCAGGTTATCAAAGCAAACAATCAAAAACTTAATAGTTATCTTTCTAAAAGTTGCAATCCCATTTTGTATAGGTGGACTGTATGGAGATCATGGAGGATTCTGTTCAGTATGCATTTTTAAGTAAATCAATATAACTATTACTTTCTAGGTTAACACACAGATCAGAAAATAGTGATTCTGGTGATTGCTTTTCTTTGTACTTTTATATAATTGGATAAGAAAATGTCAGAAATGGACAATAAAATTATGACTGAATCAGTTAAAATATTGCCTTGGCTAGATTGAAATTCTTTCTTAAGAATCATTATCTGTGATGATGATGAACAAAAATATAAGTGCTATATCAGTTAAAAATTTGATAGATATCAGAATTTGGCAAGATTAGCCAAATGGACCAATATCTTTCCCCCAAATCTTTGAAATTCAACAGAAATATTATTTTTACTAATAGTTTTATTATTTTATTTATTAATTGGTGGGGCAATGTTGACCTATTTTTCAGATTTTTAAAAATGATTTTAGGGCGAGAATAAGGGCAGTTGACACCACAAGCTTTGATTCCCCATCTTTAAAACCACCCATTTTTCTTGCACATATCTCTGTTTTAAGAAGCAATTTTCTCTCATCATCACCCTTTTTCTCCCACCTAAAAGATTTTTTAAAACGCACCAGAAATTTTAGCTACTTCTATTAGCATACTGAGATTGGTAAGCAGTGGTTTGGTATTATATCTAAGTATGCCAATTATTTAATAAAATGTGATCTAGCAACATGTGTGAATAGATTATTGTCTTAGACTAGCTGGAGAGGCTTGATCACAACTGCTCTTTGTGAGCCCCAAAGAGACAAAATGACTGGCGTCATCATGCAAATGTGACAAATTTCTGTGTTCCTGGGGACCGTTCTCTTTCCATATTACTGTCCTTATAGCAGAAGTATATTTTACAAGGAGGTCATAATATTCTCTCAGGGATCTGCAAAATCAAAACTATTTACTAGCCTATGTTGAAAAATAATACAATGGTGAAAACCCATTAAACCATCATGAGAAGTGGTAGTGGAAGCAAATGCATCAATTTTAATTTTTAATATGGTAAATATTGATCAATATAAACCACATAGTTCTAATTTTAAAAAATAGGAATAGAGAAAAAAGTTTTTCAAGAGAAAAAAGTTTTAAAAACACTGCTAAATATAATAGAACATCTAGAAGAAAAATATTGTTCTTGGCAGCCTCAATAGCTGTAATAATAATAATAATAATAATAATAATAATAATAATAATAATAATAATAATAATAATAATAATAATAATAATAATAATAATAATAATAATAATAAGAAGAAGAAGAAGAAGAAGAAGTAGTAGTAGTTGGAAGGGACCTTGGAGGTCATCTAGTCCAACCCACTGCTCAGGCAGGAAACCCTATACCATTTCAGACAAATGGCTGTCCAGTCTCTTCTTAAAAACTTCCAGTGTTGGAGCATTCTCAGCTTCTGGAGGCAGGATGTTCCACTGGTTAATTGTTCTAACTGTCAGGAAGTTTCTCCTTAGTTCTAGGTTACTTCTCTCCTTGATTAGTTTCCATCCATTGCTTCTTGTCCTGCCTTTGGGCACTTTGGACAATAGCTTGAGTCCCTCCTCTTTGTGGCAGCCCCTGAGATATTGGAACACTGCTATCATGTCCCCCCTCGTTTTTCTCTTTATTAAACTAGACATACCCAATTCCAGCAGCCGTTCCTTATATGTTTTTGTCTCCAGTCCCCTAATCATCTTTGTTGCTCTTCTCTGTACTCTTTCTAGAATCTCAACATCTTTTTTACATCATAGTGACCAAAACTGGATGCAGTATTCCAAGTGTGGCCTTACCAAGGCATTGTAAAGTGGTATTAATACTTCATGTGATCTTGATTCTATTCCTCTGTTAATGCAGCCTAGCACTGTGTTGGCTTTTTTGGCAGCTGCAGCACACTGCTGGCTCATATTGAAGTGATTGTCCACTAGGACTCCGAATCCCTCTCACAGTTACTATTATTGAGCAAGGTACCCCCTATACTATACCTGTACATTTGGTTTTTCTTGCCTAAATGTAGAACCTTACTTTTTTCACCATTGAATTTCATTTTGTTAGATAGCGCCCAGTATTCAAGTCTGTCCAGATCCTCCTGTATCTTAAGCCTGTCTTCTGGAGTGTTGGCTATTCCTGCCAGCTTGGTGTCATCTGCATATTTGATGAGTTCCCCATTTATCCCTTTGTCCAAATCATTGATGAAGATGTTGAAGAGCACTGGGCACAGAACAGAGCCCTGGGGCACCCCACTACATACTTCCCTCCATGTAGATGCGGTTCCATTGAGGACCACATGCTGAGTACGGCCGGTCAGCCAGCTACGAATCCATCTGGTGGTGATTCTGTCTAACCCACATTTTTCTATCTTATCAAGTAGAAGGTTATGATCAATTTATCAAATGCCTTACTGAAGTCCAAGTAAATTATATCCATAGCATTCCTCTGATTCTCTAATTTTGTCACTTAGTCAAAGAATGCAATAAGATTTGTCTGGCATGATCTGTTTTTGACAAACCCACGTTGGCTTTTAGTAATGACTTTGTTTGCCTCTAGGTGCTCGCTGATTCGTTGTTTGATTATCTTTTCCAGAATCTTCCCAGGTATTGAGGTCAGGCTGATAGGTCTGTAATTTACTGGATCCATTTTTTCCCTTTTTTTGAAGATGGGAACTATATCACCTCTTTTCCAATCCTCTGGTAGTTCCCCAGTGCTCCAGGATCTTTGAAAAATATAGTTCAGTGGTTCTGAGATCACATCTGCCAGTTCCTTGAGAACCTTGGGGTGTAATCCATCTGGTCCTGGTGATTTGAACTCATGTAGACTGGACAGGTGCTCAGTTATCATTTTCTTACCTATCTTAATTTGTGTTTCTATTCTGTTTTTTATGGCACTATTTTTGATAAGTTGGTCTGTTTTTCCCTTTGTGTAAAGACAGATGCAAAAAACGAGTTAAATAGTTCTGCTTTCTCCCTATTGCTTGTCACCTTCTTGTCACTTTCACCCACTAATGGACCAATCATTTCCTTCACTTTTTTCTTGTTTTTTACATGTTGAAAGAAGCTTTTTTTTGTTATTGTTGACTTTGGTCGCAAACCTTAGATCATTTGGAGCCTTAGCTTTCCTCACTTCATCTTTGCAGGCTCTGGCTATTTGCTGATATTCTGACTTAGCTATGTGCCCCTCTTTCCACTTTCTATACTTGTCCTTTTTATCTTTCAATTTGTCAGAGAGTTCTTTATGCAGGTACGCTGGTTTCTTTTGAAAGCAGTTATTTTTCCTCTTCGTTGGTATTGTGCTAGACTGGGCTTTTATTATCTCACTTTTCAAAATTTCCCAAGCTTCTTGAGTTATTTTCCCCTTGAGGATTCTCATCCATGGAATCCTTCCAAAACCCTCTCTAAGTTTATTGAAATTAGCTCTCTTAAAGTCCAAGACTCTAGTTTAACTGTGTTCTATTGCTTGTGCTTCCATAATGTTGAATTCCAATATTGCATGATCACTTCCTCCCAAGGTTCCTGTGGCTTCAACATCTTCTATCATTTCATCTCTGTTAGTGAGAATTAGATCCAAAATGGCTAATCCCCTTGTTCCCTTCTCTACTTTTTGGGTGACAAAGTTGTCTGCTAGGTTTGTCAGGAATCTGTTTGATCTTCCACTTGGTGCAGAGTTTGTCTCCCAGTTGATGTCAGGGTAGTTAAAGTCCCCCATTACTATTGTGATGTGCTTCCTACATACCTTAGTTAGCTGACTAGCAAAAAAGTTCATCTATTTCCAATTAAAGTATGGTTATATTTTTTCATTATATTTTGAATAACATTTGTTGCTGATGCTAGGGTATCATATTTTTTTAGGAGAAATGATCTAGCCTGTGGACTGACACCTGTTTTAAAACATTCTTCATGTTTCTATTGTTAAATGGCATAATTAGTAGCCATTTTCCCAAGGTTGCAAAAATAGGTGTTAATTATTCACAATCTAACACATTTCCTTATTTCTTTAGACTTAACGACTCTGTGAAACTGTGATGGGCATAGAAATGGCATCTTTCTGACTTATTTGATAAAAAGGGTGGGTTTATGCATTGCACTATTACATACATACATTATCAACCAAAATCAAACTAGCTTTGATGTGACATCCAGTCTAATGGCATGAAATATTCTTATGAATCATCAATAAGATTTCAGTGACTAGGATTGATTAAAGTAGCCTGCTTTGAGTCAGTAAATGAACTTAAGAAACAAGTCAGAGTAACCTAATAATTTGGACTTCCTTTAGAGCTAAAGTGGCCAAAAGAAAGCTAGAAAATTATCTAAAAAGATTAATATTCTAGTTAAGCAAAACACACACACACACATACACCATGGTTTACAGACCAGAATGACTTGGTTTCTTCAGCCTGTTGAGCCAGATGACTTCTTTTTGATACATGAATCCACAACCAAATTCAGGGAGCACCAAGGACTTCACAAACACTTTAATTTTTGTAGATGTCAAGGGCATCTCAATACTTCATTGCTACCCTGCCAAGTGCTAGTCTTTGATATATTTCTTTACCTGTGTGGAGAAAGGCAGAAATTATCTACTCCATTGGTATCTTTATTATCAGTTCTAAGCCTGGTAGCTGTATCTGTTGTCATGTGTCTGGTCTTCTTTATATTTAATCCTAGACCCATTAAATTTTTAGCTATCAGAGTAGTGTCATAAGCACAGCAGAGATATTAAAATTTCTTTTTCCTCATCTTCTTCAAATAAACCTTCTTCAATATATATTCAGCATTAGTTGTTGCCAAACTGGAATCAGTCTGTTTTGCCATGGTTTGTCCAAACATTGGTTTCCTATATTGGTTTATAGGTTTTGCCAGAGGCCAGTGAGATATTCTGAAATTCTCATTTTCTTATGGACATTACACAGCTTGACACAGTGGACAAAATCAAAAGCTTTATATAATCAATAAAACATATATTTACTTTTTCTTCTTTTTTTGGTATTCTTTGGCTTTACCTAATTATCTAACACGCATCAATGATAATATCACTTGTTCCTCAGCCTTTTCTAAAACCAACTTGATCATCTGGCATCTCACTTTCCATGTAATATTCTAATCCCAAACATTATTTTGCTAGCAAAAAAATTAAGGATATTATGTGATAAACTGCATAGTCTGTCAAATTAATTTTCTTTGGTATTGATATTTTGATTGATTTGTCGCAGTATCTTGGCCACTGGATGGTTTTCTAGATTTGGTGGCATGGTTTGGTTACAGACTTTACTGATTCTTCTTCTGTACTTTGTCATATTTCTGACTTGACAATGACCAGAATGCTGATCTAGGATCATTGTTTCTTGAAAATAGGTAACATCTTATAAGATATTGTAATGGTATGTGACAATGACCTTGGGAGACAGGGAAGGGCTAAATCCAGGGGAATAACTCAGTAAGAGACAGCTTAGCCTGAAGTAGGAACATAGGCATGGCAAATGTCTCAGAATGACTCTTGTTAGTTTCCTGGGCTGTAAAGGCAGGTGAGAAATGTGCTTTCAACTTGCAAGATTTTGTTACTGTAACTGTAAAGTAAAGAAGAATTCGTTCATCTGGGTGTCCTTCATATCTGGACTATCTTCTATTGCACAGAGGTTCAGCAAACTATTTCCCTCCTTGCTTGATATTCTTTGAATCAGTTATCATTTTAATTGAAGAAATAACTGGCTTGACAGACACTTGCAAGTCATTCCCTGCTTTATTTCTGTTTCTGAGGCTATACTGTCTATGTTTTTTTCCTTACTATTTCCAACTTTTCATTCCAGTGTTTACCCTCAAGCAATAGATCTTGTTTGCATATTCTGTCAATTTCAGATTGAACTTAGTCATAAAACTTGTCAACCTCTTCTTCAGCTTCAATGATTGGACCATTAACTTGGATAACCATCATATTAAAGGTCATTGATTGCATTGTGCTCAAGTCCTGTCTTTGCGATATCCTTCCTGACTAAGAAAGTAATGGTTTTTGTGTGTGTGTGCCCTTAGTAAACAGTATGAACTTACTGAAAATGTCCGATTTCAGTCCAATTTGCTGGTGCCTAAGATGTAAGTGTATAATCAAGTTACTTTATATTTCACTGCCTTGACGATTCTTATGTTCATTTTTCTTACATTTTATGTTCACAATCTATTTCTACTGCTTCAGATTTTTTAATTTGCATAGAAGCAATGTCAACTAGACATCCCAAAGGCTTTAATCTAGATGCATCATAAATACCATTAATATTCTGAAAGACCTCAGCTCTTCCTCACTATCATATTGAATGCCATTCAAATTCAGGGGCCCAGTAGCCAGCACAATGTCATCAGTCACTCTACCACTCTCCCTCCCTCCTTCCCTCCCTCCCTCCCCCCCTCTCCCCCCTCTCTCTTTCTCTCATCTGTGTGGTTTTCTTAGTAAAATACAGTCATGGTTTACTTTTGCCTTTTCCCCACAAGCATTGACACTAAAGCGACCATCTATCTACAAATCTCCAACATCTTCTTATATTGCTACTATCATTATAGATGCTGTTTATTTCAGTGGGAGCATTGAGATGAGGGGCAAGATAATTCTTTATATCTGGCTAGCTTATGAGACCTATGGATCGCCCCCATTGGTGTGAGTAAAGATATTTGGGATAGAAATGTGGGTCTTTGGGGCCTAGCTCTGCTCTCATAAGAGTTGAATAACTGTTCCATTTTAGGAAGCATGTACTAAAGTCCAGTGTTCCTATTTTAAGTAGTTATGTATTTTTTTACTTCAGAGTAGTGCTCCTTACAACCTCCTCTCCCTATAAGTAATCTGCATTTTGTTTTTGTTTTCTTTCAATTTCTTTTTTTCTGTATTTACTGTTTCAGAATGTTTGTCTGTCTTTGCCCACTTGCTACCTCTTCTGCAGAGAAGGGGTACTTGGGCCGTCATCCTCTATTAAGGTCTTTTGACCATTTATGTTTTAATTTTAGCTCCTTTGGAGTGGTTTTGATGTCTTTGTGACCCCCTCAGTACTTGTCTTGCTGTTATTGTCTCGTCTTTTTCAAGGATGACGGCCTTTTCTGCCCCTATTCCCACACACCTTTTCTCCCTTTCACTCAGAAATTTCCTGGAAATCACTTTGTAATCAAAAGTGACAGGAATTAACTCTTTGTTCCTCAATTTCTAACCTATTTTCACCCAAACCTAAAATCTGCAAAAACTTACAATCTACCCAACCTACCTTTAAAAGTCAGAAATGTATGTGACTTTGTGCAGAAGCTGCCTGCATCTTGGAATGAGAATGCAAAAATCAAATGTTTCATTCCATGGCTGAGACAATTGGTTTGCTTACCAAAATGAAATTCACATGAGCAACTAGTTGGGACTTTTTCTGGCTTGCCCTATACAGGATTGGGAGTGAGGATCTAATCTAATGGAAACCCAATTTAAGCCCATGATTGATTTTTCTTCTTCTTACCCTTACTAAATTTCTCCCATCAAGCATCCCTGATTTGTTTTCTTCATTACTGAGATAAATGGAAAGATGCCCTGACTCCATCTCTGTTTTCCTTCCCTCCTCCAAAATTTGCGTAGATCCTGAGAGGACTAGCGCCCACATGATCTCAGCAGATGATGCAGAATATCCACGGGAGTACCGCACCCTGGGCAACGGCACACGCCGCTTCTCCAACGTAGGGTTGGTGCACACCTCAGAACGTCGTCATACTGTCATTGCTGCCCAGAGTCTAGAAGCTCTCACAGGGCTCCAGAAGTCTGAGATGGAACGCAAGAGGGATGCATTCATGGACCACTTAAAGAACAAATACCCACAGCATGCCTTAGCAATTCGAGGACAGCAGGACAGGATCCGGGATCAGGTAAGAGCAGCTTTTCTCTGTCAGAAAATTACTTTTCTCTTGAAAATGATAGGACTTAATCTAATCCTGATAGATTGGCAAATAATGTTTTTGTAAACTAGTGTTTCTCAATCTGGACAATTTTAAAATGCATCAACTTCAGCTCCCAGAATTCCCTTGGAAGCCTGCCAAGGTCGAAAAATATTGTCCTAGACCAAATCAAACTGAGAATTTTATCTGGATGCTTTCTTGTATATACAGCATTCTCTTCCTGTTTCCTTAAAGCCCAAGTTTATTGAGATGTGTTTCTGACATTGATGTGAAATGGGGGTTCCGCCCCCCCCCGCCTCCCCCAAAATGACTAAAGTTCCAGTCACTTCATTTCCACAAGTTATTTCTGAATAAATTATATAGGTAGTCCTCAACTTACAACAGTTTGTTTAGTGACCGTTTGAAATTACATTGACACTGACTGTTTCTCACACTTATGACTGTTGCAGCATCCCCAGGGTCATGTGATTTACATTTGGATACCTGACAACTGACTCACCTTTATTATGGTTGCAGTGTCCCAGGGTCATATGATCCCCTTTTGCAACCTTCTGATAAGCAAAGTCAATGGGGAAACCAGATTCAGTTAAAAAATGTGTGTTACTAATTTAACAACTGCAGTGATCCACTTAACATATGTGGCAAGAAGAGTTGTAAAATGGGACAAAACTCACTTAACAAATTTCTCACTTAACAACATAAATTTTGAGCTCAGTAATAGTTGTAAATTGAGGACTACCTGTATTACAGATTTAAGTACACTAGTCTACTCTGGAGAATAAATATTACAGTTTAATGAAGGCATTATCAATGTATAATAATTTTGAAGCACTCTCATGAAATTATGATTTCCCAGATTTTTTAAAAAGAAATTACTGAAACTAATTATTTCAGAAATTTTCAAACGAAGTGTTAGTTATATTTTAGAATTTTTACCAGTTTTCATTCCATATTCTAGTCTTTATTTGGAAAATTTTATGTTGCACAATTATTATCTGTTTGGGTTTTAATGACACTATTGTTATACCTTTGCTACTAGTTGCAAAGAGTTTTTTTTTCCTGCCATGCCAAGAGCAAATTGGGGCTGAGGCACATTTTCCCAAAGTTCTCCAGGCTTAAAGAAAAAATGGCCTTTGCAATCAGAACGGCAAAGATAATCTTTTAGCTCAATAGATTATCACAAATTTGAAACTAGAGTGTCCCCAAATTTGAAGGATTCTAAATACTGAAATGTAAAGATATTCTATTTCTCATGTGTTTTATTTGGAGATAGTTTGTACAAGGACTCCAGTTACATTTAACTTTGTTGTTTTTTTCTTTGTCATTATTCCAGTAGTAATATTTTCCCTTTATGGGACTCTCTTCCTTTCAGGAATTGATCTCTGTGTTCTTAAATGTCCAAATCCATAAACTGCAATGTGATTTTTTAAAAAAATAAGAATCCTTTTGGCCTTTTATGTTCAAGTTTAACTAAGATTAAATTAGGTTATTGGAAGATTAAATTTAGAACACTAAATTAGATGATTCTGTTCTGGATTTACACACACTTTGGAGCAAGATTTATAACTGATTTACTAGATTTATGTTTGGGAGTAATTTGTTTTTCAAACTGCTAGGCCAAGGTAGCTCTACAACTTGCTTTGCCCTTCTAACAATATCCAAATTATTTCCTAGTTGCTTATGTTCTAGGACTTATAGTTTGATTGTGTTCTAGAGAAAAAAATTGTGGATGAAGATTAACAGGCTATGGAAAGCTAGGAAACCCACCTAAGTCCTGCCTTCCTATCTTTCCAAGCACAGTGCCAATTGCCTTGGCTCAGCAGGGACCCATAAGGAAATTGGCTCATATACAATGAGGTTTGGTATAACAGGGGTCCCCAACCCCTGCAGACCAGTACCAGTCCATGATCTATTGGGAACTGGGACGTTCAAGTGGCAGGTGAACATGCAAAGATTCATTTGCACATGTGAAGGATCTAGGTTGCACGCGTGAAACCATCTCCCCACCCTGCCACTGCTGCCGCTGCCACAGTTAGTTTTTAGAGTCAGAAAGGGTGGAAGTCACTGTGATATAGTTAAGACCAAGTAACTATTAGGACCATGGAGAGCGTACTGGAGTTTGCGAATTGAATATACCCTCAGTATTGTTCCAGCAAATAGCTGTGGCCCATTGATTATTTTAAAAGGTGATTGGATATGACTACCTTGTGGTTCCATTTCTGTTTGTAGTCTTAAAAAAACTACAATGGTTATTTCTAAAGCTCATTTTTTTGTATCATTGAGGCCCAGATGAAGCCATAAAAGAGTCATCCTCTAAATCAATCCTTTTGCAATCTGAACATTATTCAGATAAAATGATTTCAACTTCTAAAAAAATTAGGAATTGCAATATTGAGTTAAGGAAAGTTGATCTACAGTAGTCTATAGATGATGCCTTCAAGTGGTGACTCTAATTGAATGGGTTACTCCAAAGTGGGATTGTCTATGGTTTACTCTATATGTACTCTTAAAGCACTTATTGAACTCTTGATCTGTATGACATGATACTGATTGTTTTTGACAAATCAGAAAACAATCTAGAGCAATGTTTAACACATACCCTTCCAAAAATTTGTCTCTTAAAAAAACATACAAGGATGGTTAAATGAACCTATTTATCTTTTTGAAACAGTTGTAAATGATCTAAAACAGAGTCAGTGTGGTATGGTAATTTCAAGTATTAGAGTAGGATAGGAGAGAATTAAGTTCACTTTTGCTTCAGATCTGAAAACTCACAGACCGCTTTGAATTAATCACTCTTTTTGCACATCACTCTACCTCACAGAGTTGCCTTTATAGGGACAAAATAAAGGGAGATTCCCATGTAAGCTGCCTTGAGCTCTTGGAAGTTAGAAATCTAACAAATAAATATAAATAAAATCACTGACATTTGGATTCAAATGTAAAAATTCTATTTAAAAGATTAGGAACAAAATTTATCTGTAACAAAATTGTACATATCTATAATGACCTGAATATACACATAGCTTTATTCAATGTGTATTCTAAGACTATTGCAGAAATTCAGTGTAGTAGGAGTTTTGCTTTGCTTTTTTGAAGATGGAGAAAACCATTAAAATGAAGGAAAAAAAAGAATGGGACAATTGCTGGGAAACCTTACAGCACAGGTCAGCCAAAGAGCTGCTTATATTGCCTTCATAAGGCTACATGAGTACATGTAGAGGCACAATGACTAAATAACCTTAATGAGGCTGGAGATGGTCTCTGCTTCAGTGGTTCAAATTCTACCATTGCATGTCAGAGTGAGTTCCCATCACTTGCCTCAGCTGCTTTCTACCTAATAGTTTGAAAGCATATTATACATTAGTAGATAAATAGGTACCACCTCAGTGGGAAGATAAGTTTGCACTCTGTGCAGGCAGTTAGATTCCTGCTGGTTCTGAACCTTCCCAGTTGCCAGGCCCATTTACAAAGTGGCTACAGGAAGGGAGGGGACCTAGGATGCTGCTGCAGAAAGAGCTACTTGTTTTTCTTTCTGGTGGAAAGCCAGCTTGCCCTCCTATGGCACAGCTTGGTAAGTGCGCAAGCCTGTTCTACAACAGAGCTGGTAAATTGGCAGCCTAACTACAGGTGAAACTCTAAAAATTAGAATATCGTGCAAAAGTTCATTTATTTCAATAATGCAACTTAAAAGGGGAAACTAATATATGAGATAGACTCATTACATGCAAAGCAAGATAGTTCAAGCCGTGATTTGTCATAATTGTGATGATTATGGCTTACAGCTCATGAAAACCCCAAATCCACTATCTCAGAAAATTAGAATATTGTGAAAAGGTGCAATATTCTAGGCTCAAAGTGTCCCACTCTAATCAGCTAATTAAGCCATAACACCTGCAAAGGGTTCCTGAGCCTTTAAATGGTCTCTCAGTCTGGTTCAGTAGGAATCACAATCATGGGGAAGACTGTTGACCTGACAGTTGTGCAGAAAACCATCACTGACACCCTCCATAAGGAGGGAAAGCCTCAAAAGGTAATTGCAAAAGAAGTTGGATGTTCCCAATAGAAAGTTATGTGTAAGGGAAAAGTGTGGAAGAAAAAGGTGCACAAGCAGCAGGGATGACCGCAGCCTGGAGAGGATTGTCAGGAAAAGGCCATTCAAAAGTGTTGGGGACTTTCCCAAGGAGTGGACTGAGGCTGGAGTCAGTGCATCAAGAGCCACCACACACAGACGGATCCTGGACATGGGCTTCAAATGTTGTATTCCTCTTGTCAAGCCGCTCCTGAACAACAAACAATGTCAGAAGCGTCTTACCTGGGCTAAAGAAAAACAGACCTGGTCTGTTGCTCAGTGTCAAAGTCCTCTTTTCTGATGAGAGCAACTTTTGCATCTCATTGGAAACCAAGGACCCAGAGTCTGGAGAAAGAATGGAGAGGCACACACTGCAAGATGCTTGAAGTCCAGTGTGAAGTTTCCACAGTCTGTGTTGATTTGGGGAGCCATGTCATCTGCTGGTGTTGGTCCACTGTGCTTCGTTAAGTCCAGGGTCAACGCAGCCGTCTACCAGGAGATTTTGGAGCACTTTATGCTTCCTTCCACAGACGAGCTTTATGGGGATGCCGACTTCATTTTCCAGCAGGACTTGGCACCTACCCACACTGCCAAAAGCACCAAAACCTGGTTCAATGACCGTGGGATTACTGTGCTTGATTGGCCAGCAAACTCACCTGACCTGAACCCCATAGATAATCTATGGGGCATTGCCAAGAGAAAGATGAGAGACATGAGACTGAACAATGCAGAAGAGCTGAAGGCTGCTATTGAAGCATCCTGGTCTTCCATAACACCTCAGCAGTGCCACAGGCTGACAGCTTCCATGCCACGCCGCATTGAGGCAGTAATTGCTGCAAAAGAGGCCCAAACCAAGTACTGAGTACATATGCATGCTTATACTTTTCAGAGGTCCGATATTGTTCTATGTACACTCCTTGTTTTATTGATTGCATGTAATATTCTAATTTTCTGAGATTGTGGATTTGGGGTTTTCGTGAGCTGTACGCCATAATCATCACAATTATGACAAATCACGGCTTGAACTATCTTGCTTTGCATGTAATGAGTTATCTCATACATTAGTTTCCCCTTTTAAGTTGCATTACTGAAATAAATGAACTTTTGCACGATATTCTAATTTTTCGAGTTTTACCTGTATTACTATTCAATAGCATTGCATCTCCTGGTTAATAATAATAAATAATAATGAGTACATGTGGCAAATGGCTAAACATATATGGAGAATACATATATAAATTTTTAAAATGGATGGTTTGCCACTCTTTATTTACATTATTATTTGTTAGGCTTAATTGGACCACATGGCATTTGTATTTATTTAAAGAAATTGGTAAAGAAGACAATTTTGTAAGACATAGAGTGTTCAAAATTATCTTAATCCTCAGGAAACCTATTAAATAAAATCTAGGAATACCTCAGAATATAAGAAAGATGTTCTGGATTTGATCACAGGGATATCTAATTCTATTTCCACAGTGGTGATATCTTGAGAAAGCTTTCAAAAATAATAGTGCAAGAGCACTTTTCTGCTCATGTTGCCTAGCAACTGGTTTGAGTGACACAGTGCCTATAACACTGGAGATAATATATAGCCATCAGGGCAAGTTTTTATGGGTGTGCACATACTAGGACTGAGCATCATTTGATGTTAAGATCAACGTGAGAACATTTTTTCAAATCCAAAGATCAATCCCTAAAAACATGGTAGAATTTTAAAACATCTAGATAAGTACCTTTTGTTAAAGGACAATTCTTCTAATTTTTGTGAGTTACAAGAGCCAAACTGCTGTTTGATTTTCAGATAGCAAGTGGGTAGGTAGACATCATACATTTGGGTGGATTGTTAAGGTCCTAAGAGTTCCTCTCAATATTACACAAATTGGAACTCTCAAGATCTTTCATTATTCAAAGTATGAATCTCCTGATATATGCATTGTAATGGACTTTCGGAATAACTTTGGAAGAGAGGAGGAAGAGCTGCAGCCTAGATAACAGTCAGAGAAGAGATATCAGAAAAAGAAGAAAAAACGAGGGTGGAGAAAGTGCCTCAGAAGAGATCCTCTCTAGTTCTCTAGCTTGTAAAGACAGGGCATGGGAGGGGGGGGGGAGAAATGCTTTCAGGCTTGCAATGTTCTTTCAATGTAACCATACAATAAAGGTAATGTTAATACTCAAGGTGTTGGTTTCTTCTCTGGGATACTTCAAAAGGCTGACACGGACTGACACCCACACATCTCTATGTTGAACTTCAGGATGGAAGAATGGATATACTGCGTTTTTTGACTGTTTTGCCTCATTTGCCCCATTTCTGCCTTCTTTATATTTAATGGGGGGGGGAGAAGACAATGGATCATGAGGAGAGAGGACTAAAATAGGTCAGAATCACATTGTTTTTTTGTTTTGTTTTTTCCCACATGTTTTTTCCCCCTTCCCTAGTTATATTTTCCAGAATATTCCCTGCCAACCACACAATGCTTTAATTATTCATGGTTGGAAAAACATGCAAGCACCATGAGGGAGATTTTATGAAAATTCTTCTGAGTGGAAAATAACATGTAGGGGGCAATTTATTAGGATGTGAGGTTGGAAAAAAATGATTAAATTCCTTCTTTCAGAACCCTAACTTCATTTACTTCTACCCTGCCTATGGCTGTGCTTTTAAGCTTTCAAAATATGTGAATGATCTCCCATATCACTGAGTTGCTTAGCTTTGACTAACATTAGTTTGTTCTTATTTGGATGGCTTCCCAAGGTTAATACATATTTTTCTGCCTGTCTAGTTATCATACAATTTGCAACATCCCTCTGACATTTCTTCCTGCTTCACTTTGGATAAAGTATTTACTTTAAGATGTCTCCCTTGAAGTTCTATCCCACAATTGTGTTTGACTTCAGTCCCAGTCCTGCTGGGGGTCAATCAGTTTTGAAGAAGAGCTTATAGTAAGGAATGGAGTAACAAACTAAACTTGGTTGAGAGAGACTACTTGGGATTATTATAATGAAATCCTTTACTTGCTTCTTGGGCTTATGATTGCTGAGTGACACAAGTGGGACTGATTCACCTTGAATGGCTTATGTTGAATTTTCAAGTAATCTGAATTCTAGCTGGAAGTCTGTCAAAATCTGTTATGGGTTTAAAAGCAGTAGATTCAATTTAAGAAAAGCTAAACTTTATTGGGCTATAGGTTACCGTACATACCAAACTATAATTTGTTTAATAATATTGAATAAACTACAATTGATTGGATTCACAAATTATGCTATAAACCATGGCTTAGAATATATAATGTCTGGGTTAATACTGTATATTTACACTAAGCTAAAATCAAAGATATCTCATTAGGGCTTTCCGTTTGAAATCCAGCCCATAACTCTAGAGAATGTTTCTGAATTTAATCTCACAGGATGTCTGTATTAGGATTGTCATCTAGCTTTAGATCTTTTATGGAGTCTATCCATGAAATTTCAAATTGTCTAAAATGACTTCAAATTGTCTAAAATGGGAATTTTGCTAGATGGATGGTCCTGGGAAATAAACTTTTCATTTGTTTCATACTTTTCAGACAGCAAAGGTAGGTCTGAAAATAGTCATACCAATGTAATCTGTCTGTCTGTCTGTCTGTCTGTCTGTCTGTCTGTCTGTCTGTCTGTCTGTCTGTCTATCTATCTATCTATCTATCTATCTATCTATCTATCTATCTATCTATCTATCTATCTATCTATCTATCTATCTATCTATCTATCTATCTATCTATCTACAGTATCCATACACACACACACACACAGCCTTAAGCTTTTAGAGGAAATAGAATATATGTCTCATGACTTGAAAGAAGGAATAAATGGTCATATGATTTCCTATAGATTCTGGGTAGATTTTAGTGCTCTGTATAAACACTAGATTTAGTGCTCTTCTGATCTGTGCAATAACTAACAGAAGGGATCTATATATCTCCATGGTGAAGACTAGAATCAGAATTTATGTTGTGTTGTTGTAAGATGCAAAAATCTTAGGCTGAAGAAATTGAGAAACAAGCATAAAAATAAACAATCCAATATAATATATGTTTAAATATGGGTCTGGTGGAACTTTTATTACCAAGAATTCACATTTTAAATATATTTGTATGATTGCATCCTTCTGTGAGTTAGCAGTCAATAAAGGCACAAGAGAAGGAGAAACTGGGGAAAAAGAATCAGAAGAACCAATTTGTAATGGTGCAGTGATGCTGTAATAACCAACAGTGGCGTAACTATTTTACTGGTTATTTGAAAGAGAGAGGGTGTTTTTTTTTAAAAAAAAAGCAGGAACCTATTATTGCTAATGTTAGAAGCCCTCCCACAGTTGGAATAAAAGCAAAGAAATACATGGAGCATACAATAATATGATTGGGACCTTGGAAATCTTCTAGTCCAACCCCTTGCTCAATCATTCCATTTGGTTGTCTAGTCTGTCTTTTTGAAAACCTCCAGTGATGAAGCAGCATTCCACTGATTAATTGTTCTCTTTGTCAGGAAATCTCTTAATAGTTCTTGGTTGGACCTCTCTTTAATGATCTTGTACCTGGTTTTTTTTCCCCTGTCTTCAAGTTCTTTGGAGAATACATTGACTGCCTCTTCTCTGTGACAGCCCCTCAAGTACTAGAAGACTGCTATCCTATCACCCCTAGTTTTTCTCTTTGTTAAATGAGGCACACTTAGTTCCCTCAAGTGTTCATCACATGGCCTTCCTTCCATATCACTTATCTTTGTTGCTTTTCTCTGTACTCTTTCTAGGGTCTCTACACTTATTTTTGTATTGTGGTGATCAGTCCTTGATGCAATATTCCAAGTACGGTGTAACCAGTGCAGTTTAAAGTGGTACTGTCACTTCACGTGATCGTAAAACTATTCCACTGTTGATACCCTAGGACTGCATTAACTTTGTTGGCAGATGGAGCACATTGCTGACTCATACCTAAGTGGTGCTCTAGTAGGAGCACACCTAGATCCCTCTTACAGCTAGCTACTACTGTTGAGCCAGGTACCATCTGTTCTATACCTGTGCATTTGATTTTTCTTGCCAATGCGTAGGACCTTACTTTTCTCATTACTGAATTGCATTTTGGGGAGATAGGAGCCAGTATTCAAATGGCATGCTTCATTATAAACCTCAAGACATTTGCAAGGTAGTGTTTTTATTTCCCATACTTGCCATACCTTTAATCTGAGTGCTGGATAATTAAGTGAATTCACTGAACATATGGGTTAAAGACATGATATCTCAGATAGTATCCCTTAAGGATTCAGAAGATATGGTAAGCCTAGCATAAATCAGCCGGTGAGATTTAAAATTAGTATCCTGTGCATGATCATTAGCTGAAATTTATAGCTAAACTTACCCATGTGACACTGTGAAGTAAGATTAAAAGTTTTTCAGAGGGACCAGTAATGCCTCTGCTTCTCTTTTCTCTTTTCTCTTTTTTTTAAGAGAGATCTAATTGGCTTTTTCCCCTGAACTGATATAATGCATATAATCCCGCTTTATATAAACTGCACATTTCTTTAAAGCAAAATATTTCTTTTTGAGGACAAAATGTTCTCCCTTTTTATACGTTGTCATGATAACAAAATGTTCAGTACAAAGTTATACTTTGAAAAAAGATAATTAAATATGCAAAACCATGATGATAGACTGTCATCATTATCTGCCTTTGTTATTGGTTTCTGTCCTAAAGCAAACATTGGATGAACTCACACAACATATGGAGCAAAACACAAATTAAGCAAAATACATTTTAGCATCCATACAGTTGGTTACTTGCCTCTTATTACAGCAGAATTGATTATTATATCCCTTTTCAGTCAGATTTCCTACAGTAATGTATACTTCCCAGTCTTGCAGATTATATCTACCAACCTACAGGATGGCCACTGGCTTCCTTGGCTTTGAAGTCTGGAACCTATTCTTACACACCTGGATTCCCCAGATCAGAGGCAGCTATAATTTGACTTTCAGGTTCCAAGATCAGAATGACTACTTTTCTTCTGAAGAAAAATTCATAGTGGTGAGAAAGACCAGGCTAAAACAGCAGATGGAGCTACAGATCAAGAAGAACTGCTTTCTGACTCCAAAATGAAAACAATAAAAGAAACCAAAAGTCCAACCTGAGTGGTTTTGGCAAGGTAATGGGGCACTCTGGACCACATTAATAAAGGTTGAAAATATGGAATTTTAGCGTTAGCTGTGCTGTCTGCATGGAACTGAAAAGGTTTAGTACCTCTAAATATTCTTCTTTATCACTTTAGTACCTCTGTCTTAATAAGCAAATGCAGAAAAGCTGGCTTTATAAACCACAGTACGCTTATACAATTGCATTTTTACTCTATCACTATGCCTCTCTTTAAGCAAGGTTTTAGGCTTATCATGCTGGTTTTTAAAAACTCTAAATAGGTGGTATTCCTTTAACTCTATGGCAATGCTTTAACAAAGATAGCAAAATGCTACTTATTTAGCAGGAGGGAGCAATGGCTCAGTGGTTAAAGATGCTGAGCTTGTCAGCTGGAGCTAATTGTGCCTTGGAACAGGAGGAGCTTCCTGCCTCAGATCCTGCCCATCTAGCAGTTTGAAATCATGCAAACGGTCCCCTGTGCATCTTTGGCATATAGTCATGCTGACCACAGAAAATGTCTTCTGGTGATGCTGGCTCCTTCGACCGAGAAATACAGATAAGCACTGTACCCTAGAGTCAGAAGAATGGACAGGAAAACCTTTACCTTTTTACTTTTTTAGCATATTATTTTTGCTAATTTTACTGGGGTGTTAGTGGTACTGCTTGAAAAGTCTTAGATAAAGGAAATCTAATTTGCACTGAGCATTATGCAACATATTGCTATTTCGCTACCCACTGCTTTTTCTGAAGCACATCTGAGAAGCATCCACAATTTCCTATATCTGCCCAAGTCTTTTTAAAAAAGCACTAAGGGATAGAAACCTGTTTTTAAAAGAGTGTTATGAGTGAATGCAGTGTTTTTCAAACTTAGCAACTTTAAGAAGGATGGCTTTCACCTTCTAGAATTCCCCAGCAGCATGGCTGAATATAAAGTATTAGTAGCAGAGAAGCTACTATGTTCTTTTGGTTGTGTGGCAGGGGAGTTGTTAGCTTTACTCTCTATGGGTGTAGGTAATTTTTCATGGAGATGACAACTGGAAGTATACAATAGGTTATTTTTCATAATTTTAAGGTTAGCTAGCAATAATAGCAACAGTTGGTGATGAGAACAATGACTTTGAATAACAGAGGAGATCTTTGTTAGCTGCCATCAAGAAGTGGCTTTAGTTCTAGAGATCTGCCAAGACCTATACGCTAAGAGGTGACAGCTCAGGACCAAACCCTGAAAAATCTTTGTGTTTCTCTACTTCCCTCTAACCAAATAGTAAAAAATAAGAGTCAGTTTAAATTCTCTGTTTTCATGCTTCTCATCTGGGCAGTACAAATGACTAGACTTAGCAAATTGGCAATAGAAGAGCTTTTGGGTGCTCTCAAAATGGTGGTGATGGTGGGGGAAATGAGAACAACAAAGCTGAAAAGCATGTTTCCTAACAGCTTTTCAAAGGCTGAAGATGACAATGCTCATTGCATTGTTATTGGTGAAGTGTGTCAGTTCTGGTTTTGGAAAAAGAAAGAAATATGACCTTTATTATGATCCTAAACCAGTTTTTTTTCAGAGATGTGGGATAC